>NC_091833.1:32280500-32905000 GCF_037783145.1 Equus przewalskii | reverse complement strand
CTTGCTGAATATTGATTCAACAGGGTGAGTTTCTGACTCCAGCTCCTGCGGGACACATTTGTTTTAAGCACAGCTGCAAAGCAGCACCCCACATAGCTCCTCCTGTCCATCCCTCCAGTGGAGACCCGATGACACCAAAGGTGCAGGAATGACAGGCAGAGAGACAGAGGCCGCGCTCATGGTCAGCGGTGGAAAGGGGCGAGGGCACCGCGAGAGCAGGAATCGCCCGCAGCGGGAACAGCGGCTTCCCCTCCCTTGGATGCTGCCCAAACCCGCTCTATTTTACTGTTTGAGGAATTTCCAAGAATCTGGTTGACAGGCCTGATGCCCAGGGCTTGGAAACACACAAAAGCAAATGGTCTCAAACGGAGCAGAAGCAGTGCATGCTGCCTCTCTCAGCCGGAGCCTCGGGCCGCCGAGCCCGTGCTTGTCGAGAATCCTTTAGTTGCAAGTATCAGTCACAATCTGGACAGTTTAGGGTGGGTGTGATGGGGTAGTGTGGGTGACAGAGCCATTCTTACCAGCGTCTGCGTTCTCCTCTTCCTCCTGGACACAGACTGGACCACATTTTCTAGAACCCCTTGCAGTCAGCCACGGTCAATGGCATATGAGCAGAAGCGAAGAGTTCCCTTCACGCCTGGCTTATCAACACCTTGTATGAGTTACCCTTCCCTCCGGGGACCGAGAGGAGCCCAGAGCCACAGGAGGCATAGAGCCTCGTCCCCGAGCATTGGCCTGGAGCAGAGCGCCCTGCAGAATGAGCTGAGGATGAAATCAGCCGTATCAGGTAAGACCCTGCGGTGCTGGGTGGTGGGTCACAGCGGTGGGTCAGCTCTGACTGATGCAGGCAGCAGGGGGCCCGGATTTGAAGGAACCCAGTTGTTGAAGCAATCAAATATCAGGAAAGGTAGGAATGAGGGCATGCCTGGGGACCGGGCCACCAGAGTTCATGGATTCGCTCTCTGGAACATTCCATTAATGCGGCTCTGCTCAATACTCCCAGATTCCACCTCTCTCAGCTCAAAATTTCAAGTCCCTGAGAGAGATTTTGATTGCTCAACTGAGTCAGCCGACCGCCTCCGGACAATCAGCTATGAGGCGTCAGGGGCCTGCAGGGGCTATTCTTAGGGAAGGGGGATTGTAAACACCCCCACCCTAAGAGGCATCTGTCTCCCACAGCTTCACCCGGGGATGAAAGGATGCACAATTAAATTTTTTTTGCCCCCCTCAAATGCATTATTGCTTCTGCGCTCTTTCTCTGCCTCCTGAGATGTCGTCACCACTTAACCTGCCATCAAGAAGGAAGTCTTGGAGCCGACCCCAACTCTCTTCCTCAGTCACCGCAGCCAGCTGGTCCCCAGGAACTATCTCCTAAGTACCTGCTAATCATTACCTCTCCAACGTCCCTATCACTCGGCAATGCTCTCATAATTGGTCTCCTCCCTCCCCTCCCCTCCCCTCCCCTCCTTGGACGCACCCCCCCACCAGGATCAAGTCTAGGACGATGACAATGTGTAACCACCAGTAGGGCATGAACAGGGCCCATCGGGACGGTGCAGCAGCCAGGCGGCACAGACGCCAGCCATAAGCCATCAGTAAGGGCACGTTGGTGAATACCAGCCCCACTAAGCCTACTTAACAATGCCTCCAGGATACCTCCTAAAGCTAAATCTACAACCATCCCAGCACCCACGCCTCCACTCCTGGGTGCGTTCCCAGAGAAATGAATGCACATGCTCACCAAAAGGCACGTGCCAGAATGTTCATAGCATCATTGTTCGTGAAGCGCAAACTGGAAACCTCCATCCACAGGTGGATGGATAAATAAACTGTGGCATTCATACAATGGAATACTGTACTGGGAACAAGGAGAAGAAACTACCACTGCTCGCAGTAACACAGCTGAATGTCAGGAGAAAGAAGCCAGGCACGCACGGATGTGTACTGCGAGATCCAACACACATGAAGGTCAAGAACAGGCAAAACTAATCTATGATTTTGGTGAAAGTCAGAGCTACCTCTGTGGAACTGAGCATTGACTGGAGAGGGGCCCAGAGAGCCTCTTCTGGGGACTGGAAATCTGTAGCTTGACCTGGGTGCGTGTATATTTCAGAACTGGCCGCTTCATTATGTGTATGTTATTCTTCAATTAAAAATAATAAGTGATGCTCTTCCCTGCTCCACCACCTTCAGTGGCTCCCGTCAGTCTGAGGAGAAGGGCCATATCCTTTAGCAAGGCACCCAAGTCTCTTCACAACTTCACCTCCTCTTTGCCATCCTCATTACCCACGTTCCGTCAATATCGAAGTGCTTACAATTTTCCAAACAAGCTGTGCTCATCGGCGTCTCTGCGTGTTTCCATGTGCTCTTCCTTCTGCATGGAATCAATCTCTCCTCCCTTGTCTGCCCAGCGAATTCTTTGTCATCCTCAGGGCTCAGTTTGACTGTCACCTCCTCCTTGAAGCCCTCCCTGATTCTCCAGGGAGGAGAAGCCACACTCCCTTGTGCACCCGCAGGTCTTCATACACCTGTGTTCGATTCCTGTGGCTGCCTGGACAAATTGCCACTGGCTGGGTGGCTTGAAACAAGAGAAATTTATTCTCCCACCGCTCAGGAAGCCAGAAGTCCAAAATCAAGGTGTCCCCAATGTCGTGCTCTCCTTGAAGGCTCAAGGGGAGAATTTGTTCCACGTCTTTCTCTTAGCTGCTGGTGTTGCTGGCAATCCTGGGCTTTCCTTTGCTTGTTAGCACATCATTGCAACCCCTGCCGCCATGCTGCGTGGCCTTATTCCCTGTGTCTGTCTCTGCATGTCCTTTTCTGTCTCCTATAAAGACACTCTCATGGAATTTAGGGCCCACCGTGATCTGGACCCAGTGTGACCTCATCGGATCCTTACCTTAAACACATCTACAAAGACTCTGTCTCCAAATAAGTCACATCTGGAGGTTCTGGGTGGATGTGAATTTGGGGGGACACTATTTAACTCCCCACACCCCTCTTATTGCAGTTCCCATCTGTGATTATTGGGCGTCTGGCTCAGGTGGCCATCAGCCCCCTGCGAGCGAGGCCGTGCCGTCTTCCTCCTGCATCCCCAGCCACTTGCACCGCAATCTGCGGACAGAAGAGTCGAGCGCGTATCTTTTAGATAAGTGATAAATGGATGACCAGAACCCACTTCTTCTTTGTAGGTGCCACCTTTGAAGCCCTTCTCATTGTGACTTCTTTTGTCTCAATGGCCCATTTACTTCGATGCCCGGACAACTTCTCCAATGTCTGCGAGGAGCCAAGAGCCAAGGGAGAAAACGAAGTCGTATTAATGGTTATTCGGCTTCCTTTCCTTTAGTTGGGTTCCAGAAACACTCAAAGCCAACAGCCAGCATGATTTAGGGAGTCTCAGGAACTCCAGGGCTCTGCCACTGAGGGGCTGGGTGGGGAGATCGGATCTGGGCTTCTCTGCGTGGGCGGGGAGGGCCTGCTGAGAACAGTTTCCAGGAAGCAGCCAGAGGGCAGAGGCCGGGTGACTTTTTATGAGTGTTCGCTCCAGCTGTTGGTTGGTGATTTGGTTCCTGGAGCAGCTGGAACCAGGCAGTGAGGCCTCAGAATTCCAACCTGCTTTGCAACCTGCTTTGCAATTTCCAAGAAATTACGTAGCCTGCAAGTTGGGTAATCCCTGCAAAACCCAGTGTCCTCAGGAGCAGTGGCCACCCCATCAGCGGGAACGGCCAGGTCACCGGCTCACGGAGCCCCCTGTATTCATGAGGACCTCAACTCGCCCATTCCTCAAGGCCTGCAGGCTCCTTCTGGACTCTGCAGGGATGCCCAAGATGGGATCACCAACCAGGCCTCTCTTTCTTCTCTCCAGTCCCCTCACTGATGCCGAGTTCCCGCCCTAGGCTTGTCTCCTGGTCCTCCCAAAGCTGAGCAACCCTGGATGGCTGGTGAGTTTTCACTCCGCTGTCCCCCTTACAGACACAGGGAGCAGGGGCTGCTTCTTCCAGCCCCCTGTATCCTCCAGGGACTCAGGTCCCATCCACCTTGTTGGGCCATCAGTGTATGGTCTCCGTCTCCCAGTTGCTGGGGAAAGAGACGAAGTGGCAGGCAGGCAATTTCCTTAGATGAAGAGATGCAGAGGCTGCCTGGTTATTTCCATTCACGTCCTGAAGGTGTGAGCTTGGTCACATGGCCACGTCTAGCTTCAAGCAAGGCTGTAGATGGGTGGCCGTGGCCTCGTTAAAAGCTGGGGGCTTTATTAATAAAGGAAGGGAAGGAGGAGGATGCTGAGGCGCAGGCAGCATCGTCTACAGCAGACGCTGTAACAGACCTGAGGGTCTTGCAGAGATTGGACACAGGGCAGCTGACGCTCCACTGAGGGACAAGGGGAAACCCACTACAACCTAGAACTCCCCTCCCCCACTCTGGGAAGCGGAGAAGGACACCTGTATCCTGTTCCCTTTTACGAGTCATCAAAGACATGCCCCAAATTGGGGCAGAGCAGGCGATCTTGTGGACAATTGGAGAGGTACAGTTTGCAACGAGCTATGCGAGAGCTATCAGAATTTTCAATGAGCTGGCAATTCAGTGTCCAAGAATTTATTCTGCAGCTTTAGTCACGTAAGAGGCAAAGACATATGTAAAACATCGCTCATTGCAGCACCATTTATAATAGCAAAATGCAAAAAATAACCGACATCTGTCAATAGGGGACTGGTTTAATAAATTATGGTATGCCCATAAAGTGGAATGCTATACAGCTGTCAAAAAGAAAAATCACATCTGTGTGCGCTGATATAGAACAATCTTCAAGATATATATATATGTATATTCTCTTTTAATTAAAGAGCCAGATAGAGAAGAGAGCATATAGTTGATTTCTGAGCTTGTGGTTGGGCATAGGGGAGAGGAAAGCGCGCAGGATGCAGCTTATGTATACACAGCCAACATGCATGGAACTGGCCATGCTGGTGGGCTCCAGGGAGAGATACAGAGTCTGGGAGAAGAAGATTTTCTTCCACTCTCTGCTCCTCTTTGTACATGTTGATTTTTGTAGCTATGGGCATAAATTGCTCCTTTTAATTTAAAAAGCCAGACAAATAAATGAATAGGTAAGTAAGTGGGGTTTAAAGATTTCTGGGGGTGAAACCTTCTGCCTCGATCGTTACCCCCCTGCTAGGGTTGACCTGAACCATCACCCGCTGGCCTCCCACCGGAGCTCGTCCACGGCCTGACCAGATGCCCCGCAGCCAGGACAGATGCTCGGCTCTGGAAACCATCGTGGTGACTCTCCTGTTTACGAAACCTGAGTTCAGCAGCCGCCCAGTGGAAACTGCGCAGGGCCCTGGGCCGCTGCCCTTCCCAGCAGCGAGCTTCCGCTCCGTGGAAACTGCGCAGGGCCCTGGGCCGCTGCCTTCCCAGCAGCGAGCTTCCGCTCCGTGGAAACTGCGCAGGGCCCTGGGCCGCTGCCCTTCCCAGCAGCGAGCTTCCGCTCCGTGGTTGCAATTGCAGTGTTTATCGGATCTCCACAGTCTAATTAGATCCGTTCTGTCCAGAAAACAGACGTTTCGAAGACTTGTCAGGACACAAACCATTCTCTACACTGTGATTTCACACTTGTTAGAAAACAACGTCAACAACAAAAACCAGCCAAAAACTGTAAAACAACAAAAATGAAACACTCAAGCTGGTGTGTTTGGAATTACGTGTGCCAAGGGGTCCGTGGGGCTTATTTTTAAGCGGTAGGGTGGTGGTGTCTACTTTCTTCTTTTTGAATATCTGTAGTTCTTAATTTTTCCGAAGTGAACGTGTAGCAAGAAAATGCAGTATGAAAAACAAGGAAATTTATTTTTAACAGCCTTTTTGAGATATAATTCACAAACAAACAATTCGCCAGTTTACAGGGTACAATTCAACTTTAAACATTTTCTTTACCTCAAAAAGAAACCCCGGACACCTGGCAGTCACTACCAATTTTCCCGTAACTCTGCAACCACAAGCCCGCTTTCTGTGTTTAGGCGTTTGCCTATTCTGGACCTTTCCTAGATGGAATCATGCGATATGTGGTCCTTTGTGTCTGGCTTCTTTCACTCAGCAAAATGTTTTCAAGCTTCATCCACATGGTAGCATGAATCAGGGCTTCACTCGCTTTTCTTGCCATACAATATTCCATTAAATTAAACATTCCGCTAATTTTTTTCAAATCTCAAAACTTTAATCATAACAGTAAAAACGGCAGTTCAGCAGAATGCATTTGCCCAGCAGCTCTGAGTTTTGAAAAGGATCACAAAACTCTGCGTGCTTCCCCAGACTCTCGCTCTACTTGTGGGGGTCCCCAGCATGTTGGGACCCCCCATTCTCCCCTCCCTGCGAGGTTTTCAGAGGGGGCAGCTCACACTCACCTTCGGCTATGGCTTCTAGTCCAGACGAGTTGAGGGACCGGATGTGAAAGGGATTCAGCTCAGGGGGAAAATATTATTAGTGATAAGCAAGCACTCGGGGCTCCCGCTCTCGACTGAAATTGCGCCCGGGCTGCAGCTCCGTCTGCAGGAGGGAGGGCGGGAGGGAGACAGCACAAGGAGCACAGAACGTGGGGGTCATGGAAAAGCTGCGGCCCGCAGAAGTCAGAGCAGTCAGCCAAGAGAAAGACACGTCCTTGCCCACAGTGATCTGGAAAAACAGAGAGAGGAGCCTGGACACTAACTGAGGCTCAAATCTTGGCTGAGTCACTTGCAGCTGTGTAGCCTTGAGCAACTTACTTCACTTCTCTGTGCCCCATTTCCTTCAACTGTCATCCAGATGACCTTTCCCACAGATGACCACAGCAACGTCTTCCATCCAACACGCACGTCTACAGTGTGACCCTCCTCCCAGGAAGAGGTGTGTCCCTCCCTCTGAGTCCGGGCGGGGTTGTGACTCACTTATGAACGCTAGAATGCAACAGAGGTGTCACGGCAAGACTTCCGAGGCTGGCCATAACAGGTGACACACTTCCACCTTGTTCTTTGCAATGCATCTGTTGGGGCGCTGGGCCAGCACGGAAGAAGTTTGGCTACACTGAGGCCGCCGTGCTGGAGGCAGCCCAAGCTCTGCGAGGAGGCCCCGGGAAGGCATATCAGGGAGCATTTGGAGACTTGGGGTCCTCCCAGCCCAGAGGGGGCCTCTGGACGATTCCAGCCCTCCGCCACGGAGTCACCCAGCCTTGGAATGTTCCTCGCTGAAGCCCCAGCCATTGCAGAGCAAAGACGAGCCATTTCCGCTGTGCTCTGTCCAAATTCCGCACGCGCAGAGCCCACGAGCCTGGGAAAGTCCTTGTCGTCTTGTGCTGTGAAGTTTGGGGCAGTGCGTTAACCACATGACAGTGACTGCAGCCGGGCATGTGGGAAGGGTCGCACACAAACCCCGGTGGAAGAGCCTGACGTGTGGCGGCTCACCGGGTCTCAGCCCTCCTTCTCTTTCTCCTCCGAACTCCTATGCTCTCTGTGCTCCCAGGAATGCCCCAGACGTCGAGGCTCATGGAAAGTAATAAACAGTCTGCACAAAACCCCTCCTGTCCTCAAGTGGACTACGGGCATCTTGAAGACAAGAACCGATCCTGACTCGTCTCTGTAGAGTAGACCTGGCACACAGTAGGCCCTCAATTAATACTTGATGAATAAATGAATGAGTGACCGTCTTGACGACTAGAAAGACCTAGAAGGCTGAGACTAGACCTTGCTCCATAAACCAGATCGTTTCTCTTAAAGAGCTTGGAACTATTTCCCTCTTTGTTGGATTTTTTTTTTTTTTTTTTTGCTAAAACCCTTTGCTTTTTAAAGGGTAGCGTAGTAATACAAGCCAACCCTGGACTATCTGTTTAATCTTCTTTCCCCTAAATGTTAGCTCGGTGGGGAGAGGCGCCCAGCCTCTCTGTGTATTTTTCCTGTGTATACTTTTGGCCAGAAGGCTGGAAAAACCAGGACTAAAGCAAGATACTTAGAGATTCTGAGAAAAGATGGGGAGACACCGCCCGCCAGAGGAAGGAAGAGGGGGCGTCGGGGGGCAGGAACAGATGCGACACATCTCTTCTAGAAGGGCTGTCTGAGGGTTTGCCTGTCTTACGTGTGAGTGCTTCCCAGTGACAAGCCACTTGCACCTCCGTGACCCCAAGGGGAGGACACTTTCCAGCTGGGGCAGTTGCTCCAACCGGCCGCAGCCACGCTGGGGACACCTGTCAGAGAGCCCGGAAAACGCAAGCTGGACCCTCTGCTCCGGATCCCTGCTCAGAGCACGCACAGGGCTGCATTGTGTCAACAGATGAACAACTCGGTCGATTTACTGGAGGTCAGTGAATTAGACACTCAAACAGGGTGGATTTTCCGGTATGTAAGTTATACTCCGATAAAGCTATGAAAAAGATAAAACACGCCCATTGGAAAAATTCTATATATACATACATACGTGTAAGTATGGACATACATACATACAAGTGTCATATTACATATACACACCATGGATGCACCTCTCTATGGGGGTATATATACACGTATGTACATGCACATGCACGTGTACACGTGCGAATATGCGCCTCTATAATTCAATGCATAGAGGAGCAAGGCCCTGCCTAATGAGAAGACCCCCAGACGGAGACCTGGTTCTACATAGACCCGGCTCTGCACTGATGTGCAGAGTGACCTGGCGCGGGTCACTTTCTGTCCGGACCACACCTGTGAATCTCCCCCTTGTCTCTCCAGAACCACTTCTCAGCACAGCAGCCGGAGGCACCCTTAGAAAACGTCAGTCCTCTTGTCAAAACCCTGCAACGGCTTCCCATGTCTGCCAGGGCAGAACCCGCAGTTCGGACTATGGTCTTTACCCTAGAGCAGTGCTGCCCGGTAGCATTTTCTGCAATGATGGAATGTTCTGGATCTGCGCCATTCAGTACAGTAGCCACCAGCCACGTGTGGCTATTGAGCATCTGAAATGTGGCTAGTGCAGTTGAGGAGTGGATTTTTAGCTTGATTTTATTTGAATTAACATAAATGTAAAGGGCCACATGAGACTGGTGGCTCCCAAATTGCCCAGTCCTGCCCTACACCATTGGCCCACCCCCTTCGTCCAACTCCTATCATATCTCTGACCTCATTGCCCCCTACTTTCCCTTCCCTCCCTGCTCCAGCCACACTGGACTCCATGCCTCTCTCTCTTCTACCCCTCCAGGCAGAGCCCTGCCCCAGGGCCTTTGCATCAGCTGTTCCTCTGCATGATTTCCTTGTTAATTATGTTTCTAATTCAGTCTGTCTCCTCCCTCTGGAATGTCAGCTCCATGGAAACAGAGACCTCTACCTGCTCTGTACATTCATGCTTCCCAAGCTTCTAGAATAGTGCTAGGCACATAGCAGGTGCTCAGAAAACATTTGTTGGATGCGAGAATTGAACAATGACTCCTCCTCTGGTTTCACTTATGGAGAAGGACAGTCTGGTCACTCACTGTGCCACATCCAGCCTCCCCAGGCTCTTTCTGGCTCACAAGATCCTGAGACCCTGACTCTCCCATGTCCAAGAGGATGCAAGGATCTGGATTGAAATAACAAGCCACCCCTCCCCAGGCAGCCTGGCTTTACAAGACTCCCATGGATGCCTTCGCTGTTGATGTGGCTGTGAGAGGCTAGAAGGGGGGAGGGACCTGGCCTGGAGAGCAGAGCCCCACTTTGGTAGATGAGTCCCCACAAAGCCCTTCTCCCCCGGCCTTTCCTCTCGTCCACACATCAGGACTCTGCTGCCTGTCTGCGCTGAGTGGAGTGTCCAGGTGGCGAAGGCGTGTGGCTGCAGAATCTTCAGTGCCCTTGCTCCCCACCCGCCCTCCACACATCCAGGGGAGAAGGCTGGCTCTTTCCGGGAAAGTTGTGGGTTTGGGTTCCCACAAACACATGCAGCAAAGGGGATCAAGAACCAATTCCCCTCCTGGAGCATCCTCCCCAGTGGGATGTTTCCTGGTCCACAGGTTGCTCTATTTTCTCCCTTGAAATAATTCACCCTTTGACACTCGGTGAACCTGGATGCTCCCGAGATCTCAGCGAAGCCTAGACTTGGTCCCCTCCAGAAATTCTGTTTTGCTTTCCTTTGCTCTGGAGCACTTTGTCTCGGTAACAATACCCAGATCTCCCGAAGCATCGGGAAGGCTGTTTGTGTCGGGCTGGTGGGTGCCCTCCTCCCAGCTCGCTGCAGCTCCGACAGCGATTTATAAACGCTGGGCCGCTCGGCTCGCTCCAGCAGAGCTTTCGTCTTGCGGCCAAATTAAATCTTTAAATGGTAGAGAGGCATTTAGATTTCTCTTCTGCCCAGCTGACAGTAGGTTTACAGTGTATAATCTGGCCTTTGTAAAAGCATTTGTCAGCCTGGATGTTTCATTTGCAGCCCGACCACCCATGCAGACGGACAGCAGGAAGCCACTCTCCACTTGCACCAACAGTCGGCTCGGAGGTTGGCTGCAGAATCACAGAATTCAGTCGCAAAGGGGGACTTTTTTGGCATTATCTACTTCGCATCTCGGCCGTGCAAGCCGCCCTTGTTTACACGAAGCGATTCCTGAATGCTAAATTTGGAAATTCTACGTATTTCTCTAATCCGCCAGGCCCCGGGCAGGACGGGGCCTCCTCTGAGAAGCTTCTCCACTTCCCCGGCGTCCCTCGGGTCCCGGGCTGAACCTCCCAGCGTGACGGGGAAGGCCTTGAGTACTGCGGACCGGGCAGCCGGGGGCCAGCACCCAAACCGAGCACTTCTCCTGTCAGCCAAGGAGGCGCTCCGAGGCCGGCCGGCGGGTTTATTTTTAAGTGTCTGTGTACAAATGTATATAATACGGCTCCCTCCGGGCCGGCCCAGCCCGAGCCTTGGCAGCATCTCAGGGCTCTGGTCCATGGGAGCGGGCCCCAGAGCGGGGGGAGTCTGTACAAGAAGAGCATAAATTGATAAGCAACGTCAGTAGCCCAGGCTGGCACGAGAGCAGGGGAGGAATGCGATAGAAGAAGTAACACTCACGTTTTGTCTACGCTGCTAGAAGACATTTTCGGGGGAGGAAATAACACCATTTGGGGCAACAGATAAAGGAGATGGAGTCAGCGATGGTTCGCTTACAGAGCACGCGCCCCTCTCCCCCGCCACCAAAAATCCTCTACCTGAGCGAAAACGTTGGAATTTGGCCTTGAGCCTTCCTGCTGCCCTTGCAACATCTTATCGTGGACCAGCTGCCTCCCAGAGGCTCCAGCTACTCGGCAGCCCCCACCCTCACCCGCCTCCCTCCTGCTGCCAGGCCTCCCCCATCCCAGCTCACACCCCTAGGGGTCTGAACTCTCCACACGTGACCTCCTGCAGGGAATCGAGGATGATCTGGTCCAGGGGGGCAGAGATGCATGAAACCACAGTGGTGCTCCCAGGAGAATCCTGACTCCCTGTCTGCACGTCTCCTCTTGCTCTGGAGCTAGAGCTGTGTTATTGCCATCCACGAACTGGGAACATCCCAGGCTCCAGGACCTACCCAGAGACAGAAGGAAGAAATCACTTGTGTGATCAGAGCACAGAGTAAGTACCGACAACGTACTTGTGTGGGCTCACTTTATCCTGTCTCAGGTCAAGTGTCTCCCACGCAGAGCCTGAGACAAGGATTCTTGCACAAGTGGAAGATCTGGGAGGTGGTCCCAGGAAATACTAGGAGGGGAGTGAGGAGGTGAGACAGGGAGGAGAGAGAGCCAGCGCAGGGAGCCATGTCAAGCAAGGGACACTCAGACCCACAGGAGCGTAATCCCTCTTTCCACCCTAAGGGGACAGGGAGCTGAGAGAGTCATCTGCCAACTCACTAGCTGCCCTCAGCATCTGCCGAGGCATTATTGCCCCAGCCCTGCGGGCCTACTGTGTGCATAGTAGAGCTCGCTCTGGTAGTCTTAGGCCGGAAACACAGGTGCAGGCAGTTGGAAGGGAGACTCACATGCTAAAACGGTGAGGGGAGGGGCTATGGGGCACCGAGAACCTCGGGCCCCTCAACTGGAAGGAAACGATCTGGAACTCACACCTAGGTGGCCTTCCATTCCCAACGGTCACCCCCGCCTCATGGCTCAGACGTGAGGCCCGGCTCGTTTGGCACAGAGCCCAGTCTGTGAACCGCGCTTTGGGTTCTCTTCACGCCTTATCAATTCAAATAAATGTCCTGGTTTCTTACAAGGGACACATTTTTTTCTGCATAGATTCCTCACATGCCATGTTGCAATTACTCGAACCCCGAAGGCTACTGTTACCTTTAAAGTGGCCATAACCAAATCCTGTTGGGAATATTCAAGCTACAACTAGATTCAATAGAAGCTTATGCCAAAACATATTTTACCCTCTAATAAATTAAGACTCTAACACCCAGGAGAGCTGTGGAGACCGGTTTTTAATGAGCGACTACATGGCTGCTGGGCTGGGCTGAGCTCTCACTCCTGCGGACATGCGTGGAGCAGCTCCTGATCTCCCAGAATACTGACGACCCAATGCAATTTCTTCTCTAAGAATAGACGACCCGACCCAGACGGGAGAGAGAAGCCACTAGTGACACCAACAGAGATATTATAACTCTGGGAGAAGGGTGCTTGTAGCGGGGGGATATGAAAGTGGTTTGAATTCATGGATCCAGTGGAATAGGGTAGTGTTACACTACTATTTGCTTTTACAGTGTGACATTATTTTACATTTTTTCTAGAGACAAAGCATTCCTCTTAAACAGAGCACCAATTTAGCTCATAGTAGAACTTTATGCTCACATTTTTGGATACAAAAAAGTCTCTAAAGGGATGGCTGCATCCACAAAATCGTTTGCTGTCAATGCTCATACAGACCCACACGCTGATTTTGGTGAACGTCACACAGAAGCGGCGTGCAACCTAGAGATATTTATATAGTGGTTTCTCAAATTTTTCATTTAACGGTAATTCTTTCTATGAAGCCTTAGGTAGAGCTCCGATGTGTGAAACAGATAAACATGAAGCTGTTTTGATAGAAATCGAGTAAGAGCTTCTGGTGGAAACTTCTATTTGCCTTCTCCTCCCACGGCATTTGTTCACCTACTCCCATGCAACCCCTGAATAAAACAGCATGAAAACCACTAATCAAGACCAAATTCTATACCTGACATCTGAGAAAAGTAAGGCCAAGTGATGTTAAGTGATTTGGGTAACGTAACAGAGCAAGTCTGAGGGCAGACCCAACTCAGAACTCAGCTCCTATAACTCTGGGCTGCCCTCTAGACCATGTGCAAAACAGGACACTCAGCAGAGTTTCCAGAAGGGTTGTGCCTTATCCATAGGGCTACTCCAGGCCTCCCCAACAAAGATTAAAAACAAGCCTCAAAGGATGAAGCTGATTTTCAAGTAACTTAACCTCCTGCCAAAATAAATTTCAACCCTCCTTAAAAGAGGACAACCGAATCCAACAACTCAATCATAGGCATTTGTAATGCTTGGCGTCCAATCAAAAATTACTAGACATGTGAAAAGCAGTAAAAGGTGACCTATAACCACAATAAAAATCAATCAAAAGAAACAGAGCCAAAAGTGACAACAATGTTAGCATTAGCATGGAAGGACTGTAAACAGCTTTTACAGATCTGCTCAAGGATTTAAAGAAAAACATGAACATAAAGAAGAAAGAACTGGAAGATATGAAAAGAAACAAGCGGGATGTTTAGAGCTGAAAATACTATATCTGAAATGAGAATTTCACGGGGTGAGCTTTAAGGAAGATTAATCATTGCTGAAGAAGAGATGGCCAACTTGCAGACACAGCAAGTAAACCAAATAAATCAAAACACAGTTTCATGGGACAACATCACCCAATCTAATACGCCTGTAATGGAAGTCCCACAAGGAGGGGCGAGAGAGAGAGAGAAAGGAGTGAAAAAATAATTGAAGAAATGATGGCGAAAATTTTTCCAACCTTGATAATAACTATAAATCTACTGACCCAAGAAGATCAAGGAAACTCAAGCAGGATAAACACAAAGAAAACCTCCCCAAGGCATAGCATGAGGATGCTGCTGAAGAACAGGGATGAAGAGAGAAACTTAAAAGCCAGAGAAAGAAAGACCTTGAGTTTAGAGGAACAAACATGAGAAAACTGGCAGACTTCTCATCAGAAAATGCGGCCATCTTGGCTGCCGGCAGGTGCGAACAAGGAGACCCAGCTGAATTAGGAAGTCAAGGTGAAGCTTCCGACCGGAAAGCTGGCCACCCCTGCAATGATCCAGGCCAGTGAAGTGTGTGCCTCAGATATGCCTCTCTTCTCATGAGATTCAGCCCCTGTGGTCGATCAAATCATCGTTCAACAAACATTCGCTCCCTCCACAACCCCAGCTCCGTGGAAGGAATGGACCTCTCCACTGCTTGACTTTGAGCTTGGCCCTGTGGCTTGCTTTGGCTAAGACACTGAGCAGACATCACACTGGCAAAGGCTTGACGTGTGCTTACACAGTTGGGTTTTCCCTCTTGCAATCCTGTGTTTGGCCACGAGAAGGACATGCCCTGGTTAGCCCAACCCCGAGCTCAGAGCCTAGCACAGCTGGGCCCATCCTAGATCAGCCAAACCTTGGCCCGTCTCGGCCAAACCTCGGCCCGTCTCGGCCAAACCTCAGCAGATGCACAAGCAAGAAACAAATGCTTAGTCTTGCACGCCATTGGATGGCCTCTTTTTCTTTAAAACTCGTTCTGGAATATGTTTGAGTATTCACTCTGTCATCCAGATGTGTAACCCAAAGCAGACCGCTTAACCATTCTGGCTCTCAGTTTTCCTCTTCTGTAAAATAGGAATGTCGGATCGAATCAGTGGTTTCCAATATTTTCACTGCAAAAGACCTCTTTTATTATTTTTCCACTCAAAGCACATTTGGGAAATTTCTTTTTTACATGAAGAAACCAACTGAGTTAAATTGTAATTGATTAATACGAATAAGAAAATCAAATAAAAGCATATGTAACTAGGAGTAAGATGGGCTCAAAGACATGAAATATTATCCCATTGGAAGATACTGAATTAGCACAGGCAAAAAGTCACAAAAGCGTACAGTTTCCATGGGATATTATAAAATAATGAAATGAGCCTCAGGCCCCTTCAAGACCACCTGCCAAGGGTCTGTGCTGGGAATCCTCTCAGACATTTATCTAAAAGTTCCACTCAGCTTAACAGTGTTTGGGGAGAGGTTCCTGCCTTCTCCAGAAGCAGAGAGAAGCTCCTAGCAGGAAGAAAGACAATGAGAACGCATCTTCATCCCTTCTTTCCGGGTATGTGGTTCAGCTTCCACTCGCTCCCCGGAAGTGCTGACCATTCTGGCCCTTTAGCTCTGAGGCCCACCTCCAAGTCCACAAATTTGTGTTTTCTTTGTCATTAGTTTGTTTTTAAAATATTGACCACATCTCCTCCATGTCCCTACTCTCTGACTTCTTCTGATTCTCACTTTTCTGGCCCAAACTTGACACCCTGCCTCCATGTAATAGCTGCTCCGTGTGGGGCCCCCTGAAGGCACAGCCTGAGACAGAACTGGAGTGCCCAGAGCTTCTTTACGAGGTGACCTCTGGAAGCACAAGTGAGCGAGTGGGGAGGTCCGGCAGGGAAGGGAGACGAGCCATGAAAAGACGCACTAATGAGGTGCATTAATATACATCCTGGGATTCAGAGCCACGGGTCCTCTGGCGCACCGTGGAGAATGCACTTCAAAGTTGTCCCATTGAAGGATGGGGAATCTGGGGTGTTTCTCCACCAAACCCCACCCCTCATCGCTGAGGATTCCTCCTGGAGGAGTGGAGTCCTGGCACTGCTAGGCTGCCCTGCTCTGAGCTGATAAACTCCCCCAGTGCTGGAGAGAGCCATCGGGTAGAGGTGAGAAGAGACACAGAAGCTTGAGAGGGAAGCAGTCAGGGGGCACTGGAACCGCCCGGCACAGCCGGAACGCAGGATGAGCTGCGGAACGTGGCGTCACAGCACCTGCTGCCAGGTAACCCTCACTCCAGTATCGATCGGCATGCGCAGACCCTGTGCCATGCTCTTTGTGGGCGTTGTGTTACTGACCCTCTCCCCAACGTCATACGACGGCTACTCCTGTCCCCCCCACTGCACAGATGAGGACAGTAAGGCTGGGAGAGCTTATGTATCTGGCCCAAAGTCACTTAACTCATGACCGACATAGCCAGGATCTGGAGCCAGCCCAACTCCAGCCTCCTGAGCACCGGGCCACTCCTCCTTCCTTCTGGCCATGACGCCAGAGGCTCTATCAGCTCTGCCCTCTGATCTCTGGCACATCTCAGCTTCAGTTAAGCATACCCTGCTCTCTGTCCCACCTTCCACCTTTGGCACTCTCTGTGCATGAGTGGACGCTCACCACCGTGGTCCCTGAGTCACGGAGGACTCGAGATGGCTGCCACCACCGAGCTCTGCTCTGACGGATGTGTCCAGGGCTGCTGCTGCTCACAGGGGCCCTGCAGATGTGTGCAATTAGAGGGCAGGGCAGGGCCCGCATCGGAAAACATGGTTCCGCAAAGGATGCCACAACGACTTTGCCAAGAATGCCAGCCTCATGTGATCGGTGCCCGGGAGCAGGGAAGGCAGCCACCGTGCTCCTGGAAAACGCTGAGTCCTCTGACCGCATTTAGGAGAGGCTTCCATGAGGGCCAGGCGAGCGGCTGGACGCCCGGCACAGTCGGGCTCAGCTGGTGAGGGTAATTCCAGGACAGACAGTGATTAAACTGCTTATGGTTTGGGCTTTGAACCCACAGAGCTCAAGGCAAAAGGAGAATGATCTAAGAGCCAGCCCCACGTGGAACCTTCAAAAAGGGATCCGCAGGCTGTGGCAAGACCCACCCATCCCCCGAGACATCTGCCCTTGCTGTCCTCAGGTGCCTCCTGGCCCAGTGACTTCGCGGGAGACGGGAGGACTTGGGAGTCAGTCAGCAAGATCTGGGTTCAAGCCCCTGTCCCATCATTAACTAGTAGGTTTCTCAGCACTTCCATAACAAAATGCCCCAAACTGGATGGCTTGAAGGAACAGAAATTTATTCTCTCCCAGTTCTGGAGGCCACAAGCCCAAAAATCAAGGTGTCACAGGGTCACACTCCCTCCAGAGGCTCCAGGGGAGGGACCGTCCTGCGTCCTCCCACTCCTGATGTCGTCAGCAATCCTTGGCGGTCCTTGGCTCGCAGAGGCATCCCTGCGTTTCCACCTCCGTCTTCACATGGCACCCTTGTCTCTGTTTCCGAATTTCCCTCTTCTTAGAAGGACGCCAGTCATGGCATTAGGGCCCCCCGAATCCAGAAGGACCTCATCTTAACCTAGTGACATCTGCTAACCCCCTGCTTCCAAATAAAGTCACAGGCACAGTCCCGGGGGCTTAAGACTTGAACGTATCTTTTGGGACGACACAATTCAACCCACAACAGTGACTTTGCATGGGTCTCCGGACTTCTCCCAACAGAGTCTATTCAAAGTGCGCTCGGAGGACCCATGCTGGTCCTAGAAACTTTACAGCACTCTGATGTGGCCGCGACACACAGTGTTCCCAAACCAACTTTGCGTAGGACTAGATTTTCTATTTCCAGTTCCTCATGGCGTATCCGTGGCCCTCCAACCGTGCATCACCCTCTGAGCGCTCCACCCGAGTCCCTGGCTCCCTCCGCCTGCGGCCCAGCTGGAGAGTGTGATTGACGGCACCTGGGCTGGTACTTGCTGTTCAGAGAAACTAGTCCAGTGAATGGTTTGACATAGAGCTCCGTGTGTCACACACACGCACATCGCGTCTTCCCTTCCAAGGGCTGACCCTGTGATCTCCGTCCTTCCCCAGGGAGCCTCCTAGGCAAGCCTTTGCCTCCTCAACTTGCAATAACTCTTCAGAGTGTGGCATCCTGCTCACCGTCTTTCCTGTGGAAAATAATTCAAACTCGTCAGGGATCCTCACAGCTAAGCAACTTTAGTTTCAGAAACAGGTTAGGAAAATCTAAAACTGAGCTGTGACTAGATCTTATGAGGGATTTTATCACCCAAATTTGGCATCAAGAAGCAGCCCATTGATAAATAGAAATTAAACAGGAGGCCAGCTGGTAGCGTAGTGATTAAGTTCACGCAGTTCGCTTTGGCGGCCCGGGGTCTGCGGGTTCAGATCCCAGGTGCAGACCTACTCACTGCTCATCAAGCCATGCTGTGGCAGCGTGCCACATACGAAACAGAGGAAGATTGGCACAGATGTTAGCTCAGAGCCAATCTTCCTCACCAAAAGAAAAAAGAAAGAAAGAAAAAATGAAATTAAACAGCTCTTCAAGGAGAACGCTGCTTCCTGTGCCATCATCCTGTTCTCAATTACGCAATAATTCAGGCCTGCAAAAGAGTGCAGATGATAATTTAACGCATGTTCTCGTGATGGACAGAGGAAAATCCCAACTTCACGGAAGATGGCAAGGAGTGACGCACCTCAGAGATGCCCCAGCAAGCCGGAAGGTGGGCAAGACACCACCCCCGGTGCCCAAACAGATGAGACTCAGTGGTCAATGCAAGACAGTTCCTTACCTACGGCACAGCAAACAACAAGAACGTTAGCAGGATCATGCTGCTTGACTGAGCCCAAGTCCCGTGGGTGACGTGACGAGCCCACGTGGTGGCTACACGTGCAGCGTGTCGTACCCCCGCCGAGGAACCCAGGAGCATGGCCTCAGCGCACTTTATAACAAGCAGTAAAGGAGGTGTGGCCACCTGGACCTTCTTCATTGTCCACACGACCAGCCACTGAAACAGCTCAGCGGAGAGGACGGCTAGTCTGCATTTAGCCCGACGCTCAGTAAGGACACACAGTGGACTAGGAGTCCATCGTGGACGCTGCTTCCAACAGAGCCCACCCTTGGCTTAAGAGACAAAATTGCACAGACACAGCTGCCGCCCCCTGGGTGGGCCCCTCTCTTGAAGCAACTAAATAGTCTCATGCTTGTCTTTACACCTCAACCACACATACGTTATCTACAGTCGTGCGTCGCTTAACGACGGAGACACGTTCTGAGAAATGCATCCCTAGGTGATTTTGTCGTTGTGCGAACATCGTAGAGTGAACGTACGCAAAGCCCACTACACACCTGGGCTGTGCGGCTGTCTTACAGCAGCACTATTGGGAATGCGGTCCGTCATCAGCTGAATCGTGGTTATGTGGCGCGTGACTGTGTTAATAATATATAGTTGAGTTTGACGTGTTTCTCAACTTCATATAAATAGTGTCACACTGAGTGTAGCCTCTGCTCTTGCTCCTTTCACTCAATATCCCGTTAGGAACATTCACCCACGTTGATGAGTGTAACTAGACTTCATTCACTTGTCACTGCTGTGCAATATTCTATTCTGTGAATATTATGTCATTAATATTCTAATATTATTCTATCATGACAATTTGTTTTTCCTTCTGCTGAGGGGCAGTCAGTCTGTGGCCATTTGCTTGCTATTACAAATTGTCCTCCTAGAAACGTTCTTGAGCTAGTCTCCCTGCACACTTCTGGGGGTTTTCTCCAGGAAGCGGTCCTCAGAGTGGGGTCCTCAACCCAGAAGCGTCAGCGGCCCCTGGGAACTTATCAGAAATGCAGGTTCTTGGGCCCCAGCCCAGACCCACTGAGTCCCTGCACATGTGAAAAGGAGAGTGAAGGAATGAGTGAGTGGTGAGTGGAGATGTCACTAGCCCGAGGGTGACTCCTCAGCACACAGGGGGAAGAGACATCAACAGAGAGTCACAAAGACAAATAACCCAGTTTAAAAAATGGGCAAATGATCCAAGCAGATATTTCTCCAAAGAAGATATACGAATGGCCAATAAGTACGTGAAAAGATGCTCAATATCATTAGTCATCAGGGAAATGCAACTCAAAACCCTAACCATCACCCCCACTGGAACGGCTAGAACCAAAAGACAGACAGTAACAAGCGTTGGAGAGGACCCTACACCCTCCTGGAGGGAAGGCAAAATGGCACAGCCACAGTGGAAACAGTCTGGCAGCTCCCCAAAAAGGTAACACAGAGTCACCACACGAGCCAGCAATTCCGCTCTTACATATATAAACTCAAGAGAAATGAAAACACGTGTTCACACAAAAAGTTGTCCACAAACTTTCATAGCAGCTGTGTTTGTAATGGCAAAAGTGGAAATAACCCAAATGTACATCAACTCATGAAATGAATAAACTGAATGTGGTATGTCCACGCAATGGAATATTATTCAGCCATAAAAAGAAGAGAGTTCTGCCACAAAGTAGATGAACCTTGAAAACATTATGTTGAGTGAAAGAAGCCCGACACAAACGATCCTAAGTTGTACGACTCCATTTATATGAAACGTCCGGAACAGCAAATCCATAGAGACAGAAAGGAGAGGAGAGGTGGCCGGGGGTGTGAGTGGCCGCTAGTGGGTATGGAGGTTCTTTCTGAGCGATGAAAATATTGTAAAACTAATTGTAGTGATGGTTGCAGAACTCTGTGAATATACTAAAAACCACTGAGTTATACATTTTACATGAATGAATTAGATGCTACGTGAATTATCCCTCAATAAAGATGTTCACACACACACACAGCAGTCACACTGGAAATGTGCATGAACCACTTTCTCTATTTTTTGGATGGACTGGAGAACAGAGAACTTCTGTGACAAGTACAGAAACTGGTCCCTGAGGCAACCACGGATAAGTCAAGTCAACCTAGATGAGTGTCTTGGCTTCTCCACTCTTCACTTTTCCTCCTTCGCAAAGTAGGTGCTAACTGCACCAACTCCAACGGCTGCTGCGAGGGTTAAATGTGATCTTGTGTGGACATTGGCCACAGGGCCTTGGCATGTGCTGGGGCTGCTCCAGTGTCACCAGGCAACTTCTGCTGTTGCCAGCCACAGACTGAGGACCACTCAGGACCCAGAGAGAGCTGTATCCCAGGGGTTATATAGCCTGTAAAATCTGGAGTTGGAGCAGAGGGGGTGTCAAACCCTGGCCATATGGCATTTGGGATGAGATTGAAAGAAGTTCCAGTTCCTACTATCTTGTTTGTTTCTGACACAGAGATCAACTTCACTCCCTGAATCAGAGAGGGTGAGAGAGACCCTTCTAAGGCTCAAGGACAACCATGGAGAAAAACGACAAGAGAGGGGCCATTTCCCTCCAACTTCAAAAGGCCACATCTGAACAGGGCCCCGTGCTACCAGGGTCTCCCACCCAACCCCCAACTCTGCTTGGAGAAAAAAAAAAATCCTTGGACGGGATCCATCTTTAACTCACTTGCTGTGTCTGAGGCCCAGACACACGCTGTTTAGACAGCCTGTTTCGGTGGGTGGCCAGGCCCGGAGCCCCGCGTGCAGAGTTTACAGAAGGTCCTGGCACAGATGAACGACCAATTGGAAGGGCTCAGTGAAATCACAACATGTAAAATATGAAAAGGGGGCCCTTTTCCACTCGGAGGGGGGCGGGGCGGGGGGCGAAACAAGGGAAGAAAGGCCCGTTTGGAAGGGATTCAAGCCGGCGCGATAAGGCGGCGCACAGGAGGCTCTCCAGCAGACACACGCACCCTCCGCAGACGGGCCCCTGCCCGCCCCACCGACACACACGGCTCCTTTTAAAATTTCATAGATTTAAATAGCTTTTCTGCATCAAATACAAGAAACAGACCGACATTTTCTCATCCTCTGTTATGCGGCAGGAGAATATTTGGACATTTACGCTCCATTGGAGGCCATTTCTGGGAGAACAGGCCCTTTCCAGGTTGGTGGCCGCCCGCCTGGCCACCCGCACCCACCTTGACCGCCGGCTTGGCCGGGGTCTGGGGCTGGGGGTGGGGGGGCGCCCCTCCTCTGGTCTGGGCACAAAGGCTTGGCTAGGGGAGGGTGGAACTCAGCTTCCCAGCCCAGCAAGTCCACAAACACACCCGGCACCCTGACGTGGGGGGTGGTGGGGACGTCCTCTGCGGGTGTGAGAGCTGAGCCACACTTGGAATGATGGGAGGCAGGCCAAGTGTCGGTTCTAGAATTCGCCCACTGCAGCTTCAGGTTCCTTTGTTTTAAGAGATGGCGAATTACCACGATCTGCAGACCCCCAGGCTTCCCTCCCCACAGTCCCGCCAACATGTCACATCCAGGGGTTCCTTTCTTTTCTGCTTTTTGCTCTTTACTAGCACTTTCACATGTGGCCAGGACCAACCTACAGCTTTATTCTGCATTTTTATAAGGTTTTATATGCATGATATTGACATTTCCTTTTGAAACGTTTAAATTTTGCTCCAAAATCTCTTTTCGGAGTTTGTGGATGTGCATAGCAGATATTCTGTGGTCGAACTGTTCTGAGTTTCCCATGACGAAAGGGCGCACGCCCCCGTGCTCCTGTAAGGTAGCTAGCTGGAGGGGTTTTTTTGCTTGTTTGCTTGGGGTTTTTGTTTTTATTTATTTTTATTTTACTGAGGTCACAATGGTTTATGACATTGTGAAATTTCAGTTGTACATTATTATTTGTCAGTCACCAAAGAGAAGTGCCCCTTTACCCCTCATGCCCACCCCCAGCCCCATCCCTTCTGGTAACCACTAATCTGTTCTCTTTGTCCATGTGTTTATCTTTCTCCATCTGGCTTATTTCGCTTAACATAATACCCTCAAGGTCCATCCACATTTTGCAAATGGGACGATTTTGTCTTTTTTATGGCTGAATGGTATTCCATTGCGTATATATACACCACATCTTCTTTATTCATTCATCAGTTGATGGGCTCTTGGGTTGGTTCCACATCTTGGCTATTGTGAATAATGCTGCAGTGAACATAGGGGAGCATAAGTCTCTTTCAATTGTTGATTTCAAGTTCTTTGGAGAAACACCCAGTAGTGGGATAACTGGGTTGTATGTTATTTCTATTTTTAATATTTTGAGAAATCTCCATACTGTTTTCCACAGTGGCTGCATCAGTTTGCACTCCCACCAGCAGTGTATAAGGGTTCCCTTCTCTCCACACCCTCTCCAACATTTGTTTTTTGTCTTGGTGATTATAGCCATTTTGCCAGGTATAAGGGGATATCTCGATGTGGTTTTGATTTCCATTTCCCTGACGATTGATTAGTGGTGTTGAACATCTTTTCATGTGCCTGTTGGCCATCTGTATATCTTCTTTGGAAAAATATCCGTTCATGTCCTCTGCCCATTCTTTGATCTGGTTGTTTGCTTTTTTTGTTGTGGAGTTGTATGAGTTCTTTATATATTTTGGAGATTAACCCCTTGTCAGATATATGATTTGCAAACATTTTCTCCCAGTTGGTGGGTTGTCTTTTCATTTTGTTCCTGATTGCCTTTGCCTTTCAAAAGCTCTTTAGTCTGATAAAGTCCCATTTGTTTATTTTTTCTTTTGTTTTCTTTGCCTGAGTAGACATGATATTCAAAAAGATGCTACTAAAACCGATGTCAAAGAGTGCACTGCCTGTATTTCCCTCTCTGAGTTTTATGGTTTCGGGTCCTATCTTCCAGTCTTTAATCCATTTTGAGTTAATTTTTGTGTATGGTGTAAGATAATGGGCTACTTTCATTCTTTTGCATGTGGCTGTCCAGTTTTCCCAACACCATTTATTGAGGAGACTTTCCTTTCTCCATTGTATGTTCTTAGCTCCTTTGTAAAGGATCAGCTGTCCATAGATGTGTGGATTTATTTCTGGGTTTTCAATTCTGTTACATTGAGCTGTGTGTCTGTTTTTGTGCCAGTACCATGCTGTTTTGGTTACTGTAGCTTTGTAGTATGTTTTCAGGTCAGGGATTGTGATGCCTCCAGCTTTGCTCTTTTTCTCAGGATTGCTTTAGCTATTTGACGTCTTTGGTTGCCCCATATGAATTTTAGGATTCTTTGTTCTATTTCCATGAAGAATGTCATTGGGATTCTGCTTGAGATTGCACTGAATCTGTAGATTGCTTTGGGTAGTATGGACATTTTAACTATGTTTATTCTTCCAATCCATGTACGTGGAATCTCTTTCCATTTCTTCGTGTCATCATCGATTTCTTTCAAAAATGTCTTCAAGTTTTCATTGGGTAGGTCTCTCACCTCCTTGGTTACATTTATCCCTAGATATTTTATTCTTTGTGTTGTGACTGTAAGTGGGATTGTATTCTTGAGTTCTCTTTCTGTTAGTTCATATTAGAGTATAGAAATACTAGTGATTTTTGTATGTTGATTTTTTACCCTGGAACTTTGCTGTAGTTATTATTTCTAATAGTTTTCCAATGGATCCTTTAGGGTTTTCTATATATAAAATCATGTCCTCTGCAAAGAGCAATCATTTCACTTTTTCATTCCCAGTTTGGATAGCTTTTACTTCTTTTTCTTGCCTAATTGCTCTGGCCCAAACCTCCAGTACTATCTTGAATAGGAGTGGTGAAAGTGGACACCCTTGTCTCGTTCCTGTTCTCAGAGGGATGGCTTTCAGTTTTTCTCTGTTGAGTATGATGTTGCTGTGGGCCTGTCATATATGGCCTTTATTATGTTGAGGTATTTTCCTTCTATGCCCATTTTATTGAGAGTTTTTATCATAAATGGATGTTGGATCTTGTCAAATGCTTTCTCTGAATCTACTGAGATGATCATGTGGTTTTTATTCCTCATTTTGTTAATGTGGTGTATCACATTGATTGACTTGCGGATGTTGAACCATCACTATGTCCCTGGTATAAATCCCACTTGATCATGGTGTATGATCCTTTTAATGTATTGCTGTATTCAATTTGCCAATATTTTGTTGAGGACTTTTGCGTCTGTGTTCATCAGCGATATTGGCCTGTAGTTCTCCTTCTTTGTGTTGTCCTTGTCTGGCTTTGGGATCAGGGTGATGTTGGCCTCATAGAATATGTTAGGGAGTGTTCCATCTTCTACAACTTTTTGGAATAGTTTGAGAAGGATAGGTATTAAATCTTCTTTCAATGTTTGGTGGAATTCTCCAGGGAAGCCATCTGGTTCTGGACTTTTATTTTTGGGGGAGGTTTCTGATTTCTGTTTCAATCTCTTTGCTTGTGATTGGTCTATTCAGATTCTCTATTTCTTGTTGATTCAATTTTGAGAGGTTGTATGGGTCTAAAAATTTATCCATTTCTTCTAGATTGCCCAATTTGTTGGCATATAGTTTTTCATAGTATTCTCTTATAATCCTCTGTATTTCTGTGGTATCCACTGTAATTTCTCCTCTTTTTCCTAATTTTATTGACTTGAGCCTTGTCTCTTTTTTTCTTAGTGAGTCTGGCTAAGGATTCATCAATATTCTTTATCTCCACAAAGAACCAGCTCTTTGTTTCATTGATCCTTTCTACTGTTTTTTGCTTCCAATTTCATTTATTTCTGCTCTAATTTTTATTATTTCCCTCCTTCTGCTGACTTTGGACTTTGTTCTTCTTTTTCTAGTTCCGTTAGGTGTAGTTTAAGATTGCTTATTTGAGATTTTTCTTGTTTGTTGCGGGGGGGGGGGTGTCTGTATTGCTATGAATTTGCCTCCTAGGACCACTTTTGCTGCATCCCATGTGATTTTGTAGGATATGTTTTCATTTTAATTTGTCCCCAGATATTTTTTGATTTCTCCTTTAGTTTCTTCAATAATCCACTGGTTGTTCAGTATCTTGTTGTTTAGTTTCCACATATTTGTCACTTTCTCAGGTTAGCTGGCAGTTTTGACTATAGATTATTACAGTGAACATTCACCTGTGCACAGCCACACACACAAAATACACATTTACAGGAATTTCTCCTAGGAAATGGAATTAGTGTGCTATGGGGTACTTATCTTCAGCTTTACTCGCTCTTGCCAAATTGCCACATACAGAGTGTGCTTCAAGGTGCGTTCCCACCACAGGCGACAGACTTCCCACTGCTGATGTATTTGGTGTGCTAAGTTTTCTCAATAGGACAAGTCTGAAAAGTTCTCTCATTGTTTAAATTACCATTTTCCAAGTTATTGGAGAGAACACCCCCCTTCTCAGGGATCTGTTAACACTTGGTTCATCTTCTGTGAACTGTCCGTTCTTACCCTTGCATACTGTTCTGTTAGGTTGTCTTTCACTATTTACAGATTTGTTTAAAAATATTTTACCAACTTGGATAATGACAACACTGACAAACCCTGGTCCTGCAAAGTTCTCAGTGCTGTTCTAAGCATGTGGCAGATGTCACCCACCATCGCCTTCATGGGAGGTTTGAGATGGGGAAATGGAGACAGACTGGAGAAGCGAGCCCCTGAGGACGACTGCCATGGGTGACATGAGGCCCCGACGGAGCTGACATTTCAGTTGAAAGTTTCTCCTTCCAGTCTGTGGCAGCACGCCCTCCCCATTTTATTAATGGTGTACTCGTTAAGGGCAAGAGAATTTTGTGTTTTAATTTTAATACAGTTGAATTTCTCAAACTCCTCTAAGGTTTGTGATATCTGCGTGACATTTAAGAAAGCTGTCCTGGGGGCCGGCCCCATGGCCGAGTGGTTAGGTTCACGGGCTCCACTTCAGCAGCCCAGGGTTTCACTGGTTCAGATCCTAGACGCGGACATGGCACCACTCACCAGGCCACACTCAGGCGGCATCCTGCTTAGCACAACCAGAAGGATCTACAGCTAGAATATACAACTATGTACTGGGGGGCTGTGCTGACTCCAATGCCATGAAGACATTCTGCTGTATTTTCCTCTCTCAGTTTTAATTTTGCCCTCCACATTTAATGTACATCACACTTTGTTTCCACAGACATCTAATTTTATTTTATTTTATTTTATTTTATTGGATAAACACCTTCCATTACTTTGGGGTTCACAAATCCATTGTGCCTTGGCAAGGGCAGCTGTCTCACCAGGTGTGACTCCCCCCAGGCTCGGTGGTGATGTGGGAATGGCTGAGACAGTCACGAGAGGGTGTTTTGGTCACAGAAACATCGAAGACCCTTGATCTGCAACTACAGTTTACTGCCTTTGAGATTATGGGGAGGAGAGGTTACAAGTGCACAACATTCTCTGAGGTCTCCTTTGGTCCTGTATATACATACTCCTACAGCTGACTCGGTCACCCCCATCTCTGCAGGATGCCCCCGGGGAAAAGGCTCACAGGTCCGCAGCCCACAGTTCAGACTCGGGCTCTGCTGGGACACCAGCCTTCGTTGCCCACCATGGCGTTACTTCCATTTATCCCCTCATTTCTGCCCGTCTCTGAAGTCTGAAGTGCGTCTGTATACAGATGCTGAGACCCTGGGGCTCTGCAGGTGCCCGGCCTTTGCCGAGGTCACACAGCTAGAATTCAAACAGAAAGCGGATTCCAAAATGAGTGCTCTTCCTCTGTCCCAGAATTTCCCAAAGACCGAGATGTCCACTTCTGGAGGCAGACAAATGATTCCCTGCGGCACGTGGAGAGCACCTGTTTTTTCCCATAGTCCTGTATACAATGTAATGTGAATTGGGGAGTATAAGCAGCGCGTCAGCATACCACGCTGTAGGCGAAGCCACTGGGGCACCGCGGGGCTGGATGCACTCCATCCGTGTCTGGAGCCCGCCCTCCTGGGTCCAAGCCCGGCCCTGCCCTGGCCAGTTGTGGGGTCTCACGCACCCTGCCCTCTCCCTGCCTCCACACCCCCCTGTGCAAAACAGGACCCACCATGGGATTTGTCTCAGCCGGCTGCTGCAAGTTCAAGCGCCAACACACACAAAATGCTCAGAACGTGCCTGGTACCCAGTGAGCACGCAACCAGTGCAAGCGTTAGTCGAGATGTTTAAAGAGATTCTACCTAAAGACAGACAGTAGTGTGTAAAGTAATTTAAATATGATTACCGAAAATATTTTCTATTTAAAGAAAAATGGTACTAGTCTTTTTGGACTTGTAATAAATAACAGCCGGGTCCTACCTAACATCCTCACCACACTCACTGTTTTCAGAGCGTGACTCTCTGCCCTGGGTGTGCTTTAGCATTGCTTGGAGACAACCGGTGCCTGGTCCCACCTCAGACCACTTGAAGCAGGATCCCTGGGGCCGCAGGATGCTCAGAGCTCCCCGGTGGCAGCAACGTGCAGCAGGTGTGAGCACTACTGCCTGTGAGCATGGGCTCCCGCCTGGGCCGGGAGGACCCGGGGCCCCAGGGAACCGCACACAGCAGGTCTCCGCCGTGAGGCGCAGAGCGGGGACTCTAGGTGCAACAGGAGGACCAACTCCACCGTCCAGACATGTATGTTTCACTGGGGAGGTGAAGATAGCCGCGAAATAAGACGGCAGGCATCCAAAGCAGCGAGGGCTGGGGGCGGGCGCCTGGGGCAGGAAGGGTCACTTGGGGGGCCCGGAGGAGGTGGCGGAGGCTGCGCCAGCCTGAGAAATGACTCTGAGTCTCTTTTTTTTTGAATTGAGATAAAATTCACATAACCTAAAATTAACTACGTTAAAGTGAAGAATTTAGCAGCATTTGGTGCATTCGTAATGTTGTGTGACTGCTACATCTGTCTGCCTCTATCCGGAACGCTTTCATCATCCCAAAAGGAAACCCTGTGCCCATTAGCACTCACTCCCCTACCCCCCTCCCCCAGATCCTGGAAACCACTAAGCTACTTTCTGTCTCCGTGGATTTACCTATTCTGGACATTTCATATAAATGAATTCACATGATATACAGCCTTTTGCATCTGGCTTCTTTCACTCAGCAAAATGTTGTGAAGGTTCATCCACGCTGTAGTGTGTGTCAGTGCTTCATCCCTTTTCATGGCTGAGTCATATTCCACCGTGTGGATGGACCACATCCCGCTCATCCATCGTCAGCTGATGGACATTTCAGTGCTTCCGCCTGGGGCTGCCGTGAACAGTGCTGCCATGGACGTTGGTGGACAGGGTTGGGTGTGGACGTGCGTTTGCATTTCTCCCGGGTAGAGACAAGGAGTGGAGCTGTCGGGTCACGTGGTCACTCCAGGTTTAACTTTTTGAGTCCTGCAGACAGCTCCCCACTCACTGGAAGGATGGCCAGTGGGCCGTCATGTCCTCACTTCCCTCCCGAAGATGCTGGGATCTCTGGGCAGGAAACTGGGCCTGGAGGGAGTGGAGGCAGAAGTTGTCTTCCGGATGCATCTTTGGGGAAGAGGGCTGAGCCTCAAGCCTCTAACCTGCTGTGACTAAGAGAGCTGGGGAAGCTCCCCTCCCTCCAACCCTCCCACCCTCATCAGTTCATTCAACAAACTGGTGGGGCTGCTCCTCAGTAGAAGCTGAGCCAGGTCCAGTAGGGGACACACACCCCATGGGAAAGATCGTACTGGCATATGGGATGTACAGAACTCAAGGGGGCGGGTACAAACCACTAGGGTGGCCTGAGGAAGGCTGGAACACTGGGAGTTGGCAGAACACCCAGGAAGACTTCCTGGAGGAGGGGGCTTTCCTCTGCCCTTTCCCCTCCCCACCCCCACCACCCAGGTGGTCCACACCAGCCTGGCCTCTAGTCTTCCAAACCCTTCTCCCACTCATTTAATCACACGCACACGTGAATGTCTTTCCATTTGTTTTGTAAACGTCTCAGCATCTTGCTTCTCTCCAGGAAATCCCTCCAGCCGGATGGCACAGACCTAATCGCTGTTTTTAACAGCGACAATCACAGCTAACGTTCGTTTCTGAGGATGTGCTAGTATCAGGCACTTTGCTGGACGCTTCCCTTGTGCCGTCTCATTTAATCCCTAAGCAGCCCTGTGAACTGGGGTCAGCATTCTCGCTTAAGGCCAGAGAGCTCGGCGACTTGCCTGTGGTCACAGAGCCAACAAGGGCCGCAGCCAGTGTGGGGAGCCCCTACAGAGACCCTCGACCTCACACTGTGCCCTCACTCTGATCTCCTGCTAGGTGCCATCCATGGAACCAGGGAGCTATGGTCCCAGTCGAAGAGGTCAGCTTCTGGGGGCCCAGGGCAGGAGAAGGGAGGCAGGTAGGAGAGCCAGCGTGGCGGAGTGGAGCGCAGCGAGGGGATGACAGGGTGGAGAACCATCTGGAAACATGGCGCTGGTTGGAGTTGGCTTCGGCGGGACCTGAAAACTGGGGTGGCCCTGGGCATGGAGACGAGGGAAGGGGACAAGCAGGCATGTAGATGTTCGAGGCACAGAAGACCAGGATCAACTGGGCTTGGTGCCCGGGTGCCTCCAGCACCTCCTCCCCCTCCCTGCAGAGACATCGCGAAGTGGTGGTCTGGGCTCCCGGGAGAGTCTGCTCCGTCAACGCGAAGCTCCTCCTCTAGAGCTCCCTGGCACGTCCCGGGGGTTGTCACCAGCCCATCCTGTCCATCCTCATTTTGTAGAAGAAGAATGGAGACCAGGAATCCAGGGTGGGTCCCTGCCTGGAGGACGGGGTGAGGGTGAGAGGCTGGATGAACATTGGGGAAGCTTTCGCGGGGGCCTCAGCACAAGCTCGTCCATTCCCACGGCTCTGACTGTCACCTGGGAGGCTGGGAGAGAGAAGAGGAGAGAACAGACGAGCAAGGGCACAGCTGAGGGGGGAGGGAGCCAGCGAGACCTGGCTACGGAGCAAGGATTCAAGTGGGGTCGAGAACCCCGTGTGGGACCCACTCAGCTGCCTCTCAGACCCCAGTCTCGTCACCTGTCACAGGAGGTGGTCGGGCATGAGGCTCTCGGGGGACACTGCCAGCTCTGTGGGATGCTGCACGGAGCAGAGCTCATCTCACCTCCCCCTCATGCCCCACGAGCGCCCATTCCGGGGTCCGAGGTCAGAACCCAGCTGCAGGACTTCCTGACCTCACCCAGCTCCTACTACAGGGTGAGTCAGGCCGCACAGCATCGCATGCTCAATTCATGCTGGCTTTTCCCATCGCCATTTAGTCACCAAAGGACACTCTCCGAACAGCCTGGCCAGCAGCTATCCAAATCTAAGTGGAGGAGGGGAGGGGAGAGAAGAAGGGTGACGGGGAAGGGAGGGAGAGGAGGCCGTCGGCCCCAGGACCTCCAGTCTGCATTTCAAATGCCGGCTTTAATTACACATATGGGGCTGGCAAAGAAGAATATGAACCCCCAAGAGGGTCATGACCTCGGAAGATGTTTTTAAATATACAGAGGAAATTCCCAATTTGATGCTGCTGGATGGGTAATGTTTTTATTCTTTCCCCTCGCTAAAATCTGGTGCGTGACCTGCAGCCAAAGCCACCTTGACACTCTGCTTTTAACATGAGAAAAGGGTCCCGGTTGGTATTTATTGTCACGAGGGAGATGCTCGCTGGCGTGAACGTGGTCCAGCCGCCACCTGTCGAGCCAGATCACAGCAGAGACACCTTCTGTCAGAAGAGAACTAGAAAGCCACCTCAGGAAGGAGAGACGGCGGCAGAGCGAGAGAGGAGCTGAGCCTATTGGCAATTTCCAACTTTAAAAACATGGATGTTGTGTCTTTTTCCTACCAAAAAACACATATGCCCGGTTAAGCATCTAACCGTGGACGAGGTGTCACCCGGGCCCCCAGGCCTGCCGGTTGGTGTCCTAGGCAACAAAACAGTCACGACCACACTGCGGCCGAGCGAGCCATCCCCTCAGGTCCCCACATTACTTGTGCTGCTTTAATCAACTGAACTTTTTTTATTTCAACCATTTCTATGGAAATTTTTCCCAAAATGACTTGCACATTTCTCAGAGGGTTTGAGACATAGTTTGAATTTCTCCGGATGCTTCAGGCCAGCACTGTGAGTAGGGACTGGGGGCCCCACTTCGAGGCCAGCTCTGCTCTTGGAGGCCCCTCCGATCGTTTCCCCCACGAGCTCCCGTTGTGCGCCAGAGCTGCAGTGGGCACCAGAGACTCACCGGAAACAGACGGACAGGATTCCTGACCCTCTTGAAGAGAAAGCCGGCGGGGAACACCGATTCTGTGGAGCCAGTGCTGGAGGGAGCCCAGCGCTGTGAGACGAGACACGGAGGAGCAGGTGGTGAACAAGCCCATTCCTGAGGGGCAGGGCTTTTGCTTCTGGACTCAGTTGTCCCAGCCTGCCATCCTTTGATGATCAGATTGATTCGTTTTCGTAATAATTTCTTTCCCTGCTGTTGTCATCCCTGAATGAGAATTTCTGAGCAACCAAAAGAAACGCACAAAGTCAACCCACCGGTTCCCCCGAGGGTCCCCGCCACGGTCCTCACACGGTACCAGTGCATTCGGTCACCTGGTTGTGTCCATGGGGCGGATGGGGAGCTGGAAGGTGGCAGGACCGCCAGAGGTGGGAAGACCGTCGGCAATAAGAGGCAGAAACTGGGTTTTTAACCCACTGTGATGGCTCCGAAGCTTTTTAAATTTACTTTTAGATACTTGGCTGAACTCTGGGAGAGAAGTCCCTGGCTGTGAGGGTGTGGCTCGTTTCTGCTGTGTTCTGATTTAAGTGAGTTTTGCTGATTAAGAGGAGACCTTAAAAATTATGTCAATGGCGGTGATGGCAGAATGCTTCCATGGCGGAAAGAGCGTGGTCTCTGCCAATCTGTCCTGCTCTCCTGGGACCACCGGCTGCCCAGGCCCAGCACCAAGGGGACAGGGCAGCGCTGTGACTACTGGTCCTAAGGCCCCACTGTGCGCTGGGCACCGGAACCAGCTACTCTCGGGGCCGGGGCCCATGAGCCCCTCCCCCATGGCTGGAGCAGGGCGGCCAGTCTGGGATCCAGAGCTCAGTCATGGTGTGACCTGGGGCAAACCGCTTAACCTCTCTGTCTACCTCAGGGTTCCCACCTCTAAAGTGGGGATAGAAATAGCCTTGCTTATAGGAACGCTGAGATAAGTGAACGAGTTAATCCACATAAAATATCTACAACCGTGCTGGGATATAGTAAATGCCGGATAATTGTTACCTTTCATTGTTACTGTTATTAACAGTCAGTTTGGCAAATCTGTGGATTAGGCGTCGGTATCAGGCCTGGAGTGCCTGCAGCTGATAACTCGGCCCTAGGCCTGGCACGTCAAGAAACTTCTGCGCGATGATCGCATCCTCGATGGCTCTCGCGCTCTGCCCCACGTTGGGACCACGTGGGGACCTTTCCAACTCCTGACACCCAGCCAAACAGACACCAGTTAACCAGAACCTCAGGGGTGAGACCCACACGCAGTGGATGGAAAAGCTCCAGGCGATTCGTAGGTGCGGCCACCTTGGGGACCCCGCGTTAACCTAGCGCGGTGGTTCTCAGAGTGGGGTCCTCAGCCCGGCAGCAACAGCATTGCCCCGGAGCTTGCTAGAAATGCAGATTCTTGGACCCAAGCATAGACCTCCTGAATCAGAAATGCCGGGGCTCCCTTCACAGCATGGGACACCGAGAACCCTGTCACCCCCGCCCCCTGTGAGGACCCCCGAGTGACGGGAGTCTCAGGGCGAGGTCCCGCGGGCTGTGGGCCTTGTTGGGGAGCCCAGCTCGCTGTGGGCTGGTGGGCTGCTTCTCCCTCCCACACGGAGCTATCTCTTTGTCCTCGCCCTCCCCGACTCCCACCCTGCCCCACACCCTCCTCCCCACCTCGCGCCTCCTGCACGCTGCTCAGCAGGAAGCAGAGCGTATCGCGGCCATTTTTCTCCTGTCTCGGCTCTGCCACGAGCATGATAAAGGCAGCCCTCTGCTCGTGGAGGCTCCACAGCTAATGAGATCCAGATGTGGCCTAATTAGTCCGTTGGCTGGAGGGCCTGGGCTGGCCGGCTCTGGAGCCCTCCCCGACTGCTCAGGGCGTGGGGCGTTGGTGCGCGGGAGGCCTCCCTGTCCCCCAGGCTCTGAGGATGACCGTTGCATGTGGGAGCCACCAAGAGACGGGACAGGACCACCTGTTGAATGCAAAGGGGCACAGCTTAAAACAACTGCATGCTGGAACTTCGCAGGGCGGTGGAGGCCCTTGGGCCTGGGAGAGGGACCCCACCTCCCTCTCCACTGCAGGCGGCAGGGCCTTCTCCCGGCGGTCCTTTCTCCAAGCCCACCCACTCCCCTCTGAAACCACCCAAAGGGGACAGTCCCACAGGCTGCCGGGCCCACCGGGTTCCCTGGGAACCGTTATGCAGAGAGGAACCTCCACCGGCCTCCCGGGCCGTGCTCAGAACTCTGAAGGACATGCTCCCTCCTCCAGGGCTTGCCCTGGGATGAAAGAGGGTGTGTTTTCCTCTGCTCCTTAGAACCTTCTAGATCTGTAGTTCTCAAACTTCAGTGCTATCCGAATCTCCTGGAGGGCTTGCTAATATGCAGATTGCCAGGCCCCACCCCCAGCGTTTCTGACTCAGTGTTTCCGGGCTGGGGCCCAAGAATCTGCATTTCTAACCAGCTCCCAGGTGATGTTGGTGCTGCCGGGCTGGAGACGCCCTCCTCTGAAAACCACTGCTCTGGATTAACACAGGGTCCCCAACGTGGGCCACATGTGGAAATCATGGGAGAAGGCTTGCGTGTTCACGACCTCTCCCCTCCACGCGGGAAATCAGGACAGGGTGGACTCTGGGGCGGCCTCTTGGGTCGCTTCCTCCCCCGAGTGGGGAGACAAACAGCACTGAGAGGGCAGCCAGGCAGGAGGTGCCTGCGATGCCCCAGGGCTGGCTGGGGCTCGCTAAACTCTCACACACCCTTGGGTGGGCCTTATCAATCCCATTTTGCAGATGAGGAAACCGAGGTTCAGAAAGCTCAAGGACTCCCTTGGGATCACTCTTAGGCACCACCTGACTCCTCAGTTACTGCTGAGGCTGTCACTGGAACTCCCAGAAGGTACCCAGAATGCTCTCAGAGGGTCTGAGATGGGTGACCCCAACTGGTCCAGTGGCCTCATCCACACTGTGATCAGAGACCCATGTGCCTTCCTTCCTTCAGCCATTGGCTTCCAAGGTCGACACGTGCATCCAAGCTAGGCTGGCAGAGGGCAAAGAGCACGGAGGAGGATGGGGAGGTTTGGGACCAGCCTGGACGTGCCTCCATCACTTCTGTTCATCTTCCATGGATACAACCTGGTCCACAGCTTCCCCTGACTGCAAGGGATGCTGGGAAATTCAGTCCAGCTGGGAACCCAAGAAGAAAAGGAAATTGGTCATGAACAGCTGGCTGGTCTCCACCACGTCTGGGAAGACTGAACTTAAAATAATGCCAGGTAGATTCCACTCCGAGGTGTATTTACCCAAAAGAAATGAAAACATTGCCACAAAAGACTTGGTCACAAAGTGTTCAGAGCAGCCTTCTTCCCAAGAGCCCCAAACTGGAGACAACTCAATGTCCATCCACCTGTGAGAGGATGAGCAAACGGCAGCATCTCCATGCCATGGAATACTATGCAGCAATCAAAAGTGAATGGGGTCCTCATACACACCACACACGGTGAAGCTCAGAAACATCCTGCTGAGGGAAAGAAACCGGAAACGAATGTGCGCATGCGTGATTCCATTGTGTGCCATTCTAGAACGGGCAAAACCACTTTTGAATGACGGAAAGCAGACTGTGGTTGCCTGAGACCAGGGTGGGAAGAGGAGCAAGAGGAACTTTCTAGAAGATGGAAATGCTCTATGTCTTCATGGGGTCTGATTACATGGGTGTATACATTCTTCAAAATTCATCAGACTGCGCACTTGAAATGGGTGCTTTATATTGTAGATAAACTATTCATCAATTAAAGTTGATTTACAAAGGAAAAAATAAGTATATATGTGCGTGCAGCGACCTGGCTTCCTGGATGACTGAGTCCCTGTTTCCCGCCCTACACGGTGGGAAAGCCTCACATGTGGCAGCTGGTTCAGCAAGTCCTGGGATGAGACCAGTCGACTTAAACCCTCTGAGCAGAGGCCACCAAAGGAACCCTCAGAACCAGCCAGAGCTGGGGGACATTCCAGAGCCCGCACACCTCCCAAATGTCTCTGAAATGACAGGGGGTAGGGTCTACAGGACTGCCGCCCCAGAGCTGTCCTTCCACCCAGATCAAGGGCCCTCAGCTCCATCCTCGTCCATGCCCCCACGTCCCCTGACCCTTGGATTCATCTCCCTTACTCTCCTCTTAATCTCGACACCCACACGTGGTTTCCTCTCTTTTTCTTATTAGTTTCCACTTTTCACAATAAATATAACACCTTCTGAGCCTTCACAACGCCCCAGGTACTTCTCTCCGTATGTTAGATCCATTAACACACTCAATCTTTACACTCACCTTCTAAATTCCCATTGACAAATGGGGAAACTGAGGCATGGGGAAGTTAAGTACCTCGCCCTGGGTCACCAACAGAGAAGTGGCAGGACCAGGGTTTGAACCCAGGCTGGCTGCCCTCGGGGACTGGACATGTGCCCTGTAAACAGTCCACTGTAATCCCTTAAAGAACATTTTGCCAGAGTATCTCAATGTTCACAAAAAGCCTGTGACATAGATCCCATCATCACCCCACGTCACCCACCAGGAAGCCGGCCTCACGGAGGTGAAGTCACTTGCCGGTGGTCACACTGCCAAGAAGGAGGAGATGAGATTTGAACCTGCAACTGCAGATCCCCTGCCCGTAACCCTGCGTTTCCCCTAAGGACTGGGGCTCTGTCCCCTGGCTCTCCTCACTCCAGCCCCTCCGGCACAAGCCCTGCCAGGGCCCAGACCCCAACACCGACCCGTCTGGCCAGCCCCTGTCCTCAGTCCCCCTAACTTCCTGAGGGGCAGACCCTGGGGCTGCCCACTCCCGCTGCCTCATCCACAGACCTCTTTGAGGGGCGCGGCCGGGTTGACACCCCGTGTTGGGTCCTGTCCCCGGGCGAAAATCCAAAGTCATGGGAGGCCGAAAATGTCTCTTGCCTGGACGGAGAAGATCCACGGGACCAATGGGATCGGTCTGAAATCCGGAACTGGGATCGTGGGGGATGCACGAATGATCCAGGCTGCGTACAGATGGCTACATTTTGTCTGGTCAACTCCCCAACACAGTCCTGAGAACTGGTCATCCTCCGTCCGAGGCCACGTGGCTCTAGCAGGAACCGCCGCGGTCTCACGTGACGGCACACACTGGCCAGAGATGACTGGAGCAAGGAGGGGACCCTGCCCCACACTGGCCGATCATGAAGCACTCCACGCTGGCCAACGCCACCGGTCAAGCACTGGCCCCGAGTCCCGTCGGCCCGGTCGGAACCTTGCTGGGTCTTCTTTGAACTAGAAATGAGCGCGAGGCTCAGGCCCGCTCCACCCGGGACAGCTTCCGCGCATAGCTTGGGAAGTGTTGGTGGCCGATGACTCTGCCGGGAGAGGAGGGCAGCTGTGATGAGAAGGACCCTAACGCCCAGAGAGACGGGGAGGCGGGTTGGTGGCCTCCTGGCTCTCAGTCCTGTCATCGCTTCTCCGTCCTCCCCTCACTTCCTGACGCTTCATCCGTCGACAACCAGAGCGATTTCAGCATCCCTGCCACCAAAACTCCTGACAAGTTCAGCTGGCTGCTCGGGAGCTTTGCAGAATGAAGCAGGATTCAGGAGCCAGCCCTCATTCCAGAAGGGAGGACAGGGCCAACGTCCGAAGAGGACAGAGAGGTCGTGAGCACCAGTAGAGAGACCAGCAAACGAGGTCCCGTGGCGCCGGGTGCTTGCTGGGCCCTAGGCCAGCTCTCCTCATCTGCTCTGTCTCTCCCTCAGTGTGGCTCCTGTAGGGACATTTGTCACGGCATTTAGGGCCCATCTGAGTAATCCAGGATCAGCTGCTCCTCTTGAGATCTTTAACTGCATACTTTTGCCATATAAGATAACAGTCACTCCTTCGTCATAGAAGGTGACAGTCACAGGTTCCAGAGACTAGGAGGTGGTCACATCTTTTTAGGGGCCACCCCTCAGTCCACTATACAGCCTTAGCATTTGTTCAGTTGTTTGTTTTTTGGGGGGGTTTTTTTTTTTTTTTTTTGGTGAGGAAGATTGGCCCTGAGCTAACATGTGTGCCAGTCGTCTTCTATTTTATATGTGGAACGCCACCACAGCATGGCTGATGAGTGGTGTAGGTCTGCCACCAGGATCCAAACTCACAAACCCCTGGCCACGAAAGCGGAGCATGCCAAACTTAACCACTACACCACCAGGCCAGCCCCCAGCCTTAGAGTTTTTGAACCAGGCAAGACCTTCCAGTGGGCTTCCTCCAACTCCTTCCCATTTACAAATTGGAAACCAACATGCAAAAGAAGAAGTAATTTGTGCAATAAGTTGGTGCACAGCTCCACAAGAGTTAAACATCAGGGTATAGCGCGGGACCAGCAGTCCAACGAGAGCATCCTCTGAGGGGAAAAGATTGCTCCAAACAATAATAATAATGGCAGCAGTAGGAGTAAGCGTGGTCGGGATAATTCGTCAAGCATCTATTGAGCGTTTACTCCATGATGGGCCCTGTACCGTGCACTGAGTATACAGCAGGAACGGACAGCATCTCCCTGATGGAATTTACCTTCTGCCTGGGGGAAACAGACCACCGTGAAATATACCGTATGTCAGATGGTGACGTGCTGAGGAAGAAGAAAATCAGAGATGGGGATAGACAGCAAGTGTCAGGGGACGGGTGTGGAAACTTCTAGACGGGGCGGCCAGGGGAGGCCCCTTGGACAAGAGGTCATTTGAGTAAACCACGGAGGAAGGCAGGAGCTTGCAGATATCCGGGGAGTACATTCCATGCAGAGGGAACAGAATGTGCACAGCCCCAAGGCAGAAGCCAGCCTGGCACACCGGAGGCCCAGCAAGGCCGTGTGGCTGGAGCAGAGCGGGCAACGGTGAGATATTTGGGGACCAGGTCTGGCTGCGACGGGCCAGGAGGGCAGGAGCTGGTCATGCAGGGACTGAAGATCGGGGTGAGTTTGTTGGTTTACTTCGGGTGAGGCAAGAAACACTTAGAGCCTCGGAGTCAAGGATCGACGTGTACTGACTTACTCTGAGCGCCCTGGCTGGTGTTGGGAGAGACCACAGGGCAAGGGCAGAGGCAGGGACAGCAGTCAGCAGACACCCGGTGACAGCTGCGGAGGGCTGAGACCACAAGCGGTAACGGGATGCAGGAGAGGAGGTCGGATCTGGACACATTCTGAAGGCAGAGCCAGCAGGGTCCGCAACAGCCTGCATGTGGCATGCGGAGGGAAAGGGGAACGAGGCGGGCCCCAGGGCTTTTGGCCTGAGCCACTGGAAGGAGAAGAATCATTTACCCCGCCTTTGATATCCAGCTGTGAACAAAACAGTCGGGGCCCTTGCTTTCTGGACTGTACAGTCCAGGGAGGGAGGAACTCTTTGAAAAAATAAAGAGAGGAATAATAATAAAAAAAAAAGCATGGAAATTATAATCAGTGCTATAAAAAGCAAAAGGGAAAAAAAATGCATTTCATAAGAACGTTCGCTCTTGCTGGGCAGCGTGCCTTATTATGCTCCACTGTGTCCACCGGCGCCAGGAAAGCTCGCAGCCACACAGCACCTGGTGATCGGCATTCGCTGGAAAGTCTATGAAAAAGCCCCGGGGAGGGCCCACGCGTGAGCCTTCGAGTGTGCAGACTCTGTGCAAAGGGCTCTCGTTCATGACGCCTCAGAGAATCTTCACGACTACCTTTGGGGCGAGCGCTGGTAGTATCCATGCGTTATTGATCGGACAATAGAGTCCCGGAGAGACTAAGACGTCCGCGAATTAGTCAGTGACAGAGATGGGATTTGAACCCTGGCAGTCTGGCTTCAAAGACCCTGCACTGAACAGTCACATCATTCTGCCTTCGGTTAACTCTCCATCCAGCCACCCGTCTACTCAACCATCCTTCCAGCCAGCCATCTACGCACCCATCCACCCACCCATCCGTCCGTCAGTCCACTCAACCATCCTTCCACCCAAACATCCATCCACCCATCCATTGAGCCATTCAAGCAAACATCGACTCAACCAACCAGCGATCATCCATCCAACCAAACATCGCTTATTGAGCACCAGCTGTGTACCAGGCACTGGAGAGATGGTATTGAACAAACGAGGCATGCCCCTCAGACGCTTGGAAATTCCCATCTACAAGAGGAGCCCGACGTGGAAGTGGAACCTCAGCGGAGGAGCGGGAGGGAGCCAAGGCACATAAACAGACACACATCTGCTGGTCAGTGGGACCGGCTCCACCTGGAAGGAACTGTCCTCGCACATGGAAGCCAGAGCCTGGCCTGGAGTGGCTGAGAACTTGCTCAAAAGTTCTGCCGTGACAGGGCTGACCCAGAAGCAAAATTGTGAAATCGTGCAGCTTGTCCACAAACCTCTCTCTCTGGAAACTTCCAGCACCCACGTTAGTGGTTCTCACGCTATCCCCTGAATGTCAGTGCCTCCCACTCCGGCTTTCTGGGCTCCAGAATTCTCTCTCTCACACAGCTTACTTGTCCCCTGATCCAGGACCTCAAGCCTCTGCCTGGGCTGAGTGATAGTGGGTGGGAACGACTTACCCAGGTGACCCCAATCCCTGTGAAAACGCTAAGGATGATCACCCAACTCTCATAGCAGAAGGGTGGGACACAGGAGAAAGGTCCTGCTCTGCAGAAGGTCCTGACGGGGGTGTATCGAATGGTGGTACTTTCGGCACTGTCCTGGATAGCCTCTGTTGACCACCCAACCTCTATTACTCCTGCTTCATGGGTAGCCTCTCCGTTTGCTTTGGGGAGCCAGCCCTTCTCCACTCTCACTCCACGAGATCCAGGTGTGTGTGACACCACCACCCACCCACCTCAGTTTCAGGAGTGAACACAAGACCCAGGCCCACACAACCCAAGTCACAGTGACTGGTTCAAAGCTGTCCCATGACCAGGCCAATAAGAGTCAACCCCAGGGTGTTGCTGGAAAAATTGAGAATTGAGCATGTGCTTCACTTTGACATTACTAAACTGGTGGGGTCTAAGTCCAGAGTTGCCAGAGGCCAGTATATGGAGAACAAGCTAGAGCAAATAGGACCAAGGGAAGGGAGAGAGCCAGACTACCACGTTATTCAAGCTCCTGGATCCAACTATGCCTGAACTCCTGGGATGGGGTCCTTGTATCATATGAGTCATAAAGTCCTTTTTTTCCCTTAGATGTGAAGTGAGTCTCCATCACTTAAAACCTTGACTACTATGACACAGGAGGGGTCACATAGAGCCACACATGGCATCAACCCCATAGGAACACCACACAGAGATTAGTCCTGACATGACTTCCTCTAAGAAGGTCCCCTGACTCCATCCTCTCCTCTCCCAGGCAGATGCAAACCTCCCTCCAGGGGGTCTGGAGAGGCTGCTTCTGGTATCCATGTGGCCCTGAGCAAGCCACCTCCTCTCTCTCAGGCTCCATTCCCTCATCAATAAAGGGGGATGTAAAAACAGCAGCAGTGAAAGCGCAGCCCAGTGTTGCTGGAGAAGTCAGCAACTGCTGTGGGGAGGCCATCCCGAGCTCACCCGCAAAATGGGACATGAAAATGGGCAAAGGGAAGGACAGTTCGTCCCTGGGGTCTGAGCCGTGCTGGTCACTGCTGTGGCTGCTTGTTCTCTGTTCAGGCTGCACGACCCCAGGCCTCTCGTGTTCTCAATGCAGCCGTGAGCTTCTCATTATAATTTTAAATGAGTGAAATTAGGCAATGTGCACAGGTCAGCTTCCCCTCCCAACATCAAGGAGAGAAACCTGTGCCTGAAGACAGTGGAGGGGAGGGAGGGAAGGGAGGGAGGGAAGGGAGGGAGAGAGGGAGAGACGGAGGAGCCTGGAAGGATGGAGCCAGTGTTGAAGGTGACTTCTCTCTGGGAGATGGGATTTCAGATGATTTTAATTTAATTCCTTATGCCTTTCTGTTTAGCTTTTGACCAATTGTCTATCGTGAAAGGTTCCTTTTCTAATCAGACCAAAAGTGAATTTTATTTTAAAGGAAAGAAGGAATTAAAAACAGAAGTAACCTGGACTTCGAAGTTGGCAGGAGAGAAGAAGTTGGCCGCTGACCTAATAGAAGCAAGGTGGAGGGGATTTTCCTGCAAGGAACTCTAAGTCGTTGGCATTCTCGTTGTCCTTTGGAATTTCAGCTTGTCGCACTTTATCTAAAATGGCAGTGAACATGAGGTTTCCTTGCTAAGACTGTAAAGAAAGCAGTCTGCTAAACCCCAGTGCAGCTTGTGCCACAGAAATAGACAAGGCCCCCCAACTACGATTAGCAGAGTTTTCCAAGGATAAAGACTTCTCATGTGGAAAGAAAAGTTTTACCTAAATCTAGACTGCAGACACTGAGCCAGGAGCGCCAAAGCTCTCCACACCCGTTGCCATGCAGACATCACTAATAGATCACCGCACTCTGCCCACCAAGCCCAGGCAAAGCTTCACGATGCGTCTCAGGGAATCACTGCAGTGGATCGAGCTGAGCTGGCACAGGGATGAGAGCTGTTGGCCTCTCCAAAGCCTCAGGAGAGCACCAGACTGGAGGAGCAAGTGCTCAGCTGGGATGAGGCCAGGAGAACCAGAGCCAAAAGCAGGTGCACCTGCTTCACGCATCAGGGCAGGTGCTCTCGGACTAGAGCCCACATCAGGACCCCCTGGAGAGCTGGTAGACAGGTTTGCACACGGGTGCAGATCCAGCAGGTCGGGCTGGCTGAGAACCTGCATTTCTAACAAGTTCCCAGGGGACAAGGATGCTGCTAGCCCAGGACCCCTCTCTGAGAATCGCTGGAGGGGGGCAGGCAGAGCGGAGCGTTAGTTACTCAGTGATGGAGGTTGGTTAGAAGCCAGCGGTTCTAAACTGCATTCAAATCAGCTGAGGAACCTGCAGGACAATCCGCCCCCATCCCCTGCCCCTAGCCCGCAGACTTGGGGGTGGGGCCGACGTGGATATTTTTTTAAAACCTCCTCAAGGGGTTCAAATATGCACCTAGAATTGAAAACCACTGTTTTTCTAAAGTATTGGATTTCTATTTCCTTTACCTCTTGCTTCTTACAATATCTTTTATCCCTTTTATTTCTTTCTCTTTTTTTGGTATGAATTAGTTATAATTGTTCAAGGCTGTAACTTCAGCTCCGAAGACGAAGCTTGGTGGTGGGCACTTGACAATCCTTTGTTGAATGACTCGTTTGTCTGGTGAGTGATACAGGACTCCTGAGATGGGTCTCATAGGAGCTGCCCGATCCAATGCGGGCTGCTGAAATTACAACCAGCAAGTCCGGAGAAGCGCTGTTCGGTCTTGTAAATCTAGAATATGCTGTTGGTCCCAGAACAAGGTGGAAAAATCAGCCATATTGAAACCCTTATGAAAACAAATGTTATGAAAGGGAAAAGAAGAAATGGAGAGAAAGAAGAAGGAAGGAAAGAAAGAGGGAGGGAGGGAGGGAGGAAAGAAGGAAGGGAGGGCGGGAAGAAGGAGGGAGGGAGGGAGGGAGTTGGTTCCGGAGCATCCTCAGCTGTGTTTTAAAGTTATCACACAGCTACAGGCTGATCCCTCGGTTGAAATGCCCTCCCCTCCCTATGCCAACGTCCACACACTCCTACCTTCTCTTCATTCCCATGGCTGCCATTTTTCTAAGTCTGTTCCAGCCCTGTGCTAACCACACGCCCCATCTCCCCTTGTGCAATCGTCCCCACTCACTCACGTCCTCGGCATCGCTCTCAGCATCCCACAGGTGGGGAAAATGAAGCCCCCCCACAAGGCGACAGTGTTCGAGGCTGGGATTTAAAAGTCTCCTGCTTTGATTCTGAAGCCCAGTTTCTTTCTAGGCCAAAGGGAGTCCACGTTCCAGAAGCCAGTGCTCTTGGCCTCAGGGTGGAGCCTGCGCTGAAGGTCCCCTCCCCCAGGAAGTCCCCATGATGTCATTCCAGGCCCTGTGGGAAAGGGACCGGGGCATGGGCTTTGGGCCGCCAGGATGGGAACCTGCTGCTGGCGGCAGGCGCGCGGAAGCTGCAGCGTGGGGACTGGACAACCGTCAGGCTTCCGGAGACCCTAATGCTGGCTGTGGGACTCTGGGCTGGGAGAGACGCTGCTCTGCCTTGGCTCCTTCTTTCTGCTCACCTGTGCTCCAGGAGCGCGGTGGGAAGCGAACTCCAGGGAGGCTGGAGGACAGGGCCAAGGTCCTTCTCACGGGAGTGTCCCCGGGCAGAGGAGGTGGGAGGAGGGGGCTGGCAAATTCCACAGGCCAGCCTGAGCCCACACATGATTGCAGGGCTATTTTTAAAAAGATCTCAGTCTCTGCACAAGGGCGGTGGCGTGGCAGGCCCCTCCTCCCATGGGGCATCGCCGCAGGCCGGGAGAAGCAGCCTGCTCCAGCCCAATCACAGCTTCTGAGATTGAGGCCTGGTTCTCTAAATAAGTAAATTAGCTCTGATACCCTTATTTGCCATCAACCTTATAAACCTAACGCAAACCAGATGGGCTCGCTTCCCGAGCCCCCCACGCCGTAAGGCCCAGCCTCCCCTCATCGGCCTTTGGCTAACTGGCTTCCTTCGCCCCTCCCTCCTAGACCCTTACACGCTGCATCTGGAGCGCGGCCTGTGCGGGGCTTCCTGGGGTCGTCCCAGCCCTTCCTGGGAGGCAAGCTCAGGAGCTCAGCTCACGTTCAGGGGCAGCCCCGATGGCACCTTTTGTTCCTCTATCTCGTAATTTATTATTTTGTAATAAAAAAAAAGGCATTGATGATTTTCCTTCCCTATTGTCAAAAGTAGTGTTTTCACTTCTGAAACTTTAGGGGAAAAAAGAGATGCAAAAAGAAGAAAATGTCAAATAGCTTATCATCTCTCTGCAGAGACAGTCAACATTCTGGGAACCAGCCTTCCAGACTTTCATCCAGAGCAGAGGTCAGCAAAGTTTTTCTGTAAAAGGCCCGATAGAGAGTATTTGGGGCTGTGTGGGTCATACGGTCTCTGTCGCAATTACTGAATTCTGCAGTGCAAAACAGCCATTGACAGTAGTCAAGCAACGGATGGGCTGTGTACCAATAAAACTTTATTTAGCAAAAAAAAAAAAAAAACAGACATTGGGCCACATTTAGCCCATGAGCAATAATTTGCTGACCCCTGGTCTGGAGCAGTGCTGTACAATGGGAATAAAGTTGGAGCCACATAAGTAATTGAACACATTAGAAAAAATAAAAAGAAACAGACAAAATTAGCATTCCTAATCTATTTTATTTAGCCTAATATATATAAAATGTTACTGCAATGTGAAACATAATATAAAAAGATGTATCAGTGAGATGTTTTACATTTTGGGGGGCCCCGAGTCTTGTAAACCCAGATCTCATTCTATGCTTACAGCACATCTCAGCTGGATTAGCCGCATCTCAGATGCTCAATAGCCAGGTGGCTTGGGCCACTGTATTGGGCGGTGTGAGTCATTAGCAATAATGGGTACGTGAAGCATTCAAAAATGTCATTTTTTATTCATCAAAAGTTCAATGAGTTTGAAAATCAATGAATGTAATTTATCGTATTAACAGATTGAATAAGGAAAACCATAGGATAATCTTAATAGTTGCTGAGAAAGCACTTGACAAAATTCACCCTCCATTCAGGACCAAAAAGAAACTCTCAGAAAACTGGGAATACAAGGGCATTTCCTTAACGTAATAAAGGGAAGGGACCTACAAAAAACCTACAGTGAACATCAGACTTAATGGTACAAGGCTGAATGCTATTCCTCTAAGATCAGGAACAGGGTAAAGGTGTCCTCTCTCACCAGTCCTGGACATGTCATGCCACAGCAATAAGGCAAGAAAAAGAAATAAAGGGCATGTCGATTGAAAAGGAAGAAATAAAATTCTATTTGCAGTTGACATGATTATCTATTTGGAAAATCCCAAAGAATCTTTTAAAAAAACTTCTAGAGGGCTCGCCCCATGGCTGACTGGTTAAGTTTGTGCACTCCACTTCAGAGGCCCAGGGTTTTGCTGGTTTGGATCCTGGGCACAGACATGGCACCACTCATCAGGCCACGCTGAGGCGGTGTCCCACACAGCACAACCAGAGGCACTCACAACTGAAATACACACCTAGGTACTGGGGGGCTTTGCAGGGGAGAAGGAAAAACAAAGAAAAGATTGGCAACAGTTGTTAGCTCAAGTGCCAATCTTAAAAAAGAACTTCTAGAATAAATAAATACACTTAGCAAAGTCACAAGACACAAGATCAAGACGTATAAAGAACTCTGAAAACTCAACAATTTGACACATACCTCACACACAATCCAAAAAGTAACTCAAAATGGATCGTTAACCCAAAGGTAAGATGTAAAATTTTAAAGTTTCTAGGAAAAAAGTACTCTAAAATCTACATCACCTTGTGTTTGGCAATGGATGTTTACATACGGCATCAAAGGAACAACCATAAAAGCAGAAAATGAATCAATTGCACTTTATCAAAATTAAAAACATTTGCTTTGTTAAAGACAATGCTAAAAGAATGAAAAGACAAGGAACAGACTTGAAGAAAATATTTGAAGTGATAGATCTGATGAAAGCACCTGTATTCTGCTGAGTGAAACTAGTCAGAGGGAGAAAGTCAAATCCCGTATGATCTCACTCATAAGGAGAAGATAAAAACAACGACAAAAAAACACCCAGCAATGGAGATTGGATTGGTGGTTACCACAGGGGAAGGGGGGAGGGCAAAAGGGGTGATTAGGCTCACCTGTGAGGGGATGGGCTGTAATCGGTTTTTGGGCAGTGAACATGATGTCATCTACACAGAATTCAAAATATATTACAATGCACATCTGAATGCTAAAAAAAAAAAAAAAAATTTGACCATTTTCAGTTAGAGATGATAATAAAATTGAGAGACATGCCAAAAAAAAAAAGCACCTTTCTCTAGAATATGTAAAGAACTCTTAAAACTCAACAATAAGAAAACAAACAAACCAATCGAAAAATGGGCAAAAGATCTAAACAGATACTTCACCAAAGAAGATATATGGGTGGAAAACAAGCACATGAAACAAATCATCATTTGTCAATAGGGATATGCAAATTAAAACCACAATGAGATGTCACTCCGTGCCTATTGGAACGGCTAAAATCCAAAAACCTGGGAGAAGTTCCCATTCCTTGCTGGCACCACAAAATGGTAGGGTCCCCTTGGAAGACAGTTGGCCGTTTTGTATAAAGTTCAACATACATTCACTCTACAGCCCGGCGGGCCTACCCCCACGTGTTTATCAAGTGAAATGAAAACACATGTTCACACAAAATTGTCCATGTGGCTGTTCATAGCAGCTTTATTTACCAAAAACTGGAAGCAACCAAGATGTCCTTCAACAGGGGAACAGATAAAGGACGTGTGGTCCGTCCACACAGCGGATCAGCGCTCGGCAGTACAAAGGAATGTGCTGCTGATTCATGCAACAACAAGAATTAATCTTAAACATATTTTACAAAGTTAAAGAAATCAGATCCAAAAGGCTGCACATTATATATTCCATTTATATGACAGTCTGGAAAAGGAAAAGTTATAGGATGGAAAACAGATAAGTGGTTGCCAGGAACTGGGGAAAGGCAGAGTAATTAATTACAAAGGGGACGCACACAGGGATGAGGGCGTTCGTTGGAACTGTTCTGTGTGGCCCTGGGGGATGCATCAGATGAAAGACATCAACGGAAAATGGGTGAGATCTGAATGAAGCCTGCAGTTTAGGGAGTAGTAATGGACAGTGTAATTCCTCAGTTTTGACAACGCCCCATGTCTGTGGAAGATGGAAGATGACACCATGAGGAGAAACAGGGTGAACAGTACACAGGAACTCCCTGTACTATCTTTGCAGCTTCTCTGTAAATCCAAAATTATTCCAAAACAGAAAGTTTTTTTTAAACCAATGAGGTGTGTTAGTCGTGCCCTTCATTGTCCAACGTCCACGTCAACCTAGAGCATTTTGGTTTTCAGCGAGTTGCCGCAGGTCTCAGCCCCTGTTCTCGTCCATGCCTGGCAGCAAGGCTCGAGGGTTGAAGTGCAGAAGCGTGGAACCAGGACAGACCTGATCCTCCCCATCTGCAGGGAGGACCCAAGAGGCCCAGAGAAGGGAAGGGACTTGCCCGATGTCACAGAGGATGTAGGATCCAGTTCCTGGCTGGTCTCCCCTCCCTCCCCCATAAGGTGTTCGCTAACCACCTGTGTTTAACATGCTGGGTTGGTCTCATACGGCGTTTCCAAAGGGGATGTGGTGGTAACCAGTGTCCTTCACCCAACCTTTCTGGTTCTCCTTCCTGTGGCACACAGAGGGTAGGGTTGCACTTCTGCCCCTTGCGGTTGGAGGGGCCATGTGACTAGTTCTGGTCAATAAGTTTTGAGCCCAAGTGACATGTGTCGTTCCAAGCCAGAACACCTAAGCAGAGGTGTGAGACCCTCCAGAGCTCCCACTTCCCCTTGGCGGTGGCGGCTCTGTCAGTCCGAGGCGCTGAGTGACCACAATGAGAAGAGCCCATCCTGTCCTGCTCTGGGCACATGGGGTGAGTGAGAGATGAGCCTTGTAGGTCTCCAGTTTAAATTTGGGGGTTACTTATTATTGCAGCAGAAACTAGCTTATCCCAACCAATATGGCAAGAGCGGGATGCCCCTCCATGTTCAGTCCAAAAAATAAGGAGCAGGCGTCCCAGGGTAAATAGGCTTGGACAAATCGGATTAAACACTCTCAGCACCCGTTCTTCCCCCATTCTGTGTACAGTGGGCCCAATCCTGGGTAGGGACAGGGCGAGTAATGTCAGCAGCCAACAGCCGCAATGGCTGTGACCCTAAGTCGGGAGAGAGCCGTGCCTCACCTGCTCCCAGGTTCCTCCAGGCAGTGATAACGGTGAATCAGACAACAGGGAGACACGACCCAAGGATTTACTGTTGACGCCGACACCAACCACGGCCAGTGGAAGAGACGGGAGGTCCACAACGTCACCAGAGCTCCCTGAGCTTGTCCCTCCCCTGGGACCCAACCCCAGCTTCATGGGGAGGCTCCGGGGACCCCACGTATGTCTCCCCTCTAATTCCCATCCGCATCCTTGCCCTGTGGGTTTGTCAGTCAAACGCCAGAGCCACGAGGTGAGCTGGGGTTACGTTGGAGGTGCAGGGCGGCAGGGGTTTCAGAGTTTGCTGAGCCCCGAGCTCCACTGGCAGGACTCCCATGGGACCTGGCGCCCCTCACCGTGCAGCCGAGAGATTCGGAACCTGGTCTTCCTCAGTCCCGTTCCGATCCTCTCTGGAGGGACCTGCCGTCCGCACGGTTTCTTCTGAATTCACAAAAATAACTTGTGACCAACTCTTTTCTTTTCTCCTGACTCATCCTGAGACTTCCCTCACCCTAGAGACCCCTCTGACGAATGTTATCGCCTCCACTCACGGGTTTAAAGTTTACCGGATGCTGGGCTTCTGGGAACCCACTTCAGTGAGACGACACAGGACTCCGCAGTAGGGAGATGAGAGTAAAGCGTGCAGCTTGCTCAGGCTCATTGGACCACGAAATGGTTTTGTCCACAAAGCTTCTTACGGGATTCGAAGGTGTGGTATGAGGCCTTCCTCACTGAGCTCTCCAGCTGCCCTCTAGGTGGGTCTCGTTGTCAGTCCCATTTTGCAGATGAGAAAATCGAGACCTAGAGAAGGTAAGAGACTGGGTTTGTTCAAGCCCATGTGTGAGTAAATGGGAGCTGGATTCCAACCCAGGCAGCCAGGCTCCACGGCCCACTTGGGTCCTAGCCCACCTGCCCCTTTGGGGCCCTGTCCCAGGCTTGGAGTGTGCAGCCCAGCCCTGCAGGGAGCTTTCAGCCACCGGGGCCCCCCTCCTGCCCTCAGCTGCCCAGTTCCAGCAGCCCCAGACCAGGTCACCCCGTCCCTGGATGCTCTCAGACCCTGCCCAGCACAAGGCTCGCATCCCCAGGCCTGAGTGGCCCCTGGGCCCTGAGCACCCCCACCTCCAAGATGCCTGAACCCCAGAGCCTAGAGCTTGTCCTTCTGGCCAGGAGGGAGCCACAACTACCAAGACTCACCCAGGGCTCCTGAGGGTCCAGACACCCCAGGAAACTGGCCTGATGTCAAACTTGATGGAGGCCTCATGGGAAAATGAGCCAGAGCCGGGTCTTCCAGCAGAATGGCCAGAGGTCCCACTCCTGGCAGCATCTCTGGGGCTGCAGTCTCCCTGGGGGCTGCTGAAAGGCTGCAGGTGGCAGGCGGGCTCTGCGTAGGAGCCTGGCCTCCAGGCTGCAGCTTGACTTGGGCTTGTCAAGTCCATGGGCAGCCTGGCCCTCTGTGTTTGCTCCAAGTCCTAAGAGCCTTCTGTGCTCCTGGCAGCCTTTTGTGTCCTGGTAAGGCTGTGGCTTCATCTGGGACCCAGAACTATTCCTGGGCCATGAGCACCCCAGGGGAGCCCCATTCCTGCTCCCCCCCCCACCCCCGCTCCCCTGCAAACCTGCAAGAACCCTCAATAGTCGCCCTGGCAGTGGCCTGCCCGGGGGGTGGGGGTGCGACAACACAAGAATGTGACACTCACTTCCCTCTGCATGAGAAAGACCCCTACCAGCCCTATTCTAGAATCACAGCATCACGAGGGGGAGAGGAGAGATGGGGGGGGGGGGGGGGAGGCCTGAGCTGACAAAAGGAGATGGAATTCTCCAGACAGAGAAAAGCTAGAAGTGAGCTTAACTTTTCCTTAATGGTAAAATGGGGCAAAAGGTGGTCCTTCCCCTGGAGGGGTATTACGGAGACAAACGAGGTCATGAATACACAGCTCTTGGAAGAACAGGGGGCACCTGATCATTGTCACATTGATACAATGTAGGTAGGATTACCATTCATATTAACAACAATTCTAATAATAGTGACATACTAACCACACGCCCACACAGTGCCTGCACCAGGCACAGCCCTAAATACTTTCACAAGTGCCTCTCCCTTAATCCGCAACTTCAAATGAGGAAACTGAGGCTCCCAAGGCTGAGGCCCTTGCTCAGGGTCACGCTGCCGGCCGGCCTGGTCCTCCCCTGCCCCCTCTGCTCCCATCGCTGCCTCTTGACTGTTACACAACTTTGCGATGTGGAGGAGGAGGAATTTAGGAGAAATTCAGCCTCTCCACCTCCAACATCTGTCCACATCCTGTGGGAGGCCGAGGAGGACATTTGGGGAGAAGGCAGCAGGCGGATGCCCTGAGTCAGCTTCCCCGGGACTCGAGCCCCATCCACTTGCCGCCGTCTGACCTCGGGTGGTGGCTCAAACGCCCCCAGACTCAGTTTCCACCTCTTGCTCACAATGGAAGATGAGGCCCGTTTCAAGGATTAAGAGTTTGGACAAAGAGCGCTTAGCCCATGTAGTAGGCTAATGGTGGGCCCCCAAAGTATATGTCCACGTCCTAACCCCGGAACCTGTGGATGTGACCTTATTTGGAAAAAGGGTCTTTGCAGATGTGATTAAGTTAAGGGTCTTGAGATGAGATCATCCTGGAATATCTGAGTGGACCCTAAATCCAATGACAGGTGTTCTAAGAAGAGAAGGACAGAGGGAGATTGGAGACAGAGATGCACAGAAGACAAGGCACGTGAAGATGGAGACAGACACTGGAGTGATGCAGCCACAAGCCAAGGACACCTGCAGCCCCCAGGAGCTGGAAGAGGCAGGAAGCGTCCTCCCCTAGAGCCTTTGGAGGGAGCGCGGCCCGACCGACACCTTGATTCCAGACCTCCGCCTTCCAGAGCTGTGAGAGGATGCATTTCTGTCATTGTAAGGCCCCCGTTTTGTTACAGCAGCTGCAGGAACCGTGGGCTGCCGGTCCCCAGCATGCGGTTCATGCCCAGTGAGTGGCAGCTGCTCTTGCTTCAACAAGTGTGCCCCGAGGACCTGCCATGGACCCCTGGTCTGGCCTGGGGACACAGCGGTGAACACCGGCAGCATCATCACTAATAACATTGCCCAACCATCACTCCCATCCGTCCTCGGGCCTTTTTACGGAACTGCCTCGTGGCTGCGGGTAAGACAGCAGACCTTAATCCTGGTCCACCAGGTCGAGGGGGAACTCCGAGGCCCCACGCTTCAGTTAGGACTCCGAGCTGCCAGTTCGGACTAGACAGCTGGGGGAAGCTGAGACCCTCCAGATCACCAGACCTCGAGATGTTCCACAGCGAGGAGGAAACCGGGGCAGAAGGGTGACTGGGCTCCCGGCCCCGTTTCCACAGGAACCCTGCAGGTGCTCGCAGCCCTCGAACAGAACTCGAGCCAGGCTGTTGGAGCCCGTGACTCCGCCTCCCGGGCCTCAGCATCCTCATCTGTAAAATGGGCTCGTTGGGAGCACTTCTCAGACAGAGGGCCTGCACGTTGGATAATAAACAGTAGCGATTATTGTATCAGATTTTACGGCCCTAGTACCTTCTAACCGACCGCGTGTTTTACTCATTTACTACGTTTTTCTGTCTGTTCTACCACCAGAGCATAAACTCCGAAGGGCAGGATTTTTGTCTGATTTTTTTCCCACTGGAATATTTCTAAGCGCCTGGAACAGAGCTGGGCCCACAGTAGATGTTGAATAACTATTTCTTGAACAAATTATTAGAGCCCCCTGCCCCTCGTAGGTAATTCAAAATAAAGACGATGAAAATGTTAGCTGACGGTGAGTAACTTCCTTCTGGATATTCTGGTTGTGGTCTTGCAGAAAGCGCATTGAAATAGAACTTTCCTTGTTTCTCTGGGGTCTCTGATTTCCTGACGTCTCCAGTCCGGAGAGGCGACCTAGGAGCCCCTCCCTCACACTGCGGCTCCCCACTCTGTCTGCATCGAGGAACCCGCCCCACCCTGAGCCCACATTCCCAGCGCCCAGAACAAGACTGCTCCTCCCCCACAGGAACTGCCCCTCTGCAAGGACCCATCCTGATCCCCAATGAAGGGTCCACTGGGTTTCCCCCTGGAGAAGAATGGAATCAACCCTCATGGATCTGAGCCCTGTGATCACAAGATGACTTCATGGGGGCTGCCCCAGGAGTGACCGAGTCCTCCCGCGGGCCGCCCGCCACCGAGCCTGGCGTGATTTAATCCATCCCACATGGAGCCCTGGCAGGCGCTGACCTTTGCCCATTAACCCCCAGGCCCAGCTGCCCTGGTGAGGACTCCCGTCTGTCCCCATAACCTCGCGACATCCTTCAGCCGGCCTCGTGCGGGCCGCCGAGATGGCCGATAACACCGCGGCCGCCGGGGGTCAGGGCAGCGGGGCTCGGCTGACAGCCCCCACTGCCTGTGAAACACAGGACCCAGGACCCGGGCCCCGGGAACGGATGCCGCGCTGAGACGCCTCGCTCTGGAAACCCAGAGGGAGGAACAGAGGCCAGGCAGGATCCGAGACTGTCCTGGCAGCCAGTGGCCAAGCCCGCCCCAGAGAAGCTTTTCACGCGGCCCAGGAAAGCGCCGAGGCCTTGGGACTCAGCTGAAAGGAAACAGCCGGGGTGCTTGCCTTGTTGGGTATTTTCAGACACAAGTTGTGAAATTGGACCCAGGGTCGTAGGGGAGAGCCTCAGGGGGCAAGGCCACAGCGTGCGGTCCCCAGGAAGTAGGGGACCCTAACACTCTTGTGCATGAAGTTGGGCGCCACATCGAGGGGACTCTGGGGGCTCATCCGGGAGGTGACGTGTGAACACAGACTCGGCTTCCTGGATGAGAACAGACCCCTCCCGGGAGGCTCCGATTCAGCCAGGCCTGGGTCCAATCCCAGCTCCACCACCTCCTAACTCAGCGACCTTGGGCTAGTGGCATATCCTCTCGCGGCCTCAGTTTCCTGCTCCGTACAATGGGGGAAATGGGTGGCAATCCAGGGAGATGATGCTCCTAGAATGTCCGAGCACGGGAGCTAACAGCCAGCCCTGGGTCAGTCCACAGCGTCTCCCGCTCTTCCCGGCCTCGGCGTTGGGTTCCCCCCGGCCACCGGCATCTCCTCACCAGGAAGGCGGGAGAGTCAGGACACCATACTTCATGCCCAGCCCAGGCCTCGATCTCTGCAGGTGAGCCTTGATTCCCACGCGCTGCAGGACTGAGGTCTCCATCCCAGCCCTGGCCCAACTCCCCGTCTGGGCCCTGGCTTCCCTCCAGTAAACACGGGGTCACCCCACGTGTCCTCTGAGCCTCTTCCACCCCGAGATGACCCCATGTGTGACCCTCCTCTGTCCTTTCCGGGGAAACTCAGATCTGGAGGGAAAAGAGCATGTCGCCCAGGTATGACTCAAAGCTCCCTCGTGTCCTTGAACGTGGTGGGGGTGCCGTCTCGGGGTGAGGAGTGCCCGCCTCTGGGAGCCCCAGTGTCCTCACCAGCGCACCAGGCTGGTCACCGAGACTGGGGCAAACACAGGCCCACTGAGTCAGAGACTCGGAGAGTGGGGCCTGCAATCCGAGAAGCTGTGCTTTAGGGATCGGAACACCGTGGGGGGTCAGGACCCCCGTCCCGGATGTCTGCTATTATCATTATAACACATGGGGTTTTCTCTTTCTCTATATATTTATAACATGCTTAGCAACAGCAAATATATATGTGCTTAAGTATGTATATGAATACATACCTATAAATATAAACATATACAGGAATATATATATATTCACAAATCCAGTATTCATAAGATTTCTTGATAGAAACGTTCTCTTCTCTAGCAATTCAATTTGTGAGTAGAATTTTCAAAACTGCTGACCAGCAATGTTGTTTTTCAGAAGCAACTTATTCATTTCTCCTTGCTTCTCCGTAATGCTCTATTGAAGTACCAAATACCCATAGAGGAGCTCATTAGTCACAAGTGTGTGGATGGATGAATTCTCACCAAGCGAACATGCCCGTGGACCCAGCCCCCAGACCAGGAAACAGACGGTGGCCCATCCCCCGCCAAAGCTGCCCTCGGCCCCTCCTGGTCGTGCTGCCCAGCGGGAACCACCATCCTGGCTCTAACGGCCTCATTTTTGCCCTCCCATCATATTGCATTCAAACAAGAAAAGCGTAAAGAAGTCCATCGATGTTCTGACTTTCCCCGCAGGACCGTTCAGACGCGGCTATAACATCTGCTATAATGTTACCGCCAAAGAAAACGTCTGTCTCCGCTTTGCTGGGCCCCCACCCTGTCCTTGTGACCAAGGGGCCCCGCTCCAGGCGGCCCCTCCCTCTCCTCTGCCTGTGCTCTATATGCCCAGATCCCCCCTCCATTTATTTGGGGACCCCCGTCCTGATCAAGAAGGATATGAGCCAGGGTTCAAGTCCCATCTCCACCACTCAGTGGCCAGCTGCCTCGGCACATCACAGCTTCTCTGGGCCTCAGTTTCCTCATCTGCAAAATGGGCATCATAATAGGAAAATTAAATGAGCCGTTGTGCACCCAGCCCCCCTCAGAGGGGACCCCGGGGCCTCCCGTGGGCCCTGGGAGCTGAGGCGTGGGCACCTGCTCGGAGCCCTGGCTCCCTCGACTACCACGGGCTTGATGACAATTACCCTCACAGGGTTACAGGGATGAATGATATTTGCAAAGGGTCTGGCGCGTAGTGAATGAGTCTTGTGTCACTGTGATTATTTATAAATTTTTTATTATTATCATCATCTACCTGGCTGAGGCGGGTGGGGGTCACCCACAGGGCAGCGGGGGAGGTCTGGCCCCCTGGCTGCCTCCCTCCACCTGAGAGATAAAGCCCAACACAGGCCGTCTGGGCCGGGATCTGTCAGTCGAAGCCTCTAGGAGAGCAGATGTGTCATCGGTCAGAGGCCAGCTCCCCAGGCTGCCGATAACCCGGAGACCCCTCAGGGATGGAGCTCACCCACGGAGTCGTGGAGGCTCTGGGATCCCATGGGGCACCCCCTGTGTGGGAGCCTTCAGCCCTGCCCTCCCCCATTTCCACTTCCCCTCCCCGCCTTCAGCAGGACCCCCCCCCCCCCCAGGAACAAGGAGATGCTCAATCATGCTTGTCTGATGATGGAGCCAAAGGGATGCTGGGTCCCCTCGGCCATCGGCCCATATAAATCACCTGCTCCCAAGAGAACCCCACCTTCCCTCTTTCAAGGACACTGGCCCCTGGGAGTTCGCCTGTCTTTTCAGATCGGCTGAATCACTAACCACTTGCTCCTGGGAGTTCTTCCACCAGGGAGCAAGGATGTGCATCTACCACTGCCCATCTCTACGTTATTTAAGATGCAAGAAATAGTCTGGACACAATAGAAGTCTTATCGTAATGGTGATGATGCTGCTAATCTTGCCCACTGCCTAATGGAGGGGCCAAGAGGCCAACAACGATGAGCTTAAAAAAAGACATGGTGTTGTTTGGTTTAATTACCTTCCTCCTCCAGGTCCCTGGGCACAAGGGACACGTGCACCACCTGCCCTGCCACTCCACAGGTGAGCAGCTTTACCATTTGCAACAACAAAGTCTCACTAAGAGCCGGAGGGACCAGGCAGGTACAGGACAGGGGGCCAGAGAGAGGAGCGAGGGGGTCTCGAGGCCCTAGCTGGGGGAAGAGGGGGGCTGCAGCTGCAGCTGGTTTGACTAATGGACGGGCCCCTGCTTCGACAGGGCTCGCAGGCACCAGGCCAGATAAATGCATCGCCTGTCCAGGCCATTTTTCCTCTGCTATCTCTTGTTGAGGCCATGCTAACACCCCGTCAGCCAGCCAAGTGATGGATGGCCTGGGGAGGCCGCCGGCCCCCACCTCCTCCTGCTGACCCTCCAAGGGGCTGTTCAGAAGCCGCCTGCTAATCTTCAAGATTGGTTCTCTTTGGGGTGAAAAGAGAACACCCTAGATTGGGGCATCACACACCTCTGCTCACGCGCGCGTGCACACACACACACAAATGCACAATGGTCTGAAATCAGCCAACTTTTACGGTTTGCCACTCAGCAAGCCCGGCTCCAAGGAACTCGCTGGCAATCACACAGCCAGACATCTAGCTTATTCCTAACCCTTGGCGAGTCTTTATGGGGTCAGGCTCAAGTTCTGAAGGGGCCAAGGAGCCAACGGGGCAATTTGGGACGAGGAGATAAGCTGACCACCACCCCCGGGGACAGGCAGGATGACTCAGACCCACTGTTTCCTGGGGACAGCTAGCCAGTGATCCCTGTCCCCCCAAAATCCTTAGGGGCAGCCAGAAATAGCAGCGTGGTTATGAAGCCTTACGCCAAACACCCCACCTTCTAGCCATAAACTTCCCGTGAAGCAGGAGCCTCGTGCGACCCGGCTATGCAATGAATGTGCAAGCATCTCAGGGGCCAGCCAGATAAACAGCGGGCTCTCCGTCTGTCCCGGCCTCCCCTCGGTCTCAGTCCCCACCCCGCAGCCCCGGCTGTCTCCGGGGAAATGACAAACACCGGATAGAACCCACGAGACCCCGGGGTCCGGATGCCCACCATCCAGCACTGTTTATGTTTGAGGCCGTCCTGGAAGACAAATGTGAGAACGCCTTTCCAGAACATGGTGGCCCCGCGAGGTCCAGCCGGGTGCCAGGGAAGCCACACAATAGGGCCAATGAGTCGAGGAAGGATAGGGTTGGGCACAGCGCAGGCACGGGGGACGGAGTGGGGCAGAGCCTGTCCTTCCCTCCGCTTCTGTCCAGATGCTGCAGAAAGGCACCGGCCTCGAGTCCCCGCCTGGCCCCGCCTCGTTTGACCTCACCCCTCGGCCCACCAAGTCATGTAGCCAAATCCAGGTTCACTGTGGCCCTAAAAACACCGAGTTTTGGGCAGTGGACGTTCAAGATGGACACGCAAACATCTCCTTATGAGGGTGGACAGAGCTTTTATTTTATTCCGGCTCAAACACTGTTGTTCCTTCAGAGGCGGGAAAAGGGAACTCTCTAAACACATGGCGCTCCTTAAGGAATACACTGACCTTTTTATCCACAGGAATCACAAGGCACTCAGTTCCCCAGGGTCTCCAAGAGAATCAGACTCCTCGCCGATGTCACTGTGCCCAGGCTCACATATATATATATTTTTTTTTTTTTTTGAGAAAGATTAGCCCTGAGCTAACTACTGCCAGTCCTCCTCTTTTTGCTGAGGAAGACTGGCCCTGAGCTCACATCCGTGCCCATCTTCCTCTACTTTATACGTGGGATGCCTACCACAGCATGGTGTGCCAAGTGGTGCCATGTCCACACCCGGGATCCGAACCGGCAAACCCCGGGCCGCTGAAGTGGAACACGCAAACTTAACCGCTGCCCCATCGGGCCGGCCCCTCACATTTTTAAAAGAACCAAATTTCTTGAGATATCAACTCAGAAAAAAAAGGCAGCCGATCAACATTTATTAAGACTGCACCCTGTGCAATGCTGCCGGTTAAAACTCGCCAACCCCCAAGGGCACGGCTGGCTGCGTTGGTGCGCCAGGAAAGCTCGTCCTGGATTTTCAGAAGCCTCGCTTTTGGGGGCGGTCTTGAGATCTTGTGTTTTGAGGAAGGGTTCTGCCTTTTTATTAGCTATGTGACTGCCGGCGAGTGATCTGGTCCCCCTCTGCCGGGTCTTCTCGGCTGCAGGAGGTAATAACAGTGCCTTCCTCCCTCGGGGGTGGTTGTGAAAACTCACTGAGAAGATGCGAATAAACCTCTCATAACCGTGCTCTGGGCCTCATAAGTCTGCATGGGAGCCTGGGCGGGTCGAGCTGTGCCTAACGAGATCCTCCAAATGAGAGTCCGTTTCTCTCGCTCACAAACCTTTAAGCTCTGCTCTGCAAAGTCCGCAGTGGCCAGGGTCCCTCCACCCTGCTGTTCCGCATCACTCATGTCCTCATCCGCAGGGTCCAGAGAGCTCGCCATCCATGCACAGTGCACCCCGAGGGGAGGGATAAAGGGACACCAGGCAGATCCAGAACTGCATCACCACCACCCCTTGGCCAGCGCTTGGTCACCTGGCAAATGGAGTTTTGATTTTGAGCCGTCGTTTCCCTTGCTTAAGTTGGGCTGTCACTATATTCAAGGAGGGGAAAACGGGTATCAGGAGCTAACGCAGTCTCGGCCACACTCCTATGCAGTAAGTACTGTTATGTCAGTTTCACGGATGACAACGCTGAGGCTCAGAGACATGACGTCAGTTGCTCCAACACTCATCGCTTCTGAAAACCAGCCTTACCCACTGGTCTCCACCACCTCCTAAGCCGAGGCTAGAGGGGGTGTGTTCCCCCCACCAACACGTATAATATAGTAGAACCAGCAGCGTGGTCGTTTGGGGGCAGGGCGGGCAGCAGGAAGCACAGGTGAGCCGATATCCCAATGTCATCCAGGCCTCCCAGGAGGAGACCTCAGCCTCCGAGGCAGAGGCCGGGGGCAGGGCCATCTCAGGAATGCGGCTGCTCGGAGGCGGAGGCACACAGGCAGGCCTTCTCCACCCAGGTCATTTTTTTCACCGTCTCAAGGGATTAAGATAGCAGAGAGGGAGCCCCTCCCTGGAGAGGCCGGCTGCCCCCATCCTGCTCCACCTGCGAGCTCTCCTCCCCCAGCCTTGCTCTGCCATGTCCAGTGGGGCAGGGGCCCATGGGCACTGACTCTCTGCTCCTGCTCCTCCCTCTAATGAGCCGACACCGGCTGGGGGCTCCTCGTGCGCCCCACACAATGCCAGCTCTCCACGGGTGTCATCACCCCACAATGACCGGCAGCAGCCCCCGGAGGCAGAGACGGTGATATCCCCTCCCCATGAGGCAGGTAAGGCACAGACGCATGAATCAACCTGCCCCAGGTGACTTGGGGGCCCAGGAGGGGCTCAGAACCCAGGTGGAGCTGGGCATCATTACACCAGCCGGGTGGCACACGGAGCCGCTGACCTCTCAGGCTGGGCAAAGTTCGACGTAACACAGCTCGGGACGACCTCTCGATGGAGGCCTCCACCAGTATCTTCCACGTGGGAATTCTGGAGCCACCCACGGACAGGCCTCGGAATCCAAGAGAATCCAGATTCCAAAAGAATATTGGCACCACGCGGGGCGTTTGGCTTGACAGCCTGTGAGCAAATCTCGGCTCTCCTGCCCGTCCTGGCTGTGCTGCCTCTGCTAAGACACATCACCAACCCCAGCCTCAGTGTCCTCGTCTGTAACGTGGGGAGAAGAGTGACCGCCAGTTGGGGCTGTCGGGAGGAAGTTGTCTCATGAGTAGTGACAGCGGCTTGCATCACTGGCCTTATTTATACTTTTCTTTGCACTTGAAATGAGATCAAAATTTAGGATAATTAAATGCAAGGAAAAAGGGAGGGAGGAAAATCTACACATTAAAAGAAACTTAGAATGGATTGTAGCCAATCGGAAAAGAAACCACGGCCGTCACATTGACCGCACGCCCTTTCGTGTCCCTGGTGATGGCAGAACCGGATAAATGTGTCACCAGCAAAAAAGAAACACGATTAACGTTTTAAAACCTTCCGAAATGTGAAAGCATGGTTCGTGTCCTCAGAGAAGCTGATCTGGACACAAATAGCCCGAACCTGGAGAGAGGCGGCAGGGGGACGCTGGGGCCAGCCCTGGAGTCGCAGTTCCCACACTGTTAGCGCCTCCAACAGAAAGGTGTGTGTCCCAGGGGGACTCATGGGGCCGCTGAACCTCAGGGGAGCCCTGAGTTCGAGTCACACCGCTCGCCAGTGGTGATCGGAGATTGCATGCGCAGCGTGCCTGGCTCCAGAGCACTCTGATCCCATGATGACAAAGGTGCTAGACTGTGTGCAGGGACTGCCGATGGCACACAGAGACGCAGAGCCTGAGACAAGGGTCTGAGAGCAAGTGGTTTATCTGGGGAGAACAGCAGCAGGGGGTGGAGAAGGAGCCTCCCGGCTTCCACAGAGCAGGAGGCTGCATGCGCACGGGGCTCCGTCCCCGGGGCGGTCCATCCGAGGGGTGAGGGAGCTGAGGGACACATCCACCGGCTCCCTCCCATCTGGGGCTCGGGTAGCTCCCGGGAGCCTCCGCCCGCCCCCCCGAAGTGGTCCGCCCTGTGGGTGGGCTTCCTCTGAGCCCCAGGCAGAGCCTCCGGGTCCCGAGACAGCAGGGCAGCAGGCCGCTCAGGAGCCTCGGGGGCCGAGGGGATGCAGGCAGGGCTGCCACGCATGAGCCCACACGTGTCTGCACTTAACATGTGTCTGCGCCTGCCCCTCTCGCTGTTTCCCTTCCTACCCCTTGTCTAGATCTTTCTCAGTTTTAAGCAATAGCCTTGACAACAAGAAAAGAGCAACAAAAGTCATGGTGAATTTTTTTAAAGAGCCAGAAAGGTTTGCCCAACATTTCTCCCCAGAGGAGTGAGCTCTGCAGGGTCGCGGGCAGGGGGCCTGGCCGTGGCTTCCTTCCAACCAGGTCCCTGCCTCCTCGGACACCTGGGGCCCATCAGGTGACACGTCATTAAATATTTGAACAACTATCGGTGTCCGTCAGCAGCCTGAGGCCACCGCTGCCCGGCTGTGATGACCCTGATGGGCCCCTTTTCGATAGGAACTCTTCACTTCTTTGTGGTCAGTATTGGACGGGGCCCGGGATGGGAGCTGACCTCTTCCGTTCTGGTACATTCGAATGACTATTAAAATGTTGTCCATGGTGAGGAGGCACCCATGATACATTGAGCCCCAGGGCTGTGAGGGGACCCGGGGTCTCCGCCTGGAGACACGAGCTGCCTTCTGCTCCCACGCCCCAGCCGACCTCAGGGTGCTCCAGGGCTGCAAGTCTCCAGCCCTCTCGATGACCAACCATCAAACGTCACCCGTCCATCCACGTCTCCTGCCTCTGGTCCCAGGTCACACAGACAGGCACAGGGCAAAGTGGCATTAAGGAGTTTGTGTCCCCACTCCTCTCTCTCTTACCTGTTTTTTCTTGCTGCCCTTCAAATGCTGAGCCTCTCGCTGTCTCCATGACTCTCGAGAAAGAACTAGCCACCCATCATGCACACCCCGTGGGGATCAGGTGGGACAGAGGGTGACTGCCTGGAGTCTTTAAGCAGGGCAGGGATAGGTGTGGCAAAGTCTGTTAAAGCCGAGCACACGCCCGCCCTGTGCCCAGCCTACCGCGCCCTCCTGGGGACACACCCAGCACAAGCACGTTTGCACCGTCACAAAACTCTGTGTGCAAGAATGCTCACGGCAGCTCTATCTGTAAGAGCAAAGCACTGGAACCACCGATGCTCCTCCCAGGACTGCAGGACAGATAAGCCGACGGGCTGCGCTCCTGACGCGGGCTACTCTACACCCAACCCAGAGAGCCCGGACCAGCTCGCGGCAGCCTCTGGGAAACCATTTGTTCACTTGCCCCCAACACAGAACCGGGGTCACCGCCGGAGAAGAATACATTTAGAGCCACTTCCTGGGACTCTGCGTCTCAGGGGACAGAGGCTGGATCTGAAACGCTGCAGGCCCCAGCCATGCTGTGTGGCCTTGGGCAAGTGACTTAAACTCTCTGTGCCTTTGTTTCCTCCTCTGAGAAATGGAGATAATGACATCTGCCACTGAAATAAATAAAATGACACAATCTTGCAAATGTAATCCTATAACAAAGCGAGGACAATGATTGACAGCCGTGGTGGCTGTGGTGGGGCTCTGATGAGTTGCTGTTTTTAGAATATTGCCTGGCGCAGAGCTACAGGCCTCAAAGTGATTATTATTATTCTTCTCATTGTTATCATTAGGCAGCAGGTGGGGTCATAGAAACACCATAGGCTTTGGACACCGAGAAATCTGCCGGCTCAGTGACTTACTGTGTGTCCTCGGGAGAATCACTTAACCTCTCTGACCTCAGTTCCCTACCATAAAGTGGGTTGTCATTGAGGCCAGATAAGATAACACAGCATTGCCAAAAATGTACAGCATGGGTCCTGGGATGGTAACGGGAGATGATTTTAGGTGGACAAACGGAAATTTTTTTATTTTAATGGTAAATGTATTTATTTTCATGTTTATTAGAAAAGAATGCAGAATTAAGCGTCAAACCCACCATTTTTCAGGAATTATGGTTGGGGCCAAGTTTCCTTTCTCATGTATTTAAATGTCTTCTATAGCGAATCTATTTAAAGAAAAATATCAAACAGTGCAGAAGGAACAAAGACAGGGCAGGGATGGGGAGACGGTCCCCAGACGGGGTTGGGTTGGTGTCCTGCCGTGGCCCCACCGTGGCCCCACGTCGCTCTGCTTCTCAGCAGCACCAGGGGCTGCTCCACCCCACAAAGGAGCCGGAGACCTGCCCCCAGCGTGCGGTGGGCATCCGGAGGATGGACACACGGCGTCCCGCCCCTCATCCCTCGGGGACAAGTCTGCGGCACGGTCTGGGTGGCTCCTCAGAGGCCCCCCGGGTGGGCTGAGCCCCAGGTGCCCGCGTGGTACCCCCACACCTATGAACAGCTTTGTTAAGGAACACGCCTGCCTCCCGCAGGCCCGCCTCCCTTCCGCAGCGGCTCCTGGCTCTGGATTCGTCCCCTGTGGCTGCGATAACAAGTCCCCAGACTTCCCAACCGACAGCAGCAGCGGGGCGTCCGCAATGCAGCGGGTCAGCCGGGCTGGTTCCTTCTGGAAGCTCTGGGGACAGCCGGGCCCCTCGTCTTTTCCAGCTTCTCAAGATGCTCTCAATCCTCGGCTCGTGGCCTCTTCCTCCATCTTCAAAGCCAGCAGCGTAGCATCTTCCTGTCTCTCTCCCTCTTCCTTCTTTTAAGGATCCCTGGGATTATGTTGGATCTATTCGGATATTCCAAGATCATCTCCCTGTTTTAAAATCTGTAGCTCAGTCCCGTCTGCAGAGTCTCCTTCGCTATGTGAGGTCACATAGTCACGGGCTCCAGGGACGAGGATGCGGACACTTTGGGGGCCATTGCCCTGCCCGCCACAGGCTTCCTGGATCATGCTCCCTGCAGCAAGCTGCCTGCACCCGAGTCCTCGCCTCGGGCTCTGCTCCGGGGAGACCCAAACCCACCCTGACATCATTCACGCCACCAGCGGGCTCTCGTGGGTCCCTCATCCTGCGCTTCCAGGAGCCTGCCTGAGACTTCCGTACGGAATTCCACCTCACGCTGCCGTGACGCGCGCCGTGATCCCAGGGCAGCCGCCGTCCGCCAGCGTTCCCAGTGGCGCGTGAGTCTCAGTGACCCTCGGAATATCAGGTTTGTCCCAAAGTCGCCCCAGATGGCCTGTTCCCCTGAAAGAAAGACCCTGATGGAGACAGGATTGGCTGCTTTCCCCACACTCCTCGGAGCCCCCTCTGTCTCCAGAAGCTGGGGTCCCCAGACCACTGGCAGGCCCCCTGCTCAGCTGAGGTGAGGAGGCTGCAGGAAATGGGGTCCTCATTGTGAGAGGAAAGATTTTTCCCTAAGCTCCTGGACTTGGGGGTGGCGTCTGGCTGCCCCAGCTTCAAAACCCAGCCCGTCCACTTCCTAGCTACTGAAACTGGCCACGTACGCTTGTCTCCCTAAGCCTCCACTTTCCCATCTGAGAAATGGGACAATATTTACCCACCTCCAGGGCGACATTCAAAATGTCCAACAACCCTTCCAGAACAGGGATCAACCGCTCCAAGCAGATCCAAGCAAACCACCGACACAGCGGACCGGGCTGTAAGAGCTGGGCCCCAGGCTCGCCCACCTCACACCCCCACAAGCCCTTAGGAACGTTTGGGGAGTGAATGCGTTGAACACGCAGTATGCTTTCAAGCAACGGCGGCTGCGAGGGCCTGTCATCCTTCTGCCACCGTCATCAGCTCAGACCACGGTGCTAAGGGCACGTCCCTCGGCTGGATGCGAGCCGGGCCTCTTGGAAAGCTAGTTCAAGCAACCCCACGGAGAGCAGGCACGGCTGATTCAGGGCCCGGGACGAGGCAGCGAAGCCAAGGCCCTGCTGGGGGAACAGGCCATGCGGGACTGGCCACAGCTCCGCCAAGTCTGGACTTTATCTTGAAAATCAGAACATGTCTCATGTGAGGCTCACACCGAATTGCTCAACTCGAGCATCAGAACTTGGCATCCGCTTGTCGGGACAGTGGGCCACGTGGAGCTGCGTCTCTGAAGCCGGGGACCCCGAGAGGTCAAGAGGGCGCAGGGCAACTGCCGCTCGGCTCAGGGAAGGGAGGGCGGAGGGCAGCTGCTGGCTGGGCTCTGAAGTTCGGGAAGACACAGGGACAGAGTGACCTGGAGCCTGGAGGAGCCCACATCTGCAGAAGCTGTCCGCGCTGCAGCCAGAGCCAGCTGTCCTGTTACCTATTAGGGGACATGAACCCTGCGAAGGCCCAGCCCGGCTGTGGAAACCAAATGTGGGCGATTCCGACGCTCTGAGTCACTCTCGGGAAAGAGCGTTGGTGGACCACGTGGCCCAGGGTGGGTTCTTGTTTCCCCTTTCGTCCCTCCACGTTCGCATCCTGCCTCGGGCCTGCGGGGAGCCGGGGGGACTATGGAGGGAGGACATCGCCTCACCGTGGGGATCCTGGAGGAGAAACCGGACAGAGGAAAACAACGGAGGGAAAACAAAGACATGGCATCATCCCCTCTGGACGTCACCGAGTCAGCCCACCCAAGGGGACCTTCCCTCCAGGGAGTCCCTGGAGGAGGGGCGGGAATTCAGAGACCATGCCACGGCTCTGTCCACGAGCAGCTCGGAGAACTCAGCCACCAAATCCACACACGGTCACAACCAGAGCCACCGTGTGCAAAGCCGAACCCTTTATGTATATTGTCTCCTTCAGTCTTCCCAGGAACCTACAAAGTAGCATTCTCACTTATGGATGAGGAAGCCAGGGCCCGGAGAGGTTAAGTAACTTGCCCAAGGACACATAGCCAGTGAGTGGCAGAGCCCAGACTTGCTGTCTGGGCTGTGAGATGCTAGAAGCCCGGCAACACGCGGCGGGCACAGAGCTGTCGATGCGTGCTGTGTCCTCTAGACACACAACCAGCAGAGCCTAATCGATTGTGTTAGCCCCAGAGAACAAAGAATGTGGTCATCCAAAGGAGACATTATTCTCCCAAAAGAGGGGCTTGTTCGGAACCAGACGCGACACCAGGGCCAAGCCCTGACCACTGAGCCCCCAGATGAAACCCTGCGGTTCGCTTCCCAGTCTGAGTGGACTGCCCCCAGGACCCCCCGTCAGTGCTCGAAACTTCCAACTGCCAGGGCCAGCGCCTCCGTGCCCAGGAGCTTCGTGGCGTATGGGGTTGCATAGTGTCCCCCAAAACTGATGTCCCTCCAGACCCTGTGAATGTGACCTGGTCTGGAAATGGGGCCTTTGCTGATGTCAGTCGTCAGGACACAGGTCCTGAGTCCGCGGACTGCTGTCCTCATGGGAGGCCACGTGGAGACACACGGGGAGGCGGCCGTGCGGAGACCCACGCAGAGGCTGGAGCGACGCAGCCACGAGCCAGGGAGCGCCAAGGACCGCCAGAAGCCGCCGGAAGCCGCCGGAAGCCGGGAGAGGCAAGGCTGGACCCTTCCCCAGAGCCGGCAGAGAGAGCGGCCCTGCCGACACCTTGGTCTCAGGCTCCTGGCCCCCAGACTAGGAGAGCGCAAACTCGTGTTGTTCGAAGCAGCCCCGTGAGCGACGGCAGCCCGCGGCGCTGCTCTGCGCAAGCTCACAGTGAGGGGGTGCTAGCAGCCCTAGGGCAGCCCTCAGCGCCTGACAGGTGAGAATCAGCGAATAGTCACCCAGCCCCTCCCTCTTTGGGGGGACACCAGTGGGGAGCATGGGTGGCACCCTCTCCCAGAGGCCCCCAGCAGGATCAGGCCGCAGGAACCCACAGGGCACGGACTGGATAACTCGCTTTGCTGGCTGCCTTGTCCCACCCCCCCACCCCCTGCCCCGCTGATGTCCCCTGCACCTTCCAAACAAGGGCACTCACCCCCCAGCCTCAGGCCTCCTTCTGGGGGAACTGAGTGGAGACACTATCTCTCCCCATCTGGACACGCCGCCTCCAAGGACTGAGAACCTCCAGTCGACCTTCCTTAAACACTTACTGAGCACCTGCTAAGAGCCTTGCAGGGGTGCAGCAGAGAACAGAGGCCCAGATTCAGGGCTTGTTTGCAGACCGAGGCACTTCTCACTGATGGATTAATTGGCTACCAGGGGAAGGAGGAGTTCCACCACCAATTTTGCCTTGTCGACCTTTGCCTAAGACGGGGGATCTCAGCTTTGCACACCATGATTCCTGAATGGACCAACCCGATGCATAGAGACTCACAATAACTCAACCCACAAGAGACTGATGTATACACCATAATCCGTATTGAGTGGGAGCTCTGCCTTTTCAGGGATTGGAGTTGCCCAGGCTCCCAGGCACAGCCTTTCTGGCCTGCTGACACAGACATCAGAGGGCTGCTGGGAGAACATGCTCCTATCCCGACAATGACAAGGTCTTGATGATCCTACCGCCTACGTCCTGAATGTGTCCCCTTCTCCCCATGCCCAACAAGGGCAGGGACCTTCTCTGTGGGGTTCACAGCAACTGCACACCCTAGGGCAATGTTATCTGCAGACGTTTACATCTCACGTGTGGATGCTCTTTGTCAGCAGTCGGTCTCACCACGTCTGATTCAGGAGCTCCGCTCCCTCCAGCTTGTAGCCTGCGGTCCCCGGGGTGTCCGAGTCTTTGGTGCCCGGCCAGGAGCATGGAGAACACACCACTTCCTAAACCCCTTGGTGAGAGGCAGCAACCACCTTCACCGCTCACTCCTATTGGTGAGACCTGGTCACATGACCCCACCTGGCTGCAAGGACATCTGGGAAATGTAGTTCCTGGTCAGGTAGCCTCCCCCTGGAGACAGTGCTGCATTAAGGAAAGGGGCCCAGAGACATGAAATGAAATACTTGTTTGGTTCATGAATCAATGTATTAACTAGTGAATGAACAAACCCACTGCCTGGAAACCACGTCCTAACTGGTGGTTGACATGACCTGTCTCAGGGCCCTGGTGGCAGAAGGGAGGGGGACATGGATGTGGGACAGAGCTCTCTGCTGGCACGTGCCCCTTGGGGCCCCCACCTGCTCCACACCCAACCCGTCCCCTCGGGGCGCGGCACCCACTTAGGGGCCTCAGAGGGGTCTCGGAGGCCAGCCCGCCAGCCTCCGCCTCTCCCTCCCGGAGAAGCAGGCCCAGGGTGGCGTGGGGACGTGTCCAGAGTCACAAGGCAAGTTTGTCAGTGAGGAGCCAGCCCCGGCCGCCTGACCCCCAGGCCACTCAGCCGCTGGACCCTCGCTGTTCAGCTAATTACTGCGAGTCCAGGCCCGCGGGGCGTCTGTGTGGGGACACTGTGTAAACATTTCCTCTTTGGCAGAGCAGGAAATGAAGGGATGACGAGGTCAAGTGACTTCACTCGGCTCCTGCTGCCCTGCCCATCATCCCAGGCCCCCGCCCGCGCCTGCTCACTGCCTTTCCCAAGGCTCCTGAGTCGGGTCAGAGGGATGGCCATGCGGCCGTGTGGTCCCGTGTCACCTCCTGCTCCCGGACCACGGAGCCCACGGGTTGACTCCTGCTCTGCCACTTCCTGGCTGGGTGTTCTTGGGAAAGTTGCTTAATCTCTCTGAGCTTCCATTTCCTCATCTGCCAAGCCCTTCCTTGTGGAGCTGTGAGGATCGAATGACGCGATGTGGGCAAAGCATTTGGCAGAGACCCTGACAGACAGTGGGTTCTCACCATTGTTTTCCTATTTTTTAAGCTCTTTTTAAAAGATTATTTACTGAATTGTACACTTTAAAATAGCTAATTGTATGTTATTGAATTTCACTCCAATAAAAAAAGGTCACGTATTAAATTTTTTTTCTCCACTGTCCCCCCCATCACACACTCACTCACATGCACACACTCTCACACACTCTCGTTTGTTATCACGTTGAAAACTTACAACACCCCCACAAAGATACACTATGCCCCAAGCCTACAGATGGGTAAACTGAGGCTCAGAGAAATAAGCTGCCAGAGGGCAAATGTCCAGTTAGTGGCAGAGCCAAGAGTGAGCTCAGTTCCACTCCAAAGCCAGAGATAAACCCTCTCTGCAGACCCATCGAGGTCCACCCTGCAGCCCACACAGTCCATCGGCGTTTATGAAGTATCTCTCGAAGGCCTGCTCTCTCCTAGGCACCGGGCTAGGAGCCCTCCCCTCCTCACGGACTTCTGTGCTCAAAGGAACTTCCAAATGAGTTAATCCGGCACGCCATTCAACGGAAGAGTAAACAGACCAGAGAGGTTAAGTGACATGCCCAAGGTCACACAGCTAATTAGTACCAGACCAGACACACAGATGAGGCTTCCTACCTCCCCCGTCAAGGCGGCTCCAGGACTCACTGCAGACATCTCCAGGGGAGCTCTGCTCTGGACACAGAGTCCTGTGGCTGGGATGCCAGCAGGCGGGTCAGCAGTGATGGGCTGTAGCAGATTTGTCGGACTTACAGAAATCTTTAGAGACGAAGCTCCATTCCTGAGCTGGTCACCACAGGTCTCTCCGAGTCCTGGAAAGGGAAAGGTTGCCTTGACACTTCTGAGGAAGCGCTGTGCCTCACATCAAGTTGTTTTTCCCCCTTGTGTGGACCGTGGGATTTTTTAATAAATATTTCGCATTAAACTTCAAAAATAAGTTCAAAGAGGAAAAAAGAAATCAGCCTGAGCCGGGCAGGAGTCCCAAGCTGGTGGAATCGGCTGCCCTCTGCTGGACACCAAGGGCACGGCGACCCCGGGGCCTGCGGCTCGGGAGGGCACGAAGCATTGGAGACCCTTTCTTAACCCCGTGAAGGGACGGGGGTCCCACTTGATGGGAGCTGCACTTTCCGTGAGCCGGTTTGCATTTCTGTTAACCAGCAGCTGCTCAGAACTCAGAAATGCGTTTAAACGCTGACCGTTTTGCTCCTTGGTTCATCCACCGGCCACCCGTCTTTATGGGGGCGCCTGCTGCCTGTTGGGCCGTCCTGGGGCGGGACGGAGATGCCCCGCTCCACACAGCGCGCCCCCTCCGGCTGGGGCCACGGACCATCGGCAAATTCTCAGATTAACAGACCAAGCAAATTAATGTAAACGCCAGGTGGTTGTAAACGCTGTGGAAACAAATCCTCAAGGTAGGGGAGGGGCAGGGAGGCAGGAGGAGAGGCCGCCACACAGGGGCCGTCCATGCCAACAGCCGTGGACATGCGAGCCGGGGCTGCATCCAAGGTCACGTGCGGGAGCCGCTCCATCGACAGGCGACGCCGCGCTTTTGGCCCAGAGCGACTCCTTGATGAGCAGCCCCCAGAGTAGTGTGGGGTGAGAGCAGGACCACACACGTCCACCTCGGGGGCGTCCTGAGCCTCCAGGAACCAGAGGAGCTGGGAGACCTGCGCACGAGTCCAGCCTCTCCCATCGTGATGGTCTGTGGCCACTGCGGCCACATCTGGGAGAACCACCTCCCTTCTAAGCCCCTTGTACCGGCTCAGGGGCTGGGGGCTCCCCGTCTTCTCATCCCCACCAGGTCACTGTGTGGCAGTGGCCCTTACGGAAAGCAATAGCAGGGAGCGCACAGCTGTCCGGAAGTTTCCGGGCCCTGGAGGGCAGAGGCAGGCCTCATGGAGGGCGCTGTCACCCCCTGCCCGTCCCTACCCCCCACCCCCAAGCCTGCCAGGCTGGCCCGTTGTGCTGAGCAAAGGGCTCCGTGTCCAAGGCCACCGCAGCCCCCACTGAGTTTCCTCTCAGGAAGGGGCCCTGCCCCCCTCTGGCTGAGGTCACAATGACAAATGGAGGGCAGCTGACCCCCGGCCCCGGGTCAGAGGACACCAGCAACACCACAGCAGGCAGCATCCGAGGGCTCTGGACCGGCAGGCCTACCCTTTTCGGCTCATTGGTCCCTCAAGGGGCAGAAGGAGGGCTCCGGCTGGGTGTCAGGCCCCCCGCGGCTGCCTTGCCCGCGAAATGGAGGAGAGTGTGGCCTTGGCCGGCGCATCAGCATCCCCGAGGACCTGAGAGAAAGGCAGGGCCTCGGGCCCACCCACACCCACTGTGTCAGGCTCTGCGTTGTCACACACCCGACGCACGGGGAAGAGACCACTCTGCACCCAGCCGGGCTACTGGCACCCTCTCCCCCAGCAGCCGGTCCACGCAGGACACGGAGGTCAGCTCTGGGCTGGTGCTGGATGCCCACCCGGGACAGCTCGGGGCCACTCTCGGCCCCCCACTGCCAGAGCCACAAAACTGAGCACCCAGGGTCCTCCACCCACCCTCCCATCGCCTCCCTGCACCCTGGCCTTCGGGAGAGACCTGGAGTGCCTAGAGTGCCTGCCCCACCCCCACCCCCAAGGTGGCAGCCAGCAGGGGCGTCACTCCTCACAGCATCAGCACTTTCCAGCAGGCCCCCGGAGAGGAAAGCACTTCTCAAGCGCTGACATGGGAACGTGCACGCGGAAGAGGGCCCCCTGTGCCGGGACTCCCTGGCTCCAGGGCCCGGGGGAGGGCGGCTCTGGGGACGGGGGACAGGGACCGGCCAGGGCAGGAGGGCCGTGGGATCCAGGTGTGGCCGAGGACCCCGGTATGTGAGGGACAGTTTGAAACCATGCGCTGGACTCAGGGCCCCCAGAGGTGCAGCCTGGGACCCCAGGGCAGGAGAAGGCAGCCTGGCAGCTGGGACGTGGGCCTCGTGTCATGACTGTAGTCAGCCCACGGCCCAGGCCGGAGCCGGCCCCACTTCTGAGCAGTCAGCACAGGCAGACAGCTGCCACGGGGCCGTCCACCCTCACCCAGGCGGCCACAATTTCAGTACAAAGTTTTTCAAACATAGAGAAAATTAGTAATAAAAGCAAATGATTCTCATCTATCCACGACTCAGACTCGACTACTGTTATCTTTTTGCCAAATTTTCTGCTCGGCAGATAGTCGGATAATTGTTGAACCATTTTAAAGAATCTCACCAACATCCGGGCACTTCTGCCCTAAACACTGCAGCGGGCATCTCCCAGTGCTGTTAGCTCACCGGGCAGAATTAACCATCATTCCTCACTATCGTCTGATACGCAGCCCATATTCAGATTTTCCTCAGTTGTCCCCAAAATGTCTTCTACGCACGGCTCTTAAACCAGGACCCAGTCAAGGACTGCACGTTGCCCTTGGCTGTTCCGCCGTCTTTTCCCTCTAGAACGTGTCCCCCAGCTCACCCCGAGTCCACCCTGTGTGGGCTACTGAGACCAGGCGTGTCGCACAGAGGGCCCGTCTTCATCTCCGGACGAGCCCCGGCTGCAGGCGAGGAAACAGAGGAGGAGAACCAGCATCCACACCCACGTCCATCCTTCCTGGGAAGAACGGGCCCCGGTGACACCCTCAGTGTGGCATCCACAGACACAGGCCACCAACCAGGACCTGCCTGGGACAGAGCGACGGCCAAGTGGGGACAAATCGCCCCAAGGGACATCGGCTGGAGAGGCCAAAATCCCTCCGGCTGCAGCTCCAGACCCACGTGGAGGCCTGGGGGTTCTGGGCAGATGAGCACCGGGGGGCTCCGCTTCGGGGGGCCGGAGGGAGGCCCGGGGGTGGGAGGGGTGGGAGGAAGAGTGGCCATGGCACACTGGACATTTGCGTCTCTGTCCGCTGATTCCTGCCCCGTCTTTGAGGCCCCCCTCCTGTTCCCCATCAACGCCAACTTCAGTCATAAACCCCGCTCCCTCTAAGACCCTCCTTTGCCCTCCCAGGCCCCAGCCCGTCCCCCACGCGGTGAACCCCAAGGGAGAGGCTTCACCGCCCACTGACGCTTCGGCCGAGCCACACCCAGGCCCAGGACGCCACTCACTAGGCGCTCAGAACAGTGTGGAGACGGAGGGAGTGCAAGAACATGAATAACAACAACAACGGTAATAATAAGGGCTAATACTCGCATCGCGCTGTGAGCCGGACACTGTGCTAAGCACGTTACTATCCCCCTTTCGCAGGTGGGGAAACTGAGGCCCGAGAGGTCAAGTGACTGCCCGAGGTGACACAACTATAGGTGAGGAAGCAGGTGGACTCGCCTGAGCTCCGGGCGTTCACAGACCAGGAGGAGAGGTGGGCGAGGAGGAGGGCGGGGACGGGCCGGGCGGTGCCCGCTGGGCTGGGCAGGCACCAGGTGCCCGGGCTGCAGAGAGGCACTGGCCCCCACCCAAGGGAGCTGACACCTAAACGGAAACTTGAAGGGCGACGGCCCAGCACAGACAGGGAGCGGTGGGTGGAGGATGGAGGTGAGGTGCTTGGCTCCGGGGCACGGGGACACAGCAGGCCCCACACCCAGAGATCCTGACTTCACCGGTCTACACTGGCCAGGGCACCACTCACAGACCAATTACATGTGTGTCTCACTTCTGCGGGGTAAGTCTTTGGGGGAGGGCAGAGATTGGCGTGAGAGGCAGGATTTAATTCAGATGCGCTTAGAAAGTTCCAGAGAAAAGAGACGGGGGTTTGGGGGGCGGGGGCGGACAGAGGAGACTGAGAGGTGGGCGGGGCCAGACCACTAGCCAGGAACCCAGTAAAGAGCTCTGATGGATGTCACAGCGGGGGCCACAGCAAGGTCTCTGCCTTTGGGTCTCCATGCGAGGTCAGGGCCCCCTGTGAGGGGCCCAGGGAATCAGGTGACGCCATCTGGAGTCGGGGAGGAGCGGGTGGCAGAGTAGGGTGACCACCAGCAGGGACCCAGTTCTTGGCTGCGAGCCCGCAGGAGAGCTGGGTCCCTGCCTGGAGCCACCGTGTCTGTGCCCCTGGGTCCTAGAAGGTGAGCCCCGTGAAAGCACAGGCTGCCCCAGGGTCCCCTGCTGGGTCCCCAGCAAGTGGCCCAGAACCTGCACATCGTAGGCGCTTGATCAATATGTGATGACACGTCAGAAGCTCAACATGGACCAGAGGGAACTGGGCAACCGTCCAGGTGACAGAGAGAGCCAGGTCCCGCGGGACACCAAGAGCTAGAAATGTGCCCGCCACTCTGCCACTCCCAGGGGCTGGCCTCCTCCGTCTGTGTGCCTCGCTCTCCCTTCCCTTCCCCTTTTCTCCCTCCGCTCTGTCCCCCTCCTCTCTCTCTCTCTCTTCTTTCTTCTCCTCTCTTCTCTCTCCTTCTCTCATCCTCCCTGACAGTCTGAGGCAACAAAACTCCAGGACACCTGTCCCACGATACACGGGAGAGGCCGGGGACAGTCTGCAAACCCACCGGGCAGGGAAACTGAGGGCAGGCACATGAACAACATTGACGAGAAGGGAATTACAGAGGTGCAGCAGGAAGAGACGGGGGAAACTTTGGGAATCACGTGGTCTCAGCTGACGGGGACCGAGGATCAGAGGAGAAACTGACCCAAAGTCAGCAGCAAACTGGTGCTGCGTGTGCCTGGCTCCTGGTGGCTCCATGGGAAATGCACACCAGCCCTCCGAGCCCTAATATTTCAGCTGTAGCCGTTTGTCTAGACACCGGTAGCAGACACCGTTGGTGCTCCCCCGGGTGACGTCCCCTGGCTTTCCCCATTTTGGTGTGTTCTTCCCCCAGCTTCTCCGTGTTTCTGCTACTGTGGGCATGCACCTGGGACTTTTCTGAGAAGTGTCAAGGGCTACTGCAGCCACTTGGCCCCATCCCCCGGGCAGCCCCGAGCCACTGGCTTACCATGTGGGACTATGACACCGGCTCTGCAGCCTGACACCCTCCCCAGCGCCGGCGGGACCAGGCTGAGGCTGGGACGCGGCTGGAGGTCGCTGCTGGCCTGGTGTCTCTTCTTTCCTCCTCTGGTTCCCTGTACCCCTCCTGCTCGCTCCCGGAGCGCTGCCCTAATCCCCCACCTCAGAATTCCTGCCTCAGGTCTGTCCGTAGGGAACCCAATCGAAGACAGCCAACTGGTCACCTTCCCCACAAGGCTTTGAGAAATCATAAAATCAGTGGGGCTTCTTCCCAGGGAGAAATAATCCATATTTACGTAAATTTGCATACAGGTCTGGATCCCCAGAAGTCTGCCCCCAGCCCCCTTTGAGACCACGAGCCCAGGTCAAGATCTGCTGCCCGGGAGGGTGTGTCCAGTGCAGGGAGATGGGCAAGAGAGGGCCGGGGTCTGAATCTCAGCCACCGCCCGCAGGGTGAGTGACCTCGGGCACCTCTCTCCCTTTCTCTGCTCAGTGTCCTCGCTGCAAAATGGATATTCTAACAATAACAGCCTGCTCGCAGGATTCTCGTGGGAATGGTTATAATGATCCACATCAAGTGCTCAGCACCGTGTCCTGCAGAGTGAGCACAGGATAAACGCTAATGGATACTGTCATTGTTACTATTTTGCTGTAAGCTGCTTCAAGTCCGTACTGGCTTGCTTGTTATTAGAATAATTAACTGCGCCGAGCCACGCTGGGGGCATGGAGGAAGGTCTGGTGCGTTTCCAGGATCCAGATATTTGGAATCCTAAGTCGAGCTGCTTTCTAATATCATCTCGATTAAATCTGTAGACAAGCCCCACGAGGGACGGTGTGACCAGACAAGGAAGCCCAGCCGCAGAGACGGGGGTGGGGGTGGGGGGGTGGCACCCTTCCCCAGGGCACGCAGCAAGCGGGGGTGACACGGATGACCCGCCCACCGTTCCCCGAAAGCCATGGATGCTCCCGTTCGGGATGTCTTGGGAGACCCAGCTGCCGTGCACCGTGTGTGCTGTTTTTCTGGAAAGAGCTCCCAAGGACCGGAAATCTGGATCTGTTGTCTCAAGTCCCGTGTCTCCGCTGTGCCTCAGCCTAGGAAAGCAGCTGCGAAAACCTCGCTTCCGCCTCGTGGGTTCCCACGCGAATGGCTCCCAGCGCTGAGCAAAGTGCAAGGCTGTCAGCGCTTCACGACCCCCGGCCTTTCCTCTCCTCTCCAATCCAGGAACTGCGTGCAAGAGAGGAAGCAGCTTCTGCCCACCGCAGCCTGTGTGGGTGGAGACTTGGGGGGCTGCTGGTTTCCTGCCTGCCCTTTGCCCCCTGCTGCCCCTGCCCATCCTCCACTAACGAATGGGCCGCCTTCGGCCACACAGTCCCACTGCTCCTGCCAGGCAGCCCACCTGGATTTCACCCACTCCCCAGACGGGAGCAGGCTAGGATGGTCAGGGCTGGCAGAGGGGTCTCCTTTGAAATAAAAGGATGAAATTCACTCACCAATGACGCCGCCATCTGTCCCTCCCCACAGGGCAGCCACCAGCCATACTCACGGGTCGTGGGTAGGACATTTTTTACGTGGCTGTTCTCTTGCGCCAGTAATGCCCGTGGGGGAAGACCTGGAGCGAGCAAAGGCAATCAAGCCCCTGTAATGCATCAATAAAAGAACCCCGACCAGTCACTGTGAAGGGCTTGCTGGGCCAGGCGCTGTGCTATCCGTTTATATAGTCTTCTGTGTCCATCCACAGGCTGGAGTCCAGCCTAACCCCACGCCTCATCCACTGCTTGAGTCACCAAGAAGCTGTCACCCAGCTTGTATGCTTCTAGGAGTGGGGAGCTCACTCCTTCCCAAGGCGAGAAAGTTCTTCCACATGAGACAAAAGTGCTCTTCCTGCCCGTTCGTCCATCAGACCTTTGGAACCGACCCCACAAGCCTGGTGACGGCCCCTGAGACCCCTGAATATGACTGCCCCTCCTCCCTGAGTCTTCTCCTAGCTGTCCCATCACCCTTTCTCTGGAGTTCGACTGCCTCTCCCTAGTGGATAGAAGGCAACACTTACTGGAGGCGTCCTTCGTGCCGGGAGCTTTGCAGACACCCCTTGGTCCGCACAATACAGCCACGTGGGCACTATTATTAGCCCTGTCATACAGCTGAGCGTCAGAGAGGTAAAGCTGGGCTCCCAAAGATGCAAAGCAGAGTCTAAAGACCAGTCTCAACCCTCAGCTCTCCTGGAGGTGCTTCCATAAGCCCAGAAGACTTGGGAGCCATCCAGAGCCCCTGGGAGGGGCTGAGAGCTGAAGAGACAGCGAGAGCACCTCAGGACCTGGTGCCAAATGCTCCACGTGACACCGCGTGTCTGCGCCTACTCCTGTCTGCCGGGCGGTGTCGGCGCTCATCACCCCGGGAGCTGCTCTAGGGGACGAGGTGTCAGGGACGCAGGGAAAATTCTTCTTCACCCTCCATTCTCCTCCACTGTTTGAACCTAGTCTTTCCCTGTATAATTATTACCTCTTTGAAATATTTTTTAAAATGGAAAAGTTAAATCATGTGAACCCCGGAGGGCAGAGACCATGGAGTGGTCAGCTGTCCCCCCAACGGAGACAGAAAGGGGGTTAATGTTTGTTTGAAAGGAGAGGGGCCTGGGGAGAAGGGTAGGGGAGAGAATAGGCTGAGACAGACTTTTGGGAAATTTTATCCAAATTTTTATTTCATCCAAATTTTATTGTATAGCAGGCATGATGAGCTATACCAACCATGGTGCAGGGAGAGCCATGCAATAAGCTGGAAAAGGCCATCCTTTTGTCCTCTGTGGCCAGCCCTGTAGAGATGGAGTGGACACGTGACTTACAGAATCGTTGCCTTTTCCGTGGACCACAGCAAGCGTTTCTCAGACGCCAGTTGGAAAAGACAAGGGAAGTTTCTAATTTGGGGTGTTCCCTGGCCCTTAGCCACCAGCTCTGCCCCAGCCCCCACCCCGCCCCAGGCGAGGTCCCTGGGCCAGGCCCCAGCTGACACTGCAGGAGTGACCCAGACCTGGTGGTGTTTGCTCCGAGAACGTGGCTCCCAGCCTGGCCGGCCGCCCGCCCCACCAGGCAGATGGGCCTCCCACCCGCGGGCCTCCCTGAGCGCCGGAGGGGAGAAATGCTCCCAGGGGCTCCAGTATTTCTCCTGCAGGTGCCAGGTCCCTCTCCAGCACCCCTCCACCCACACGCCCTCCAGACTAGCAGAGGCAGCGAGCTTTCCTCAGTTCTTTGTCTCTGATAAGACCGAGTGGGCAAAGAAGAACACGAAAGGAGGGGGCCAACAGGAAAGCGGCTGGCCGGCTCCTGGAGTTCGTCCTAGGGGGCTTCTCGCACGCTGCTGAAGGAAATCTAGGTCCCCACAATGACCCGGTCCTGGGCTGCCCCACATTCCTCATCAACGGCCTTAACAACATCCCTGTCTTTGAACCAGCTGAGCCACTGCTCAGAATTCAACCAAAGAAACCATGTGATGTGCAAAAGACGTAACTCCGAGGATGTTTAGCTCAGCAGGGTTGTGACAGCAAATAGTGGGCAGCAGCCTAAATGCCCCGCCGGCAGGCCAGGTGATGCGAATGAGGATGGAGCCGTGGGATGCGACGCTCCTGCAGCCACCGAAAGTGTGGGTGTGGAAGTGCTTTTGTGGATGTGGAAATATGTTTTCAAGATGCTGTTAGATGGAGAAAGGAAATTACAAAATAGTAAGAGTAACCTGACTCTGATCTTATGAAGCCCGACCTATATGTGTCTGCAGCATCATTTTCGCTATACTCCAAAACAGTCACTGGATTATTTCTGAAGGGTAGGATTATGGATGATGTCTATTTTTTTTTATTTCTCTTAATCTGTGAATTCTAATTTTTTGTGAAATAACTATTCTTAAATTAACTTTTTTGAGATATAATTTGCATACAATAAAATGCACTCTTCTTAAGTATAGATTTCAACAAGTTTTGACCAATTTCTACCACCCATGTAAATACCACCACAAACAAGGTATAGAGCATCACCCTGAGCCCCCTTCAGACAATCCCTGCCCCTACCCCCAATCCTGGTCCCAAAAACCATTGGTCTGCTTTCTGCTTCTAAATTAGATTGTCTTTTCTGGAGTTTCGTATAAGCGGAATCACACTGTATGTTCTCTTCTGGGTCCGCCTTCTTTCATGCAGCATGATGCCCTTTTGAGATTCCCCCATATTAAACGTAGGGGTGGTTTTTTCGTCTTTATGGCTGAGTAGTTTTCCAATGAATGGGCATGCCACAATTTGTTCACCCATTCACGTCTTGATGGGCATTTGGATTATGTCCAGTTTGGAGTTACAATGACAAAGTTGTTATGAGCAATCACGTTCCAATCTTTCTGGGGACGATGGTTTTCGTTTCTCTTGGGGAAATGCGTAGGAGTGGAATTGGTGGGTCATCTGGTAAACGTACGTTTGGTTCTATCAGAAACTATGAAACTCTTTTCCCAAGTGATTATGTAACCATACGTTCCCACCAGCAACAGAAGTTTCAGTTACTCCAATTCTTGCCAACAGTTGGTCTTGTCATCTTTTTAATTAGCCATCCAAACACGGGGACATCTCATTGTGATTTTAATTTGCGTTTCCCTGATAATCAGGACGGTGAACATCTTCAATGTGCTTATTGACCATTGTTATATCTTTTCGTGTGAACTGTCTTCTACTATTTTTTCCATTTTTTTCAAGGGGTTGTTGTGGAGGCATCCCACATACAAAATAGAGGGAGAATGGCAGAGATGTTAGCTCAGAGCCAGTCTTCTTCACCAAAAAAAAAAGAGAGAGAGAGAGATTTCCTCCTATGTTTTCTTCTCGAAGTTTTATAGTTTGAGCTTTTATATTTAGGCCTATGATCCACTTCAATTTAATCTTTAAATGGTATGTGCATTTTGTCCGTAATCAACACTGTCCAAATTGGTAGCCACTGGCCGTAGAGGGCTATTGCCCACTGAACACGTGGCTGGTCTGAATTGAGATGTGCTGTGAGTGTAAAATATACAGCGGATTTCAAAGACTTGGAAGCAAGAAAGTGTAAAATGCCTCATTAACAATTTTATTATTGATTACATGTTGAAATGACAATGTTTTGGATATCTTGCATTAAATAAAACATACTATTAAAATTAATTTCACTTATTTCCTTTTACTTTTCTAATATGGCTCCTAGGAATTTAAAATTACCTGTGTTGCTTGTGTTATATTTGTAATGGACAGGGCTGGTCCATATGGACATCCATTCTAGCACAGTTTGTTAGGAAAACTATCCTTTCCTTGATTTATCTGAGCACCACTGTCAGGAATCAAGTGACCGTGTGCACCTGGTTCAATTAGCAGACTCTGCTCTGCTCCGCTGGTCCATGTGTCTGTCCTGTGCCCTCACCACACTGGCCCAATTACTGTAGCTTTATCAGAGGGCCTGACATCAGCTCTATAGATGCCGATCCCCCAATTTTACCCTCGTTTTCCAAAATCATTCTTCTCCTTAAGTCCTTTCTATTTCCATCTAAATTTTAGAGTCAGCTTGTTAGTTTCTATTTTTTTTGGAGCCTGTCGGGATTTTATTAAGAATAGATAAATTTATTTTTAATAAATTTATTAAAAATTGTATAAATCAAAGATTTTTAAAAATTAACATTAAATCCATAGATTAATACGGGGAAAATAGACATCTTAATGATCCATAAACATGATATATTGCGCCATTTATTTGGGTCCTCCTTAATTTCTCTCAGCAAAACTTTATGGTTTAATTTATGCCTAGATGTGTTAGGGTTTTGATATTATTTTAAACGGTACTTGTAAGTTTTTATTTTCCAGCTATCAATGGCTACTACACAGAAACACAGCGGATTTTTTTGTAAGGGGCCTGGTGTCTTGACATCCTACTGCATTGCCTTGCTACTTCTAGAAGTTCTTGGTAGATTCCTTAGGATTTTCTGTATATATGGTCATGCTGTTTATGAAGAAAGATGTTTTTCTTCCTTCTTTCCCGTCAGTCTTTCTCTGTCTTGTCTTCTTGCATCGGCTGGGCCTCCAGTGCGAGGTTTAACACACGTGGTGGGAGTGGCATCTTTTCCTTATTCCCGATTTCAGGGGGAAACGCACTCAGTCTCTGCTATCCAGTGTGATGGCAACTGTAGGTCTTTCATTTATTGATGAATCTTTGTCGGGTGGAGGAAGTTTCGCTCTATTGCTAGTTTGCTGAGGGTTTTTATTGCAAATTGGTTTTGAATTTTTCGAATGTTTTTTCTGGATGCATCAAGATGGCCGTGTGGTTTTTCTCTTTTATTCTGTTCACATGGTTGTGTTTAACCCACCCTGTATTTCTGGAATGAACTACCTGATCATGGTGTCCTGTGTGCCGGGCACATTGCAGACACTGGACGCTCCCCCGAGGGCGGATCGAGGCTGCATCCCAGGCCTGACCCTTTCATCTTCGAGCCCAGGAGCCTGGGGGTCAGTGAAGGGCAGGCTCCCAGAGCCAGGGCAGAGCTGGGACAGCTTCTCCGTGTGTCTCTCCAGAGAGCCCTTCTGCCTTCTAGGCTGGGAACACCGCCCCTGTGGCACTAGGGCGTTGCAGGGAGGAACACTGAGCTCCTAGCCCTTGTGAGGACTCCAATGGGGTGGCCCTGCGCAGACGTCACTGGGATCAAAAAGCTTTGGCTGTCCCCCATTGTTTTATAAAGCCCCTGATTTCCACCATTAATTCAAAGGGGGCCTCACGCAACACTCACACCCTCAATACGAGCAGGTGTTTCAATGCCGATTTGCTGGAACGCGCTCATTGTATGGTGTCTGGTCAATTTCACTTCCGGGGTAACTCAGAGGCAGAGGGGCACCTTGATGCTTTAAGCCACTTCCAAGGTCAACATCCCCACGTCCTCCAAAGCCCCACAGGGAAAGCTGCCTCTGAAGGAGTGCGATCACGGAGGCCGCATCCGCACGGCTGGACCACAGGAGCTCCAGACCTCTGCCTGTCATCAGGTTCGCCTGAGCCCCGGGAAACATTACAACCCATAGCATCCTCGGCAGGACTGAGGACATAAAACGTGATTTATTGCTGCTGAAGTACGTCCTTTTGTATTTTCAAACCGCCTTGGGGAGCAATTCCTCACAATGTCAGCAGCTGGCTCAGGAGAGGACGGAAGCCGGGACGCAAGGAAGAGGGAGCTGCGACAGCGCATGTGGGACCCTCGCCCATGACCGCTGTGGACCACCTCAGGCTGGGAAGACATCTGGCCTCGAGGGCCTTGGCGGGGCTCCGAGGGCCCTGATGTGACCCCGGCTCCTGGGCCCACAGGACGAGCCCCGGCTCTTCCATGCTTCCTGCCCTCCCTGGCCCAGCTGCCCCGGTTTTATTAGAACCAGTTGCAGACGGGTTTCCTAGAAGCGAAAGGAGCTGATCTCATCTGCCTCCAAGCAGAGGAAACGCCAGCACAAGCCTAGCCTGCGGCTCTGGACCTTCCCAGCACCACCCCCCTGAGTGCTCACCACCACCCAGGAGTCAGTCCTAGCGTGTGGCCGCTGTACAGGAGGGGAAACTGAGGCACAGAGAGGACATGTCCTCTGCCCAGCGTCCCACGGCTGGAGCCCTTCTGGCCTTCCATGGTGCTGCTCTGGCATCTGCAAGCCCCAGGCCCGCCCCTCGTGGTCTGGCACCTTGGTTTCCTGCCCCACGTCCTGCCCCGAGCGAGAAAGAGCCCCACAGATATTGCAAACCCCTCACCCCGTCCTCCGCTGGCCCCAGGATTCTTCTGTGAGGGCAACAACCATGAGGAAGAGACAGAACTTCAAGTCGATTCTGCACCTTTCGAGGTGGGGCGAATCTCCCTGGAGAATAATAGGGAACGTCAGCCACCTTTTGCTAACGACTTGCTCTGTGCCAGGCCCCGTGCTGCGGCTCCCTGGGCATCACCTCACCTGGTTCTAACAGCTATCATTACCTTCGTGGCACAAATGGAGGACAGGGACCCGAAAGGCTAGGGGACCTGAGCCACAAGAGGCACAGCCAGGAACAGGAGGCGGGTTGTCTGAGGCTCAGGCCCCCAGATGTGGTTGCAGTCCTGTGCCCCCCATGAAGACAAGGGTGCCACATCCAGAACAGCACACAGATAGGGAAAACCCACTCTGGTCATTTATGTGCCTGACTGCCTGCTGACTGTCTGCCTCCTGACCAGGCTCCATGAGGGCAGGAACTTCTGCCCCCTTGTCCTCTGCTCACCCCCAGGGGCTAGAATTGTGCCCAGTGCATAGTAGGACTCAATAAATATTTGTTGCATAAGTGAATAACAATAGTTAGCATTTAGGAAGCACTTACTCATGTCAGGGGTGCTGTTAGTGACTTCTGTGGATTAACTCACTTAATCCCGATGAGAGCTCGGTGAGGTAGCGTTGCAGTCAGCTCTCGCTGCGTAACAAGTCACAATTCTTAAAACAGTAATAACCGTTTCACTGTGCTGTCCCAGGATTCCTGTGGCTGATGGGCTCCGCCACATGGTCTTTCCTGGGGTCTCTCATGTGGTCACAGTCAGATGGGGGCATCCACTTCCCCTAGGTCTCTGCACGTGGGCTGGGGAAGGCCTCGGGGGGGCCAGAGTCCCACGTGGCACTGCAGGCTCCCAGAGCAAGGGCCCCAAGAGAAACTGGCAAGAGCCATGTGGCCTTTTCTAACCCAGGTGCAAAGTCACGCATCTTCACTTCTACTGTGTCCTCTTCCCTGAGGCAGCCACGGTAGCCGCCCAGGTTCAAGGGCGGGAGACAGAGAGGCCACCTCCAGATGGGAGGGGAGTCAGAGAACATGAGGACACACTTCAAGTCCACCACAGGTAAGTACTAATAACATCTCTTTTTCATGAATGAGATAACAGAGGCACAGAGAGGTTAAGTAAGCAGCCCAAAGTCACACAGCTGATTAGTGGAAGAGCCGGGATTCGAACCCAGAGTCTGTCCTCTTTACCACCTCACTGAGTTACAATACCAGGGGTTTGCATTTCCCTGATGTTCCTACCTGGGTCCCAGACAAAAGTCCGAGTTCTAATTAGTGTAGTAAGCTGAATCCTCGATTTCTAGCCAATCAATATTTTCTAGACTCCCTTGTGCCCCAGACCCCAGGTTAACCTGTGGGGACACTAACGTGGACACACCCTCTGCCCCCGGGCAGCTCCAGGCCAGGCAGGAGGCAGACTCATCCAGGAGCTCAGAGTCACACCACCTAAGAGCTGGCTCCCCGGCCCGAAAAGGGACGGACACTGATGCCTGGGACCCGACAGGGCTTTCCCGAGGGGACATGGCCTGCGATGGGCTCCGACAGGGTTCCTCCACCACAGCGTGGGTGGCATTTGGGGCCAGATTCCTCTTGTCCCGGGGGCTGTCCTGCACATTGTGGGATGCTGGCGAGCATCTCTAGCCTTGACCAGTGGCACACACTCCGCCGATTCGTGACAACCAGAAATGTCTCCAGATATTGCCGAGTGTCCCCTGGGAGAAGAGCTGCACCAGGGTGAGAACCACCAGCTTAGAGGAAGGAGCGGGACTTTTTCTAGGTGCAGAATAAAGAAAGTACGTGCCAGGTAGAAGAAACAACCTAAACACAGGCAGAGTCGAGTGCGGCTAAAGCTAGGCTGCATGGTGGGGGCCAAAGGCGAGATGCGACACTAGAAAGGGAGCTTAAGCCAGACCGGGAGAGCCTTGGATCCCTTGTCAGGAAATTTGGACTCTCTCTTGCAGGTGACGGGGAGCCATGGAAGGTTATGAGGCGGGGGAGTGCCGTGATAAGGCTCACTATTTAAAAAGACCACTCTGTCAGTGATGCGGAGCAGGGAGAGCTGCTCAGAGGCTACTGCAATGGTCCAAGCAAGAGAAGACATGCACATGCACAGACAGGAATGTCACCCTATAGGGACGTCACCTAAGAGGAATGTCACTGGGCAAGATTTGTGAAGTGCTACAGGAATTTGAAAGAAGAAGATGCTGAAAACAGATGACTGAGGGAAGTTCCAGGCCAATGGGTGCTTTGTGTTAAGCTTGAGGGGAGTGGCCAGGAGGCAGAGGGCATTCTTGGCTACTAGAGAGGCACACAAACAACAAAGCAGGGCTGCAAGCCAGCCTGGCCAGAGGGGAGGGCATCACCTTTGAGACGCCAAGCCAAGGACCTAGGCATGGTCCTGGGGCCACATGCTGGGCAAGGATACACTCACACAGTGGTCCGGGCAGATGCGATGGAGGATGGTATGTGAGATGGATGTTGCACACACGTGACCATCCAACTGCCATGCTATCACCGGGAGGGGGCCCCAGGATGAAGCCCCCACCCACCACGTTCTTACAGCTGTCTGACCCCAGAGGATGTTGCAGGTGCCCAGAGAACCGGCCAAGGACTGCTCTGCCCAAATGTGACCCCGTCAGCCCGAACAAGCCTGGTAGTTTTCTCAGAGTAGATGTGAATCCCGAAAGAAGAAATCCAATTTAATGTGGCCAAAAATGGGAACGCGGGTGAATCCAGGGGACGCAGAAGCAGAGTCTGGGGGTGACGTTTTGCAGCCGCCTTCTGCCATCCCACTGCGTGACTCCTTGTCTCCTGTCTCGCTGGGCCCCCCGAGGTCTGGGAGGCCCCGTGGTGCACCCCTAAGAATGGGGCTGGGCCTCCCTCATTGCTACAGGCCCCACGTGCCCGGCTCTGTGCCTGGCACGGAATCGATGCTCAGAGAACATGCATGAGTCCGAGCTGCTGCTTTGCTCATTAAGCAAGTTCTGGAACTAGCCCATAAACACACCTTAAAAAGACCAGCTTCTGCGAAGCTATGTGAGCAGTCAGCAGCTTCTTATCCAAAGAGAGAACCCTGAGCCTTTTTATCGGCCCCTCAGAGACCCAGCCAGGCCGTCGCTTTTGAGAAATGCGCCCACACAGAAGGTGGGAGAGAAGTGTGAACCATCAACTCGGATTACCTGAGCAGAAGCCGACGCTCCCTCCCCCGGCCAGCACGGTTCTGCTGGGATGACCCCAGGGGCTGGCCCCCAGGACGGACTTGCTCATAAACAAGTATGCCTTGATTGAATTTTTGCTGCTGTTTTCTCCCCTGAGGCTGACTGCTCTGATGGAGAAAGTGTAACGACGGCTGGGAACGCAGCAGGTGACACTCATGGAGCGGCTCCTGCATCCAGGCTCTCAGCGAAGCTCACGATCTCGTCACAGCCCCGTGGCCGCCCTCTGAGGTCAGCCTGCCGTCACCTCCTTTCACAGACAGTTGATGGAGGGTGTGAGGTCCAGGTGTTCGCAGGGATGGAGGCCGTGTTCCTAATGGTGTGCTCTACTGACCCCCAGGAGCTCAGGGCTGCAGGGGCCTCCCCAACGCAAGGCCTGGACCACAGGGGAGAGTCACCAGCTTCAATGTCCCTGACTGAGCTGCAGCCCCTTAGATGCTGCCTGTGCATTTGGATGCACTGGAGCATTTGATGTTCTCATTGACCCCATTTTACAGGTGAGGACACCAAGGCACAGAGAGGTTACATTTTACCCAAGGTCACACAGCTGATAAGCAGCAGAGCTAGGAGCAAATGCCCTTAACTGGGAAACCACAGACTTTCACATCATTTGTGCTCAGTAAATACTTGCTGAGTGCACAAGGGGTACATGAGGAGGGGGATGAGCACAGTGCCTGGCTGCGGTGCCCATCATCATCACCACCATTATTAGGGCTCAGGAGTTATGGGGCAGAGGATGTCCTTCCTCAAGCCCAACTGAGAGCAGAGCAGGGACTACAGCCAGCTCCTGGATGCCAGGCCGGTGCTCTCTGCCCATGCCAAGCCCTCCATGAGCCCAGCATGGTCCCCTCGAGCACGGCCACCCAGCTGAGCGCACTGGGCAGCTTTCCCTGCTCTCCCTCCTGGAGCCCTGAGGCCTTCACTCTACGGGGCCCCAGGTCTCTTCCCACACAGCGCCTGGGCCAGGTGTCCGCCCCCATCCCCTGCCTGGAAAAGCAGAAGGTCAAGGCGACACAGAGGCCAGGAGTGCAGGCCTGGGGGCGTGGACAGCCTTCTCTGCACACCCTCTGCTGGGCGGGTCTCCTGACCTCCGCTTCCTCATCAGAACAGTGTGGACAAGGAGACACCTACCTCATAGGGTCATCGTTTCCTTTCCCAAAACCAGCGGTGCCCATGTTCAACTCAAGGTCTGACAAGCTCACATGCATGGGTCACAAATCCCCCAGTGGCCAGGCCTGGGCAGAACAAAGCCGTCTTCCATCAGAGCCAGCACGGGCCATCTCGGGACCCGCAGCTCTGTGGGCTGCAGGGATGGGGGTGGGGCAACTGCACTGACCACCTGACCAGGGTGTGTCTGGGGCATCGTCTGTGCCTGGCACGGAATCGACATTCAGAGAATAAGCATTGCCACCCAGTGGTCACTGACGTGGACCCATGAGATTTTAAGGACTCATCTACCCTGTTGCCCATATGGATACTGCAGTCTTTTCTGTTGCTGGTTGGTGTCCCATTGTCTGTCCACCACGGTTGGTTTGTCCATTCACTATCAACGGACCAGGGTTATTTCCGGTGTGGAGCTTTATCAATAAAGCCACTATGGACCTTTTTGGACAAGTCTGTCGATGACCGAAGCACTCATTTCCCTTGGGCACTTGTCTGAGGGGAAGTCACTGACTCCTGCGTCCTTGTAGACCCCACCCGCAGTGTCTGAGGGTTTCCAGCTGCTCTGCCTCATCTCCACCCCTGGACATCTGGTGGGCGTGAGCTGTAGCTCAGTAGGATTTTAATCCACATTTCTCGGTGAGTGATGATGCTTGGTACTATTTTCTATGCTTCCTGGCCATTTCATGTCTTCTTGATGGAAGTGCCAGCTCGAGGCCTTTGGCCAGTTTTTAAACCAATTGATTGTCTTTTTCTTATTGATTCATGGGAGCTCTTTATATATTCTGGATATGAGTTCTTTATCAGACACATGTATTTCAGATCTTTTCTCCCCATCTGTGGTTTATATTTTCACTTTCTTAATGGTGTCTGTTGATGAACAGAAGTCTTTAATTTTCATGAAGTCCATTGTACCAACTTTGTCTCTTAGGGTAGAGTCGCCCGGGTCCTGTTTAAGAACCCTTTCCCTGGGCCAGCCCCATGGCCAAGTGGTTAAGTTTGCATGCTCCACTTCAGCAGCCCAGGGTTTCGCCGATTCAGATCCTGGGTGTGGACATGGCACCGCTCATCGGGTCATGTTGAGGTGGCGTCCCACATGCCACAACTAGAAGGACCCACAACTAAAATATACAACTATGTACTGGGGGGATTTGGGGAGAAAAAAGCAATTAAAAAAAAAGAACTCTTTCCCTGCTCCAGAGTCCTCAGGGGACTATAAACCTGCATTTTCCTGGACCCCACTCCTTCCATCTCAGCTCTGCAAACTGCTCACAGTCGGGGAGGTCTCTCTTGTCATAGTAGCCAGCCTCTGGCACCATGCCTGGCACACCATGGGGGCCCCCCAGAATACGCAGCTGAAGAAGTTATTAGGTTTCCCCCTCAAACCTTGGGCTGCCCCTCGCTGCCTCCTGCCTTGCCGCTCAGATAAGGGAAAACACAGCCCTTTGATGAAGCTCCCAGGTTCTGAAGGGTAGCCTTCCAGCCCACCCCACCCCTGCTGTGGTGACTGCCCCTGACGGCTTCCCCAGGGAGCCTGCCTCGCAAAAGACCCTGGTCTCCAGGCATCTCCCAGCCTGGTCCCGACACCAGGGCACCCTGGGAGCTCAGATCCTCCCCAAAGGGAAGATCAAAGACCTGGTGTCTCCTTCAGAGGCAGGAATGTGGCTGCGGCAATTAGGGGGTCTTGGTGAGAGAGCACAGAGACAACTGTGGAGAAGACAATTGGATCACTTGAAACCCCAACTCCGAGAGCATGTGACGCTCCACCCAAGCCTTGCATCCCAGATCCTGGCCGGATTCGAAGCTCACAGTTTAGAGGACTCAAAGGGAAAATACCTCCCCCACGTTCCCAAGAAACTAAAAGGACATCGCGAGAAATCCCGAAATCTCCTTCTTGGCAGGTGGGAGTCCGCACTGGTCCAGCGGCTCTGGAAAACCCTTTGACGGTTCCTACGACAGCTGAGCATCAGTGCTGTGCCCCGTGCGCAGCAAGTCCGCTCTCAGTGTCCACCCCACAGAAAGACCGGCACGTGTTCACCAAAAGGGATGTTCTAGAATGTTCACGGCAATATTCATACTAATAACCCCAGCTGGAAATTACCCTAACGCCCATCCACAGTGGGACAGGTAAGTAAACTGGGGTGTCTGGTGTCTTCATACAAAGCAATGAAATGAACATACTATCCTGACATGCCATAACACACACGAATCCCAGATGTGATGCTGAGAGAGAGAAGCCAGACAGAGCAGCGTAAATGCTCTGTGATTCTTTGGATGAGTTTTAAAGACGGGAAACCTAATCTGTGCCGTTGGAAGTCAAGAGCGTGGCCCCCCTGGGGTCGGGGAGTGTGAGGGGTGCCAGAGGGCACCAGGGGGCTGGTCAGGGTCTGTGTCTGACCAAGAGCTGGATGCTCGACCGCACTCAGTTTGTGGGACTTCACTGGGGAGTCGCTTAACTTCCGTGTGTGTCCCCACACGTGTGTGATGCTGCAGTCGAGGGGTTTTTTCAAGTGGGGGGTCATCCTCGACATCAGGAAAATCTGGGCTCACACCTGGAATCTGCCCTCCGCCCCTCGACTCCTTGCCGGTAACCTGGGAGAGGAGCGCTGAGCGCTCCCTCTCTCCTTGGCTCACTGTCAGGATGCTGAAAAGAGAAGCTGACCCACGGAGACCTCGTCAGAAGCTGAGGAAGCCAGAACCCGCCAGAAGGAACAGAAATGAGAGCAACGTTGCATTACTTGACAGGGTCCCCCGAGTTTTATTCAAGGACTAAGAAACAAGGATGAAAAGAAGCAGCAGCGGCACACGGGCTGGCCGAGAGAGCAACAGATTTCCCTTCCAACCCAAAGACAGGCTATTTATTTGAACAAGAACTCGCACAGGTCTCTTCTTCTCCCCTTTGGAGCATATTTTATGTCGCCAAGAATTTCCTGGCTATTGAAAGCTGCAAAGAAAACAGCCTTTCAAAACGGCCTGCTTGCAGCCAGAGGTAGGTGGGTTTTCAAAGCAATGAGGATGGCCAGGATTCAGAAGCTCCTTTTAAAGTTGACGGTCCACAGAACGCACTGAAGCTGAACATGCACCCCGACCCAGGACCCAGCAATGCCACTTCTGGGATCCTCCCAACCAAAAGAGGGATTTGTGCCCAAGAAAAGACATATACTAGAATGTTCGAGGCTGCCCTACCCAAACGTCCATCGATGGTAAAATGGAGAAGTGAAGCAGGACATGTTCTCATCGTGGAATACTATACAGCAATGAACATGAAAGTTGACAGCACATGCTCACAAAAGTGATTATGATTGAAAAAAACCTGGACCCAGAAGTATATGTGCTACATGACTCCCTGGCCACAGAGCCCAGAGTCAAACCAAACCGCCCTGTGCTCACGGGCGTCAGCGTGGCGGTCCTGGGAAGGGGTAGTTATGGGAATGGGGTGAAGGGGGGACTTTGAGGGTTGGGTCATGTTCTGTCCCTTTGCCTGGGAGCTGGCACCATGGGTGTGCTCACTTGCTGACAACTCACTGAGGGCTGTGCTTACCATGTTATGCCTTTCAGTATGTGCATTCTACTTCAATAAAAATTTAGTATAAGTTTAAAGCTTTGTTAAGGTAAAAATGTGGCCTGGCTAAGCCTTGAATTAAGATTTGGAAAGTCACCCCCACATATCTTCCTGAAGGACCCCTTGGAAAGTAAGAGTCTGCTCATCATCTTCCCTTCCTACTGCCTGCCCTGGGGACAGTGGACATCTTAGCCTCCACAGCAGTGTAAGCCGGTGCCTTGTCATCTATCTATTTATCCATCCATCCATGTATCTGTATCCATCGATTTGTACATCTGTATCCCCTATCTGTGTATCTGTATCCCCCCATGTGTGTATCTGTATCCCCCCATCTGTGTATCTGTATCTATCCATCTGTGTATCTGTATCCATCCATCTGTATATCTGTATCCCCCCATCTGTGTATCTGTATCCCCCATCTGTGTATCTGTATCCCCCATCTGTGTATCTGTATCCCCCCATCTGTGTATCTGTATCCCCCATCTGTGTATCTGTATCCCCCCATCTGTGTATCTGTATCCATCCATGTATCTGTATCCCCCATCTGTGTATCTGTATCCACCCATCTGTGTAACTGTATCCCCCATCTGTGTATCTGTATCTATCCATCTATGTATCTGTATCCATCCGTCTGTATATCTGTATCCCCCCATCTGTGTATCTGTATCCCCCATATGTGTATCTGTATCCATCCGTCTGTACATCTGTATCCAGCCATCTGTGGATCTGTATCTATCCATCTATGTATCTGTATCCATCTGTGTATCTGTATCCTCCAATCTGTGTATCTGTATCCACCCATCTGTGTATCTGTATCCATCCGTCTGTACATCTGTATCCAGCCATCTGTGGATCTGTATCTATATCTCTATCTACATCTCCTACTGCTTGAGCTTCTCTGGCCGAGGCCCGATGCACATTCTCTGTGCGCCCACCTGACAGGTGCTAGCTAGGGTAGGGTGGCTCAGTACACACATTTCCCCCACCACTTATTGGGTGATGATTCTAGGCAAGTTATTTCATCCGTCTGTTTCAGTCTCCTCATCTGTCAAATGGGGATAATAATAAAGTACTTCCCCCAACGAGTTACTGTGCAGATTATATGTTGGTAGATTTAAAGGATTTAGAAAAATGCCTGCACATAATAAGTGCTTTGTCAGTATTAGCCATTATTTCCTGCAAAATGGAGCAGAAAAGATAGTCCATTTTTCCTTCCACGTCCAAGTGGGAGATGGGCTGAATCTGTGTTCCCTGGATTCAGGTCATTCAGGTGAACCCATCACTACCCGTATTGTAGCTGGTGCCACTCGTACTTTTTGCTTACTAAACGTACTTCTTTTAATCAGCTTTTTGTAACTTCAAATTTTATTTAGCAGAGACACTGCATATGGCCAAGATCAAAGGAAAATCAGTCTCACTTTCCATGAATGGCAGGCAGCCATAAAAATCAGCACGGCACCGCCCCCCAAAACCCGGAGGCTCTGAAAAGCACACGATTTGTTTTTTGGTTTTGGTTTGGTTTGGTTTTGTAAATTTGGTACAGTCTCATCTGAGGGCCAACCCTGACCTGCTCTGCCTTGAGGTTATTCAGTCTGTTCATTCCGTTTAGCATGAAAATCCTGTTCCACTGAGGGTGCAGAAATAGAAAAGAGATGGACGCCACTAAAGGTGCTCAGTAAGCCCCGCGTAAGCACCACACTGCCTTTCTGAAACCCAAAAGGAACACGGGCTCTAAACTCTATCTGGCTCAAAATTGTGGCGAAGAGAAGGTATTGAGGGAACATTTGCTGTATAAACAGGCTTAGGAGTGAGTAGATGAACCCACGTGTGTCCTGCACACAAAAGGAAGGAGGAGAAAGCCTCATGTCTCAGAAAGTTCCAGACCCCGAATTCGACCGGCCTGGATGTCCGAGCTTCCCTCTCAGGGGGCCGGCGGCTGATGCTGGCGGTCGTCCAGGAGCTCGGCTGGGCCGAGGCTGGGAGCATGCCCCCCCGGCCTCCACGCTGGTGGCCTCTGGGAAGTTGGATGTCTTCCGTGGTGGCTCGTGGTGGCCCCCCGAGATGGCGTCCTGATAGAGACGGGGACACTGCCGGCTCCTCTGACCCAGCCTCAGCCAACACCCAGCCTCGTTTCCGCTCAATCTCTCCGCCCGGGGGTCACAGAGCCGCCCAGATGCCAGAGGAGGGGACGTAGAGCCACCTGACAACGAGAGGAGGACCGAAGAAGGCGCTGGTCGTGTTCTAACCACGCCACGTTTCAGAGTTACCGTGGTTTCAGTTTGTACGAGCAGGGCCCTCTTTTCTTATTAAAAGAGAAGACGTTTTCGAGTCTGTCTGTTTTCTTCGCAGCGGGGGGCTACAGACCCCAAAGTTTCCAACCCCGTCATCTACCGAGGATGCGAGATCCATGGGTCACTTCACTCTTGATGCACCCGCTTTCGTGCAACTTAGAAAGTCCTCCCGACCCCTCTACAGTGACCCGCCATTGCCAACCGGGGGCTGGGATGCTGGCCGGAGGAGAGACCCCGCGGAGCCCCCACCGCGCTGTACTGGAATGGAAAAGCTTTGGGAATCTCCCTGCCGGTGCTCTTCCTTCCCCCTCCCACCCCGCCCCCAGCTCCCTCCAGGCTCCTGCGCGCTGGGAAGTCCAGAAGCCTCCAGCATCCTCCATCCTCCCTTCTTGTGCCAAACGAGGGCCCAGAGGGAGAGAGGAGCCTCAGGCCGAGGGAAGATGGTCATCCTGGCGTGTGGAGGCCGCCCGGCCCCCTGGGACTCCTTAAGGACCGTGCTTGGCAAAACAGCTTCGGAGTTCTAGGTGCTTTCCGCCGCTTGGAACTTATAACCTTATTTTCTTTTTTTCCCACGTAGAGAAAATGCCTTGGCTCCCAGCCAGCCTCTGACCAGCAGCTTCTAATTATCCGCGTGTGGAGAAGAAGGGCAGGGCGGAGACGAGAGGAAGCCCGGGAACGTCCCCCTCCCCGGGCCATGAGGGAGCTGTGCAGGGCGGGCCGGGCCAGCCGGGGGGCCCGGACCTTTTCACCGAGGCCTCACCGCTCGATTCCCCGTGACCTAGAAGTCCAGCCCTTTAGGGTGAGAGAGGACCAGTGCGTCCAGCAGGACTGTCAGACACCACACCAGCTGCTGTAACAAACAGGCCTGCACTTTCAGTGGCATCCCACGGTCGGAGTGTCTTTTTCCCTCTGGACGGAATCCAGGGGTGAGTCAGCAGGAAGCGCTGATCCACGTGCTCATCCAGGGACCCAGGCTCCTTCCATCTGTGGTTCTGTGTCCCCGGGGGCCCAAATTTCCTCTCTCAGATGCTCTCTGCCCTGCCAGCAGACAGGGGAGGGGAGATGGGGAAAAGGCACAGCGTTCTTAACCACGACCCTGCCGTTCCTTTGGCAAGACCAAGGCACCTGATCCGCCCCCCAGACGTGTGGGGCTGGGGCATGCCATCCCCCCGGTGCCCAGGAAGGAGGTGGGGGCAGCATGCGGCGAGCCCAGCCTATGGGGGCCAAAGGGCTCCTAAACACTGGATGAGGTCAACCCACTGCAACACTCGGCCAGAAGCACTCCTTGCTGTGGGCACATCGGGATGAGAGTCTCAAGGATTCTGGAGGAGTAGCTCCCAATTTTGAGGGCCCGAGACCAAAGTTTTGAAGACTCAAATCTCTCTGAAGGGTAGACTGAAGGAGAAAACTCTCTCCAGCCCACCGCCTCCAACAACAACCCTCCGTCCTTATCTGTGAACTTGTTCCTCATCCTACAGACCTTCCTTCCAGATTCTTAGGTGGCCACAGGAAACAGTAGGCTCTTCCTTGATTAACATCTAGATTATAGGCAAGCGCTTTTAAACTGAAAAATGCTATGCACATATTATTCTTTTCTCACGGAGAAACCTCGACATTCAACTCTGTGGGCACAGAGTGCCTTCATGATTATCAGGAAATGCTCTCTTGTGCAGTCAACAACCTGCACAACTGTGCCCAGCAACCCTGTCACAAGTTTCATCGTCTTACATGCTCAGCCTTGAAGTGGGAATGGCGTGAGCTACTCCTCAGCCCAATCATAGACTCACAGTGGAAAGGAAGTGAGGTCATCTAATCCGGTGGTTTTGAAAGCCCCACTCCCTCAGTCTTCCTCCAATACTCCGAATCCACTGGCACAGTCCAACATCCTCAATTTGGTATTGAGAACCTGAGGCTCAGATGGACCAGGGACTTTCCCGAGGCCACAGAGCCCTGTTATTGGCCAAGATTAGAACAGCGGATGAGTTTCAAGCTTCCAGTTCTGCCATCCAGAGCAGCACTGCCCCCCAAAATATAACGTGAGCCACATGTGTAATTTCAAACTTTCTAGTAGCCATATTTCAAAAAGTAAAAAAAAAGAGGGAGTGGATACTAATTTTAATAGTACATTCTCCTTAACTCTACAGACCCAAAAAAAGTCAACATGTAAACAATATTTAAAAATATGACATAATTTACTGTCTTTATTTCACAATAAGTCTTCAAATCTGGTGTGTATTTTACACCCTACAAAATCCAGTGTAACTCGACACATCTTAATTTGGTTGCAAAATTTTCACTGGAGATACTTGATCTGTATTTAGAGTTCATAAAATTTACAGTTGAAAAGTTGGAGTCACGTACCGTATTGGTACAAATCCTAAGAGTTCTCCTGATAACCGAGTCGAGTATCTGTTTTCAAGTTAAAATTAGTTAAAATTAAATAAAAGTGAAACTTCAGTTCCTGGGTTGCGTGGGCCACATATCCGCTCAGTGGCCGCATTCGGCTCGTGGAGACCGGATCGAACGGCCCAGCTCTGGAATTCAAGCCAAATCTGCCGTGACCCCGGGCCCCTTCCTGACGAGGGGAATCCGTGAGAACTGCCCCTTCCTCTGGCCCGTTTGAGAAAGAAGCAATCGCCCTGGGAAGACGGCCGAGGCCCGAGACTGCTCATTATTCTTATTTTTCTGCGGTCGCGCCTCTGGCTTCCCAGGGCTCTTGTCTGACAAATGGCAGCGCCGTGCCGCCCCCGGATCCCACAGCGGAGGACGGCCTGAGTCTCCTGCAAGAGCAAGCCCAGGTGGCCGTCGTGCCTGGGGACACGGCCTGGACAGGGCCCTCTGTCGGTGAGGAGACTGCAGGGGGACGCAGGGCCTCTGAGCAGAGGCAGTGTCCTGAGACCCTGGAGGCCCACGGCCGCACGGCCACTGCAGTCTGGATGCAATTATGGGCATCCGCAGGGTGGGGCTGCAGGGTGCCCCCTGGGCTAGTGGCCTCGGGTGGCCTCACAAGGACCACAGATCGGGGCTTAGAACCACAGACACGGCTTCTCTCACAGCTCTGGGGGCAGAAGTCTGAGATGAGGGTATCAACAGGGCTGGTCCCCTTCAGAGGCTCCAAGGGACGGTCCTTCCTGCCTCTTCCAGATTCTGAGGTCGCTGGCCTTCACGGCGTTCTTTGGCTTGTAGACACCCAATCTTAGCCTCTGTCTCTGCCTGGCCTTCTCCCTCTGTGTGTGTCTGTGTCCAAACGTCCCTCTTCTCATAAGGACACCAGGCAGGTGGGTTTGAGGACCCACTCTAGTCCAGTCTGAGCTCACCCCAACTTCGTTACATCTGCAGAGACCTCATTCCCCAAAAACATCCCGTTCCGAGGTACCAAGAGTTAGGACTGGAACGTATCTTTTGTGGGGGACCCAAGTCACAGTAGCATCTTACAATCACCTATCCATTGACCCTTGTCCATTCAAGGAGGTTAGCGTCCCTGGGACCCCCATTTCACACACAGGAAATGGAGACGTGGGGGGCCAGAAACCTGGCCCAGCTTGTCCACGACAGGCCTGGGACTCGGAGCTGGTCCTCCCCCCACCACCGGAGCCCTGCTGTCAATCACTCCCACTAGGCACTTCCAGGGCTCTCTTGGGCCCTTCCAGCTCAGAAACTGGATGCTTGGTTCACAGGACGAGCTACGCTACCTGGCTCAATCGGCTCGGGTTCAAGCCCCTTCCCACCCCCACCCCCCCTCCCCGCCACCAGTAAATGACCCAGGATCACAATTCTGATTGATTTCAACTGTTTTCCCACAGAATGGACCAGGATTCTGGAAAAGGCAACTTGATATTTTTCTGCTCCTCCCAACCTCAACGAACCCGGAGCGGAATATGGAAAACTCCAGACGCAAGCTGTGGAAGTGAAATTTTCCTCTCATTAGCTAACGAGATGAAGGCCGGGGTGGCGAGGGCTCCTCCTGCAGAGGGGACACCACCTTCTGGAGCCCCTGCCCTGGGCTCAACTCGCAGCACTTACTGGCCCACCCATGCCTCAGTCCCTCAGTCCCCTGCCAAGTGACAAAAAGAAAGCACAGATGCTGGGGTTACCCCAGGAGAACACAACCACAGCCAGCAGGTCGTTCATGCCTGAGTCAGAAACCACGCGGTCGGCCGCTGCGCCCAGGAGGGAAGGCAGAAGCAGGAGGGACCTGGAACGGCCCCAGGATCCGGCCTTGAGCCTGGCCAGCCGGGCTCTGGGGAGAGTGTGGATGCCAACAGGGCCACCAGGAGATACTCTGCTGCCAGGTCCTGCCCCCCAGGCAGAGAGGCCGGGGCAGAGGGCGAGCTGCCCCGGACAGGCTGGCGGGCGGGGATCCCTCAGTGAGCTGAGAGCTTGGCCTAGGGGGTGGTGGGAGGCAGATGCACCCGCAGCCTGAGTTTGGGGAAGCGTCTGCCGGCTGGATCCACCCCCTCTCTCCTGCATCTCATTCCCCGCGCAGCGCCGCCAGAACGTCAGACAAGCCTGGCATTCTCCGTTTGACCTAAGAAAGCCTCGCTAAATTGCAGCGCTCTGGTTCCGGGAGAAAGGAGGCCTGCTCCAATTACTCCCCTAAGAAAAGAGTCTCAGAAAGTACTGGAGCGCGGGCAAAGGAAGGCCCTTCCTCCTGCTCGAGAGCGGGGCCTGGAAATCCCGGCGCCTTCTCCAAACGGGGCCCTGGGAGGAGCCCTGTGAGCCGCGGGCGCCCGGGGAGAAGGTGGCGCCTCCAGGGGCCTCTACAAGGCGGCGTTGTCCTCCCGCAGGATAGCGGGCTCTTGTCTGACAAATTGGCAGGTGAAATTGAGCATTAAGGAAAAATTGGCCCGGCCAGGTCAGGGTGGAGGCGGAAAGAATTTGGGTTTGGTAGGAAATAGAGTGGAGAGAGAGAGAGAGAGAGGGCGCCTTTCAGAAGGGGCCGGCTCACCCTGAATGAACAATGGCCTCCAGCCTGCAGGACGTGGCCCGAGATCGTCCAGTCGGGTTTGGGAAACGTGGGGTGGGATGAATTAGGCTCACTTCCTCCCCCACCTCCCAGAGGGGAGGAAGAAAGACACACCTTCCAGCACCGGGAAATTACCAGCTGGGCCCCCGGGGGGGTGGCTCCTGGTTTGCAGCCGGTTTGCAGAGCAGAGCCTTTGGGAAAGAAAGCAGAGAGGGAGGGAGGCAGCCCAGACAGAGAAGAAGCTGGGCTGGAAGGCCAGCTGTCCCCACGGAGAGCAGGGCAGAGGAGGTGACCCTTCAGAGCTGTCCCCAGTCGCAGCAAAAGTTCTGGGACTGTATGCCCCATGTTTATCCTTCATTGGCTATGAGCTGCCCCAAACTTGGGTAAAATGTTATAAAATGATGCAAAGCAACTGTATCCATCAGTCTAAGAATTAGCTTACAGTTGCAATCATACATCCAATTTTATTAAGCAGTGTATTTTTTTAATGGATTTATTTTCATAATTGAGGAGGCTTTTTAAAGATAAAGGCCCAATTTACTCTGAAATGTCAGTCCGTTTTAAGCAAATTTGCTTTTTCAGCATGGAGCTGACTTGTCCCTACGCAGTGCCCAGGGCAGACATTGCTAATCGATCGCAGAGCACATCACGCTCCCTCTGCTCAGCGGCCCTCTCAGTGTGATAGTCTCCACCTGAAGCCCCCACCCCCACCCCCACCCCTTCCCCTGGCCGGGTCTCACTTTAAATTTTCCTCCGAAACTACTTTCCGTTGTGAGCTGGGTCTGCTGTCCCTTCTCCATGCCTGCCCCATTGTAGCCTGTATCACACTGCACTGCGTGTGTCTGCTCTCTCATCTGTCTCTCCCAGGAGGAGTGAGCATCAGGAGAGCACAGGTTAGTGTCCTTTGACCCCCCCAGGGTCTGGCACAAAGCCTGGACACAGTAGGAACTTGTGGTGCGCATTGCAGGCATGTCCCCAAGATCCCCCCATGCTGCCTCTTTGTGATTTAAGACACAGGTGTGGAGGAGGGGCCGATCCTACCCCAAGGTTCAGGTGTGAATCTGTGTCACAGACATCAGCCCAGATAAGTCAGACCTCAGCCAATCAGAGCACGTTATTCTCCTGGTCAGAGGGATTGGTCCAGGAAAGGGCACGTGATCCATCTGGCACCAATGAGATGTGATGGGGAGCTTACTGGAGGCTTCTGGGAAAGAAGAGGCCTCTCCTAGGAACCAGGTCTTTCTCCTTGTTAATGGGGTCGTGTGTGAATATGACGCCTGGAACCTCTGCAGCCCTTTTGCAACCTAGAGGGAAGCCAGCCTGAGAATGAGCCAACACTGCAGAAAGAAAGAAACCAGGTCCTTGGTGATACCATCCGGAGCTAAAGCAAACCAACACCAACGCCCGCCCCATCTCCGGGATGTTCCTTACGTGAATTGACAAATCAGATCCTTTCCCGTGTCAGCCAACACAGTCAGGCTCAGCCCCTGGCTCCTACCTCTCACTCGACCGCTTAGCTGGAGTCACTGCCTCGTGGTCTCGGGAGACACAGCCCAGCTCCAGGGCTTCCTCGCTATGGGGCCCTGGGTGAGACGCATCGCCGACCTGAGCTTTGGTTTCTTCAGACATAAAATACGGTTCACAGGAAAGATTCCTCTGGATTGGCTTTGGGGCATTACTTCCCGTTTCCCACCGTCTCCCTGTGCCCTCGCTGCACCCAGCCACGGCCGATGGTCACGAGGAGAAAGAACATCCCTCGGACACCGAAGCAAAGGACAGATTGCACAAGGACCAGGGCACCTGGCTGCTGGCTCTTTCTGGAACAGATACATACATTTCTCTAACAAATGCTGATGGAGCACGTACTCGGTGCCGGGCTCTGTTCTACGCGCTCTGCTAATATTGACGCGTGTTTTATCAACAGCTCTGTGAAGTGGGTACTGTGGCTATACCCATTCACAGGAGAGAAAACCAAGGCCCAGAGAAGTTCAGTGATTTGCCTGAGGTCACAGAGGCAGTGGATGGTGGAGCCTGGCTTTGAACTCAGGAGGCCCGTGGCTCCAGAGTGGCGATGTTTGGCCACCCTGTCACATCGTAATAATAAGGTTCATTTGCTGTATCTAGGCACTTTACATGAAAGATCTCACTGGATCTTCACAGCAACCCTGTGAAATAGGTGTCATTGTCCCATTTTGCAGACGGCAAAGCCACCTCTGAGAAATAGAGAAAATGCTGCCTTCGTGGGCGGGTGAATGAATGAATGATGGTGAGCCGGACCTGCTGACGGCCCCAGCCTGATGCTGGCAGTCCCGGCCGAGAGTCGACCCAGGAAGCCCCGGTCACCCCCGGAGTGTACTCTTGGGACCCAGAGCCTCATCCTGTCTGGGGTCCCTGAGAGCAGCCCTGGGCACGGAGTTCCCAGTGGCTTCAAAGGGAGCCCAGAGCCAGCGGAGCTCCCAGGGGGCGAGGCCACCCGCCGCTGTGCACTTGGCCCGGCTGCCAGACGTCAGAAGCGCGAGGCGGCTTTGGTCTCAGGCCTCGGCCGATGGGACCGGGGCAGCGCGGAGCCAGGCGCTTCTGGGAACCGTGTGCTGGCATTTCCTGGTTTTGTCAAGTCTGCCGAAGCGCCCCAGAAACCACAGGCAGAACAAAGTCTCCAGGCGCTGCCTGGAAGGCGAGAGGATTAGAGCGAGGGAGAGGAGAAGGGGCGCGGGCGAGCCTCCTCCGGGGCCTGGGAACTTCACCGGCCTTCCCTGAAAGGCCAGCTCCACTAGTGTCTCAGGGACCCCGCGCTATAATAATCAGAACCACGGGGCCGCCAGGGCCACCTGCGTACTGAACGTGGGCTCGTCAAGCAGGTGTGCTGGCCAGGTGTGCTCCAGGTGTGCTGACAGGTGGGCTAGCCAGGTGTGCGGCAGGTGTGCTGGCCCGGGGCGCTGAGCACCCCCAGGCTTGGTCTCAGCCATGCTCAGACCCCTCGGGGAACTTCCTCGCCCCATTTACAAACAAGAGAAGCGAGGCTCGGGAGGGGGCAGCGCCTGGTGGGTGACGAGGCTGGGTTTGGACCAGCCCTTTTCATCCTGTGGGCTGCACATGGGATTTTTGTTACTTTGTTTTCGTAGATAAGATAGTTCAAAAGCGAGCAAGTAGAAAAGCACTCATGACGAGTCCCCGCATCCCTTACAGACGCAGAAACAGAGGCCCAGAGAGGTGGACGACTTTCCCAAGGGCTCCACCGTCATCTCTGCTGTGACACATGCCCCAGGGGCTGGCATCAGCGCTCTGTCACCGCACAGCCCTCACCAAAGCCAGGCCGGGCATCGAGGTGCCTGTGAAGGTGTCCTTACGCAGGACGGCCGGGGCTGGGTGTGGGGCGGGAGTGGCCAGGGAGAGTGTGGGAAGCAGCAGCCTGTTGGACCCGTCGCCAGAGGCCCACTCAGGCAGCTGCTGCCACAGATCTGAGCCCGGTGCCCCCACGTCCACCAGGGCCACCTCCGTCACCAGCCCTCTGCTCGAGCTGAAGCTGCCGACCTGGGGAGCACGGCCCCTGAGCCCTGCTGCCCACCCACACCCTGCGGGGGGTGGGGGGTCTCTCAGGAGGGGCATTCTCAGGTGAAGAAAAGGGCTCCCCCCGGGAAGGGAACCAGGACACACACTCCAGGGCACACGGCCCCAACACCTGCACACACGCTCACATGCACACCTTCTCTGTGCACCCACAGCCTAGGTGGGGCAGGGTGAGGGTCAGTGACGTGCCCAGGGGGCTGCTTAACCCCCAGACAAGGAGCCCCTCCCCTCCCCCAGGGCCGCCCCTCCTGGTCACAATCTCTGTCTCCCTGTTTGTCCTTCTCTCTCACTTTCTCTCCGTCTCTAGGTGTCTCTCTGCCTCGGCATCTCTGTGGATGTTGCTCTCCCTCCACCTGGTCCCCTCGGCTCTCTGCCTGCTCTCTCTCAGCCTTTCTCTCTCTCCTTCTCCCTTTTGCTCTCTCTATATATATTTCTCTTTCTGTCTCTCTCTTTCTCTCCTCCTCTTCTCCCTCCTTCCGTGGACACCTTCAGGGCCATCCTCCCTCCAGGCCCACGACTGACCCACCGTGGACCTGACCTCTCAGGGCCCTCGGAGCCTGCTCCGAGCTCCAGCCCTGGAACCAGAGGCGGCCGAGGCGGGGGTGGGCCCTGGCCAGAGGCTTCTGTGGGCATCTGAGGGGGCGGCGGAGCAGAAAGCGGCCGGGCCTCCTCCAGTGTCCTCTGCGTGGGGCAGGGGCGCCTCCTGTCTGGAGGGGTTGGCAGCTTATCAGGGGCCGCTCCCCCGCCCGCCTGCCCCACAGCAGGGGGCTCGGGGCAGCATTCTTGAGCTACCCTGGAATGTGTGGAGGGACCTGCTCTGCTCTCCTGGAGATAAGCTACGCCTGGCGTGGGGCTGAGTTTTCAAAGCCCACACAGCTCCTGAATCTGCTCCTTCTTTCTCCCAGAGCACGGCGTTTGTCCGCCTCCCAATTCCCGAGCCTCCTGTGGGGACGGGCTGCAGCTGGCGGAGAAACCCAGGGCTCCGCTTGGCTGGATATTTGACCAACCGAGTCTGCTCTGCTCGGAAGTGGGGTCAGCAGAGCCCTCTGCCCCGGCCCCCGGGGCTATCTAAGGGAGGGCCAGAGAGGGCAAGGGCTGCGGAGCCGAAACAGGGAGACAGAGAGAAGCGGGGAGCAGCAGAGAACAGGAGACGATGAGAGATGATCAGAGAAAGCGACAGAGAGAAGCCGGAGAAGTAGATACAGAGACAGAGGGAGAGATGGAAGGAAGAGAGGGAGGAAGGGAGAGAGAGAGAGGGAGGGAGGGAGGGAGGGAGGTCCAGGGCAGCCTGGAAGAGCCTGAGAAGACGGAGCACAGGCTCCCGCCTCCAGGCAGCACAGTCGAGTCCCCTCTACTGTGACCGAGGCACGGCTGTGCGTGGCAGCCTTGGGAGCACCTGGGTGCTGCAAGCTGGTTGTGTGACTGCTGCTTCAAGAACATTTCCAAGCAGCTGACAGAACCACCTCTTCCCCCTCGGTCTCACCAGGAGCATAGAGACCCTCCAGCAGAGGGTCTGGACACAAACACGCCCAAGTAGAGGGTTACCCAGACTTCAGAGCGTGCCGGCCACCCTCCCGGGTCTTGCCGGGTCCCCACGCCGCCTTAGGAGAAGTGTGTATAGCATGGCGGTCCAGGGCACAGACTCTGGAGCCGGGTAGCTGGGGTGCGAATCCTCCTCCGCCACTTACCGCCTGTGTGACCTGGGGTGGGTGATTTAACCTCTCTGTGCTGTGTTTCCTTGTCTGGAAACAGACAACAGTGTACATTGTGGGGTTGTCATGAGAGTTACATGAGCTAACACATGTCGAGCAGTGAGGGACTCGCTGGTGGGCCACCGGCGGGATGCACCAAGAACAGTGACGTGCCTGCAAAGGCGCATAACTCAGGCAGAACCTGAAGAAGCGTCAGACGAACCCAAACTGAGGCCCGTTCTGCAGAATTCCCGGCCTGCTCTCCGCAGACGTGTCACAGAAAGAACGAGCAACCTCCGCTCGGGGACACGGCCGCTCGGTGCGGCTGGGATCTCGAACGGGAGCCTTTGCTGTCACAGACTTGCCGGGACACGTGGCGAGACCTGCGCAGGGCCTGAGGCCCCGGAGGCGGGCCGTGTCAGTGCATCCTCTTTCTCAGGGGAGAAGCATCCGGGGTGAGGGGACATCAGGTCGGTGACTTAAGCTGAAAACGCTCAGCTACTCCACACAGGCAGCTCTTCTGTGAGTTTGAGATTATTTCTGTCGTTTGAAATATATGAAAAAATTAAAAATAAATTTGCATCGGCAACAAACAGCCACAACAAAAAAACCTCACGAGAGATTAGCAAATGACGCAGAGTGTTAAGGCCCTGTGGTTCCCCTGAGACTTCCTTCCTGAGGATCAGAGGCCTGAAGCAGCCTGCCCTCCCCCGACCCCCCGCCCCGGGTGAGTCAGGGTTTTTACGCCCAGCCCCAGCCCCGCCTGGCCCTACATCTGGGAAACCTGGACGTCCTAGGAAGACACTGGGCTGTAGCATCCGATGGACCTATCTAAACCCCAGCTCTGCTTTCCAGCTGGGCAGCCTTAGACAAGTTACTCGCCCTCTCTGAGCCTCAGTTTCCTCAGCACAGAAGCGACACATTAATACCTGCCTTCAAGTGACTGTAATTAGTGAGACAAGTATTTAAAATGCAATAGGAAGGCAGCCCCACCTGAGGCCGCTTTGGGGCGCTCTTTTTGTGTCACTCCTCCAAGGCCGGGGTTCTCATCCCTCCTCTGCTTTGTCTCAAACATGGGCCTCCAGGCCAGCAGCCGCCTGGGCCAAACACAGGCCACCTCCTGGCTGGAGAAGGTCCCCTCTGGAGCCACGGAGCTCGACTCAAGGCCTGGGGGAAGTGGGGCCATAAACCTTCTCCCGGCCCCTCCTGTCACTGGAGATCAAACCTTTATCAGAATCAAAGCCGCCCAGCTGATGGATGGGCCTGCGAGATCAGGGCCCGGCAGCCCGGCGGCCAGCCCCCTCGCTGTCACACGGAGCTGTGCGCTCCAGCCACCTCGCCGGGAGCCGCGGCACGGTTTAATTTGGGCCAGAAGGTGACCTGGTGCCTCCTCAGCGAAGATGCTTATCTCTCTCCGCAGGATGAAGGACAGAAGTGTCAGCAGGCAGGCGGGGTGAAGAGGCCACGCTGATAGGGCCGACTGGGCTGGCGGCAGGGCCTCGCGTCCTCAGCAGCTCCTCGGCTGCGGTGGGGATGGCTGGAGCCCCCGAGAGCCAGGAGCTGAAATTGGGGCAGCAACCGGCAGATCCACCGAGTCAGAGCATTTCATTTCAGGGGCCTTCGGGGAGGAGAGACGCGGGGAGGGTCCCTCTGACACCCTCTGGACTCAGCCTCCGGGGGAAAGACCCCACACCCAGGGGTCAGAAGATTCCAGAAGAGCTGGCCAACCTGGAAGCTGAGTAAAGCTCCAGGCTCCGGGTCCCCTGAGAAACTCGAGGAGCTGTCGGGCTGTGCTTTTGACCACGTCGGCATCCTGGAAGCTCGGGACGGAACCTCGAGATGAAAGGCACTCGACGGCTGTGGTTGGAACATCTCTGTGCAGCCACGCCATTCCAGGCCTCGAGTCCTGGCTCCCGCTGTGTGATTTCGTCTGCAAAATAAGGATGGGTCGAGGGTGTCCTCCCAACTGTCATCGTGTGCCCCCCACGAGCTGATGACGGATTACAACAGGGCCTGGAACATGCCCGAGGCCGCATGGTTATTACCGTTAGGAAATGCTTGTGACACGACGTCAAAGGAGAATGCAAGTGGCAGCATGTGGGGCAGCGAGTGGAGTCTGGAAGGAAAGACACCAAAAGGCCAACAGTGACCGTGTCTGAGCGTATAACGGAGGCTTTATTATTGTATTTATTTTCCAAAGCCTTTTCAATGAGCCTCTTTTTCCTTTTTAAATGAAGACTCTAAAGCTAGTAAACTTTGTAGGAGACCCCCCACACAGCCAGACCCAGGCCAAGGTGACCGGGCCTCTTGGTCCGCTTCTCGGAGGCCCTGAGTCCCGCGGGGCCCCCCTCACCGGCTCCTCAGGCACTGACAGCTGGGACGAACTCCTGCCACAGGGCTGCTGGGGAGGACTGTGGCTTTGCCACCTCGTGTCCGTGAGCAGCTTCCCCACATGGCGCCGTGGCGTCTGGTCCCCAGGAGACACTGTCCCTGTGCTCCGGAGCGGAGCTCCTCCAGGCAAGGCCACCGACCCCCCGCCCTGCCTCCCTGCATGCCAGCTGCCTGCTCTGGGTCAGTCAGATCGGCTGTATCTTCCTCCGGCTTAATGGGGAATGAATGAATGAATGAAGGACTGAAGGAGTGAATGAATGAAAATGAAAACAAAACCGTCTGGATGAGCAGCGTTGGGTGGAACAGGGTGTGGAGGACAAGCTTCTGCATGTGGGGGACACCACATTCCATCCCTCTCAGGACTGGAAAGCCAGGATTTAGAGGCAGAGAGGGGAAGCAAGGGGACCTGAGGGCAGGGAGGCCTGGCTCACATCTTGCCTCTGTCCCCCACAACCATGTGGCCCTGGACAAAGTGACTCTTGGAGCCCCCAGTTTTCCATTTGCAAAACTGGTTAACAATTTATCCCTCGGGGGTGGGCCGTGAGGGTCAGATAAGATGACATATGAACAGCGCCAAGTATAGTCATGAAGGTGACAGAAGGAGCACCGGAGCCCGCCCAGCCCAAGGGGTCTCCGTCCCGCTTCCCATTGCAGTGACCTGGGGAAACCTTTAAGACTATGAACGCCAGGACCCGGCTCCCGGGAGACGTGCCTGATTTCTCCTATGCCCACAACCTGTACCTACTGCACACGACCAGGGGGCAGCCGGCTGCGGGGCGCCAGGTCAGGCTGAGTTCACGGCAGACTGAGGCCCCGGAGGAGGAGAGGCATCTGTGAGTCTGTGTGCGTTATTCCCGTGGCTTCCCACAGCAGCCCTGCCCCGTGGGTACCAGTCCAAGGTCCGTTTTGTGAGGCTCTGAGGAGACACAGATTGCCCAGCATCCCCAGCGACGGTTTCGCAGAACCAGGATTTGAAAACAAGCATACCTAACTTGGGAGTCCAGTTTCTCACCAACCCCACAGAGACTCCGTTCGTGTTTTCACAGGGGTCTTCGCAGGAATCTTTCGCTGGAGCAATGTCACCCCTAAAATACCTTAGAATAAATTTCCGCTTCACAAATTACCCGTGATGCATATCGTGTGGGTGTGGGGGTGTGTGTGTGTTTCGGGAGCCTGGTCCTTTTGGCTGTGTGACGCTGGGGAGGTGGTGTTTCCTCTCTGGGGAGACTAGAAGCACACCGGCCCCCATCACCCCGGTGCCACATGGTGTCGGGAGAACAAAGCTCAGCACGTGAGTGTGAATTGCAGGAGCTCTGACCTGGGGACCTGGAGGGTCCCACTTCAGCAGGAGGCAAGGGTCCCTCAGGCTGTGCAGCCCCGGTGTTCAACACTGACATCGTGTGGCCACCGCCGGAGCCACAGCTGTAAGGGCAGGGGGACGGGTCCCCAGCACATTAGTACCCTCCGTCCCCACCCCACCCCTGCAGTCTGCGGGCAGCCCCCCTTCCGCCTCGCCTCGCACTGAGAACACTCCCCAGGCTCTGGGACAACAGGAAGGGGGTGGTCTTCAAAGGGCCATGCTAGACTTTGGACCAATAAAGACAAGTTGCACATACGTGATTACTTTTTGTAAACGTAATGTGACCATTGCTGACCTCCAAACTGGGGAAAGCTGGTCAGACCAGCGAGATCTCACAGCCTCCACCATTGCTTTTTTGGGGAACACAGCCCTGGGGTCATCGTATGTGCCAATGAGAGAAGGATATTTGATTTGCAAACATTTGATGAAAACAAAAATCCCAGGGGCGGACAGGGGGGTGGGTCTGCACTTGGGGACATTTGCCCAGCCCCGACTCTGACCACTTCCTCTTATTCTTCTGTGTGCGTGAGTTCCCCCGAGGGTCTTTCCTGGCTTGACCCAGCTGTGTTCTCACATTGTTCTGTTTTCTGACAACAGCTGGTTGCCAAGGAAACCACAGTGGAGCCAGGAGTCTGCCCCACATCTTCCCTGCAGAGAAGGCTCAGCCTTTATTGGTCTCTCCATCCACAGCCACCACTTGGCGTGACCTCAGCAAAGTCTTCCAAACCCCAAGCAAGGAGTCCCCCGCTTCCCCATGGCGGCCTTTCCCTGGGGACCAAGCACAGCTGAAAGAAGGAAGGATGAGCGAGCCAGAGACAACAGAGCCAGAATGGGCCCTGGACACCAAATCGTTCCAGCATCGCCTTTTTTCAATGTAAACTTTTTATCAAAGTGTAGCATATATAAAGTGCATGAGTCTTCAAGTTTACTGCCCAGTGGATCCTCACAAGCTGAACACCCCCATTTAGCTGGTACCCCAAAAAGGGGAACATTCTCAGCCCACCAGACACCTTTGCATCCCCTCCCCCCATGCCCAGAAAAGTAGCTACTCTCCTGACTTGCAACCGCAGAGATGTCTCCTTTCCAAAGTGCTTGTAGCAAAGTTCACTCCCGCCAAACGGTATGAGAGCTCAAGTTGATCCACATCCTTGCCAGCACTTGGTATTGTCTGTCTTTTTCTTTTTAGCCACTTTCCCATCTCTTTCATTTTGAGGTTGGGGATACGGAGGCCAAGGAGACAGGCCATTCCCAAGCCCCCAGAAGCAGTGGTGCCGGCATGAGCCTGGAGCCAGCGCTCTGCTCACTTCATCCTCTCTACTGTGCAAAAGGCACCAGTTCAGTTTCCACGTTAAGAAAGTCTTGTCTGATTAAACCATCCTTAGAAATCGGATCAAGGCAGGCGCTCCTGGAGAAAGGACAATGGGCCATTAACCTGCCTGGTGGGGTAGTGGGAGCTGAGAAGTCCATTTCCTCTCTCTCTTTGGACTCAGTCCTAACAGGTAGAAGTGTTTATCTTTTCAGAATTTGCTAATCTGAGAATTATATTTTTCAGGGATTACGTAGCTAAAGAAATCTTTCCAAAGAGGCATGATTCTCAGGTCTCTTGGTTGACATTTTAAAAGACTCTGTGGTGTATAAACCTGTGTGCACACACGTGCGTGTGCCTGCAAATGTGTGCACGTGAGTGTGCTCCCATTGTCTAGTTTCGGTCCGGGTCTCTTTAGAGCAGGTCAAACCCTCGCAAGTCAAGGACCACCTTCTGCCTGAAGGGGTCTGAGGGCCCCAAAGGACCAATCCTCCACTCGCTCATTCATTCACTGACCTGCCGTTTATTTATTTAGCCCCATATGCCTGGCCCTGGGGACGAAGTGGCGAGCCTCTGACACAGCCAGTCCCTGCTCTTGCAGAACGAACAGCCCGGCAGCAGAAGACAGAGAAGTGACAAGGCCAATCCCGGGCACTGTAAAAAGTGCTACGATGGGGACATTCAAGGTTCTAGGGGAGTGCAGAGGAGCAGCCCCAATCCAGTTTCCAGAAGACAGAAGGCTTCCTGGAGGAAGCTGCCACCTACACAATGAGTAGGGGTGAGCCAGGAGTCTCAGGATGTATGTTCCAAGCAGAGGGAACAGCATGTGCAAAGAGAGGGTGTGTCAAGGCTGGAGCTGGTGTCCCAGGGGGTATTGTTTTTAATATGCTACTTCAATACACTGTAACATGCTGATTCAATGTGCTTTAACATGCTAATGTGCGCTCTGCGTCTCCAAGAGCATTTCCCAAGCCCTTTGACCAAGGAATATGCACGATGGTTACACACTGGTAAAACCTTAAAATTCACACAACACCACCATGGGCAGGCTCCTTTGGTCTTTGAAACCCTCTGATCTGGGCACCAGCAGCCCCGGCCTCCCCAGGAGCTGGTTAGCAATGCAGAGTCCCAGGCCCCACCCCAGAACTACTCGGCCGGCATCTGCATTTGGTCAAGATCCTGGGTGATGTCAGCACGTGAGCCTTCAGAAGCACTGCTCCCTAAGCATCTGGGAAGCAAGTTTCTTTGCACTCATTTTACAGTGAGGAAGCGGAGATCCAGCAAGACAGAGGTCCCACACTAATAAGTAAATAGTGACTCCAAATCTTGTCACTCCCTCTCTAGTCCAACCTGCTGATCTTATGGATGAGAACGCAGAGGCCCAGAGAGGGAACGTGCCTTGCCCAAGGTCACACAGCAAGACTAGCAACCAGGTCTTCAGACTCCATGTGTATTTAGGAGACTTTCCCACACACCAAACTGCCGGGGAGCCGTGGTTCTCGAAGTGTGGTCCATGGACCAACAGCATCAACATCACCCTGGATGCTTGTTCAAATGCATATTTCCAGGCCCCTCCTCAGACCTGCTGTATCTGAATCTCTGAGGAGAGGCCCTGGAATCTGCATTTTAACAAGCCCTGCCCATGTCTGTGGGCTCAGCTGGGGAGTTGCTGCGAACCTTGAAGGACACCAAGCAATTCTTCGGTTTTTCACTAGAGGGAGCCAGCGCCCCAGAGACGCAGCCCCGCCACCTCCCTGAGCCCCAAACACCTGGCGGCTGGCAGCACGGTCCTGCTCAGGGGAGACGCTCTGGTTGCACCCTTCCGCGGTGTGCGGGAAACACAGCACTGTCGTTAACACAGGAGGCAGGAAACTAGAGTTCTAACACCACCCCCCACCTCGACCCCGAGCATGCACGCCTGTGGCAGGTGCACCAGGCAGCCTGGGCAGAGCCCTTCGATCTCCAAGCTTGCTCATCTGCAAAACAGGGCTTTCGTACCCAAATGGCTTTTGAGTCCCCACCCCCAGCCTTGATATTTTACAAGACATCTATTACTGTCTGTAAAACATTGGGAGACAGAGGCAATGTTGTCCCACGGATGTTCACAGGCTGTTTTGGGGCAGTTCTCCTGATTCCACGTGTCGTATGGTATATCTCCACGAATCACATGCTCTCTAGCCAGGGAATGTGACTGGAGGTTGTTGTGCCAGCCTGTGAGGTCTGGAACTGTGGCAGCCATCTTGGGTCCATGAGGGAATTTACTCAAGGAAAACAGGCTGAGGATGGCAGTGCTAAAAATGGAGTGAACCTGAGTCCTGCACAATGTCGTTGACCTCGTGAATTGGCCTGGAGGTGCCCTGGCTTGGAACTTCCTGTGATGCAAGTTAACAAATCCCCTGGTAGCTTACTCTGGCCACGGTTGGGTCTTCTGTCATTTGCAGCTGAAGGCATTTCATCTGGCTTGCTTGTCTTGCCGTGTTAGCTAATGGTCTGCCTGCTGGCTGACAGAAGTGACTTTCTCATACCAATAGCTACTGTGAGCACAGCACCAGACTAGGTACCGTGACTGACACGGGAGGTCTTGGAAGACAAGGCCCTGCTGTGGGAGGTGAGGTCGGAGAGCCAAGGCAGAGGACGTGGGAAGCGGACAGCAAGCCAAGTGGTCACACGAGGGACTTGATGGCAGGGCAATAAGTCCCCATTCTCGCGGGTCTGAGTGCAGGGCACCAGGGAGGGTGTCCTGGAGGTGGGTTTCCAAACAGTCATGGCAGGGGAGCTTCTGCATCCCGTTACCAACCCAACCACTTCTCTCAGTAAATCACAGACGGTTCCTGAACCCACACAGGCCACGGTTTGCCTGTCTGCAGCGGAAACCCTCTCCTTCTGGGAATTACACCATCCCCCTGCCTCCAACCACGAGCTTCCCACGTGGAGCCACCGTAATTCTTACGTGGATGGCTGCATCCTCGAGACCATGGCTGACTGTGACCTGCAGCCTAGACACAGAACATTTTCACTGTTGCAGCAAGTTCTGTGGGACAGTGCTGCCCGAGAGCTCATTGGAATATGTGTATTTAATATTTTTAATGGGGAAAACTAATTAACACTAGTGCTTTAAGCTCAGAAATTCTTGTGCATCCCTGTTTGTTCTCACAAGGGCCCCGCGAAATTTGGAGCAATATATTATTATTATTCTCGTTTTCAGTGAGGAAACCAAGGCTCAAAGAGCACCTTGCCCAAGGATGCGTGATCAGAAGCAGTAAAGCCAGGGCTCGAACCCTGACCTCCTGGCCTTTCCTTAGATGCTCATTCGCTGGCTGATGCTGCCTCTCCTCCAGGTCGAGCTCCTTGGTGACAGCTCCCTCCTTGAATCGATGAGGTGCACTTTAAACCTGGGCTCCTTACACGGAGGGCTCAGCGGTTCGACGTCGCTGCGTTTCCCGTGGGTGAGGTGGGAAGAGTGTGAGAATCTAGAGAATAACACGCTTATTTCTGAAAATAACACCCAGTTCTTCCACGGCTCTGGGGCTCTTTCAGAAGATGCCAAGAGCCAGGCTCCCTCAAGAGAGCAGTTATCTTATTGCAACACTATAATCAGATTTCCCCTGAAATAACAACTTTGCTCTCCCTGAGCAGAGTTGGAGGCAGTCAGGAGCATGGTCAGAGGCCCTGTAATGCTGCCTAGTGGTCTAATTATAATCTGGGGCAGGGACTGGAGTCCAAAGATTGCCTCACCCCACCCTCCAAATATCACCCCTCCTGAGAACTTGATTAGTTCTCCTACTGCATCAACCCTGGGCCCGTTAACTCTTCGTTTAAGACTGTACACAGCTGATTTGGAAAGGCAGAGAGCCGGAAACACTGACCAAGGCTCTGTCTACAGTGAGGACGGTGATGGTGATGGTGGCCATGATGGCGGTGATGGTGGTGATGATGGTGATGGTGGTGGTGGTGATGGTGATGATGGTGATGGTGGTGGTGGTGGTGGTGATGGTGGTGGTGGTGATGGTGATGGTGGTGATGGTGGTGGTGGTGATGGTAGTCATTATGGTGCTGATGGTGATGATAGTGATGGTAATAATGATGATGATGATGGTGGTGACTATGGTGATGGTGGTGCTGCTGTTGCTGATGATGGTGATGATGGATGATAGTGATGGTGGTGATGGTGATAATTATGATGGTGGTGATGATGATGGTCATGATGGTGGTGGTGACGATGATGGTGGTGATAGTGATGGTGGTGATGGTGATAATTATGATGGTGGTGATGATGATGGTTGTGATGGTGGTGGTGATGATGATGGTGTTGATAGTGATCGTGGTGATGGTGATGATGGTGATGATGGTGATGGTGATGGTGGTGATGGTGGTGATGGTGGTGGTGGTGATGATGGTGATGATGGTGGTGGTGGTGGTGGTGATGGTGGTGGTGGTGATGATGATGATGATGGTGGTGGTGATGGTGGTGGTGGTGGTGATGGTGATGGGTGTGGTGGTGATGATGGTGGTGATGGTGATAGTGGTAGTGATGGTTAGGTTAACGATATAAATCATGATCATTGCCCTTACAGGTACTTATAATGTATAAGCCCCTAGGCCACATGCTTCAGCCATGTCATTACTTTTCTCACTCTCACTGATGCCTTCACCCCCAGGCTCTGAGGAGCAGGAATCCCTAAACTGTGGTAGCTTCTGTGAGCCTGGACTCACAGTATTCCCCATGGGGGTGTGCAAAGGGGAAAGCATGGGTTCACACCTTAGTCTTGCTGCTTGCTAGACATCTGCCTCTGGGAAGTGACTTCCCGTCTCAGTTTCCTCATCAGTCAAATGGGGGTAACACAGTCCCTATCTCACGGGGCTAGTGTAGCCATTACATGGAATGATGGACGCAAACTGCTGAGACGGGTGCACCCGACAGGTGCCCCAGGGGTCTCTCCTTCCCTGGGCCCGCTGCACACAGAATCTCGGGCAGTCACTGGTCGCTGGGACTGACAGGATGCCCACTGTGGCTACTTGCACATCACTCTACAGCAGTGGTTCCCAAACTTTGCCGACATGACAATCACCTGTGCAACTTTGAAAACGTCCAATACCTGGTCTGTGCCCAGGAGAGGTGGATCAGACCCTCCAGGGACGGAATAGTGGTCTATAAAGCCCCCAGGTGGTTCCAGCGTGCAGCCCGTGCCCCAGATCAGCACCACCCACTAGAAATGTAATGTGAGCCAATGCCAGTTAAAAGTTTTTATTAGTTGCATTAACAGAAGTAAAAAGAGACAAGAGAAATTGATTTTAATAATATATTGTATTTAACCCAATGTATGCAAAATGTCATCATTTTAACATGTAAATCCAATATTGAGAAATTATTAATGAGATATCTTACATTCATTTTCTGTACGAAGTCTTTGAACTCTTCCAAGCGTTTTGCCCTTACAGCACATCTCACTTCAGACTCACACATTTCAAGTGACTAGTGGCTGCCATGTTGCACACTCACCTGCAAGACGGGCAATCCCCACTTGACAGATGGATAAACCAAGACTCAGAGAGGTGACGGGACTAGCCCAAGCCCCACAGCTGTTCAGTGGCAAAGGACACAAACCCAGGTGTCCTGGCCACAGCCTTGTGCCCCCTGACCTCCCACATCCAACTCCAGGTGGTTCTGGGCTCCCATGTCCCATCTGGAGACTGCCCCAAAACGTGGGAGGGGAGCAGCAGAGGGCAAGCCTGCTCAGCCAGCGCACCAGAGGCCGAGCCTGGCCCAGGCTGGGTCTCCGAGGTCCACGCCCCCCGTCTGGCCGGAGCCCTGTGTGGGGATGATGTCTCGGTGGTCCATACTCACGGCCCTGGCTACGCTCCCAGGGCAGTGGCTGGGATGTGGGCCTCTTCGTGCCTCGCCCAGCACGGGGCCCAGGGCACAATAGGGCACAGGGGAGACCACAGAAACCCGGAAGTGTCTCCAGGAACCTCGGAAGGCAGCCAGTCCGTGGGACAGCAATTTCCAGGGCTCCCAGGATTGGCACCACTGGGCAGTGGCCACTCTGTTCGCATGGTTTGGACAGCCCGTCTTGCTGGCTTTCCTCAACAGAAACCCCTTAAGTTCCTTGGGGTGTCTCAGTGACCCTCCCAGCCACACCCCTTACTGCTCACTTTTTCTACCGTTAGGGAGTGGCTTGTGTATCTACCAGAGTCCGTCCTTCCCCACAGGGACGAAGGCTCCAGGAGGGAGGGCTCCGTGTCTGTGTAACTCCTGCTTCGTCCATGTGCCGAAGAAGCCCTGCCACATGCTGCTCCACGGACATCGACGAAGTGAATCCATTCATCCTTCCCAGCTCCAAGGAAGCTGAAAAGGAAGCAGCTTCTAAAGACTCCACACTAGAACAGGGACCCACTCAGGCCCTGGAAGAACCGACCCCACAGGTTGAAGGGAGGGAAAGTGTCACATCATTTCTGCCATCAGATGAATGGGGTTTGTCTCCATCTTCTCAGCAGATGCTGCCCCCTGGGCCGCCCCCGTCAGCGTAGAGCATCGCCTTTGCTGACACTACCTTTCCATCGGGGACTTTGTGCAGGAACTAAGTATTCAGGAAAGGGACCTGGCTTCCCACACACGGCGGCTCCCGAGAGCCGGAAACCACGATTCCCGACTTCGTGTAGCAACTAGCACTTGCCGCGTGTTCCAGACGCGTTGCCTCCGTAAATCTCTTGCACACCTCCTTCTGTCGTGGGGTCTGCCTCCTGGACAACCCGCACAGATGACCCAACCTGGGGGGCTCCACGGGTGGGTGAGTTTCCCTTTCCAGCACCCCCCGGGACTCTCCCTGTGTCACGGGAGCCAACGTCCCCAGGAGCACTTTCTCGAGGGATCACTCTGGAGTCCTGTAATCCTCCCTGAAATTGCAGAAATATGTTCGGACAGTCATGCTTGAAGGTGTTCGCGTCAGGAGAGCGCTTGGCCAAACCGTGGCCCCAGAGCACTGTGGAAAAGGGCCCAGGTGCTCCCTGGGAAAAGGCTGTTTCACAATGACTCGCCTCATAGCGCACACACCCCAAACCAGAAGCACATTGAAACCAACTTCTTATATAACCCAGCGCCTTCTTCCTCCTCCTGTGGTCGGAGTTTTCTAGAACCCATCAGAAACCTTTTGGTTCATCTTCTGGTTTTGATGTGCTGTTCTCCACCTTTGAAAGGGGAAATGGTCAGGAGACCTCAGCGTTTTGTTTGGTTTGGTTGAATCTTTAGTAATGAAAATGATGGCAGCTCCCCGTCAAACTGTTCGCTGCGCGGGCGCGGTGGGCCCGTCCGTTCCATGTGGGGAGCACAGACCGCGAGAAAAGGGAAGTAGGAGCAGCAGCTCCAGGATGCGAGTCCACACTTCCGTGGATTTCAGAGAAACCAGAAGAATTCGCTGTATTGCAGTTATTTTTGTTGTTAGTTCTGTTCATCACGGCCCTGCCCGCTGAGCGACACGCTTCACCTGCACGATCCCGTTTCATCCCAAAGGACCTGGCATGACGTCCCCAGCCTGCAGGTGGGCCAACCCACACACGGGAGCTGATGCTGCCCCGGGAAATGGTGAGGCCTGGCTCCCAGCCCAAGGCCCCTAACCACTGCCCCCGGGGAGCCCAGCGTGTGCCCGACCCCGTGCCAGACGCCGAGCTTCAAAGACGAGAGCCCCTGGCGTCTCCCCAAGGAGTCGCTGACCAGCAAGAAGACAGTCCCCAAACACTCAGGCCAGTGCAAACACCTCCCTCCCAGGCACCACCGGACGCAGCCCCAGCCGCAGCCTCGGTGCCAACACAGGCTCCCTCTGTGGTCTCGGGCAGTGACTTTCTCTCTCTCTCTGGGCCTCAGTCGCCTCATATGTAAAGTGGGGTTCGGAGAACGGGGTGGCTACGAGCAGGAGCTCCAGAGCCAGACCCCCAGCCTTCATGTCTGGGCTCTGCTGCCTCTCGCTGAGTGACCCTGACCAGGTTAGTGAACCGCTCTGTGCCTCAGTTTCCCCATCTGTGACATGGGCATAATTGTCCCCTCCTGCACAGACTTGTTACGAGGGTCACAGGAGTGGAGCTCCAGGAGCACTTAATCAGCACCAGCTGTGGTTAATTGTGTGTAAAACAAAGGGATTGAGGCAGATGAGGCGCAAAAGCCCTGTGCAGGGGTGTGAGTCAAGCTGCACCTTCTGTACGAGACCCAGAGCTTGGCTTCCCTGGAAAGCCCACTGGAAACATGTCTCCTCAGCGAGCCGCCACTGCTGTCTGTGCCCAGCTGTGTACGGCACATGCAGCGTGACATGAGGGAGCTGCCCGGGGGAGCTGAGGCCTCCCCGACTGTCCTCTTAGGGGACAATCTCCTCCATGCCCTTCTTCTAACATGGGGGTGAGAATTCCTGTCTCCTAGAGTTGCTAGCAGATGAGACAATCAAAATTATCAGAATTATAGTAATATTGATAATGACTAATTTATTGGGCACTTACTCTGTGCCAGGCGTCGTGCAGTGTTTTGCACGCACAGCTCGTTTAATCCCTGCAGTGACTCTAGGAGGCAGGCACCATCAGTTTCCCCATTCTACAGATGAAGAAACTGAGGCACACAGATAATTTTTTAAATGAAAACAACAAGTCGGGGCGGTGAGGGGTAGGGAGGTTTCTAGCAAATGGTGTCTCTTCTCCACCCACCTGTGAGGCGAGAGGGCTTTGAACTCGTCCATCCCCAACACGGCAGCAGGCTGGGCCAACCAGACGGGATTGAGGGATCTGCCAAGCAGTCAAGTCCAACGCCTGGTTCCAGATTCTCCCTTTTCCATGTTTCAATTCTGAGGATCAGTCTCAAGTTTTCAGGAGGGTCTGCTGGACATGACAGCCTTCGCAGAACAGAGGAAGGATTCCATAGCTACGCTTTGGGGGCAATTGTGACCCTCTGGTTCCCAAGAGACTTCAATGAACCTCAGAACAAAGCTCAAGAATATTTACAAAAAAGATAGATAGATAGATAGATGGGTGGATGGATGGACGGATGGATGGATGGATAGTTAGATGGATGGATGGGTGGGTGGATGGGTGGATGAGTGGATGGATGGATGGATGGATGGGTGGATGGCTGGATGGATGGATGGATGGGTGGATGGGAGGATGGATGGATGGATGGATAGATAGAGGGATGGATGGATGGATGGGTGGATGGGTGGATGGGAGGATGGATGGATGGATGGATGGATGGATGGATCGGTGGATGGGAGGATGGATGGATGGATGGATAGATAGATGGATGGATGGGTGGGTGGATGGGTGGATGAGTGGATGGATGGATGGATGGATGGATGGGTGGATGGATGGATGGATGGATGGGTGGATGGGAGGATGGATGGATGGATGGATAGATAGAGGGATGGATGGATGGATGGGTGGATGGGTGGATGGGAGGATGGATGGATGGATGGATGGATCGGTGGATGGGAGGATGGATGGATGGATGGATAGATAGATGGATGGATGGGTGGATGGGTGGATGGGTGGATGGGTGGATGAGTGGATGGATGGATGGATGGATGGATGGATGGGTGGATGGCTGGATGGATGGATGGATGGGTGGATGGGAGGATGGATGAATGGATGGATAGATAGAGGGATGGATGGATGGATGGGTGGATAGGTGGATGGGTGGATGGATGGATGGATGGATGGATGGATGGGTGGATGGGAGGATGGATGGATGGATGGATGGATGGATGGATGGATGGATCGGTGGATGGGAGGATGGATGGATGGATGGATAGATAGATGGATGGATGGGTGGGTGGATGGGTGGATGAGTAGATGGATGGATGGATGGATGGATGGGTGGGTGGACAGATGGATAGATGGATGGGCAGATGGGCAGATGGGCAGATGGGTGGATGGATGGATGGACGGATGGATGGATGGATAGGTGGATGGGTGGATTGATGGATGGGTGGGTGGATGGATGCATGGATGGGTGGATGGGTGGATGGAGGGATGGATGGGTGGGTGGGTGGACAGATGGATAGATGGATGGGCAGATGGGCAGATGGGTGGATGGATGGATGCAGAGAGAGAGAGACAGAGAGAGGCAGATAGATAGATAGATAGATTGACCTAGCACCTGACCATGTAAAATTAACAATGTCTGGCATCTGATAAAGAAACACTAGTAAACTTGAAGACATAGCAAGAAACAAAATGACCCAGAGAGACAATAAAGATTGGAAAAAAAAAAGATGAACCAAGTCTCTGTGAGCCATGGGACAACAACAAGCAACCTAACATATGCGTGGCTCACTATGTACGTGTACATGGAGGGTGGAGTGAGGGCAGGGGAGACAGAAAATAGTACTTGAAGAAATAATAGCTGAAAATTTTCCAAATTTGATGAAAACTCTAAATCCAAAGGTCTAAGAAGTTCAACAAGTATCAAGCACAAGAAGCAGGAAAACTACAAGGTATGTCTGATCAAATTACTTAAAACCAGTGATAAACGTAAGATCTTAAAAGCAGCCAGAGGAAAAAAGAAAATGAAATAAAGTGTATACAGATTAGGAAGGAAGAAATAAAACTCCCTTTGTTCATAAATGACATGATTGTCTATGTAGAAAATTAGGAAGAACTGTCAAAAAAAACCTGCTGGAACCAAAGCCTGATTCTAGATGGCAAGTTTGCAGGATACAAGGTCAATATACAAGTTGACTGCTTTCCTATATGCTGGCAATGAACAAATAAAATTCGAAATTAAAAACACAATACTGCTTACATTAACACCTCAAAAAATGAAATACTTAGGTATAAATCTAACAAAATGTGTACAAGATCTATCTGGGGGAAACAACAAAACTCTGATGAATGAAATCAAACAAGAACACGATTTGCCAAAACTCACATAAGAAGAAATAGACACTCTGAATAGGTGTATGTGTATATATACGCAAATATATATATACCTATGTATATATATATTAAAGAAATTGTGTATATATATATATATGTAATATATATTAAAGAAATTAAATTAATTGAATTGAATTGAGTTGATGATTAAAAATCTTCCAAAACAGAAAGCACCAGGCCCAGGTGGGCTTACTGGTGATTTCTACCAAGCATTTAAGGAAGAAATTATGCCAATTCTCTATAATCTCTTTCAGAGATAAAAGCAGAGAGAATGCTTCCTAATTCATTCTATGAGGTCAGCATGACCCTGATACCAAAACCAGACAAAGATATTACAAGAAAAGAGAACCATATCTCTTGTGAACATAGATGCAAAAATCCTCAACAAAATATCAGCAAATAAAACCCAACAATACATAAAAGGAATTATACACTACAACCAAGTAGAATTCTTCCCAGGCATGCAAGGGTAGTACAGCATTTGAAAATCAATTAAAATAATCTATTATATTAACAGGCTAAAATAGAAAAATCACATGATCATATTGACAGATATAGAAAAAGCATTTGACAAAATCCAACACCCATTCATGATTAAAACAAAAACAGCTCCTAGTAAACTAGGAACAGAGGGGAATTTCCCTCAACTTTTTAAAGACTGTCTACAAAAAAACCTACAGCTAATGTCATACTTAATAGTGAGAAACTTGAAGCTTTCCCACTAAGACCAGGAACAAGGCAAGGATGTCCCCTCTCAGCACTCCTCTTCAGCATCATACTGGAAGTCCCAGCTAATGCAATAAGACAAGAAAATGAAATAAAATTTATACAGATTAAGCCAGAAGAAATAAAACTGTTTTCTTTACAAATGACATGATTGTCTATACAGAAAATCAGGAAGAATTGTCAAAAAAGAAAAAAACCTCCTGGAACTAAGAAATGGTTACAGACAGTAGGTTTGCAGGATACAAGGTTAAAATATAAGAGTCAATCGCTTTCCTATATGCCAGCAGTGAACAAGTAGAATTTGAAATTAAAAATACAATTCCATTTACATTTAGCACACACAAAAAAATGAAATACTTAGGTACAAATCTAACAGAATATGTATAAGATCAATATGAGGAAAACAACAAAACTCTGATGAATGAAATCAAAGAACTAAATAAATGGAGAGATAAACCATATTCATGAATAGGAAGACTCAATATTGTCAAGATATCACTTCTTCCCAACTTGATCCACAGATCCAATGCAATCCCAACCAAAAGCAGTAAGTTATGTTGTGGATTTTGACAAACGGGCTCTAAAGTTTATCTGGAGAGGCACAAGATCCAGAATAGCCAAGACAATAACAAAGGAAAAGAATAAAGTTGGAGGACTGACACCTCCCAGCTTCAAAACCTACTATAAAGCTACTATACTATAAATATATATTTGAATATACTATAGTATACAAATATCTATAGAATATACTATACTATATTCAAAACCTGGAAGCAAGCAAGATGTCCTTCAGTAGGTGAATGGATAAAGAAACTATACATCCAGACAGTGGAATATTACTCAGCGCTAAAAAGAAACGCGCCAGCAAGCCCTGAACAGACATGGAGCATCGTAAAGTCACATCGCAAAATGAAAGAAGCCAATCTGAAAAGGCTACATACTGCGTGATTCCAACTCTATGACATTGTGGAAAAGGCAAAACTGTGGAGACAGGAAAAAGATCAGTGGTTGCCGAGGGCTGGGCCCACCTCGCTAACCTGGGAAGATCTCCCGAGCCTGGTCCATGCCCCAAACACATCCGCCAAAGTCCCTCTGCCACACAAGGGGACGTGTTCACAGATTCTGGGGACAAGGGTGTGAACAATCTGGGGAAGAGGCTCGTTCTGCCTGCACAGCATACGCTCATGTAAATACTGGCACACGAACGTTCATAGCAACTTTATTCGTAATCACCAAAAACTGGAAACAACGCCGATGTGAGAGCGGATAAACCAGTTGCGTTAGACCCACATCATGGAATGCTACTCAGGAGGCAATAGAAGGAAAGACTGGTGCACGCCATGACATTGATGGATCTTACAACAATGACGCTTATGAGAGAAGTCAGACGCTCCCCCAAAAGCAGAACAAACTGTGTAATTCCATTTGCATAAAATTCTAGAAAGTGCAAATTAATCCATAGCGACAGTAAACGCATCGGCGGCTGCCGAGGACCAGGGACGGGCACAGGGAGGAGGAGCAGGTGGGGGAGATTACGAAAGAGCCTGAATAGACGTGTGGGGAGACGGGAATGGTCACCATCTGGAGCGTGGTGGCTGATGAGTGTGCGCGTCTGTCACAGCTTGTCCCATTGTACCCTTTCAATATGTGTGGGTCCCTGTACGTCAGTTACACCTCAATCCAGCTGGCATTAAAAGGCGATTCTCTAAAATGGGATACATATTTTCCGAAAAGAGAGAGAAAACGTAAATACGCCAAATGTTAAGTTGTTGAAACCAGATGGAAGCTGTGCAGGTGACCGTCAAACTATCCTTTCATCCTCTCAGAAAGACTGGTGGGGGAGCCGGCCCAGCGGTGTAGTGGTTAAGTTCATGCACTTTGCTTCAGCGGCCCGGGGTTCGCAGGTTCCAATCCTGGGCGTGGACCTAGCACCACTTGTCAAGCCACGCTGTGGTGGCACCCCACATAAAATAGAGGAAGATGAGCAGAGATGAGCACAGACAATCTTCTGTCACTCAGCGACAATCTTCCTCAAGCAAAAAGAGGAAGATTGGCAACAGACGTTAGCTCAGGGCCAATCTTCCTCACACACACACACACACACAAAAATTAGGGGGAAGAACCCAGGCTTTGGAGTCAAAACTCCAGGAGATCAAGTCTGATTCTGTCGTGTTCCAGCGTGTGAAATTGGGCAAGTGACGTTCTGTCGAGCCTTGTTTCTTCACCTATGAAATGCGCCTACTTATCATGCTGAGCTCATTGGATTGTGGGCATGAGATTAGACAAACGCACGGAGTTGGCTGTGCAGCGGCCTGGGATACAGGGAACGCACCATGAAGGTGGCCTTCATCATCAGGTCCAGCTCCCCTATCTGAGAGACACGGAAACTGAACCAGAGAGGTTGAGAGACTTCACTGAGGATACACAGCTACCACCAGGTCTGAATCTGGCCTTGAAGAACTACCTCGTGGGGACATTCCCTGGCCACCACAGTGCTCAGAACTCTGAAGTAAATAGTTTATGCAAATCGTGGCTGGGCCGCCCCACATGGGATGAGGCGCTCGCTCGGGCCAGCAAAGGAAGCGAGGCCCGGCATCCAGATGTGGCTTGAACAAGGTGGAGAGGCGCACTTTGCATATCTTGTCTTTTCTCACAGTCTGAGGCTCAAGGTCCCAACCCAAATTAGACGTTTTTATTTGTTTAAACGGATGAGAGCTCACAGGCTCGAACTCCACTATGAGAACTCTTTCCCTCCAGTGGCATCGGGTTCAGTAGACACATTCCTAAAACCTTTTCCTCTGGTTCCTCCGACTTGTGCTGAAGCCTGGTACCTCCACGGGTTGCCCGAGAGCTGGCCAGGAGTGTGCCGCACAGCCCCGCGTCAGGCCCTCGAGATGCGAGCCGGCGGAGGCCCCCCTGGGTCCCCCAGGGATGGGGGCGTTTCTAGAATCGAGCAGATCCCTCGTGCATCTCAACTGTGTGAGATGTCGTGACTTGGTTTGCTGAGCGGATTTTGTTAGAGGGAGCAGAGGGGGAGAAAGGAAGCCCGGATGTGCTTGTGGAGGACAGGAACTGAAAGGCGATGCCAGGAGGAGGAAAACACACTTTGGGGGAAGATGTTGTGCTTTTACTTGTCCGCCTACTCACCTGCCTCCCCACTTACCTACAACACACACAGGAGGAGTCGAGACTTTCAGTGACCTTTACAGCAGAGGGACTTGTGCTGGGTTGAAGTATTTGTTGCAAAGGATTCCTTTCGGTGAGGTGGCCATAGAGACGCTGGGGATGTCCCTCCAGCCGGTGCTTTTCCAAATGTGCATCCGTGCCCGTCCACAAGCTGTTCCAGGAACGCGGGAGCGAGGAGGTGGAGGGCAAGAGTGTGGAAGCCTCATAGCAATTGACAGGGTGCTGTGTGCCTCTTACCAACAATGTCGGGGCTTGCATTTTGTATATCCTTATTATTTTATTTTTCTGGTAATTCGCTTTTACTGTATTTTGGAAAAGTATCAGTGGGCGATGGATCATAATTTTTTTTCATTTCAAAGAGAATTTGCATAGTTTTCCTTATAGATCACTCCAAATATATTAATTAGAGATCAATCATCATTTTTTTTTAAGCTTTATAATCTGCCCTCAGATGTACAGGGTAAAAATGGTACAAACCGTTCCCGATTTCAATCCTCTTCAGTTAGCAAGTGCTGATTCTTAAAAAAAATATATTATTCACCTTCCAGGTAAGTAATTACTGTCTATGTCTAGTGGAGAAAAAAAGATAAAATATTTATAAATACGAATTTTCCTCTCAACAAGGCAAGGTACGTCTTTGTCACCTGTATAAAATACTAGCATGAAGGTCACCCTGTTTTTGTCCTCTCAAGTAAAAAGTGAAGCATTTCACCTCACGCGCAAACACATGCAATGGTGTCATTCTTATTTGGGACCTGAGCAGTAAACAGTTTAAGACATTTCAAAGATAGGAAATTAAGTGTTCGTCTAGATAAAGCGCCCTGCTCTTAAACGTTGCAAAATGGGGGGCCGGCCCGATGGCGCAGCGGTTAAGTTCACACATTCTGCTTCGGCGGGCCGGGGTTCGCCATTTTGGATCCCAGGTGTGGACATGGCACCGCTTGGCAAGCCATGCTGTGGCAGCATTCCACATAGAAAGTGGAGGAAGATGGGCATGGATGTTAGCTCAGGGCCAGCCTTCCTCAGCAAAAAGAGGAGAATTGGCAGCAGATGTCAGCTCAGGGCTAATCTTCGTAAAAAAAAAAAAGAAAAGTTGCAAAATGGCCACTAATATTTTCAGTTTCCATTCTGGTTCCATCATGCCAAGGCTTTTTTATATATTTTTTTTGAAGCTATTAAAGATTTTATTGTTCCTTTTTCTCCCCAAAGCCCCCCAGTACATAGCTGTGTATTCCCAATTGTGGGTCCTTCTAGCTGTAGCACGTGGGATGCTGCCCCAGCATGGCTGGATGAGCGGTGCCATGTCCGCGCCCAGGACCTGAACCGGCGAAACCCCGGGCCACGGAAGTGGAGCACGCGAACTTAACCACTCAGCCACAGGACCAGCCCCCCCGAGGCATTTTGAATGCTGGTCCTTCCCTGTGGCTAGCTGGAGAAGCTCTGCCCCAGGCCTCCGCTCTGTGGGAGGGGTAGAAATTTGGTCTGAGTCATTCAACACAGCAGGCTGCCTGCCAGACAGTGCAAAAGAATCACCTGGGAGCTTATTTAAAATGCTGCTCCCCAGGCCCACTGGCAGGACCGTCCAGGCCAGGGCCCAGACTGTGACCTTGGACGCTTCCACCTGTAATTTGGCTTCAGCCTGCCCAGCCCTGCGCCTGGGAGCCTCTGACTTCACGCACCATCCACTGCTTTGCCAGCCATTGCTTCCGTGGTTCTCTGGCTGAACCGTCCACTCACAGGCTCCCGTCTTCAACATCAGCTGCAGCAAAGGAATGCTTCACAGAGAAGGTAGCATGTGGGCTGGCCCGTAAGGACTTGCTAGGGTTGGAACATGCAGAGCGAGGGATGGGACTGGAGAAAAAGCACAGATGTAGGAAAGTGTACGGAACGTTGGGGCGGGCTGTAAAGAGAAGCCCAGTCTGCAAAAAATAGGTTGGCAAATACATGTCCCCCTCCACTCTTCCTCGCCCATAGCAGACCTTGCTAATCAATTGCTGCACTCTTGCAATGAGCCCCGAGGCAGCCTCATAATCCCTATGATCCCAGACCGTTCCAGACGCACAACCACAGCCAATCACAGTTGGTCCATGAAATGCCACCTCAGGGCTGGTGGGTAGACTAAGAGAGGAGGGGGACGGGGGAACATACGTTCAGGGCAGCATCGCAGCAGGCACTGAATCCAGTGCTGAGGACTGGAACTGGTCCTCACGGCTCTGAGGGTTGTGAGCAGAGGACCTGACGTGTTCAAAGCTGAGCTGCAGAGATCACAAGGAGCCACGTGGGTTCTTTCGGAGTTTGCAGAAGATGGAGCCAAGGAAGTGATGGGTCTGAACAGAGACTTTGAACATGACAGAAAGTGTCGAAAGCAAGAGAAAGCACGGAGATGAAATAGTCAGAGATTCGTAACGCTCGATCAGTTTGGGGAGAGAGGGAGAAGAAGCTAGCAATGACTTTGAGGTTCGGAACCTCGGCAACCAGGGGACATGTTGGTGCCATTAACAAGAATCAAGAGGACCAGAGGAGCAGCGGAAAAGGAAAGGGAGATGCTGAGTTCAGTTTGGGGATTCTTAAGTCATGCAGCCAGAAGACCACGCCAGTGGAAATTTCTAGCGGACGTAGAAACTGTGTGTGGCCAAAGGAGAGAGAGGTCAAGCTAGAAGGAGCCAATGAGCAAAGAAGTGACAAATATAACCCTCAACATCTGTGGCGCCCAACGTGAAACATCAGCTCTGAGAAAGACCCCTGGCTTGTGGCCTCTGCCAGTCCCTGCGGTGGAAACACGCCCACCATGGCAGATTTCGTGCTGCACCATGACGTCACGGAAAGGGGACTTAGGGGATAATGCTCACAGTAGGCTCTCTCCAGCCCGGACGGCTGGCTCCGGGCACCTCGGCCTTCCAGCTTCAGGATGCGATGACGACGCTGGCTTCTCCACCCTCACACCCCACACCCACAAATGACTTTCTGGTTTCCCCCTGCCTGAAGGGAAGGCGGGCTTGGTTTCTTTGAAGACCATGCAAGTTGGTTTCACAGAAGATGGTGCCGCATCCCAGTTTCTACCTGCTGGCCACAGCGGGGCGAGATCTGAGAGGTGGTGGCTCGGTGGCTGCTGTGGCTTCGTGTGGGAGGCCTGCGGTGGCCTGTGACTTGAAATGAGATTGATGGGGCTCAGCCAGTTCCCTCTGAAGATGCATCACCTCTCCTGACACAGCCCTGCCCTGGGCATGGCCCTGGCTCCGGGGGTGCTCTGCAGGACCCCCAGGGAGACGTGGGGAGCCCAGCCTCTCAGGATCGCGAGCAGAGGAGGAGGGAAGCCCACCTGGCTGGCAGCTCCAGGCGGGAGGCAGCTGAGGACCACATTTACTCCAGAAGGCGCCCTAGGCCTGCGCCGGGGGGAGGGGGCGGAGCAGCTATGGGCCTAAGTACATTAGAAGTGGAGCTGAGATTATATACGGAGGTGTAAACAATTTTAAAATGAGGAAATTAAGGCTCAGAGAGAAGTGACATGTTCAGGACCCCACAAGGATCGGGTGGGAGCTGGGACTTGAGCTAATTCTCAGTGACATTCCTCCTTCCTCCTTCTGATTTCCTCCTCCTCCTCCCCCCCCCCCCCCGCCGCCGCTCCCACTCACCCATCCACCCACCCTTCTCTGCTTCCTCCCGATATTTAGTGAACACTTACTTTCTACCGACGTCCTGACAGTGGTAAAAAGGCAGGTGTTTCTGCTCTCTGGGGCAGGAGGCCCACTTCCAGGGGCATCAGGACCCTCTTTTCTACTGCATTTTAAAGTAGAGATATAATAACCCTAACATAAAATTCACCGTTTCAAGTGTGCGATTCTGTGGTTTTTAGCCTATTCACAATGTTGGCGTGTTTTAAGAGACTGCAAGGGTTCCGTTTCGGGCTCTGCCACTCCTAGTTTCAAAGCCCTGGCAAGTTCCCTAGCCTTTCCGTGCCTCAGTTTCCCCATAAGTCAAGTGGAGATGATGACGGCTGCACCGCAGAGAGCTAACGCTGGATTCAATGGAAAGCACAGTGAAACACAGAGGGTGTTCTCAAGTGTGTCTGTCACCATTATCTCCTAAATGGTGGGCCCTGGGCCACGTGTGGGGCAAGAGAAACGAACATTCCAGAAACTGCCTTCCAGAGACTCGCAGCCTCGGAGGGGAGCTCGCTGAGAATTGCAGGAGAGAGAAAAAACAGGAAGAGCCCTTCCTCAGGAGCCACTAGTACAGGGCACAGGCATCAGATGCGAACGTTCGGGCAGAGTGAATAATCCATCTTCTGACTCAAGCCCCGTGCTCTTTTTCTGGCTTTCACCCCACCCTCTATTTTTCCCACTTCTAAAGTGAGGTGTTTACGTGCTTGAAGGGGGCAGGCGGTGGGTACGCAGCCTCCTGGGCAGGAAATTGAGAACAGTGGCTTGCTTGCCATTTCACGGGGCAGGGAGATTTGGGGGCATGTGGCTCAGTTCGTCCTTCCAAACCCCAGCCCTCCTTCTTTGGCCTCCATGGAATCGACAGTGCTGGGGTGTGTGTTCCGCCAGGACTCCGACACAACCCGCTGCAGGGAGCCGGGTGCCACGGCTGACCCCCAGGAAAGCTCCTGGCATCTCCAAAGCTCAGTGCCTGCAGGACGACGCTCAGACTCCTGGCTCAGGCTGGACCCAGGAGCCGCACCAACCCGGTTCCCCCTGCCTGGTTCCTGACACAGACTTTCCACCCCAGACCATTGGCTGTTGAGCATTTCCCAGAATGCACGTGGCGGGGCTGCTGTCCTTATTTTGTCTTTTTTTTGTCTCTGTACCCCAGATGCTTCTCTAGCACATAGTAGGTCCCCTTCAATGTTTGTTGAGTGAATAAATAGACCAGAGGCCTGTAGCTTCCACTTGCCGAATCCTGGAAGGAATAAAATCCAAAGGTGAGTGTGTGCATGTGAGTGTGCGTGTGTGTTTTCAATAAGCTGCAAGTAGAAACAAAATGATAAAAATTCAGTCCCCCAGTGCAAACTGGAACTGACCCTCCAGCCTTCTCAGACTAATGACCCAGAACAAAACTGGAACGTCAGCGTGTTCTCCGGCCGGAGTCAACGCTTCCGTTTGACTCTGCTTGGTGAGAATGGTCACCACGTTTCCACCAAAGACCAGATGTACGTTCTGCTCCACCTGCAGCAACCTTCTGACTCTGTCCAGGGAGGCCCAGTGGAGAGGGGATCGCCGTGTTCCAGGACCTCAGGTATGTCAGCCTCGGCCCCCGGGAAAGTACGTGAGTGGCAGGCAATGTGGGAGGCCAGAGGCCAGTCCTTCCCCGTATGAGAAGCGAGAGCCCTCTGCAGCTGGCGGGTGGCATTTGATTACACCTAGCCCTGCTGTGCACATGCACACCTGGCCGGGTGTCAGCTTCCTCACCTGTCTGGGTCAGCAGAGCGATGTAGGGCCCTCCTTGGGAGGAAGGTCCATGAACTGCTAAATGGCTATGCACGTGACCGGAGAGCGTCAGGAAGTGCCTGCGGAATGAGCCTTTGACGCCCCCGGCATTGATGACAGCGAGGACGAGGGACATTTTGTGACTGAGGATGACATTTTCCCTCTGTGACATCAATTCCAAAAGGTTAGGAATGTGCCCAGAACATCCCCTGGAGAGTTCGCGACAGGCCGGTCACCCGTGAATTCGTGATGCTAGATGCAGGCAGACCTGGTCTGAACTCCAGCGCTGCCACCTGTGTCCCACGTGATCGTGAGCACGTGACGTGGCCTCCCCAGTGGGTTTGCCACTTATTACGCACAGGACCTTGGACAAGAGGTCGTTTAGCCAAGAGGACCTCGTATCTCTCCAAGTCCAAGGTACCCATACGTGACACAGAGAGAGGCATAGTTATCACGGGGTGGCCGCGAGCATCTCAGAGGCGGCTCAGTAAGTCTCGGCCCAGGCCTGGCTCACAGGGAGCCGTCAGTCAGCAGAGATGGTAACTCTGCTTATCTCTATCTCCCCGGGTGCCACATTGAGGAATGGAGAGCCAGCGTCAGGAAGGTGGCCTTTGACCCCAGGAGTCTCGGTGCAAAGCCGGGCTCTTTGCTAACTGTGTGGGAAGTGTGGTGGGTCCCTCTCAAGCGAAACCTTTATTTTCCTCCTCCATAAAATGGGAACCGTAACAGCACCCATCACCTAGGTTTCGGGGAGCTCAAAGGAGATAAGTGGGTGACGTTTTAGCACAGTGCCCGGGGCTGGTGCCTTCAATGCTGTCCATCACAGAACCCAGGCCAAGGAGCGGCTCCCATGCATGTGCGCTCAAGCCTAAGGAGTGACCCCCCACCCCCCCATTCTGAAATTACAGGCAGTGTTCATTTCCGACCCTCCTGCCTGCAGGGACGGCTGAAGCCATCTCCTCATGAAAGAGCACCTTAAACGGGTAAACGCTTAAAACCTGCAAATGACTGTCCAAGGCCAAGAGCCCTCCCAAAATGGTACATAATGCAGCCTTTGAGGAAAAGGCGAAGGTCCAGAATCTTTGCCTAATGAAAGCTGTGGCGTCTGGGCACAAACTTTATTTCTGAGCTTCCTGACAGACAGAGCAAAAAGGGAAGGTGACAAGCTCTCAGTTGATAAAGAGAGAACCCCTGATTCAGCGGGCAGACTCATTTCTCCCGTGGACTTCACTCTGGGAGAAATCTACCAGGGGCTTCCGTATAAGTGACATCGGAAAGCGTAAGGGTGACACCTGTGAGACTCGATCGGCCAACGGGGGACAGAAGGACAGATGGACAGATGGGAGAAGTCAGGGGCACATACACAGCATAGCGATATAATTTAGTATCCAGACCAGGGCATTTTTGAGTGTGGAAGGGGGTACCATTTATAATTATAGTGAAACATCAGACAACCAACAAACAAACCAGGACTGCCTCGTGCACGTGGGGACCATGCTTCAACGGCCATAACTTCCGTCATCCATGATACGTGTCAAGGGCATAACGTTCTACATGAGAGACCTGGAAAGACCAGACTGGCAAAGTCGACCCTTTTTTAGTGATTTAATCTAACGGTAATAACTAATATTTGTAAGATGCTTACTCATCAAGGAACGGGGCCAGCTTGGAAGAGCAGCGAGTGCTCTGGCTCTGCAGCCAAAGACGCCAAGTTGCAACGAGATGATGTCCATAAGCCCCTGTGACAGCACCCACACCAGCCGAGGGTCCCCTTGTCACTGCTTCTGTTGTCATCACCTTGAAGATAATCTTTTGCAAAACATTGAGGTTCAGAGAGATTCAGAGGAGTGCCCGAGGTCACACAGCCTGTGATGGGGCTAGGGTTGCATTTGAAGTATGGAGGTTCAGACCCCAAATTCTGCCATGCCGCTAAGCTTAGAAAACTGCAAGCAGGTAGAAAAACCTCATTACGGTCATTTTAACCCCCAGGGGACATTTGATCCTATGTGGGGACATTCTTAGTTGTCACAACGAGGGTAGGGAGAGAGAGTGCAACTGGCGTCTAGAGGGTGGAGGCCGGGGATGCTGCCCAACAGCCTACAGTGAGCAGGACACCCCGCCCCCGAGCAGGCTCTGGCCCCAGCTGTCAGGAGAGCCAAGATGGAAGAGCCCTGGTCCAGAGGAATGGGTGTGAACAAGCCTTGTCCTGATGCTTATTCTGAGACTGTGACACACACGCCTACAAGATCCATCAGGATCAGTACACGGTTCCGTCTGATGCATAGATTAGCCTGGAAAAGGCAAGAGGACCCCTTGGGTCCCTGGTGCTTGGTCAGCCCAGGTTTCTTGAGCAGCCCCTGGGAATCCCATCAGCCTTCCTCCCCCAGGCCAGTCGGTTTCTTAACTGCCTGAGGCCAAGGGCACCTTCTTGGGATTCCCCCCCAAAACCCTGCAGCCTCCTGGGGAAGATTTATCTGAAATCACTCTCTCCCTGATGTCAGCTCGGAAGCCGAGGGGATCGGCTTGGAGGGAAAACCCAGGGACGCTGAGCGCCGGTCTGAGCTGGCCAGCTGCCCCCACCTGGCCCCAGGCCCCAAAACCCCAAGACCCCAGAGGTCGCAGCTCTGTTCCCACCACGGGGCTGCCTAGCTCAGGACAATCTCACTTCACCTTTTCAAGCCTCAGAAGGGGACAGGAAAAGGTGCGGGCTCTGGCATCCAGTAGACCCGTGATCAGACCCCAGCCCAGCCACTCAACCTCAGACCACACATTCACCTCTCAGGGCCTCGCTTTCCTCTCTGCAGGATGGAGATAATAATAGTGCTTGGTTAAAGTGGGACTTAAGGAGGTAATAACATCAAGGACTCAGGGGCTGGCCCCGTGGCCGAGTGGTTAAGTTCAGTGCTCTGCTTCAGCAGCCCGGGGTTCATGGGTTCAGATCCCGGCCACAGACCTACGCACTGCTCATCAAGCCAGGCTGTGGTGGTGTCTCAAGTACAAAATAGAGGAAGATTGCCACAGATGTTAGCTCAGCGACAATCTTCCTCAACAACAGCAAAAAAAAAATGGACTCGGCACACTGCAAGTCCTCAACACACGCTGATCATTATGCCCCCTGTCACCACCCAGCCCTAAGCCCCCCAGACCCTTGCCAACCTCGGTACTGACTGTCTTTGGGTCCAGCTAGTTGGGCACCAACACTCTCCCCTTCTCCCACCTGCTCTCAGCCAAGATAGAATCGGCTTGAGTTAGGGGAGGGGGTCAAGTTGGGCTCGTTCCCATGGTATCATCCTCTGACACCCCCAGTTTGGTCTCCCGCACCTGAGCGGCAAGTTCTGTCTCCTGGGGACTCTTCACAGGAGTGCGGGCTATGTCCCACCCACCATCATCTGGTAGGTCTGCACTGATAGCAGCACACAACTTTTCTGTGAGGTTTCCCACACATGAGCCTCAGGGCTAGGCAAGCACTGACCTGCCAGAGTCTTCCTCTCCTTCAGTGAATTTTTGGAGACCCAGCTCACAAACTGTCTCTCTCTCCTCCCAATTCCATCTATCATTCAAGATGAATTCCACACAGATGGGGATAACCTGTCCGATTTTTCTCAGACAAGAGTTTACTGTGTTCCCTTTCTGCTGTGGCTGCCAGGAAGCTCAGAGCTGAGCTTTGTGCTCAGCGTCTTAATTTCTTCATCTCACTGACCTTCTTCTCCATTCTGCTTTAATAACCCACAGGGCCCTTCTCTCTCTCCAGAATCCCTAACTCAGAGGTCCTCAGACTTCAGATCGCAGTTTCTTCTTCTTGTGTGTAGGTCAAATGCTTGCACAAGCCCTGCTCCTCAGCCCCAGTGGGGCCACCCGTCCCCTGGGCCCTGCGTCTCTCTCCCATCACCCTTCCCACTTCGCTTCCTTCTGTATCCAGCCGAAGTTCCATGATTTATAATTCCAATCCCACTCTTGAAAACACTCTGAACCCCCAGCGTTCCGAGGGGACTGGGAATGACTCTCTTCACCCAGGGCCATCAGAGCTGCTCTCATAACCTGAATATTTTTTCTAATTTAATGACGATCCGAGGAGAAAAAAAAAATGACATGAGCCCCCCACCCCTTCCTCCGGAAAAATAATAAGATGAGAAATAACCCTTTCTCTTTGAAGAGTGGCCGGCAGCTTGGAGCAGCGCAGTGAGAGCCAGCGAGACCAAAGGCGAGAGCAGAGCTTCAGAGAGCTCGTTTTTCCCTTTTCATCGTTCACGTTGGCCTCTGCTCCCTGGAGAGAGAAGAATGCTCCAGTGAGAGTCACTGTGATCGTTTACTTTGCCTACAGATGTTTTTAAAATCCTTTATGTCTTTTGGTTGTTCTAAGATGTTTGAGAGCATCCGGGTGAGTACATCCGTCACAAGATGTTAGAGAGAGATGCACTGTTTTCAGCCGGTGTCTCTTGATGTAAGGGACCCGCAGTGGGCTCCCTGAGCCTTCCTTGAGCCTGTCCCACCCTCGAAGCCTGGACAGCCTCTGCTTGTGCTCACAGGGTGACGAGAGGCGTCTCCCACCCTGGGCCCCCCGTGGAATGTTTTCATGAAATAATTAGTGTACTTTTGATGTTTGTTTGTTTTAGTTTTCCTAAAAACCCAAATGCAGTGTGACTCTTTCTTGCTATTGGGCTGTGATCAGCCCCACAAAATGAGAGAGAAAGACAAGGTGAAGATGGGACACAGCGATGTGCACACTGGGGGGCCTCAGGCATCATTTTATCGACCCCTCCTCTTAGAAATGGGGAAACCGAGGCCCAAAGGACCCAGAAGTGACAGAGCCAAAAAGAAACCCAGTAGTTCTTAATCTCGAGTCTGCGGATGTGAATTGATATTAGAGGGACTCCGAGCTCCCATGTCCAACAGGCCTTGCTTCCATCCTCTCTCCACCGCCCCCCCACCGGCACGGCTCCCAGTGGCCTGGTCAGGGTTCCCATCCTGCTCGGCTCAGACTCCCCGGGCCGTCCGTTTCATTTCTCTCTGCAACATCTCACCCACCGTGTAAAATTAGCTCAGCCATGAGTTTCAGGAACGAATACCTGCAGCCCCTCCAGTGACAAGAAAAAGAAACCAGAGGGGACTTTCCTCCTTTCCTGCCAGCCAGGCTGGGCCCCCCTCAGCGATGCAGAGGTGCAGGAGAGAGCCTGGGGAGCCCGCCGGAAGACCCTGCAGTCCCCGGGGCCCCCGCACATCACCTAGGATGCTCGGGAGGCGGAAGAAAGATGCTGGGCCTTTTTCCATCTCATTGCCCCCCCACCCTGAGCAAACAGTCACCATACTGAATGCATAGGCTGCTGGTCCTGGGCGTTCCCGTAACACCCATTGCTGCCTAGAGGTGTCCTGCACACCTGAGTTCTTGTTGCAGTGTGATGGGGTACAGGCAGGTACTCAGCGGATTTTCACACACGGGGCACCTGTGCAACAGCAGTGGGGAAAGAAATGGCACCACTTTAGCCCCCCGGAACCCCCCTTGAGCCCCTCCCACTCACGACCTGCCCCCAAGGGCAACCCCTATCCTGGCTTCCAAGAATGTAGATCCGTCTTGCCTGGTTTTGGACTCTGTGTAAATGGAATCACTGTTCGTGTCTGGTTCCTTTCACTGACTGTTATCTGAAGTCGTGCCCGTTGTCACGTGTAGCTGTCGATCATTCATTGTCAGCGCTCTCCTCTCTATTCTGCAAATACACCACGGTTAGGTTACATGCTCTGACATTCCTATTTTTGCAGGTTAAAAAAAAAAAGCAGGACGAACTCTATATGACTCCACTCATAGGTGGAAGTTAGTATATTGATAAGGAGATCGGATCGGTGGTTACCAGGGAAAAGGGGGGGTGGGGGGAGGGCACAAAGGGGGAAGTGGTGTACCCCCAACATGACTAACAAAAATGTACAACTGAAATCTCACAAGGTTGTAATCTATCATAACATTAATAAAAAAAAAAAAAGCAGTGAAACAATTGGCAATTTCATAGGATTCCCCTAGCACTTGTCCATGCATTTTATTTCTGGTAAATACGTGGGATTGCACTGGACTCTCATTCTGGTTTTTTTATCATCTTGCCTTTTGTGTTTACATTCACCCATGCTGCTGCCTTGGTCTGAATGGCTGCACAGCCCTGCTCAGGGCACGTGCTCCCATCGCTGGCGGGCCTTGGACGGCTCCTATGCTCCCCACATACAAAACCTCCTCATTCAGGTCCCCTGATGGGCTCGATGGGAATTTCTGGGGGACGTATGTCCGGGAGTGGAATTGTGGGGTCATTTGTGCATTCTGGGGAGGCCACCTTTTTTAAAATTAGCCAGCACACTGATATCTGGAGGGTGTCCAGCAGCCCCAACGGCGGCATGGGGACCAAGTGGCGAGCTTCAGAAGTAGAGAGCCAGAGGGAGGGGCGCCATGAGCAGCCAGCAGGGGGTGCTGCTTCCCTTGGGATCCTCCAGGCCCAAGGGTCCCAGGAGGTTGGAGAGGCCACCAATGGCTGCTGCTCCAGCTGCCCCCGTGGTTCCTCAGTGACCCCAGAGAACACCTGGGAACACCTGGCCTGAGCCCCAGGGGTCGCCCATTGATGGGTGGAGGTGGAGGTCCATGAGTGGGCTCGGCAGGAAGGGGTCCTCACATCTCCATGCACCCAGACGTCCTCCTCTGCCGTCACTTGGCCATGAGGAAAAGCGAGCAGAAGGCGACAAGAGACCCTCGGGGCCCATCCCAGCACCCCAGGAGTCAGAGGAACCCCCCCCCCCAAGAACCCCAGCTCCCAGCCAGCAGCCTCCAAGCATTTTTGCTGCGGCCTGACCCTCTCTACAGCCTTGCCTTGTGTGGCATCTGGACTTTGAATTGCAAGGCTAAGAAAGAAAGTAGAAATGAAAGAGAAAGTCGAACAAATATCGACAGCAGGGGCCCACGGCAAAGGGCCCCCTGGTCGGGGACAGCTGTCCCCGAGTCCCCATGATAAGCGCTGAAGTCGTCTGAACCTTGGGCTCGAATCTCAAGCCTTGATGGCAGCCCTGACCTTAGAGACCGGGAGACATGCTTGTCTTCGCTCCCTCTCCCCTGACGACCAAGTGCCCCTCGTTCGCTCATGTGTTCATTCGTTCACTCCGCATTGACCGGGTGTCTACTGCGTGCAGGGTGTTAGCACGGGGGACCGAGGGGCGACAGGCCAGAGCCTCGCAGGGCGGGGCAAGCCTGCCGGGTTCACAGAGAGCCTCGACTGCAGACTTCTGGAGGCATCCACACGCACAGTCATGGGCCCTGGAGGAAGATGGCCACCACGGAGCACACACTGCTGTTCGCTTCAGCAGCTCCGCTTTGGCATTTCTTCATTTTAAAAAAGAAGCCAAGAGTGTCAACCACACTGGAAGTGGCCCGCGCCTCTTTGGGCTTCCGACAGGCCCGGCCACGACATGGGGGCCCCTCCAGGCAGGCTGCTCTCTCCCACGCCGTGTTCTTCAAGCGACTGTTCTTATTAAACTAACGTTGGGGGCCTGTCTACCATCACAGGAGCCACCAGCACGTGCACAGTGCTTCTGTCCTGAGGGCTCCACGTTTGTCAGCGGGTCAGGAGCCCCATTTCAGAGGTCAGGAGGGTGGGGCACAGAGAGGTTGGGAAACTGTTTTGAGGCCACCAGAAAACTGGTGCAGAGTGGGGGCCGGCCCAGGCCGTCAGGGTTCGCAGCACCTGTCACCTCTATGCTCTGCTGCTAGACACACAAGAGGGGCCAGGCCAGGGTGCCATCCACACCCATCTGCCTCACGGATAAGTAGGCACCTGGAGTGCGGGAGAAGGTTCTAGAAAACAAAGATTTCCTCCAGCAGGCTTCACCGCGGCTCCTGGGACGGCCACACTCTGAGGTTTTATGGCTCCTCAGAGCCCGGAGCAGGACAGCATTCCCAGGAAATGCGGCGACTTGACTCGAGCTCCATATCTGGTTGTAAATACGTGTTTGACTTTCTTTTTCACTTTCTTTTTGTTTTGGGGGTTTTTTTTAATCCCCACCCTGTGTTGTTGTTTTTTTCGTTTTCCCTCCAACTGTGTGTTTTCCTGTGCTTTCCAGGTTTTCTGCCTCAAGCCCGTGTTACATCTAGAATGAGAAGAAAAGCTACTTTATGTTAGAAGATAAATAAATAAATGTTTACTGTCTCTAAGCCACGGGTCAAGGGAAAAAGAACTTGCTGGAGGAATTCAGGCGAACGGTCAGTATCATCCGATTGTGTAATTTTCTCAGCGTGTTTTCTAGGCAGACGTGGCCTCAAAGAAAATTCTTTGAAAACGTTCCTCTGGTTCAGAGTGAAGACGTGATCCAGTCTGACACTGTGGTGGGGACGGCTGGAGCGCCCGCAGGCGGACTGCAGATGGGGACGCTGAGACCCAGGGTGGGTAGGTGTGGTTCCCGAGGCCACACAGCTGTGGCTCACTCTCACCAGGACCCGGACCAGAGCGGATCACGGAGCTGCCATGGAAGGCGGCAAAGACACGGCGGGCGAGGGCGGCCTGGCCGGGGGCGCGAGGCCCAGCCCCATCTCTCCAAGGGCGTGTTAAGGAGCACGTGAGCCGCGTTCGCCCGGCTGTGCCCTGGCAATTGAGAAACGACCCTAAAGCGAAAGTCCCTCCGTTTCAAGGAATAAGGTTTTCTTTCAACCCTGTCAGTCATGCTGCTGCTAAGAGCAGATGGCGCTCATGAAAGTCACTTCCTCTCTCCCGGTCTCAGTTTCCCCATCTGCAAAATGAGAAGATCGATCAACATAATAACAATAACTCACATTTACCAAGGGCTGGTTATCTGCCCATACAAGAGGTTTATCCAGACTCATTTAATCCTCTCAGGGGCACTATACAGATGGGTAAACTGAGGCAGCATGGTTAAGTAATCCACCAGAATGACATGGTGACTATGAGCAAGCTGACCCGGTGACAGGCTTTGAACCCAGGGCCTCTGACGCCAGAACCTGGGACCTGATTTCCACACCATCTGCTTCTGGAGGGTCTTAGCAGCTTTACTGACTCCACACTGCGCTCCAGATGTCACCTCCACAATCAGAAAGAAGTGGATCTTAGGACACGTCCAGCGTGAGCTGGGACGAGCGTGGGCACCTCTTCCCTGCCCAGGGCAGAGCGTATGCGGGGTCGTGCCAAGAGTCTGCAGTTGATTTCCTACAAACATTTGGGGCAAACTGGCTTCCTCAACATTCAAGAGGGCGGAAGAGGAGACAGAGGGCTCAGTAGATGAGCCAGGAGCATGATCCATCCTCGGGGCTGAGCACGTGAGCCTCGATTTCCCCATCTGCAGAATGGGGGCATGAGACTGGCCAAAGGTATCAATTCCTGGCTGAAGCAGAGCCGGAACACCTTCACCCCTCCTCTGAGAAGGTGACAGTCACAGCTACACGCGGGGACACTTACTGCCTGCCAGCATGGTGCCAAGAATGTCACAGAGCTTTACTCCTCACAGCTGTCCAGTGAGCTGGAGGCTGTTACTACCCCCATGTGCCTAACAGGGAAACCAAGGTACCGGGAAGATGGGCAGTTCCTGTGGCTAGAAAGTCAGGAGGGCTGGAAGATGAGCCCCAAAGTGGGGCTCCAGGCCCTGGGCTCGGGGCCACCACACCACAGACCTCTCCAAGCCAGAGCCACTCTCACGTATGGTATGCCAGGAGCTGGGGCCACCTGTGTCATGCACCCCATCATGCATGTGACAGTTGCCTCACAGCCCCGGAAGGACGATGGCGAGGGTCCAGAGAAATGAGGACTGGCTCTTTCTTCCCAGGTGCAGAGGGGCGAGACCCTGCGGGTGACAGGACCACGCTCCCACCCGGCTGCCAGCACCCCCTGTGGCCCCACTCTGTGTGGGAGGGGCTGTGATGGGGCAGCAGAAAATGAACTCTGAACAGCTGCGCAGCAAGACACCAGGAAGGAACACAGTTTGCTCTGCTGTCCTTCCATCGGGCCAGGCGCCCTGGCCAGCGAGGCGCGGGACACTGGAGGGGCGGGCGCCTCCTGGACAGTCCAGGCCTCGCTTCGGCCCCACCTGGACCTGCCCGCAGACGATTCTGAGCTCCTCCCGGAGGTGAAGGCCTCAGCGAGATGCCCTGGAGCGTCCAGGAGGGACAGGACTCCAGAGACAGTGACAAATATTTCAATCCCACTTCCGCAACTCAGCTGGGGTCCTTGGAGCCTCACTCCCGAGACGGCTCACCATCCACAAGTGCTGTCAGCATCTGAGCCTCGGGCCTGGTGGCCAAGACCGTCTCCGGCCTCGAGGGGGGAGGACTTCCTGCAAAGTCGTTGAGGTGTTTAGAAGCCCCACGGGTCCACCACGCAGGCCAAATGTGAGCGAGAGGAAGCGGCCGCCTTGCTGAGGCCACACCGGCCTGAGTGGCTCCGGCTGTTCCTCTCCCACAAGGCCATGGAGTGGAGTGTCAGGGCCTCGGCCCTGGGTCTGGGCTGTCTCTCTCTTTGCCACATCGCTGTGTGGCCTTGGGAAAGTGACTCCATCTCTCTGGACTCTAGTTCTGCTCCATACAATGGGGCTAAAAGGAGCTTTTATCTCATCGACTCGTGGGTCACACGGACCAGTGCTCTGAAGTGCTTAGAACAGGGCCTGGCACATAGTAAGAGCTCAATACATTAGTTATTCTGTCTGTCCGCCCCAGGCCGCAGCAGCCCAGGAGCCATGTAGGGGCCCAGCTGAGGGCTTTTCTGACTGTCCTTGGAGAAGATGCCACCCAGGGGGCAGCCTGGGTCCCCAGACCTCTAGGAGGGCTGTGGGAGCCACTCACTGGCCTACACACTGGCACATGAGGCCACATGTCACACACGCGCACATCCATACACAGTCACATGCACAGACATACTGCCATGTGTGCACATGTCTACATGCACACGCAGGCTCACACAGGCAGACGCACACACAGGCGCACACAGGCACGGTGCATCCACATGCATACACAGGCACATGCACACACAGGCACACACAGTCACAGTGCATCCACATGCATACACAGGCACATGCACACACAGGTACACACAGGCACACACAGCCACATGCACACACATGCACACGGCAGCTGCCTCTGGTCTCCCCTCCTCCCACAGGAGCAGGGCAGGGCGGGCGGGCGGGTGGTGGGGACGGGGCTGGGGCAGAGCCCTGTTGCTCAATGCCAGGCCCGCGCCGAGTCTCAACGGTCAGGGACCCGGCTGTCGGAGCCCGCGAGGCCTCGAAATCCGGCCTCTGCGGGCCGTGGGCTTTTAATATTTTTAGAGAAGTTGGGTTTCTGCCAAGTTCCTCTGCTTCAGATTCTTCCTGGAGCTGGTGGGTTCCCGCCCCCCCGAGATCCCAGGCCCGGCGTCCGCAGGCCCGGCAGCGCCTCTGGGGGCTTCACAGAATCACAGAGGCCACCGCAGCTGCCAAGTCATGCTCCGAGCCCCACACGGAGGTGCCCGGCCCACAGGGGCACTCGCCCAGGCCACCCCGTGTCCCCCCAGCTCAGAGCGGGGGCTCCAGGAGACACTTCCTCTCGGCCCTCTGCCCCTCCGCTTCTTTTTTCCTTTTGTCGTCCCCCGGCCTTTTTCAAGGGGAAGATTGGCCCCGCTGTGTGCTGAGGAGTACACTGGTCTCGCCCCTCGTGAGAGGCAGCACCTCCTTCCCGGGGGGACACAGGCCGGTGCACTGCCTTCGAGCCCCCTGGCTTGTTTCCCTTGCTTTGTTCTGTCTGCCCAGACACATGCAAAAGTCACTTTTCCGATATCCTGCTCACTCGTAATCCAGAAGTCAGCTTGCAGCCTGGCTGAGCACCGGGCGGGGCCAGCGCTGGGCGCAGCCAAAACAAAGCCCTCCAGTCGGAGTCCCAGCCCAGCATCCACCCGGCAGCAGAGGGACGCAAAGACGTGGGAACAGGGGCAGCGAGGGCGGGGGCCGTGGCTTGGGGGTCGGCCCTGGTACATTTGACACAGGGTGACCGTGGCCTCACAGTGAGTCTGCCCTTATTCTGAAAGGGGTGGGATTCAGGTTTTAAAGTCACTCTGTTATCCATTCTTGAAGACTGTCCCTTCAGCTCCTGTTGCTGCCGTAACATCTGACCACAAATCTCGCAGCTTAAAACTGCGCGAATGTATTATCTCCCAGTTCCGGAAGTTAGACGTCTGACACGGCCTCACTGGGCTAAAATCAAGGTGTCAGCAGGGCTGCGTTCCCTCTGGAGGCTCTGGGAAAGAATCCATTCCTTTGCCTTCTCCAGCTTCTAGAGGTCACCCACACTCCTTGGCTCGTGGTCACTTCCTCCGTCTTCAACGCCAGCAGCCCAGCAGCGTCCAATCCCTATCTGACTCTGCTTCTGTCCTCATATCTCTTTCTCTTACTCTGACCCTCCTGCCTCCCTCTTATAAGGGCCCTTGTGATTAGCTGGACTCATCCAGATAATCCAGAACAATCTCCCCATCTCGAGATCCTTAACTGAATCACCTCCACAAAGTCCCTTTTGCCATGTGAGGACACATATCTACAGTTCTTTAGGTGGAGGGATCATTATTCCGCCAGCCCCACAAACCTTGAGCAACTTACTGGGCATCTCTGGGCATCTCTTTCCTCATCAATGAAATGGTAATGATAATGATAATGGTGATGATGATGATGATGATGATAGTGATGGTGGTAGTGATGATGATGATGGTGGTGATGATGATAATGATAATGATGGTGATGATGATGATGGTGATGTTGGTGATGGTGATGATGATGATGGTGGTGATGATGATGATGATGGTGACGGTGATGATAACGATAATGATGGTGATGACAATGATGGTGATGATGATGGTGATGATGATGGTGGTGATGATGATGATGATGGTGATGGTGATGGTGATGATGATGGTGATGGTGGTGATGGTGGTGATGGTGTGATGATGATGATGATGGTGATGGTGGTGATGATGGTGATGGTGATGATGATGGTGATGGTGATGATGATGGTGATGGTGTGATGATGATGATGATGGTGATGGTGGTGATGATGGTGATGGTGATGATGATGGTGATGGTGATGATGATGGTGATGGTGGTGATGATGGTGATGGTGTGATGATGATGATTATGGTGGTGGTGGTGGTGGTGTTGATGAGGACGATGGTACCCACTCCTACAGAGCTGTTGGGAGGATTAAATTGGTTCATAGTCACAGCTCATATGACCACACTAAGCACATAGTAAGTGCTACATATGTGAGTTCATCACATTTAAATGCGGGTCCCTTTGCTACAGGGAAGTTTCTGCACCTAGCTTGAGCTCTTTCCCCTCTGGGTAACTGGCTTGATCTAAAACATGATGTTTCTTCATGAACCTTCAATGAAAACCAGCGATCCTGCCATAGCATTTAAATAGCTCCATCTCCACAAAGGGCTGGACCATTTGTACAGGTGACGAACAGCGGGGTCTTGTAGCCCTGGTTTAGAAAAGGTCTAGTGAGGAGTAAACCGGTCCATCTCTCAGCGCGCCTCCGCCACCCCAGCCTTCTCCTTCCCTTGCACACCAAGCCCCTGTAGTCCCCAGGACCTTTGCACTGGCTGTCCTAGCTTCCTACACAGCCCTTCCCCCACCTCCAACACCACTCTTTTTACCTCCCAGCTGCTCTCCCCTCATCCTCCAGGATGCAGCCTAAACGGACTCCCTCAAAGAGAACACCCCCGAGCACCATCTGCAGCAGGAGCCCCATTTTCCAGAGGACACCCTATTTTTTTCTGTCAGGGGGCCATTCTGCATTCATCTGTTTGGTCACGGGTTGCCTCCGTGTCCAGCATGCTGGCCATGCCTGTCTCTGCTCACCCAGCACCCAGCACCATGCCCGGCAGCTGGTCAGCTCTCTAGCTGCTGGGTGGCGCATGAGGATCGAAGCCAGGGCCTCCAGCCGTCAGGCTTCAGCTGGCAAACACTTACTGGGCCACTCCCACTCCCAGGGGCCAGGCGTGAGGGCAGGGACTGCACACATCAGGATGAAGCAGCAGCACTGAGAGAGAAACCAATGGATCTTTAGGACCCCGCACGGTGTGAGCCTAAGGGAGCTGTTCTCAGCCACAGTGAGCATCCGGTAGCTTTTGTGCAGCCAGCACAGAGCACCGTCGCCTGCCACCCACTGGAGGCTCACGCCAACCCTGTGACCTCGGGAGGGCTAGGATTCCTGCCCCCATTTTAAAGATGCAGAAACTAAAGCCCAGAGAGGTTACCCAGACTGCCTAGGTCACACAGCTGGTGTATGGCCCAGCTCCTCAACCTTGGTGAGGAGGGCTGACCCTACCACCGTCCGGCAGAGAGACCATCCATCCTCCTTGGACGCCACATTAGCAGGGTAATCAGAAGTGTTTCTACAAGGTCAGGAGGGAGCATGTGCTAGGAGCCCCCATTACAGACGCAATGCTAGGGTTCCAGAATTTATCGAGAGCTTGGCCCTGCCCTGCATCCCCCACTGATGCACCCACTGAGATGGGAATGTGCTGCCCGACCTCAAGCTCTCCAAGCGAGCGAGAGCGGGCAAGGCAAGGGAGACACCAGGAGGCACTCTGGGGGCAAAGCCAAGCAGGGGTCTGGGCTCAGGGAGGGAGCAGGCGCGTGGGCCCATGCGGAAGAGCGGGGCTCGGATCTCTGGGACAAGCTTGACACAGCCAAGGGACAAAGTCGAAATTCAGGGGCATCAGCTCAAGCATGCACCTCGTATGCCTCGCTAAGTAACAAATCATGACTGTGTCTATTTTTACCTAATCTTCGCCATTCCCGGTGGTGAAAGAGCTGCGACAATTGAGGAAGTGCTGGGTGGACTTTTTTTTCTTCTTAATCAAAGTGCGAAACTTTCCTTTAAGATTCCAGCTTCTGAGAGAGCGCGCTGAGGGGGCCCATGGAGCCGCAGCCCCTCCGAGAACTGGTCCTCCACTCAGCCCTCCCGACGTGAGGCTGGGGGACGGCAGCCAGGTCCCCGTGGGCCCAGCGTCGGGGGCCCTGAGAGCCGTGTGTTGTGACATCCCCAGGGTGGGTCGGGCACGCTGTTAGGGCTCAGGGTTGGTTTTTCAGATCGCCCTTGAAGACTCTCGCCCAGAGTCCTTCTTTCATAATGCAGCTCGGAACATTCCCACAAACCGTCACGAAGTATTTTGGGCGACACATTTCTATAACTGTAAGCCTCTTTAAAACAATTTTTTTTTCAGTTTTGCCCTTTTGCAAAATAACTGTTTTTATACGGACTCAGAAGCTCTTTCAGAGTTAGTCTCGGCCGGCACTGCGCCTGCACGTGGCATTGAAGAGAAAGCGGGGACCAAGGGCTCAGTTCCTCTGCTCCCAACCCGGGGGTCTCGCTGCAGGGGGTGAGCCCACAGCCACAGAGCCACCTCCTCTCCTCGGAAGCTTCATGCTGAGCCTCCGAGGGAAGGACGCTGGAGCCTGTGTTAGCCCAGTTTCTCCTCTGTAACGGGGAAAGGCGTCACCATTTGAAAGCAAGCAGGAGAATAAGGCGTCGGACCGAAACACAGCCGGTGGGAGTCCCAGACACGGGGCTCGTCCAAAGCAGGCCCCTTGCACTACAAAAGCGGCCACGGTGACACGGTCAGCACTCCTCCCTCTGCGGAATCTGGACCCTGCGAGGCTCAGGGCCGTGCACTTAGTGTCAGTCTATTTTTGTAAAAACAAAACAGGTACACACGCCCAGGAGGGATCCTGGCAAACCAGCAGCGTGGACCACCCCTGGTTTGGAAATTTGAGGAGGGGGGAAGCTTCCTCTTTTTCGCTTTTACTACATTTCTCTGTCGTTTAAGTTTTTCGGCAATACCTGTATATTTCTTGTGTGCGTTTCTTACGTTTGTGTGTGTTTTCCCTTAAAAAAAACAATAAAGGGAAAATGTTATCGTACACCCAGTGCACACAAGATGCTGAATCGGATGCTGAATATCATGCAAAACCGAGAAGTGGTAGCAAAAGTAGCGATTACCGTTTACCGAGCGTTTACTCCGCGCCCAGCGCCTTCGTAAGCACTTTGTGTGCGTGGCCTCGTTTGATCCCTACACGGCTCTCGGAAGCGGGTGCTCCCGTTCTGCCCGTTTTACAGATGAGCAACGCGTGTGAAGCTGTTCCTCCGGAGTCACCAGCGTCCACGGCAGAGGGTGGGGGCAGGGTTTGAACTGGGGGACCCCCATCTCAACACTGTGATCCAGCAGACGTGCAGCGGGGAAGGACGCAGAGAGCGGGAAGACGGGTGAGAAGGGGGAGCTGAGGCCACGCCAGGAGCAGGAAGGTGTGAGGCGGCGGCCACGGTGAACCAGGGGTCTGGCCAATGACTGGATGTTGCCAAGGGGGAGGGAAGGAAACCAAGAGGAGGGGCGTTCAAGCCCTGGAGATGCATTTGGATGAAGGGGCGAGTTCCCGTGGTTACGCAGGGGCACCCACTGCAGCCACGGCTTTGAGATTCTCGGTTCTTTATGAGATAGTCCAATTTTTTGAAAACCACTCTTCTACATCTGTTTACACTTCACCCTGTCTATACAGGGATATCGAACAGACAAGGTTCAAGAAAGATTTCCTGTCGGGCCAGCCCAATGGTGTAGCAGTTAAGTTCGTGTTCTCTACTTCAGTGGTCCTGGGTTCACTGGTTCGGATCCCGGCCACAGACATACGCACCACTTATCAAGCCATGCAGTGGCAGCATCCCACATATAAAGCAGAGGAAGATGGGCACGGATGTGAGCTCAGGGCCAGTCTTCCTCAGCAAAAAGAGGAGGATCGGCGGTAGATGTTAGCTCAGGGCTAATCTTCCTCATGAAAAAAAAAGAAAGAAAGAAAGATTTCCTTTAAGCCTTCAATAATTTGAGACAGGCCACAGAGCGAGGCAAGCTCTCTGCTGAGACCCGTGACAACCTAGCGCTGGAGACAGCACCAGCAGGGTATCAGATCTCAAGCCAGTGAGTGTCAGGAAGAAGGTTTTAAAGCACAGTTTGCGTGTCATAAAACTCAGGGACTCGAGTGACGGCCGCACGGAAGCAGTGTTCCGTAAACTCTTCAGAGAAAGTGACTCAGGAGGAGGTTTCCTTACAGGAGCAGGTTTTGAACACTTACAAATTTGGTTTGTTTGGGAAACAGATGTCATCCAGAAATTTGGTTTGAGAGTGTTTGATTCCATGTCATTGGTTTTCTTAGTGACTTTGTTTTTCCAACTGCAGTTCAGCAATCCAGGCATTTTTGAGGAACACAACTGCATGGCTGGCAAGAGATGGCATCACTGACTTTTCAAGGCCAGTGGATTGGGTTTGAAGAAGGGTTGCCACGTACAGTGGTGCAGTTTGTGCACTGCACAAAGCACATGACTTTCAAGTAGAACTAAAACTACAGGCTGTGTGCTGCCCAGTCTGAAGCAAAGGGCTCCTTTTTCTTTGAACAAAAGGCATAGCATTCAGCTTGCCACACCCTAGGCCTGCAGGTCTGCATTAGCCCAGAGGGGGTGTCTTTTTCTAACCCATCTTCCCAGTCAGGGCGCCTTTTTCCCTTCTCACACAAGACTGCCATGTAGGCCAGCTGGCCGTGGCTCTAGACTGGGAGAGCCAATGGAGTGAGGGAAGGTGCAAGTCTACCCATTGAGGAGCACCTCTGTGTCAAGGTCAGAAGCAGGCAGGGCAGCCCAAGGTGTGGTCTGATAAAGAGAAAGAAATGAGGCGCTTTTATGAGTTCAGTTTGCAGCGAGTGTGGAACTTTTGTGAGCCCCTCACTTTGAGGCTGGCCGCGGGCCCTTTGTTAAACATTGACCAAGACAGATGACAACACCAGCCTGAGGTTCCCTTCAAAGCTGCACCTGCAGTCCTGCATCTGTAAGGGACCACGGGGTTGAGGGGGACCCGCACGGGCAGGGCCTCCGCCTCCGGCCGGCACATTTTAGCTACACAGCCCTCGTGCCTGCTGGTCTCAAATCCCTTGGTCAAGAGCCGGTTGGGAAGGGAAGGGCCCCAGGAATTGCCCCAAAGGCAGAGCTGGGTGGATTCGAATCACATCCAGGTGTAAATGGCTGATGCTGGAGCCTCTGAGAGCGAGGTGTGACAGAGGGAGGGAGGCACCACCGGCTGCCCTAGCTGACGAAGGAGGGTCCTCCAGGGCAGAGCAGAGGGAGCGGGACACAGGGCGCCACACTGTGCCTGCCCCCCCGCGGGCTCAGCGCTGCCTGTCTTCCTCCGTTCGCTCCATTCCCGCACGCTGGCCTCTGCCGTGTGCGGCCGCCGAGCCAAGGCTGGGACGGTGGAAAGGAAGACGCCGACCTGTTCTCGGGGCTTCGTCTCTAAAGCCGTGTAAAACTAGCGGACGCCTGGGGGACGTCTGTGCTCTTAGCTGCATTACCTCAGTAATCCTCACGTCATCCCAGCCTAACTCGGAGACATCCCTTACAGGAATGTGTGACCTGTGAAATGTTGCCCACATATCGGGTATTGAGAGGAATAAAGAGGCTTCAAAGCTTGTGCTGTGTAACGATCACTGTTGGTTTGAACGGATCCAAACTACCCCTGAACAGAAGCTGGCCCCAGGGAGTTTGATGACCGAGAAGTCGGCTGTTCCTGAGTGCCTGGAGCTCCTGGCCAAAGGCCAAAGTGGGTCCACAGGAAAGCGGGTCCCAAGTGGGGCATGGACACAGGGGCAGCAGGTCCGAGCTAGCACGATGCAAAACCAGCCCCGCCACGGGGCTGAACTCGGGCTCCAGGGGAGACGGCCCCACTCAACGAGCGACGGGCGTGCCAAGCAGGCCCCCCGGGCTGTCCCCAGTGGACCCCACCCCAAGATCCCAGGACAGTCGGCAGAAGCTCAGAGACGCTGGTGTCGAAGAAAGACTCAGGGCAAGATCCTGCAGAGGATGCCGCCGAAGAGGGCGCTGGGTGAGCGTTTCACTCCCACCCACAAGTAGCAGTCCTGACAGGGGCGACAGTAGTAGTCATCGCAGACCGGTAGCGGTCACAGCAGTAAGAACGGTGACAGAGCAGTGACTGTCTAATTAGCAGCAGTCATTGCAGCAGTAAAAGCAGTTATGCAGCCAGTGGAAACAGTGGGAGTACTAACAGGAGCTGTAGAAGCAGCAAGAGTAGCAGAGACAGGAGCAGTATTGGCAGAGACAGTGGCAGCAGGAACAGAAGGAGGAGTAACGGAGGCCGTAGTAACAGGAGCTGCAGTAGTAGTAAGGGGAGAGGGCAGCAGCAGCAGTAACGGCGTTAGTACTCACAAGAGTAGAAACGGTAGAAGCAGTGATAGTAGCCATAGTACTACCAGTACTGGTACTAGTAGTTGTAGTAATAGTAGATGGCAATAGTAGGAATAGTATAGAAGTACTAGTAGTAATACTAGTACTAATATCACTGGTAGTAATAGTGTTAGCAGCAGTAGTACTAGTAGTACTAGTGATAATAGTACTCATAGTAATAGTGATAGTAGTAGCCATAGAAATAGTGGGAGCAGTACTAGTAGTAATAGTGAGCGTAGTACTGGTAGCAATAGCAATAGTAGCTGTGGTAGTAAAAGTAATGGTAATACTAGTAGTAGTAGTAAAAGTAGTAGCAACAGTGATAGTAGTAGCGGTGGTAATAGTCATGGTAGTACTAGTGGTAGTAGTAATAGTAGTAGTAGCAACAGTGGTAGTAGTAATGGTGGTAATAGTCATGGTAGTACTAGTGGTAGTAGTAATAGTAGTAGTAGCAACAGTGGTAGTAGTAGTGGTGGTAATGGGAATGGTAGTACCAGTGGTAGTAGCGCTGGTAGTGCTAGTCGTAATAGCAGTAGTAGCGATGGTAGTGCTAACCCTCTTAGAAGCAACAATCACAGCCAGAGGAGGAGCTCGCCTGCGCCAGGGGCTGTGCTAAGGGTCTTCTGTGTTAATCCATTTAATCCTCATGACACTATGTGAGAGGTACTTGCCCTGCTCTCATTACACAGATAAGGAAACTGAGGCACAGGCATGTTAAGTAACTCACCCAAGGTCACCCAAAAAGCGTCAGGGGCCGGAACGTGAACCCACACCTGCACGTTCTTAACCGGTGACCACCCCTGAGCCGGGGGACCACAGACCTTCCCGGGACCGTGGGGGGCGGTGCTGAAGCCATCCGGGCGTAACCCCTGCATGCGTGCCCACCTGCCGCGGGCCCGGCATCACCCGGGCCCAGCGCCCCAGCCTCGGGAAGCTTGTGCTTGGTGGGAGACAGGCTGGACAACAGCACGAATCCTCAGAGAGTGCGAGGGGCTGAGGGGTACGGAGGGCCCTGAGGGCGGGCCTCCCAGTGCGCGAGGCCAGGGCAGGTCCCCGCAGGAGGGGACGTCTGAGCCGAGATCTGCCTGACGCAGGGGCGGCCACGTGCAGTTCCAGGGGCAGAGCCCTCCTGGCCGAGGAAGCAGCTGGTGCCAGCACTGCGAGGCCGGAGGAAGCCTGGCAAGCTCAGGGCAGAGTGCGATGGGGGAGGTGGCCCAAGCCCTTCCCACAGCCCTGGAGAGGAAAGCTTTCCCATTAAAATGCTTTTGAAAAAATACACAAAAAACAAAAACACCATTCATAACCTCACCGCTTTTATAATTACATAAAGCTGTGAAAATGCCCCATCTGCCCTTCTGTTCCCCAGTCAAAGCTGGAGAATTAATTGGCAGAGAAAGCAGGCTTTCAAAGAGTATAAACCATTTGCGTCGATGTGAGATGCCCCAGATGTCCGTCTGCCTCGCTCTCTTGAAGGCTTGGACCGTCCCCTCCTTGGCAGCTCCCAGCTGGCCCGTCTCTGGCAGCACAACAAACCGCCAGGGCCCGAGAGCACACGCAACAAGAAGGTTAGAACTGTGCATAAACGGAGATTAATAGGCTCTGAGCAAACGTGGAGGTCCTTCCTCCTGAGTGCAGGGCAAGGGCTCGGGCACCTGGTCTTCAGGTCACACATGTGGATCTGAGGCTTTTTGTCTTCATTTTGGTTTTCTCAGCTACGTTTTGAGAAGGTGGGAATTTCTTGACCCCTGACTTCCAGCTTTACAGTGTTGGCACAGTGACAAATGAGCCCCAATACGAAAAGGAAGGTGATCGCTGGAGCCAGGAGGAGCCAGAGCGACTTAGCGAAAATTGCGGAACCACACAGAGCAGAAGACCCCAAGGACACTCAGAATGACCCCGGGATGACACGAGCCCCTCTAGCAAGGGATCCACTGCTCTATCACAGGAAAGAGCTGCTTTCAGGACGAGGTGGAAATGGGTTTGATAGCACGGTGAAAAGTCAGTTCTAAGGGTGGATTTCAGCATGGCCGAGGGCCAGATTCCAACCACAAAGGCAAAGAAAACCCAAAAGTCATGAAATGACCCAGCCAGGGAAGATGCCATGGGGCAGCAGAAACTCTCCTATTTTAGGTAATTTCTTAAAAGAGCAGAAGTAATTATGGGCTGTCCCCTCCTCAGAGGTGTGAGGTCTCTCTTCTCACCTTCTCATATCTGGTTCCTGTCCTCACCTCGTTTCTCTCTCTCCCCCCTGCCGAATAATCATTACGATGCAGCTAAAACCAAACGCTCTTTCTGATGTCTCTTTTGTCAAATTCCACTGAACCTCACTCACTCATTCCGAAAAAATGTCTAGATACTTTATTCTGATTCTATTTTATGTCATTTTTGAAACATAAACCCCTCGACAGAGTACTGTGTAATACATAAGAGAAACTCAGACATAATTTTTAAAGAAGCGTGTGGTTCTTGAACCTCAGTCTCTGGTGCAGAGAGCCGACGGCCGCGGCATCACAGCGAATGCGCCTGTGGGGCAGGGTGTGTGGGAGGTGAGATTAAAGCTGAGGTGAATCTTGGGTCCTAACCAGGACCCCGGGGCCCACCCATCTGTCACCATCGTGTTTTCTTCCCCACTGAAGTATTTGCTTTCGATCTTCCATGCATCGTAGGACAAGTCCACCTTAGAAACTGTCTTTCTTCTTTTAAGACCCACTCAAAACTTCCAGCATAATTTCCCATCAAGCCGTAAGAAGGCTAGTTCACACGCTCGCTACTCAAAGCGTGGTCCGCAGCCAGCACCCTCGGGGTCCCTGGGAGCTGGTAAGAAATGCACACTCTCGGGCCCACGCCCCACAGGGCGAGGAGCATCGCTGGACTCTGCAGTTGACTCGTCCTCTCGCACAACGACAGTTTCTGGAACTCATGTGACTCCCGAAGTGCCTGTCTGTTTCCTGGGGAGGAGAAAAAGTAGAAGATGCTGCGCCTGCTCCCAGTGCCCACCACCCAGGGGAGGCCAGAGCACCCAACCCTGAAACATCGACCAGCCGCCCCAGCCAGCCCCTGCTGAAGTGCCAGAGAGGCAGAAGCAAAGGGCCCCCCGTGCCCGGGCTCCCCGGACCGCCACGACCCGGCAGCACAACCGCCTCTGGTTAGGGTAGAAGACAAAACAGACACCCCGTTTGAAGCGACATAACTGCTTCCAGGAAGCCCTTGTGTGCCCAGCCCCCCAAGACTGGATCAGCCCCCACTCCTGAAGCCGGTGATCTCAGCCTGACTCCACATTGGCATCATCTGAGGAGACTGTTTCAACACGGATGCACAGGGCCCTCCCCTTGTTAGTAGAATTGGGGTCTCTCGAGGTGGGTCCCCACATCCGTATCTTAGCAGCTTCCAGGTGGGTCTACTGTGCAGCCAGGGCTGGGCGCCTCTGCACACACCTCGCTCACACCGTCTCCAGTTTACACCTGCTCTGTCCTCCGTGGACACGTCCCACCCCACCAGGTTGGACAGCCCCACTGTTGTCCCATGGCACCCAGTTCTTAGCCACTTAATATGATTTTCTAGTAATCTACCGCCCCACTAGACGGAGCTCCTGGAGGGCGAGGGCTGTGTCTGGTTTGCTGTGTGTTCCTAGCACTCAGCACGTAGATGTTCTCGTTACATGCGTGTGGAATTGAAATCAACAGCCAGGTGTGAGTGCAAGCGCCTGGTGCCACTCCACGCTTCTTCACCGCCTTGCCCAGTCCCCATGATGCCCGGCCTGCTCCTCCACCCCTTTGCTCTTGTCTGCCCACAGCTGGCACCCTAGACCCTTAGCAGGGCCATCCCTACCTCCCTTGCCCAAGGCAGGTGCCCCAGCCCAGGCTTCTGAGGTCTCAGCCTTAGTGCCTGGACTATTCATCAGGTTGACCTGGGGCACCAGCTGAGACCTGGGCATCAGGTTGACCTGGGGCACCAGCTGAGACCTGGCCATCACGTTGACCTTGGGCACCAGCTGAGACCTGGCCATCAGGTTGACCTTGGGCACCAGCTGAGACCTTGGCCATCAGGTTGACCTTGGGCACCTGGGTTTCCGTCTACCTTGTTTCTGAGCCTTTTCTCCCCAGCTGGTGCTCCAATTAATGATGACTTGAGTTCCTTTCTTACTTGTTACATCTAACCCCCTTGTCTGGGGCCCTGATTTCTTCTTCTTAACTATCCCAAGGCTCCCCACTCACATGCAGCTGCAGCTGTCCCCTGGTGTTCTAGAACCCAGCTCCTACTATCAGAGCTTCCTGCGCTGACCAGCTGCCAGCACCCACACTCTTGCTTCCCCTGTTCCCCAATTCCTTTCAGCTTTGCTGCCTGTGACTGTCAGGACCCTCCTGATTTCCCCTTGATGGGCTGCCCTTTGGCCTGTGATGATCTTCCCCGCAAAGACTCTGGCCTCCTGCCTGAGTTTCCCCTGTTCCCCACCACTGCAGCTGTGTCTGGGTTCCCCCCGCCCCCGCACCCTGAAACCCATACTTAATATCCCACTCTTAAGCTCAACAATGTCTGTTGACGGATGACACAACAGATGGATGGATAAATGGTGGATGGAAGGATGGATGGATGGATAATGATGGCTGGGGGGGGGGTGGATGGATGGATAATGATGGATGGGTGGATGATCAGGCGGATGGATTGTTAGAAAAGTGGAGGAGGAGTGGAGGATGGATAGAAAGACAAGTGAATAGATTGGTGGATGGATGGATGGATGGGTGGATAGATGGATCGATGGATAGATGGATGGATAGATGATGGATAGATCGATAGATAGATCGATAGATAGATCGATAGACAGATAGATGGGGTAAATCAGTTGAACTATCTCAATCCTGAAAGTCCAACATACCTGTAGCAGAGCTTACTGGATCAACTCAAAGGGACATCTAGAAAGCTTACCAACGTGTCTAGAACCATGGTCTACAGAGAAGAATGAAAGATGGCCCCTGCCCTCACGACGCTTAAAGTCTAGAGTAGGTGGGCCCCAGCCTTCCATGGGAACTGGATGGACAGGCCACAGCCGAGCTGAACACCCCCCTGGCCGCAGCTAGCGCTTCCTTGCAGGTCAAACTCACTGCCAGGATGGGTTCCTTCTCTGTAAAATGGGGATGTTATTCATTGCACCTGCCTATGTCAGTGTCCTGTGGCTTCTGCAGAAAAGGACCACAAACTTGGTGGCTTGTAACAGAAACTTATTCTCTTACAGTTCTGAAAGCCGGCAGTCTGAAATCCATTTTGCTGGGCCAAAATTAAGACGTCGGCAGGGCCAGGCTTCCCCTGGTGGCCCAGGGGGAGAATCCATGTCCTCGCCTCTCCCAGTTTCTGACACTGTTCTCTTTTCTTGGCTGGTGGCCTCGTCACTCCAGTCTCTGCCTCCGTGGCCACATGGCTTTTACCTCTTCTCTGTGTCAAATCTGCCTCCCGCTCCCTCTTGGAAGGACATTTGTGATTGCGTGTAGGGCCCACCCAGATAACCCAACATACTCTCCCTGTCTCAAAAGCCTTAATTTAATCACGTCTGCAAAGTCCTTTTTTGGCCATGTAAGGTAACGGTCAGAGGCTCTGGGGGTTAGGACGTGGGTGTCTTTGAGGGGCAGCTATTCAGCCTCCCACACCACCCCACCCGCTCAGGGTAGGTTAAGTCTCGCCTGGTACATAGCAACCACTCCATAAATACTGGCTGTCTCAATGATCACAAGTGTTCAACATTGTCCTCGGGGTGCTTGTGAACCTACAAGGAGAAAAAAGAAATTGCTGTTTGTTCTGTGCGTCTAGAAAATAGACTTGCGGCTGGCTCACGCGTTTGTTTGGAACTCAGATGCAGCTGCTGTCTGGCTGGCTGACTCTCCACTTCTCTGCGGCCACAGACCCTGTGGCCACTTCCCTGAAAAGGGTCAGTCAACACAACTCACTGAGAAACCTCACTTGGAGGAACGACTGTCCCAGTGTCGGAGGACAGACAAAGCTGAAGGCCACCAGTCACTGGGGGGTTACTGAAAGTCAAGAGAATCTGAACCAGCAAATACCAAGAAGGAGGAAAGGAACCCACTTCCAAGCAAGCTGCTGGACGCCAGAGATGCGTCATCTCGTGCCAAGACCCGGAGCCTTCCCAGGATGAGGCACTTGAGCCACAGATGAAAATGCCATCTGGTTTCTGCCCTATGTATGACCTAAAAAAAAAATCACTTTGAGAGATGTAGGTGGGGGTAGAGAAGAGGATAAGGAAGCCTTCTGGGCTGGGAAAATTGCATGTGTTTTACAAAGTATTTTTGGTCATTTTAGAGCAACCTCATTAACCCCTCTGAGCCTGGAAGAAATTTACTTTCTTTTCAGATTCAAATGAATCCCAGTGAAGGATGCATCCCTGGGAAGTTTTAATAGGGCCTGGATATTAACGATGATAGTAAGTTTCTTTGGTGTGATGACAGCAAGGGGGTTCTGAAGAAGGAAGTCTTCATTCTTAGTAGACACCCCGAACATATTTGTGTGTGGTCTGTCAACACACCTGCAACTTACTTTTAAATGGATCAACAAATATATAAACACAGATATACAAAGCAAATATGGGGAAATGGGGACAGCTGTTGAGTGTGGGTAGTGGGTAAATATTGGCATCCATCACTCTCAACTTCTCAGTATGTTTGAAAAGTTTCGTAATAAAAAGTTGTGGGGGTGAGGAGAAAAGAAAGAGGGTTAAAGGAAGCTGAGAGTTCTCCTGATCATTTTTCCAAGACTCAACCTGATGCGCACGGGGACCGTCTGAGGCTGAGGGGAAGCTCCAGAGACCAGAGGCTTCGTTCCCATAGGGCTGCTGGGGTACGGATGAAAGAGGGGGTAGGCAACGGGAGAGACAGCCCTGGCAGAGGTGCTTTCTCGGCTTTGGGACATTAGCAGAACCAGAGCCAAAATGCCCGTGGCACGGTGGGGAGCTGGGCACGTGCTGGTGAATCGCTGGACACCGCTCAGTAAATCAGACGCCAGCCGAGGACCAAGCTAAGGTTGGTCAGCAGCGGGGGTGAGGGTCACAGAAGCAGCTGCTCTGAGTCTGCAATGTTTGGGGGTCTACTCTGTGCATTTTAACACAGAAGGATCAGGGACCTGGACATCCGGAGGAGACAGCCCCACAAGGCTCATGGAGTCACGGTCTTTTTGGCTGCAGTGGATAGAGAGGCCGACCACCCTCGGCCTCCCTCCCATCTCTATAATTAGTCTAACCAATCTCTCAATCCCGTCCCTCCAGAAAGATTGGTGGGGGACCGGGCACGTGACCCAGTTCTGCCAATGAAATGTAGGACAAGGTGCACCAGGGGGTTTCTGGGAAAAGTCTCCTCACGTCCAGGAGAGTGCCATGGGAAAGATGGTCTCTCTTCTTCCTCTGGATCCTGTCACCTGAATGGGATGCCTGGGACCGCTGCCACCATCTTGTCACCAACCCAAGGACAAAGGCAACATCAGGGTGAGCAGAGCAGGGAGACAGAGCAGACGTGGGTCCTTGAAGACTTCTCTGAGCCATGGGACCAGCCAACCCCGAAGGCTGCCCATAACTTCCTGTTACATGAAATGATAACTGTCCTTATTCCGTAGTCTGTTGGAGTCCATTTCTGTTCCTGACACGAGACCAGGAAGCTGGACCAGGGCTAGTCCACACGGCGCCTTTTCCTGAGTCAGGAAAGATCCCCCTTCCTCCAGGAGGACACGCAGCTTGGGGAGCAGGATGCAGCTGGCTTTCCAGCCCGACTTGCCCCCAACTCTGGGAACCCCCACCCAGTGAATATGCGACACGCGGTTGTAGAGGACACGTGACAAAACCCCCGAGTCCCACCTGCCAGGCTGGTCCATCTGCAGGAGAGGAGAGCTCATGCCCTCCATTTCTGGGCAATTCTGACCTTTGAGAAGTTCAGGGTGGTGCCAAGGGGTGGGTGTAGCCCCATCCTGCAACTCCATCGGCCCTTCATGGACACTCGGTCTTGAACAGTTCACATTTCCTAGATTCTTGTTCAAAGCGCTATTTCAGGGCACCATCAAGCCCCACCCCACTTCCTTCCCAACCAGAGTGGCCCCTGAGAACCCCTTGATGGAGATCCTGGAGAGGCGGCTGCGGCCCGAGCATCTCCGAAGATGCTCCCCCTTCCGTCTGCCCTCCTCCAGACCCGAGGGCGCTGGGGGAAGAGAAGGGTGCCCGGCTCACGGTCTCTAGAAGACCTGCCTGCTCTCGGCTTAGCTGAGGACCCAAAGGTGGGTGGATACGTGTTTCCCACGAAACGTCCTCAGGAGCCAGATGTTTCCAGACTGGATCCAAGACTCCGCCCCATCGACCTCCCACAGGCCTTGGGCTCAATGACCTGGGAAGTGAGGGGGCGTTGGTGGAGCCCATGGGATGTGGGACGGGATGGAGTCCAAGGTCCAGGAGCGTATTTTGGTCTTGACCCCTGGGGCTCCATGCAAGAGGTGACCAGGGCTCGACTTCTGTTTCTCATCCTAAAAGGACACAGAGTCAGCTTCCTCTTCCAACACTCAGTGAATTCCACTGCTGGAGCACGCTGGGCCGAGGGCCCTGCTCAGGCTTCCGGAAGTTCCAGAGTTGGACCAGGCAGCAGTGGCAGCCAGGACGATCCAGCTGCCTTGACGAGCACACTCGCCGGCCGCCTTCTTTAGCCACAAACCTTCGCTGACCTTCTCCCAGCTCCAGGAGCCAGGGCATTCCACAGAGGCGGCTTAGTGTGGTGGTCAAAGATGAGAGTTTGGAGTCAGCTGGATCTAAGTTCAAGTATCAGCTGTGCCTGTTCCCAGCTGTGTGACCTTTGGCAAGTGACTTCACCTCTCTGGTCCTATTTTCCTGTCTACAAAATGGGGCTGTCAACAGTAGCTCCCTTTTGGGGCTTTTGGCAGGATTTAACACACGTGAAGCAGTTAACCCACTCCCCGGCACGTAGTAAGCACCAGTAAATGTGTCGAATTATTGGTAAGAATTCATGGCACTTTACAGTTTGCAAAGCTCTTAGGTGGCTGTTATCTCGCCGCTCTAGAGAACTGTTGCTGTGGCCTAAAAGGCAGAGCAAAGCCATGCTGCAGCAGGAGTTCCGCTGAGCCGGCCCCATCTGCCTTGCCACCACCCTCCCGCTTTCCCGCTGCCTTAAAATCGTGGACTCGGCAGCGCACGTCCTGAGGGGCCGGTCGTCGGCCCCCGTTGAGTCTCGATGTTGATACAAACTTGCTGGATGACCTGGGGCAAGTTGCTTCCCCTTTCTGTTCCCGGTTTCTTCATCTGAAAAGGTAAAATCTGGACCATCTCCAGGGGCCCTTTCCCTTCAAGCTGCAGATATTTTTCTGGCAGGTCCGATGCCTGTGGCCTTGATTATGTTTTTAACACACTGTGTGACCCCTCTGTGCCAGACATAGGCCTGGTACTTGCAGCACGTTCTTTCTAATCCTCACAGCAAACCTTGGGAGGTAAGCCATATGATCCCCATTGTACAGGTGGGGAAACTGAGGCTCGGAGAGGGGAAGGGACTTCTACAAGGCCACACGACGAGTGGTAGATGGGATTTGAACCTGTGTCGGTCAAACTCAGCCTTTTATCACAAGGTTGCCTTCCGGCAATGCCTCCGCGGCCAGTTCAACTTCTCCGTAAGTGACCAGACTTTCCCCTCGGCAGATAAACTTAGGATTTTACGACGCTGGTGAGACAAGGAAGACCAGACCCGAGGGTGGAAACCACAGTCCAGAATCTCCCACAGGAAGGAGCCTCTGGGAGTCCAGCACGACTTGTTCCATAACACCCACTGCACACCTGTCCCGTGTGTCCTGTGCCAGGTGTGCAGTGACAAGAGGCCGCAAGACCCAGCCCAGCCCTGGGAGGCTCGCTGCCCAGCGACTCGCCCTGAGTCATCACACAGCTGCAACACGGCGTGATAAGAGCCTGAGGAAAGGCTTACGGGAAAATCCAGAGAGCTTCATTCAGGTCTGGCTTTCCACTGCGGCTTCCTTGAGAATTCTCCCCCTGAGGCCGTGAGCACATCTGAGCCCCACTCGGGGGAGTGTCGATGCCTCGCTCACTTCCGCATCGCCAGATCCTGAAACAACGCCTGGCGTGGAACAGGGGCTCCATAAACGTGTTCTTCGTTAGCCAGTGAATAAGAGGATGAGTAAGCGGGTGAGGGAGTCGATGGGGCACCACTTGAGTCTGGAGCATGTGCTTTACTGCAGGAGCCCCGTGGTGGAGCCCGTGGTGTGTTTTATTGCCAGCAATCTTTACTCACAGACTGCAGGCGCACTTGTCAGTCACTGCAAATTCCCTGAGAAACACCTAGAACCAATTTTTCCACCTCTCCGGCCTCAGTAGATCCAAGCATTTTATATTCTACAGAGAAATCTGAATTCCCTCCCCCCAGGGGTCTACAAGGCCAGTGATGCGCTCGAACAAGTTTGGACCAGCCCAATGGGACCAGCCAAGTGCGTGCATCTCTCCCCAGCTCCACACATTGGCTGCTCACAGCCCAATGGGACCAGCCAAGTGCGTGCATCTCTCCCCAGCTCCGCACGTTGGCTGCTCACAGCCCAATGGGACCAGCCAAGTGCGTGCATCTCTCCCCAGCTCCGCACGTTGGCTGCTCACAGCCCAATGGGACCAGCCAAGTGCGTGCATCTCTCCCCAGCTCCGCACGTTGGCTGCTCACAGCCCAATGGGACCAGCCAAGTGCGTGCATCTCTCCCCAGCTCCGCACGTTGGTCGCTTACCCAGGCCGTGGTGGGAGCATTTGCACCGTGGAAACTGGCAAACACGTTTTTTTCTGGAGAGCCGGTTGTTCAATTTCTACCAGCATTTGTACTTGAAAAGGCCCGGCTTTCTTTGAAGTATCTGGTCTGATCTTTAAAATGTCTGTGTATTTTGCAATTCCTTCACAAAACATTATTTTTGGTTTTAACAAAACACTTTAATGACCAGTTATCTGTCTTGATCCCCTCCTCCCAAGTCTTTTATTAACATGAATGCTCTGAGAAGGCTGCCATGGTTAGCCTGTGGCTTGACACCTCACCTGCAACTGGGTTTTCCAGTTTAAAAACAGCATCGGAAGGGAGGGGGAGATAGGTGGGGCAGAGAGGATGCTGGGGTGGTGACCCTTCTGCGTAAGATGCTAGAATGGTGGGTACATCTCATTATGTGTTTGACCCAACCCATAAAACGTGCAACGCCGAGAGTGAGCCCTCATGTCAACTACGGACTCTGGGTGACGATGACACGTCAACATAGGTTCATCAGTTGTAACAAACGGACCATCTGGGGGGGATGTTGATAGTTGGGGAGGCTGCGGGGGAGGTCAAGATGTGTCCGAGAACTCTCTGTACTTCCCAACCAATCTTGCTATGAACCTAAAATTGCTCTAAAAGTAAACCCAATTTTTTTAAAAAAAATTTTTAGAAGAGCATTGCATGATTTCTAGGTCCTTCCAGATCTAACAGTCCATAGGGTTTGGCTCCTTTCTTTAATTAGCACCAGTGAGAGTAGGATTTCCTTGTACTGGTTGTGGGGGAAAAAAAACTGTGGCTGACACAGGTGCGGGCCCATTCGCCGTCAGATGACTCCCCGTGTGGTCGGAGTTGGGGAAGACAAGCCGAGGGGAGGAGGGGTTCTTCCAGCGGTCGTTTCTCCAAGTGTCTTTAGCCGCCTGCATCAGGAGCGCCTGCTGAGTTTACGAAAATGCAGACCCCAGGGCCCTGAGACCTTCGGGGTTGGAGTCCCTTGGGATGAGGCCCCTAACAAGCCCCTCATCAAGATCTCTGCTTGCAGGGGACCATTCCACAGCCCAGCGGTCTGGGGGGGTGGGGGGGTGAGGAGGGCCGTCCCCAGAGCAGCAGGAGAGTGGGGACGTTGGGTGCTGTCCATCCCAACTAACAGTGAAAGTGCCCACTTCTGACTCAGACAGCCCAGGGGGCCACATACCCCAACCACCTACTGTGTCCTCGTCCACATCTTTGAGCCTCTGTGTGCTCCGCTGTAAAATGGGGATGGGGTTTAGCAGAGAGTTAAACTAGACATGCCCAAGCCCTCAGAATATGAGGGGGCTTGGAAGCACCCCGAGCCTCCTCGCACTTGTGGGGCCTCTCACTTTCCACCCACTACTCCCCGTTTGAGTCTCATGCCAGCCTGAAACAGAGTTAGGGAGGTGCTTTACCTCGGTCAACAGAGGTGGAACGGGGGCCTGGAGGCCTTGAGAGGCTGGGCCAGCTGCTGGCAGGGACAGAGTCAGTTCCCTTTTCCCAGTGGGCCGAGAGCGACCCTCGCCACGTGACTCCTCTCCGCACCCAGCTGCCTCCCACGGAAACTGAGATGCAGTGGGGGGGCCTTCCCTCGCCCTCCTGAAGGACCTTCCCAGTATTAAGAACATTATTCACCCCTAGCCACTCACCCTGAGGGGCTTCCCGCATGGGAACAACACCAGGGCCCTCGGAGAGAGGAACTCTCGCTGTGCCCATCGTGGAGGTGGGGACACTCCTCTGAGGGGTTTAAGCCACGTGCCCAAGGCCACCCAGCCTGAAGGCGGCTGAGCCAGGACGGGGCCCAGGTCAAGCCCTGAAACATTACCCTACGTGGTTTACCTCCTAGGTACTGGGGGCTGAGTCCACAGACTCGTTAAAATAAACCCCAGGATGCTGATTCACAAGGAAACTAACATCCACCAAGACTGAGATCCCCCTGCGTGTGCAGAGGGTTTATTGGGCTAGCTCACCTCACTGAGATGGCTGTCAGGGAGGGCAAGGCCAGGGGCCCAAGAATTAAGACTTCCTGGTATCTTGGCCCCCCTGCACCACAGGGGGCTGTGCAAACCTTTTTCCCACCTGGAAGGTCTACACCCAAGCAGAACCCAAGATTCAGGGAGGGTGAGGGACACGCTCAAGAGCACACAGCAAGCTGGTGCCAGAGCGGAAGGCAGGTTGGCACTTTCCTCTGCTCGTTGCCTGGGTCACACGACCCAGCAGGACCCATCCACCCGGGTTCCTGTGACAGGAGCCAAGCACAAACAAGGAGGCACGTGCTGTTCCCAGGGAAGCTGTCCTCAAGACGCGGGCACACGGGTTCACTCTCTCTCATCTGCATCAGATTCAGGATGGAGGCCTCAGAGCTGAGATCCCCCGAATCTGAGTTTGGGGTGAGTTTGGTTCAGGCCACCCCGGGGGCAGGTCAGCATCACCCAGACCACATGTGCCCTGGCTTCTAAAGTGGGCTCATCCGACCGGGGGACTGAGGAGGCCTGCACACGTTTTGCTTTCTCTGCATCTGTCCATAGGTGTAGCCTGAATGCCCCAGGACCAGGTTGTAGGACAGTGCCAGAATGCGAGCCTCTAAGGGCAAACACCTATTCTTCCATCCGGGACCCTCCCTAGTGCCGACCAAGTGAACACCCAGCACGTGGTCATGTCCGAGTTTCCAGAGGCAGGAATGTGCTGGCGACAATTCCCAGATGAAGTCGCCCCGATTCCCAAGCACCTTCATAGAAGCCCAGCCATTTACCAGCACTGGGGACCGGCCACACGTCTCACACCAAGGTGCCAACCCATGTCACAACACCCGAAAACATTCCTCACCCTCTGTGTATTCGAACGTCCATCCAGCAAGTGCTGTTGAGCACCTCCTGTGTGCCGGCGCCTGCAGGAAGCCAGGGACCCAGTCCTCACGACGCTCACCACCAGGCAGGATGCCACCAACTACATCAATGTCATGTGACATTGGGGGTGACAAGCGCCCCCAAGAAAAATAAAGCTGGACCATGGCAGAGAAAGTGAGGACATCCCTCTCTGAGGAGGTGACATCTGAGCTGACCCCTGGACAGAGTAAAGGAAGAGCCACATGGACAACCGGGAGAAGAATGTTCTAGAAGGAGGGAGCAGCAGCCCTGAGGTGGGACCACACCCAACACCCCTGAGGCTAACAGAAGCCCACGTGGCTGCAGTGGAGTGAAGGTGTGGGGAGAGGAACTGGAGAAGTGACCAGGGAGTAGGTCCTACGGGCCATCCAGTAAGGCCACTCCTGGACGCTTTCCTGAGAGAGTCATTAAACAGAAACAAAAATCCATACACAGGCGTTGCGGCTTCATCTACGAGGACCAGAAACTTCCCAGCTGCTTAAACGGCCAAAGATGGTTGTGCGGATTTTGTAGCAATGAGGAAAAAGTGCATGATATAATAAGTTAAAAAAAAAATCACGGTTCAAAACACAGTCTCACACCAGAATGGAGTTGGAGAGCTGTTGGGCTGGTGCGGGCGCGGGGTGGGGAGGCCGGGGGAACAGTTCTTTTTTTCTTTTTTCAAGTTTTATATAATGCGGTTGCTGTATTATTTTTATAATTTGAAAAAACATTAAGGGGGAAAATGTGTTCAAACCAAACCAATGGCGGAGTGAGGGGAGGCAACGAGAGAGGCTGGTTTCCCTTCCTCCTGACACCAACACCCCCATCCATGTGTCGGGTTTTTCTCACCACGGCCTTCTGGAACCCAGCCAGCCCTGGGGACGCTGTGCCCAGCCCCAAAGGGCCACATGGATCCTTAGGAATTCGAGGACCCTGCCCCCTCAGGGGCCCGCTTGCCCAGAGCACCACCAAATGTCTAGAACGGGGGAGGCACGTGTCTTACAGGACAGCTGAGAAAACCTCATCCCCGGCTGCTGCCTGACCACCCACTATTTGAGACTCATTTGGGTCCCCAGGGGTCTCCTCCTAACCCCTAATGAAGCTAATCCACCTCTGCCTCTGACCCCGATGAGCGAAACAGGCTCCCAGCCCCTCTCCTGCCATCCCCAGGCCACAGGCAAACCAGGGGCTGCTATGTGCCCGCACACACCCTCTGGGCCTGCCCACTGCCCTCAGCAGGGGGCACGAGGCCCTGAAGGGATGCACAGGGAGTCTTGTCCCCTCTCCCAGATGTCGTCCCTGATTCCACAGGTGCCAGCCACCCCAGACAGCTGCTGTTTCTGAAATGACGTGCTGCTCCCTGAGTTTGAAGCGTCCTGCCTGCCCAGTTCTGTGCTCGGTTGGGCCCTTGACTCTCAGCTCAGACCTCCCTTCCTCCGTGCAGCCCCTCCTGACCTCAGCGCATCCCAGTGTTCATCCTGGGTCCTCCCACCCACCCCAGCACCCACCACAGTGAGCTGGAGGGGGAGAGCCTCTCTCTGTGCCCCCTCCCCACCCAGCCTCCTGGGAGCAAGGGCACAGAGGTGGTAATGCTAAAGGAGCCCAGGTGGACGAGAAGGGAGCAGACAGGGTGGGAGAGCTTGGGGCCAGATGAGGGGCCCAAAAGTTTCTGGGGTCCCTGGGCGGGCCCCTGCCAGGAAAGCTAAGGCATTGTGGGCCGGAGTGCGGTCACCAGCCTGGGTTGCTGGGAGAAGCCCCTCTGGCAGCCAGGAGCACAGGAAGGCAGTGGGAGTCCCCAAGCCCCCAGGGGGGCGAGCCAGGCAGACCTCAGCCCAGGCCTCTGCTCCCAAGAGTCCCTTTGCCTTCCATGTCCTCGTGGGGCATGACACCCGCCAGCAGGGAAGGGATCTGGTGTTTGCTAAGTGAGCCCCCCAGAAGTGCCACGCCCTGAGCCTGCACTGGCTGACCGGGTACCCATGGGGCCCGTGCACCGGGCCTGAGGGCTGCGACAGCAGCCGCAGAAAAGACTGCGGGTTTCCTGGACCAGCCTTCACGCCCAGGCTTCCAGACGACCCAAGTCTGGGCTTTTTTTTTTTTTTTTTTTTATGAAATTTGCATATAAATTGTGTCCTCCTGTTATTAAAAAAAAAAATTGTTTATTGAAAAAATAAATTTGGAACACATGGAAAAAAAATACAGCTGAAACCCAAAATTGGACTCATTCCTACACCCACCCTCAGAAGGATCTGGAAATTTTAAAGAGAACTTGAAAAGCAATTCTCAGCCATGGCCACACATTCAAATGACCTGAGGACCTTTGAAACCACTGACGTCCCGGCCCTGCTGCCGACAGCAGACTCGGGGAGGAAGCCCGGGCCTCGCTCCAGCCTTTAGCTTCCTCGGCCAGGGAGGTGGCTGGCATCCCTGATGGGCTCCCAGTTGCGGGTCCCCAGCAAGGCCCCAAAGGCCCTTGAGAGGGTGGATCCAGATGAGCCAGGGTTTCCACCTTTCAGCGTTTGCTTTCAGACCCCTGCTGGAGTCTTGGGAGGAGAAGCATGGTCCGGAGAGAAGCCCTGAGAGAGGAAAGGGGAGACGGGAGGGCGAATCTCCTAAGACATGTCACAAGCCTGGCCAGCACCCGACCAGTGGCACGGCCGTGGGGAAGCCTCGGAGGCCTGGGTTCGGGTCTCACCGCACCACCCCCTCCCTGCGTGGCGTGGGCAGGCGGGGCCCCTGGGTCTCCAGGTCCTGACCGACACCCGGAGGTGGGGGCTCCAGGGTCTATCTCTAAGGGGCTTCCAGCGCGAGATTCTGCCTCAGTTATTGTTTTCCTGATTCCCTGGATGTCGATGCCGCACAGACACCCCATCTTGGGTGGAAACGCCACCTCGTTGAAACCTGTGCCCCACGGTTCCCGCTCGCTCCCTCCAGACCTCACCTCTCACCCAGAATGTTGCGTGAATATTGACTCTGTAGCTTTCACTCCCAAACCCACCCCAACGGACCCACAGACAGAAAACCAGTCATCAAGCAGGTGAGGGCCTCTAATTAGTGAGTCTCCAAAATTAAAAATAAAAGGCATCGAGAACCGCTCCGGCTGAGTTCCGGAGTCTTAACGGTTTCTTATTTTTGCCTCCCTCTGTGTTCCCAGCTGGTCTCGACTCAACACGCAAAGGGTCCGATTAAATGAACAGAAACTGGCCTGGAAAGGGTGTGGCGAGGTGTTTGGTTGAAGCCCATCTGTGCAGCGAGGGGGCTGGGAATGGGGGCAGCGAGGGGCCCCTCCCCCGCCTCGATGTGGTTTCTGCATCTGCTTGGGCTGCAGGAATGGGATGAAGCTCTGTGTCATGGAGAACGAAAATGCGGAAGTACATAGCCCGAGCTAGGCCTGCAGAGGCTGAAGACAGAGGAGGGTGGTCCCCTGACCTCCACCCGAATGGTCCAGGGACCTTGCTAAAGCCCTCACTCACTGCGTGGTCATAGGGCACTTAGCCACTCTGAGCCTCGGTCTCTTCATCTATGAAATGGGAACCTTGAGTAGAAAGTAGAGTGGTAGACAGTGGTCCCTCAAAGACATCCACACCCTCATCCCCACTACTTGAGGATATGTTCCGTTACCTGGCAAAGGGGAATCACTGTTGAAGATGGAATTAACCTTGCCGATCAGCTGACTTAGAGATGGAGAAATTATCTTGGGTTACACAGGTGGGTCCAATGTCATCACAAGGGTCCTTAGAGTGGAAGAGGGAGGCAGAAGAGAGAGTCGGCGTGATGTGATGGAAGGGGGGACTCAACCTGCCATCGCTGGCTTTACAGTTGGAGGGAGGGGTTGTGACCCAGGGAACACAGGCGCCTCTAGGAGCTGGAAAGGGCCAGAAGGTGGCTTTTCCCTTAGAACCTTCAGAAGGAACACAGCTCCGCCAACATTTTATTTTAGCCCAGTGAGTCCCACGTCTCATCTCCAGAACTGTGAGAGGATACATTTGTGTTATTCTAAGCCACTAAGTTTGTGCTAATTAGTTACAGCAGCCATTGGAAACTAATTGACAGAGCTCGCAGGATCGCGGGCATGAAACAATGTATGCACAATGTATGCACAGGCACGCTCAGCATGCTGGGTGCATGTAGCAACTCTCAGCTATTTTCATCACATGTGAGTGATTTGGGGTTTGGCGCCGACAGTCCATGGTTCCTGGGTTTCTGGCAGCCCTGAGCAGCCAGCGGGGGCACCTTCTAGAGATGGCCCTGGTCCCCATGAGCAGACCATCAGATTGTCCACTTGTGCTCCCTCGGCAGAGCTGTGCAGGTTTAAGTGGAAGGGAAGCCATGTCCTACTTTTCTTGACACCAGATCGATAATAGCTGCTTGGAGCCCTGGCAGCACCCACTTATCCATAACCTCGAGGTGGTGCCTGGGCTTCGGTGTTTTTCAAAGCTCCGTGTGTAGTTTGCATGGGCGGCCAGGACTGAGAACTGAATCTAATCTAGAAGGATTGCTGACCGAAGATCTCCACAGCAGACGTTTATTATTTAGATAGCAATAGCCATGCCAGCAACAGCAATGGCCATCACCGTTTCGGAGAGGCCCCTCGGCTAAACGCTTTACACATGCTGTCTACTAAATCCTTAAACGTGAATTGTGGGTGCTAACATTAGCACCCCCACTTCACAGATGAGAACACTGAGGTTCAGGAATGTGCAGAAAGTCACCCCAAGTCACTGAGTTATTGAGGAATGGAGCCCAGATCTGAAATCGTAACCACCCGCGTTCCCATCTTTCTCTCCAGCCGAGGACCGTAATCCCCACCCAGCTTCACACGGAGCTGCAGGGCGTGGCCAACGCCTGCCTCCTGCCGGCCCTGATGGCAGCTGTGGGGCCTAGGGAAGACGCTCCCCTCGGGTTTACAGGGACCCGGGTTTACGTTCAGACTTAGGGAGAGGGGCATAAAATTTTCCCATCGCTCACTGTGTGTGACTTCTTGGTTTGTGGCTTCCTTTGAAAACACTGTCACCTTGAGTCGAGCTTCATCACAATGAAGATCTTCACAAAATAAACTCCACGTATTTTCCAAAAGATGCTTCATTTATAAAGGAACGGAGATCTGTTTAGTTCAGAGGACTCTATGTTTTCGGCATGTCAGGGCCCTGCAGCCAAGACCCCCAGAGGCGCGCCAGCAGGGGAACGGTTGGGTTTAGTGCTCTGGCAGCACGGGCAGACCCCCCACGCGGACCCGTGGAGGAGAGGGTGTTAGAGGAGCCTGCTGTGGGCTTGGGGTTTGGGGGGGAGGAAGCGGGGCTCACTCTCAATTGGGCGCTGTCTGTCGGGAAGGAGGCATGCTCTGACGGGGCGTCCCCCTCGGCCTCATCTCCGGGGGTGGGGGAGTGGGCAGGGGTGAAGCTGTAGTGGGTGAGGATGGTTTTAGCTCCCTGAGGGGAAAGCTTGGCATTGCATGGGTGGCACAGTGACCTGTTTGTCCCACTTTATCATGGTCTCGGGGTGACCTTGTCTGAGGCTGGTGTTCTGTGAGTGGGTTACGCCCCACAGGAGGACACACGGCCCAGGTGTCAGGGGGCCTTTTTGGTTTCTCAAGAGTAAGAAGCATGAACCCTTTTAAAAGTACGCGACAATTCCTGCTTGCCACGCTGGCCTTTCCCCTGCACAGGCTCTGGCTGGGTGTCTCCGGCATCGCCCTCCCCCACATCTCAGCTGGCTCATTTGTAGAATGAAGGCATGTTTTCCAATACCTTATTGCACATAACACTAGTTCCGTGGGAGCAATGGGATAAAAAGTGTTCCCTGGACCTCTGAGTTTGGGAAGCACTGGATTCTGTGCTGCAGGACTGCTCAGAGCATTTAAAAGGCTCCTGTGCCTGGTGAACTCCACAGAAAGAACTGGGGTATTTTCAAAACTTGACTACAAAACTTTTGGGGGATTTTTGTTCGGTTTTTTGAGGGGAGGCAGTGTTCTAGGGGACAGAGTTTATAAAATGCTGAAATAAAAGGGAGGCTGAAACATTCGTGTCCAAGTGATACGACATAGACTCCTGAGAAGCCGGGGAGTCCTCACAAGGAGCCCCCGCACCCCCGCACCGCCCCGCACAAACGCTCTTTCTCGCACAAGTGTACATGGTTACCTTTCAGCTGGACGACAGGCTACTGTGATTACTGAAGGACAAGTCTGTTGGCTGAAGCGTGTTGGAGGATTCGGGGCTGCATCTGATAATTAAGGAGGTTCCTGAGACACAGAGACGGAAATGTCAACCCCTCTGTGGGCCCCGCGTGGCCTGACCTCACCCCACACGCCCCGTGGCCCCGTCTCTGCCCTCCTCCGCTCCCCTCCAGCTGAAAACAGGCCTTTGGCCAGTTCTGCCAGGAGTGAGCACCTTCCTAGCACAGCCGCCCACATGCTCTCCCCTCCATCCGGGCCCCTCTTGTCGCCGCTTCACCCGTAGATGCCTGCCCCCACCCCGGGTGAGGTGAGGCCCTGCTGCGTTCCCTCATGCCTCCTTCCTACGCTCTTTTCTAGCACCTTCCACACGGTGATCTACATGAACTCCTCCCAGCAGGCAGTTAGGTCTGTTTCCACACCTAGAAGCAGGTCTGTTGCAGCCACAGCTCCTGGTACCAGGCTCAGCACACCATAGGTGCTCAGTAAACATGTGTTGAGTGACTAAATGACTGTGAGGCCTCTGCAGAGTATTTTAACGCTTAAAAGGGCCCCCAAGACTCAAAAATGTTGGAAATCACAAGTCAAAAGGATACGTAAAAGTATTAACAGTCCAAAAAAAGGTATTAACGATAGGTGAGGAGGTGACAGCCAAGAGGGACGGTGTTTTCTGGGGAGAGAGAGTAATGAAGACATCCTAGAAATGCGATCCTAGAACTCCTGTGCTGCCGGTGGCAGAGCGCCGTGAACACACCGACAGCCATTGACACGTGCGCTCGAGATGAGTGAATTGCGTACGTGTGAACGACATCTCAAGCCGTTACAAAAAATAGGTGAGTCTGGGTAATAAGTGTGAGAGCTCTCTTTGCATTCTTCTTCTCAATTTCCTGTCCATTTAAAATGATTTCCCAGTAGGTTTGGGACCTGTCAGACCGCTCTATTGCAAGTGAGCAGGACTTTGAGAATCCTCTTGGCCTCCCTCATTCAATCAACATTTACTTGCCATTTATTCTGTGCCACCCTTGTCACTGTGATGAGCACCGTACATCATTGAGTCACGCATCCCAGCAGCCCCCCTGTGAGGTAGGTCCTATCAATTGACACTCTGTTCAAATGGGGAAACTGAGGCCCATGAAGGGGAGTAGCTTGCCGAAACAATCCAGCCAGTTAGTAGAGAAGGAAGGACCAAACCCAGGATGTCTGACCAGAGTCGAGACTCTTTACTTTTCAACCCGTCAGACCCGGAGACCAGAGTCAGGCTCAGGAGTCGGTTAAGGGGTGTGGGTCCAGAGGCGAGCCCTGCAGAAAAACAGGCGGGTGGTGTTTTTTCCAAGGGGGTCTAATTCGGTCTCTGGCACATGCCTTGCCCACAGCACCTGGGCCGCCTTCTGACCGGAGGGGCCGCAGAAACCTCAGCAGCTTGTGTTGCAACAGCGCGGCCCCGCCACACGGCCGAGCCGGCAGCTGCTCAGGAAGACACAGCCTCTGGCTGCCCAGTGCAGGTGCCCGCGAGAGGGACAGGGCCACCCCAGCACGGCGCAGCGTGGACTCCAGCCTCGGGGCCCCGGGCAGCAGGATGCTGGCTCGGGCGAGGCGGGGACCCTCCCTGAGCCCTCACCGGCAGTGAGGTGAGATCCTGAAACCGAAGCACTTCCCCTTCCAACGCCAGCGAAACGTGGGACTTCCACTAACGATTCCTTTTTGGGAGGCGCCCGTTCCTTAGGGCAGGACGCGGAGAGCTGGATTCAGGAAGTTGCTGGGGGTCTGCAGTTTTCAACTTCGTGTTTTCACTTTTCTTATCAGAAAGGTGGATGACTAATCCCGCGAGCTGGGCACCTTGTCACTGTGGAACTACCTTTGGGCTCCGGGTCCCCGAAACTTTACTCCTCTCTCATGTGTGTGTCAAGGTAGGGGCCTGAGCTGAAACGAAATTCAGAATGAGAAGAGCTGGAATAGAAACGAGAAGAATCGGGGACAGGAGCTGGTCACGTGGCTCCCGAGGCTGAGGCTGTCCCTCAGGACCAGGGTCTCTGCACAGGGCAGGGGCGTCCTGCACCCAGAGTCCACCCTCAGTAGAGACAGACCCAGCTTCTGGCCACGCAGACCTGGCTCCACCAACGGGCTGCTGCCTGGCACACGAAACTGCTCCTCTCTAAGCCTCAGTTCCACATCTGTAAAATCGAGCAACAATAACACCCACCCACCAGGTTATAGAGGACTAAGCACACCCATACATTGGTACCATTAATTCTAATAACTATGATTTATTGAGCACCTATTTACTCTATCAATGAAACAACATTGGCCCACACTGAAGAATCCACCCCATCATGCTCCAGTTATTCTGCTGGAAGCTGCCCCTCTTCCTTCTATGGTCGTTGCAGAGATCCAGTGAGGTAGGTCTTATTATTCCTATTTTAAAGATGAGGAAACAGAGGTTATTAGGGCCAAGTGGCCTGCCCAGAGTGGATCTTGGTTTGTGGACCTGCTGCTGAAACAGCTTAGGGTCCATCTTTAGGATAAAGAGAACGAAATTCAGCACACAGCCCAGTAAAAGGCCAGTGCAGAAAGGCACACAGGAGTAGAAGCTTCATCAGCCCTGTGGCGCATCGGCGGCTGAGCCAGCGTCCCCCAAGGCTGGGCGATCCCAGAGCCTGGGCCGCTACCTCCTCCAAGTGCACGGAGACGAATGCTCCAAGCGCCGAGTGCCAGCAGAGGACGAAGTGCTGTCTTCCTGGGGCATGCAGCAAATATGTCACCCTGGGACCTTGCAGGGGAAGTAGGAGGGCAGAGGATGGAGGACAGGCATGGGGCTGTGGAGGCGTCAAGGGGAGGCAGGGGCGTGGGGCTGAGGGTGAGGTATGCGGGAGGAAGGCAGGAGAGGAGGCCACACAGGTGGATGAGGAGGGTCCGGGAGTGTGAGCCATGGAGGGCAGCAGCCACTGATGGTTACGCAGAGGGTGGGAGGTGGGCACTGGCCCCATAAAAGCCAGGTTCTAGAACATTCTGTCTGGCTCTTGAGTGAATGATGGAGCAAAACAGGCAGCCTAGAGACCATCTGGGAGGCTGTCAGGGGTTCATTTTAATTAATTTAAATTTAAATGGCCACATGGCCGCCATATTGGACAATACGGCACTGAATCTTGATAGGGTTTAGGGTAGGGAGTTGTGACGTGATCAGGTTTGAGTGGCTAAATGATGGCTCTGTCTGCTGGAAAGAGAGCAGATTGAAAGGCAGGCTGAAGGTTTGCAGGGAAAATAGTTGCCCCACTACAGCAATAGTCCAGGGAAGAGATGATGGTGGCCCAGAGGGAGCAGGTGGCAATGGTGACACTCAGTTTGCTGGTCTCTGCAGCTGTCCTTCACCAAGATAGAGAAGCCAGGAGGGGGAGCTGGCTTTGGGGGTGAGGGCAGTGGTTGAAATAAGGAATTTGGGTTGAGACATTTTGAGTTTGAGGTGCCTCTGGGCCACCTCAGCAGAGAAGTCAAGAGGGTGTTCCTTAGATGGTTCTGGAACCTATTGCATCCATGCTAAAGATGTGGGTTTAGAAGTCATCAGCCAATGGTGGTGGCTTCACCACGGGGGTAGATGGGGTCACGGGAGAAGACCCAGGCCTGAGCTGGGGAAGTACAACCTTAAAAGATGGCAGACCAAATAAATTCCCACCTGGCAATGCTAACCACACAACCAAGAATGTCTGAGCACCGTGAAGGGAGCCTCTCCTCAACCTGGGGGCTCTGTCCTAGACACCGTGTAGCAGTCGCTGTGGCCCCCATGCTCACTCTCACCCCTTCAGGGCCAGCTGGGCCCCTGCATTTCTTCGCCTGAGAGCTTTCTCCAGCCACCTGTGTCTGCTGCCTGGGCCAGAAGTGCCAGGGAACTCATGCCCCCTGGAAACAGCTCTTGTGTCTGTGTGCACCCCTCTTACTCTCATAAGAACCCCGAGAAATGAGTGCCATCCGACTCGCCCCTCATTTACAGAGGAGGATGCTGGAGCAAAGAGAGATGGAGCCCTTTCCCAAAGCCACACAGCTGGAAGGTGGCACAGCCAGGGTTCCAGCCAGGCCACCTGCCACCGAGCAGCATGTGGCCCCAACTTTCATGCCTCCTTAGAGTTGCCCCTCGATTGTGACACCAACGATGCACACAGGAAAGTAAGGCTGTGTGTATTGAGCGACGTCGCTGTGGCCCCTGCCCCTGCCCTCTGTGCACATTCCATCCTCGCCGCCCCGCTCCAAGGGGCCCTTCATGCCACCTCCCGCGGCGGGCCGGGGCTGAGGCTGCTGCTGCCCTGGAGGAAGCTTCTCTCTTCTCACTCGAGACTCAGGGTTTAAAAATAAAGAAAAATAGAGCTGGGTTCAAAATTAGCACAAGACTCGCTACAAAGAACACAAGACACAGTTTCCTGTGTGTATTTTTCTTCAGTTTTTTTAAGACTTCCAGAAAAGTTTCCTCTGCAAAACTGAGACAAAAAGGGTAAAAATGCAAATGTGATGGCCCAACCTTGAACCATCGTCTGTACCCAGCCCAGGGCAGCCACAGAGAGACTGAGAAGAGAGGGATCCAAGACCTAAAGTCTCAGAAACTCCACACTGGAGCCGGCTGGGATTGTGTGGGGTCTCCAAGGCTGTGGGCTCCTTTCCGGCAGGGATGGCTCCTTTGACCCTGTGTCCCTAATCTGACACCATTCTTGGCTCTGTGGATGGGTGGATGGAAGATGGATGGAGGGTGGGTGGGTGGGTGAGTGGATAGGTGGATGATGGATGGATGGATGGATGATGAGTGAATGGATGATGGATGGATGGACGGATGGAGGGATGGATGGTGAGTGGATGGATGGGTGGCTGATGGATGGATGGATGGATGGATGGATGGATGATGAGTGAAAGGATGATGGATGGATGGGTGAATGAATGAGTGAACGAACAAACCGCGGTTCTGAAACTCCGTCACTCAATGGCTACCAGAACCAATCTGAGAGGAAATGCAGCCAAATGCTCATAATTTCAGATTCTGGACTCACACAGACCCAAAGCTAGAGGTGAGCCCTCACTCTGCTGTCAGCTGGCAGGGTGACCTGAGGAAAGGGCTCAGTCTGCCAAGCCCCATTCCCTCACCCACAGAACGGAACTGCTGGTCCCAGGAGTTCCTACCCCATAAGCTCAGAGAAGGCACGGAACCTGAGAGCACAGGGGCGCTCTGTGAGACTCACGACACGCAGAGCTCGCAGTTAGTGAAAAGAGAGTTCTCAGGTGGGGCAGGATTCCAAACAGCAGTCTGGGAAAGAGGGGATGGCTTCTGTGGGATGCAGGAGGACAGACCCAGACAAGCCTGCAGGACAGCAGGGAGGCAGGAATCCGCTCAACAAAAACACAAACTTCACCCTCAGTCTCCCTGCCCCGGAACAGGCAGCTCTGTATAAAGCAGTAAGCTCTCCATCACTTCAAGTATTCAAGGCCATGAAGGGTCAACGGTGGTGAATGAAAGATGACCGACCACAAATTCTTTGACATCCATCCAAATAAGGGTTGGGGTCTAGGTCCTCTCCTTCAGTCCAGCGGGCGCTGTGCCTGCTCGGACCAGTGGAACAGGAAGAGAGGACCCTGTGTCCATTTCCCAGCCTGAGCTGTCAGAGTTTGGCAACATCCCCTTCCTGTCTCTCGGAGCACTTGTTCCTGGTGTTCTAGAGCCGCCATGCAAGAAGTCCGTCCACGAGGAGAGGCCCCAAGGCTGCGTGGAGAGAGAGAGGGCCCAGCTGAGCCAGCCTTCCCCTGTCCCCATCAGTGAAGCAGGCAACCGAGCGAAGCCACCTTGGCCCTCAGGAGCAGCCCACAGGCCCGCTGAGTCCCACTGAGGGACCCCAGTCGATGCCACGTGGAGCCGAAGAACCGGCCAGCCGAGCCCTGCCTGAGCTCCTGCCCCACAGAGCGATGGGTCAGAATAAAGGGCTTGTGGTTTGACACCACTGAGCTGGAGGCTGGGGGGTGGTTTGCAGGAGCGGAGAACTGGTACCCCAACCGTCAGAGATGCCGTGGAGGCGAGTTCTGGCAAAGGAAAAGACGGAGCACACGGTCCACGAGCCACCGTGAATCTGGGCTGTGGGCCTGCAAGACCGACGAGGATCCTGCCCTTCCGTGCTCCCTCTCGCTTTGCTTTGATAAAACCCAGAGTGGGCAGGCTGGACAGACTGAAGCTTGGGAATTCCGAGTGAGTCGACTCAAAAATGCTATTTCATCTCACTTGAAATGTGCTCACAAATGCCCCCCAAGGGAAGGAAAAGGGAAGAAAAAGACAAGATAATACAAACTCTAATGTTGAGACCTGCCCTTCTGTGGTGTCCAAGGCAGCTATGGCCAAGGCTTCCTCCTTCACTCACTTCATCCAAGACATATTTACTGTGCTGAGCGCCTGCTGTGTGCCAGGTGCTCTATACCACAGGGCTGGGGATGCAGCAGTGAACACAGACAGACATAGTCTCATGCCCCTTGGATTCAGTGTCCTGTAGAGGAGACATGCTAGTTGAAAAGAAAACCTAGCACCCAACTGTGTAAGCACTAACTGAGGTGGTGTGCTCTATGAGTGTGTTGGGGGCGGGGGAGGGCCAGCCCTAATCTGCAGGGTGGACAGGAGAGGTTTTCCTAAAGAAGTGGTCCTCAAGAGGGAATCTGAAGGAAGTAAGAGTTAACCAGTTCAGGAGGAGAGGGAGCAGATTCCAGCAGAGGAAATGGCCTGTGCAAAGGCCCTGGGGTAGATGGAAGGGGGTGGGAGATGCTGAGAAAGTCCAGTGTAACTGGAGCTTGACTGGAAAGGGGGAGCATAGAGAGAACAGGGCTTAAGTGGTTGACAAGGCCAGAGCACTCCGAGCTTTACAGACCACACGACAGGTTGGCTCTTTATCCCGAGAGCAACGGGAAGCCATAGAAGGGGTTTAAGTAATGGAGCAACATGCTCCTTAGCTTCTGAAAAGATCGCTCAGGTCCACTTTCTAATGAACGCCTTGAACAGCTGCTACATGAGGGGCATCTTGTCTGCATCAGACCCCTGGAAGGCCAGCACTGAGGGGCCGTGGAGGCTGCCTCAGCCACTGCTGTCCTGGCAGGTTCCCAGGGCGAGGAGGCCAGGGCCCACTTCCTGTCTCTGTAAGCATGGGAAAGCCCCTTCGTGCATCTGGACCTGGTTTTCTTCCAGAACACGGGATAGAGAGGGGGTGGCGGGGAGAGAAACTGTGCAGTGCAGAAGCCGGAAAACACAACTCAGCCAGGCGATCAAGGTCAACACCAACAGAGAGGTCACGGTGATGCCACGCACCCTTGATGCGGTGGCACGAGAAGGGCGCTTCAGCTCTGTGGTCTTCCTCCCCAGACCCTTAACCCCAGTCTAACCACGACAGAAACATCAGACGAACCCAGACCCGGGGCCATTCTACAAGACGCTGACCAGCGCTCCTCACACTTCCGTGTCATCAAAAAGAAGGAAAATCTGAGACACTGTCACAGCCAGGAGGCGCCTAAGGAGGTACAGCAAATAATGCGGGATCCTGGATGGAGTCCTGGGGTGGAAAAAGGACGCTGAGTAAAAAGGAAGGAAATCTAAGTACGGACCTGAGTTGTTAATAGAGTATCAAGATCACTTCACTAACTGTAACAAACGTACCCCACTAACGGAAGATGTTACCAATCGGGGAAACGAGGTGTGGGGTCCACGGGGGCTCCCTGTACTGTCTCTGCAATTTTTCTCTAAACCTAAAACAGCTTTAAAAATAAAGTCTATTTTTCAAAAATTCAGTTGCCCAGGCCCCATCTGGAGAGACCAATTCTGGCCTGGATGGGGCACGGGCGTTGATCTGTTTTGAAGCTCCTTGGTGTGTGACCAGGGCTAGTGACCTCCGCTTTATTCCGGGACATCGGTGGTCCAGCCCTGGGAGAAAGTGCAGCCGCTGTGGGCTGGGTCCCTGACGGGGCTGGGCCCACACAGACTCTGAGTAACTATTAGTCACGGTGCTGTGGCTGGGACCTCTGACCCGTGGGGAAACGGAGCTAGATGCTCTGAGGTCCCTGTGAACCACGAGGTTCCATGGCTCTGGAAGGAAAAGGCCACCAGGTTTCGCAGACCTGGATGCTAGAGCAAGAAACGTGTCCTTGACCTAGTGACATCTGGGCTCCAGTTGCCATGACAGCAGAGGGACAGGGCTGGCCTGGCTTGCTGCAGGCTCTGCTCCCCAAACAGAGCAGCATGACGGGCTAGCGCCACTCACGGGGCTGGGGGGTGGGGGGCGGGGGGGCGGCGAGGGGCTCCCAAATTCAGACCGACGATACATTTAATACACATACAGCATACGCCGTAACAGCAATACATTCCACGGTGAGCACCAGAGGAGGATAAAGGTCAGTACAGGAGCCCTGGATTCTGACGGCTGGGCCACTGATTAGCAAGCTGTGTTACCTTAAGCAAGCTGCCTGACCTCTCAGTGCCTCGGTTTCCTCGTACGTAGAAGGGGCATGGCAATAACAATGACCTCACAGGTTGGTGGTGCAACTGCAGAAGATGATACGGGAAATGCTCCAAAGATGGTAACTGTTGTCCATGAGCCATGGACCCAGGCTTGGCACGTGGGTGTTTAGCAAACATCCATGGGATTGTTAAATAATTAACTAAATATCTCTAAAATAAAACAATAAGTGTTCTGCAGTGGAATGTGGTGTGACTAGCTATAAGACGTAGAAAGGAAGCCGAGGGTGGTAGGCAGAATAACGGTGTCCCGTTGCCACCCCAAGGCACCCACACCCTAACCCCAGAACTTGTGGACCTGTGTTAGGTTGTGTGGCCAAGGGCAGTCAAGGTGGCAGGTGGAATTAAGGTTGGTAATCAGCTGACCTTAAAATCGGGAGAATACCTGGGATCATCCAAGTGGGCCCACTGTCATCATGAGGGTCCCTAAAAGTGGAAGAGGGAGGCAGAAGGATGGAGTATGGGGCAAGAGAAGTACTCAACCGGCCATTTGCCAGCTTTGAAGACGGAGGAAGGGGCCACGAGCCAAGGAATGCAGGTGCCTCCGGAAGCTGGATCAAGCAAGGAAACGTATTCTCCCCCTGGAGACCCTGGAAGGAACCAGCCCTGTGATTTTAGCCCCATGAGACTTGATATTGGACCTCTGCGCTCCGGAACTGTAGGAGAACACATTTGCATTGTTTTAAGCCACTGGGTTTGTAGTCATTTGTCTCAGCAGCCATGGGAAACTCATCCAGGCAGGGTGTGAGGGGTACAGGCAGCGCTGGGAGCCTTTTGCTCAACCGCGACAGGGACGGAAGACGAGCAAAGGGGCTGGAGACATTTTTTGGACAAACGGAGGGACCATTCATCACTCGATGTTCTTTTGACAAATGTATCCACTGTTATTTTGGGGCTTTTCATCTTCCAGGTAATTGGCCACCAAGTCCAGCGTTCAAAAGCAGGGCACCAAGAGGAAAACACCAAACCCCTGGTCGGAGTCTCTTTCCAACCCCTCCACTCTCAGATGCTGGACAGGCCACCAGAACCACCAAGGATCTCCTGGAGGTAAGTCACGGCTCACTTTCACTCATCCAGTCAATATGGACGGGACACCCGCTGGCTTTGTTGAGGAGGATGTCCATCTCTGATGTGGGCCACCCAGCCTTCAGAGCCATAAGGCTGCTTAGGGAATGTCCCACCCTGGAGAAGGGAGTAGAAAATGCTAGATACTTTCCAGCATCCCTTGCAGCTAGGGTGCAGCCATGTGACCTGGGCTCACCAATCCATCATCCCCACACCCAGGGACCCAATAAAAGGACATAAGCAGTGATGGGGACAGACCGGCTTCCCGGCCTCAGGTCCCTTCTTCCACCCACCCGGCGTTCTTTACAAGCTCCTTTTTGGCTTAACTCAACCCCAGTTGGTGCCTACGGTTTACAACTGACACTTCTGCCTGGTTCCCATGTGCAAGGATGGCACTGAGTCTCTCCCAAGGACACAAACAGTGGCCCTGCCCCCAGCAAGGATGGGGCCAGGACACTTCAGGGCTGAAACACCATCCTCAAAGAAGCATTCAGGCCACCATGGCCCACCTGTGCTGGCTGTCCTCTCCCGAGGAGGATTGGGGAAGGCGTGACGTTGTTATCACTAATTGCAATTAATCAGCATCGAAAGCACACAGACCATGGAGGAAGGATTCGGAAGACACCTGAGACCCATCCACAAAGGTGTGGCTCCCCAGGGCACGAGGACGTGTGTCGATGGCAGAGATGACACTACTGGGAGAGTGGAATCACACGCCCTCGTGTTTTCTGGCCTGGTGACACTTCCCAAAGCACCTCACCCTGCATGTGACCCTTGACTTACACTCTGTGCAGTGGGCGGCCCAGGAGAGCCCCATGTTACAGCTGAGCCAGAGGGAGCCCAGAGAGGCCATTTCTGGAAGCACAGGGCTGGGCCAGGAACAGGAGGCTTCAGGGCCCTCATGCTCTTCCAGCTGGAGAGGGAGGGAGGCCGGGAGACGAGGAAGAGGAAACAGGTGTATCTCCTAGAAGACTTTGGGCAGCAAGAAGCAGAAAACTTGGGATTCAAAGGAATGTCTGCCCTCGAAAACAAGGAATCCTAAAGCGAGGCGGCCCGGGGCAGGCACCTCTCTGCCACCCCCTCCTCCAGGTGTCAGCGTGCCCCACAGGCTGGCAGCAAGATGGCAGCAGCACCGCCATCACCTCCTAGACACAGACACGTGCCGAGGAAGGAGGGACCTGCTCTCTCTTAGGGGTGAGGAGACCCTCCCCAGAGGCCCCAGCAGGTCTGTTCCTCCCAGCGCATCAGCCGTTATTCGGTCACAAGCCCCTTCCTGACCCCGTCCCCGTCGAGGGCAGTGGGTGAGCATCCTTGTCTTAGGGAGTGGTCAGGAATTATAGCTGGGTCTGCGCGTGGGGACCCCTCGCCCTGAATCGCATAGGGAAGAGGCAGACGCTCTGTGTACGAGGCAGAGGGGAGGAGAGGATAGGTTCTCAACAAATGGGCGTTCCTTTCCCAATCTGGAAGACGCCCTATTGTCAGCGTGAGACACATTTCTTCCCCCACACCCTGCACCCGCACAGAGCCTTTGTGATCCTTGCACACCTAGCGCGCCAAAGCCTTGCTGTCTGTTTCCTCCAGACTCAGAAAAGCTAGCTCCAGCCTGGCCCTCTGGCTCACGGAGTTTGGGCTTCAGCGAAATGCATCCTGGGCCCCACCCAGCAGCTGTTACAGCCCTAGGAGACCCTCGAGGTACTTAGCTCTCACCTGATAAACGGTTCGAGTGAGAACACAGGATCCACATTAGCGGAAGAGCATGGGGGGAATCTGGAACATTCCAATTGCTCCAGAATTCATTGCTCATCCACTCATGTATTCATTCATTTGGTTATTCATTCAACAAATGTCCCTTGAGGACCTAGTATGTGCCAGGGAGTAAACTAGATGCCTAGTTGGTCACTATTCGGCTGAGTCTCTGAGACAGGCCCAGGCTCTTTTTTTAGCACGTTTGGCATTTTTGAAACACATTTATCTGAAATGAAACAGAAATCATGAGCCTCATTTAGAAAATAATTCCTTTCCTCCCACACAACCTAAAACAATGTATCTGGTGATGTGTTCAAATTTTCCAACTACAAATAACGTTTCGGTCAAGCCCAAGAACCCGATGGAAGCTCAGGAAAATTTCTTGAGCAAACGCTGCACTCACAGTGGTTTTGAGTGGAAATACCTTCTCGACTGACAGCGTCACGGCTGAATCTCACACCAGAGAAAGGAAGCACCGAGTCTAACCTCAAAACAAGGAAGATGAGAATAGTCACCAAAAAAAAAAAAAGCAGAAAGCAAGGCTCCAGAACAGAGACCCCCGGCGCAGCCTGGCCTGGGAGCCTATCGGGGGTTTTTCCAAGGAGCGAGAGAGACTGCCAGGCCGAGCCCAGGGCGGATGAGAGTGTGGAGCACGGAGAGCCTGAGATGGGGGGCAGTGGGAGAGGAGGGAAATGCCGGTGAAGACGAGGCTGGCAGAAGCGAGTCAGGAGGAAGTGGCTTTGTGAGCCGTCCGACCTCACAGCAGGCCGAGAAGCAGAAACTTAACCACGCAGGGCGCAGAGCTATTTTCATCCCTGGGGCCTTCTCCCCATGGCCCCGAAGGGCTCTGGCCAGTGAAGCTCCCGTTCGACACTCTCAGGGCCCCGGATTCACTGAAAAGGACCAAAGAGAAGCCAGAGCTGAGAAGGAGAGGCAGAAGATGGCACGTGGTGGTGCAACCCCACAGTGGAAACTTGACCATGTGACCCACTCTCTGGGCCTCAGTTTCCCTGTCTGCTCACTGAGGTTCCAAACCAGTGTCCGCTTGCTGATGTAATGAATGACCACGAACTTAGTGGCTTAAGACAACACGCTTTTATTTTCTGAAAGTCTGGCGGTCGGGAGTCTGATACGGATCTGTGTGTTCTGGCTTCAAGAGGCCACCGCATTCCTTGGCTGGTGGCTCCTCCGTCTTCATGTCCAGCAGAGCAGTGTCTTCCAGTCTTCTCTGACTCTGACTCTCCCGCAGCCCACTTACAAGGAGCCTTGGGATGATATCGCGCCCCCGGGATCATCTCCCATCTCAAGGTCCCGAACTCAGTCCCACCTGCAAAGTCCTTTTTGCCGTGAAGGTTACATACTCACAGGTTCCTTCCGGGCGCTAGGATAGGGACATCTTGGGGGGCATTGTCCTGTCTACCACAAGTTCCTTCCTTCTTGAGGTTTCTGAGAGTCTGGCTAAGAGAGATGAGACCCCTACAAAACTCGCTGTCAGTTACCGCTTGTCTCAGTCGCAATGTCTCCCTCTCCTCCAGCCCCCGTTCCCAGAGTGTCCCATCTAAGCTACCAGCGGCCCCACAAGTTAGGTCCCGTCCTCATTTCCTGTACACAGAGGAGGGAAGGGAGGCCTGGAGTCGGGGGTGGTAACTGACCTGTCCATGTCCACCCAGAAATAAACAGCGAAGCTGGAAAATGGACCCCACGCCTTGCCAGAGCGAGGTGCTTGACCACGTCTGCACACTGCCGCCCTGGTGTCAGATGCAGGAACGCACTTCCCTAGCCAATGACGATGGATCAAAGGTTTAAGAAGCAAACTTCTCGATGCCAGGCACTCTCTCTCATTGCTGGAGGGAATGCGAGGTGGTACGGCCTCGGGTGGGCACAAAGGGTGAAGTGGTGCACCTACAACACGACTGACAAACAACAATGTACAACTGAAATTTCACAAGGTTGTACGATACCATAAACTCAGTAAAAATTTAAAAAAAAGAACAGTGGTATGGCCTGTTTGGAAGACGGCTGGGCAGTTTTCTCACAAAGCTGAACCCAGGCTTACTGGACCGTCCAGCAACTGTGCTCCTGGAGATTCACCCAAAGGAGTTGAGAAGGGATGTCTGCCCAAATGCCCACACATGGATGTCATAGCAGCTTTGTTCATAGTGGCCGAGCGGGACAAGAGCCACAGCAGCCCAAGTGGCACAGAGGTTACTGAGAGGCCACCAGGGAGCATCACGATGCCTCCTGAGCTGTGGAATTAGGACAGAGTGGAGGCCGTGCCTGTCATGGTGGTGACCCAGCCACCTCTCACCACCCTCCCAGCTCACCAGCCTCCGCCCTCGCCTGTCCTCCACCCCTACTGTGTGGACTTTGACCTCAGTTCTTTGTCCTCGGCTGTGCCCTCTCCCCTTAGCCATCCTGACCCGCTGTGCTCATCACGACCAGGGGCTAAGGCTCCCGCCCCCCCATCAGTCTCCCTGTGGCCCCGAGAGTGGGTAAGGAGCCCTCCTGGCAACGGGCATCTCTCCACCACAGCACCAGCCCTTTCCATTGTCATGGTTTCCTGTTCCTACACACGAGCTGCGTCCCGGCACCGAGCCTGGGCTCCCGAGCCATCTGTGGGTGGCCTGGACCGCTCCTGGTTCCTTACATGCATCCCCAGCCCGTCTCTCCCTTCTCTGATCCTGCAGCCCCGCTCCGCCCAGGTGTCCCCTGAACGCACACCTGCCCTGCCACCCCGGGCCCCTTCGTGGGGACAGGGAGCATTCACCGAGAACCAAGCAGAAGACAGATGCACACCCTCCTCCGAGAACCTCGTGTGGGCCCCATCACATCGTCTGCACGGCAGCCCTTGGAGGAGAGATCATTATGACCAAATCTGTTTTGCAAGGGAGGAAACTGAGGCTCAGAAAGGCCAGGTGATTCGCTCACTCAGCCAGAAAACGTCGGGGGCCCCATTCACACACACCAGCTCGGTGCCCTCCCACATCCGAAGCCTCTACGCTGACGGCACCCCACAGTTTGGGGATAAATCTAACACACGACACATGGCTTTCGAGGCCATTCCCCACCGCGGCTGGGACGCGGAGCTCAGCATCACAGCCCCGACACGCAGGCACTGCAGCCCTCACCCCCGCCCGCCACGGCCTGGGCACCCCCGTTTCTGCTCATGCTTTCCTGGTTCCCTTCCTTCTCCACCTGACGGGCTCCTCCTTTTTGCTCACCCTCAAGGCTCATTTTAAGTATCACGTGTTTCTGTGAGACATTCCCCGTGCCCCGCCCCGCGACAACGGGCTATCCTCTGGGAGCACAGACCCAGTTTATGGAGATGGCGGCCAGACTGGGGGGGCAGGAGGCGGCGCTTGAAGCTGACCAGATGCCTCCGTCCAGGGTGGGCAGCAACGGGCAGACGTGGGGGGAGCCCGGGGCCAGTGTCAGAAGGTGCCAGGAACCTCGAAGCTCCAGGAAGAAATGCCAAAGTGAGCAATTACAAGTTTGCCTGGCAGAATTCCCTCTGGAATTCAAAATGCTTGATGTCTCCCCGGGCCCCAACCGCTCAGAGTCGACACCAGTTCTGAAGAAGGGGCGCGGGCTCCCGTCCAGAAACCATGAGCACTCCCACAAGGCCAGAAGGAGAAGACAGACAGCCCGATGAAAACGTGAGCGAGAGCTTAAACTAATGACTTCACCGAGAAGTTGTCCGATAAATGCACCACCAGGAGCCCAGTTCCGTCCGCCATGGGAGGAATGCCAAGGAAAACCAAAGTGAGACATCAGGACGCCCACGAGAATGGCTGCAACAGACACGGCTGAAAACACCAAGTGTTGGTGAGGACAGGCAGCAACGGGCACGGGAGTGTGGGAGGCAGGATGACAGTGCACAGCCAAGCTGAACAGGTGTGCACCTGCAACCCAGAGACGGGACAGGTGTGCGCATGCACCAGAACATTCACACGGGACCATCAGTGCGGCCGAAGACGAAACTAACTAGCACCCCATCCATGGAGGAAGGGAACGATAGGGAACAATGCAGTCACACCCGGGATGCAACACAGCGAGGCCAGCCGCACATGACAGCAGGGTGACCCTCTGCATGCCAGTGAGTGAGGTCAGACACAGAGGAACACTCACTGTCGAATTCTATCAGTGTAACATTCGGGAAAAAACAGGCATGTGTTCAGCGGCTCCTGGGCAGTAAATGTAAGAAATGCAGGGACATAGCGACCCTAAAAGTCAAGATAGCGCTGTCCTTCCAACCGACAGCTTCCCCATGGTGGGGGAGGGACAGCACTGACCTGGTGCGGTCACGGTCAGGAGCCAGCCAGCCCAAGGAGGCAAGTGGGCATTTACCCTGGGCTTAGTCAGCAGCAGCCAAGGCCCTTCCACAAAACGTCACCTCACAGTGACTTTCACCTGTCTGCCAGACGAGGAAACTGAGGGTCAGAGAGGCCCTGCTGTCACAAAGTGGCAGGGGTGGGGCAGAGGGGCAGGGTCCGAGGGGCGGCTGCTGGGGACCCCAGGTGCCTACAGATTTTCACGCCTGGGAGGAAGGGAAGTGATCTCAGCTAACATCACACTCGGGAAGCGAAAGGTGCGCTTTCAGGAATTACCTTGAGTTTCAGAACCGCCCGAGTCCAGCACCTTCACCTGAGACTTCCCAAAAGCAGGCTCGTCTTGAGTAAAACTGTCTCAGCTGAAAGCCTTGCAGCTTTGGCTGGGCCAGGCAGCTGTTTGGACTCTGTTGTTTACCTCATGGCTGCACAAGAACAACCCACGCACAAAGGCCCTGGTTTGCATCCCGGGACCTTCAGACAGGCCCCCATCTCCCACCCACACGAGGGCCCGTCTCCAGGCCCTGGCCTGAGAAGCTTCCCCACTGGCCGCCCCCATCCTCCTCCTCCGTCGAGTGTCTGTCACTCCCCTCATGGCGCCCTCCATCCCTCTCCTGTGAGCCCCCAGTGCCCGTGTCCCACACGCGGACCACCCAGTGCCTGAGATGTAGGAAGCGTGTTTCGCCCAGTTCCTGCTAGGCGGCAAGCATTCGCTGGTTCATCGAGAACTGTTATATGTGTTGGAGATTTAATAGTGAGCAAGACAGACGCTGTCCCCCACACCCCACCCCGCAACCCCCCACAGATTAATGTCCACTGCGGGGCTTCTGCACCTCGGCACTGCTGACATTTGGGGACGGATAACTCTAGTTGGGAGCGGGGCACTGTCCTGCACACGGTAGGGTGTTGAGCAGCACCCCTGGCCTCCACCTGCTTCCCCAGTCATGACAACCAAAAATGTCTCTAGACATTGCCAAGTGTCCCCTGAGGGGCAGACCCACCCCCGGTTGAGAACCCCTGGTTAGTAAAGAGAATGAAGAGGCTAATTAAATGATGACGAGAGAAATGCGTCATTCCGTCTGCTAGCTCCTTATCAGGCCCTATTCCTCCAGCCCTTGGAGGAGGAAATGGCTGTGAGGTGCCCCTGGGAACACCCCCCACTCACACAGAAAAGGGGGCAGCCTTGGGGTCCTAGTCGTGGTCTCCTGTCCTGCTCCCTGTTGGCCATGTGCAGAGAGGTCTGGAGGAGCGGGGAGTGTCGCTGAGAGATGCAGGCTTTAGGGACCCTCTCCCCAAGAACTTGCAAATTCATGAAATGGGACTCCTCTGCCGAGGTTAGACTCTGAAATCAGCACCTGACACGGTAGGGGAGAGATGTGCAAGGAAACTTCTAGAGCCAGGACATGCCCCCGGCCAGCAAGACGTGAAGGTGCATTTCAATTATCGGGGGCTGGATGCAGAGGAAAAAGAGGAAACTGAATCAAAGGCTGGCTCTGCCAAGCTGGACACTGCCAGAGGCATCCTGGCTGAGTGGGCCCAGCCGTTCTGAGACCAGTCACGGCAACTTGAGCAAAAAGGTGCCAGGGGGCACTGGTCACGCCTTACTCTGGAGCTAGACTCCCTGGGTTTAGATGTCAACCCCATCCCTGACTGTGTAACTAACCTCGTCCAAGTTATCTGGCCTCCCAGGGCCTCAGTTTCCTCCTCCGCAAAATGGAGAAAACGAGGATCCACACCTCACAGGGTGTTCCGACCATTCAACGAGCACCGGCCAGGGGCCCGTGGGGAGGAGACTTGCAAAGGGACTAATCTCTTCACTGCGGCCCGGGTCTATGGCAGAGCTTGGCAAACTGCTCTGAAAAGCTGGGAAAGACCAGACAGTAAATATTTTAGGCTTTGCGCCCTCTGTTACAACTATTCAACTCTGTTACTGTAGCACCGAAGCAGCCACAGACAATATGTAAACAAATGAGTGTGGCTGTGTTTCAATAAAACTTTATTTGCAACAACAAGCAGTGGGCCAGATTCACCAGATTTGCTGGCCCCTGGCCTAAGGGAACCAGAAGTGATAGTGCAGGAGCCAGGACTGGCAACAGCAGAGCTGTCCCCACCCAGAGGTGGTGGTGCCTAAAGTGACAAGGGGAGGGAGAGGTTCCTGGAGCCAGGAAGAGTCCACTGCCTCTGCAGGGACACAGCCAACTCAGGGACACCCGCTGGGGGGGCGGGGGGCCAGGGGTGAGCACCCTGCCCTCTCTCTCCTCCCCGCCTCTGATCTCCTACTGGGGTTCTCATTGGCTGAGCTCAGCTAGAAGCCTGAGGGTGGGGGAGCCTGTTAGTGGTCCATGGAGATCAGCTTCCAGGGAGCGAGCAGGGTGGATACTGGGGACAACAGAATACATCCAGTAAACAAGCTGAGAACAGTGTCTGCTCAGGAAGATGCTCAGACGGTCTTAAACTACCTCTGCGGAGCGGCACTGTTGATAATCTCTGAGCTCCCTCTGTTCGGTTCTGCACCCACTAAGCAGCCTCCCAAATGGCTGCTCACGTCTCCTGCCCACAGGGAGAGGCTGACCCGGGTGCTGCGTCGGGCTCTCCCATCAGCCCTATTGTTAGAACGATGTCATTAGAATCATGCCAACAGCGGACGTTTCTCCAGCACTTACTGTCCCGGGCCGGGCACTGGTCCAGCACTTCATGTGGACAACCTCACTGAATCCTCTCAACAGCCCACGAGATCAGGGCAATCGATCCTCACAGCATCCATGTGAAGCAGGAATGATGGGTAATCTATAGGCAAGGGTACTGAAATGCAGAGGAGGGAAGTCATCTCCCCACGGTCTCACAGCTAATCAGCAACCGAGTCAAGGTCTGAAGCCAAATCTAGCTGACTTCTCAGCCCATACATACGCCCTCTGCATTGGCCTGTACCGGACCTGGCTAAGAATTCAGGCATTTCCCAGCCTGCGTCCCCCTTTCTCCTTCTCCTCTCCGAACTTCGCCCTCCCCTCCCCTCTAGGCCTGCCTCTGGACCCTTGAGGCTGCCGCCCAGCAGTCCAGCCCCCTGAGGTGCTTGCCTCTGCCCTGTGGCACTGTCTGACCCAGTGATGCAACAGGCCCAGCCGGCCTTGCAGTTGAAACATTCTGAAATGTACAGTAGGCCATCTGCTTCCTGCAACATCGCCTTCTGCCTCTGTCGGGACCCGGAGCAAATGTGCAAGGACACCGAAGCAACAGTCACTTTATTTCTGGGCTCGGGATTTCTAACTGGCCTGGATTGCTCAATGCTTGTGTCAGACAGAGGGAGCGGGAAGAGGTCAGAAGAAAGGCTTCTGCAGACGCTGCAGGAGGGGAAATGCCGAGTGCAGAGATAACATCTGGTCTGCTCAATGCACTGTGATTTTTCCCCCTAAAAGCTCTTCAAGGAAACAGCCAGACTCCCTCCCTCTGTATTTCTCCGAGAGACTTTTATTTTCAAGACCGCTTATTCTTTCTACCTCCCTCTGGTCCTATAATCTGGTGAAAAGGTGCAGGAGAGGACGATTCCTACATACCAGGGACTGGACATATGAGCGTAACCTCAGAAACGCCCCTCTCGATAAAACAGCTCCACGACTGAACATAATTTCCAGTTAGCTCAACTCCCCTAATTTCACACCTTGAGAACTGTCAGGTGGAGCCACACGGCTGACCCATCACAGCGTCTGCAAGGCGCCTTTCCCCCTTCTGCACACCACCGTCTCACACGGCCCATCCTTTCTCTCCCTTCCCGGCCCCCTTCCCCTTCTGTGCCCTATAGGTCAGCACGGTCTCCCTCCAGCAAGAAACCATCCATCTGGGAAGGGAGGAGAGGGCAAAAGCAGAGCTGAGAACTGGCGTTTTCTCTTTGGAAGGCTAGAAGGAGGGGAGATGTCTGTGAACGCTCTCACAACCATTTCTGCCTCAAGACTTCCCATCCGGCCTCGCAGAAACCCCGGATCGCTCCCTCGTTGTTCCACATCAGACAGGCAGGAGGGGGCGGGAAGGGCATTAACATGCCTTCAGCATGTGCCCGGCAGCTTCGACAATGCTGTTCCCTGAGCCCTTTCTTCCTCTGCTGGGACCCCCCCATTGTCATCTTCACGTTCTGTGGTGGCCTTTTCTACTAACCACTGCTGTCACTGCCAGGGCCCCGACCTAGCCACATTCGTGCATCAGTGATGCACTCAACAAACATTAACTGAGCGCCACTGTATGCCACACACTGGTTCAGGTCCTAGAAGCAGAGTGGTGGCTGAGCAAACTGTCCTCGCCTTCGCAAAGAGCAGACAGGAGACAAGAAATGACATTGTGATGATTGAATAATTGCATTATAATTATTTAATTACTTATATAATATTGTTACTTAATAATTATATAATTAATTGAATAATGAACATAATTATTTATAAAATTAAATAATTATAATGAAAGATAATCAAATAATTGTGTAATTATATAAGTATATAATTTACCACATTAAGTACTTAATTAGCAATTATTCAATAATTGCACATAATTAATTACTAAAAGTTAATATAATTATAATTATTTATTTATAAGACATCAATAATTAATAAAGTAAGTTAATTACATAGATGACAAATATAAATACACTTTTTTCAGGACTCACTCTGTGTCAGGTACTGTTTTAAGCTCTTTAGACTTATTAAGTCATTTAATCCTCACAATGGTAAGATTATTACCCCCATTTGACAGGTGAGGAAACTGAGGAACAGAAAGTTTAAGTGATTTTCCTGAGGGCACACAGCTAAGAAGCACTGATCTGGGACCCAACCCCGGGCCGTCTGGGTCCGGAGGCTGTACTCCGGTCCTGTACATTCTCCCTCTCGATAGTCGTGACAGCACTTCATGGAGCAGACACTGCCTGTGTCCCCACGTCCCCTCGCCCTTCCTGCCCCAGTGTACGCCGCCGCCTTCTGGCTGCCAGCACCTGCGTCAGTGGTGGAGGCTTCTCCAGGCTTCCAGAGCCCACGCCTCCTTCGTGCCAGACAAGCCAGGAGTACCAAGTGATCAATGCCCCCTGGGAGCAGCTCTCGACCAACAACTGATGGAGGTAGGTGTACAAACATCAACTTTCTCACCCCGGGGGCTCGCTCTGCAGGGCTCGTGTGCCCCGCCTTTTCCCAGGGTGCCAGCAGGAACACGCTCCAGCAGCCACAGGGCCCCCAGCTTGATAACGCACCTCCATCGGCGAGGCCCCTTCCCCTCCCAGCCTCTCCTGCCTCCCACATGGACCACTTACGCTTGGATCCTTGCGTCTGGCTCTGCTTCTGGGGGAATCCAAACCAGGCCCCTGCCCAGCTTCTGCATCATGACAGCTCACACTCTGGACTGCTGATTACCTACCAAGCGCTGCTCTATGTTGCTTAGATCTATGTTGCTCACTTAATCCTCACAAGCAGCCCACAAATAGGGAAACTGAGGCACAGTAAGTTTTACTAACCTGCCTTCTTTCACTTAGCTACAGGTGGTAGACCTGGAAGTTCAACCCAGGCATTCCTGGCCCCGCAAAAACCATAACCAATGGCATGATCGTTTTTATGCCTCTTGCCCTCACAAAGAAATTGTGGCAGAGCCCCAGAGTGGGGGATGAGAGCGAGGAAAGGGGGACCGTCTTCCCCTGAGGGATAAGGAGCAACAGGATGGAAGGAACCAGGAAAACTCCACACAAGGCTCTCGCCACAGCAGCCCAAGTTAGCCCTAACTGGGAAGCCCCCATCCGCCCCCATCTCACCCCGGTGGGGAGGGGGTCTTTTCACACAGCAACACATCAGAGTCAGGCCCGGATGGGTGGTCAATATTCACCAGAGAAGGACTATGTTCTGAAGGAGGTCGGTGTCCACTGTCGTGCTCTCAAGATGGAGTGAGGAACGGTGCTACCTGCTTGAGACTCAAGGAATCAGAGCAGAAAGGAGCTGGGACTTCCGGGGCGGGGGCAGAAGATTTAAAAAAACATGGTAGGTGGGATGAGGGGCAAAAGAAGATGCTTCTGTTCCCCATGGTGGTTATAAGGCCTGGCTGTGAGATCCTTGAGACTCCTTCCATCCAAGAGGCAGGGTGTCTGCCCACTCCGCTGAGTCTGGGCAGCCTTGTGACTGCTTTGACCAATAGAAAATGGCCGAAGTGATGCTAAATGGCGTTTGAAGCTGGGTCATAGACAGTGGTTTATTTGTCTACTGGATGGCCCTCAGGCCACCATATTGTGAGGAAGCCCACACTACATGGAGAGACCACATGTTGACATCCCAGTCAGCAGTCCCAGCTCTGCCCAGCCTTCCAGTCATCTCCGCCCGGGCACCAGACATGGGGATGAAAAAGCCTCCAGACCATTCCACCCCCAGCACTCAAGTCACCCTCAGCTGTTCGAGTCTTCCCATCTCAGACCCCAGACTTGTGGAACAGAGAAAAGCCAACGCCATTGCACCCTGTCTGAATTCTGACCCACGAATTCCACAAGCAAAGTAAAATGTTTTTGACACCAGTGAGTCTGAGGGTAGTCTGTTCCACAGAAAGAGATGCATGAAGCCATGCCCATCCTTGACAGACTCCACCCGGACCGAAAGGCAGCCCAACCGGAACAGGAAAGAGATATGCACCCTTTCCTCTCGATGCCCAAGATGCTTCACATTGGACTAGGGACGGCTCATCCACAGACACACTGCAAGGCATAATATCAGGGTACATCAGTTTGGAAAATGCAGGATTAGTGAGTTTCTTACCGTGAGAGGGACCTGTTAACATGCCAATGCACGGCGCGCATGTCCAAGAGGAGGACAGAGGCCACGAGCGGATAGAGACATCGGCTGTTCCCCTCCTACTTTTAGCAAAAGCAGCCAGACTGCCCACTGAGAAACTCCCTCCTCACTCTCGGCCCACGGAGCTGTTAAAATCACAGCCACTAGTTATAGAGCGTTTTTAGAGTTTCTAAATATTTCTGCGTAGTTGAGTTGCAGAACCTTCTATTATGGAGAGTCTGAATCTGCGCACCAATAATTTCTTCCTGGTCCCCACGGTCGCTGCTTTCTGGAGAGACACTGTCCCTGTAGCACACAGGGATGCCTGCCCGGCCAGTCCCTTCAGGATTCTCCCAGGGTTCCCAGGGCCCAGCAGGTGCTGTGGATGCTTACCCCAGGGGCTGTCGTCTTAATCCATCGGGACGTTACAGAGGAAAGCAAAAATTTTGCATCCCAGACGGATTTTACAAAAGCTAGTGCAGTAAATGACATCAGGAAGTGATCATGGAAATAGCTTAATTTCTTAAAATGTTTTTAAAATACGAAGAGTGAAGGCTGCTCGTTTTCCAGAACGTGACGTCTGCCCCTTCCCACAGCTGCCCTTCAGGTCCCAGAAGCTAGTTGTCCAGAGGAGGGTCAACATCTCAAAAGTGAGTTCAGATCTGGGGCCCCGACCACCTTGTCTAGACCACCCCCCCGTTATTGCCGGCGCCTCTCGTCCCTCGGTTCCCTGTCTGCACGGGAAACACTCCTCCCCGCACCCCTCCCTCCGGGGCTGCCGTGAGAAGTGGAGTGGGAAAGATGTCAACTGTCTGCACAAGGGTGCTGAACTCTGGGGAGACGCAGGCTTCATCAAGTTTCCTCGTCTGGCCCTGAATCCACAGGACTGAAGAGGGCTTGCTTATAAACAAAATTCCCAGCTGCGGCGTGCGGGAACTGACGTTACTCACGGCACTGACTTCCAAGAGGCCGGCGCTCCGCCCGCACCCCGTCACAGCGCCTCTCCCACTGCGCCGTCCTCCCGCGGCACGAAGGGCCCCTGTCAGCCAGGCACGAGCCTGTGCCGCAGTCTCCTCCTCTGTAAGCTGAGAACCAGAACAGCCGCAGTCCCACTGGGCTCGTCTGAGGCCGGAGAGAGAAGGCACCTGCCCGCAGACCGTGTGTCGGGTACCACGTCTCGGCCCGGGCTGGCCGGAGTCTGTGCCTCCCCGCAAGTGATGGGCTGACCCTGGGCTGTTCTGGGGGTGCGTCCCATGAAGCAATCTCCGTGACTGGAGACTGGGTGTCGCTCATGACTTCAAAAGACGGAGTACACGCCAGCTTTTAGAAAAGAGCACTTTATTTCAATAAAGAATAAAAGAGATCAACATATTTCTTAAATGGATACAAAAATAAATATTCATTCAGCATATTAAAGATGTGCGCTTTAACATTCATTCGAGCCAGAGACAAAAGCCTATTGTTATCTGACAGAATTTCAGAAAACAGGTCTGTTCTTAAAAACGTAATGCTGGTCTCGTTAGCCAAAGAGGAAAAGCCACTTTCTCTTACTGGAGTTTTCCTTGCATTCTCACGCGACTTCAAACACATCCCAAGGACCCATGGGGACCGAGTCCGGCTCCCACATCTACGGCACCCTGTTAGCAGCAGCAATGGGAAAAGTGAACGGGTCTTCTCAGGCTTTTCAATTCTACCTCAGAGACTCGTGGTCACAAGGCCACCAGGTTGGCAGAGCCGGGGCCATCTCGTCCCCCAGACGCCAACTTCTCCCACCTCTCAGAATGAGGGGTGACAGGTGAGCCCCCTTCCTGCCCTTTCACTGTGAGACTGAGCCGGGGGGCGGGGGGGTGGCCCAAGCTGGGTTATGAAAGAGAAAGAAGAGAGTCTAGATTTTTCTCCCCACCGCCCCCTCCCCAAACCTGCCCAGTGCCTCCCCCGACCGTGGAGCCGACTCAGCCAAACCAACAAACAGCACTGGCCGGAGGTGGCCGCCGGCAGGCGCTCAGCGCACACAGTCCAGTCCCTGTGCGTCACGCGGGACACAGAAGAACGAGAGGCAGCCCAACCTAGCAAAACACAACGCTTTTTGAGAAACGACGTTCGAGCGCTTTTGAATCATGAAGTGACCTTACAGGGGCCGTGGAGGCACGTGACCCTGCGCACAGGAGGGCGAGACGATGGGACCTGCCCTCGCCATGAAGCCAAGCCACTGTTGTCAGTCTCCCGCCCTGGCTCTGCATTAGTATCATGATTCAGGGTAAACATTTTGACACATTTTGGGCAGTAAATATATCTTATTTGCTAGTCAAGAGGGTAAGTTCTTCTGGGGCTAAACCTGGGACTTCTGCACGGAAGTCCCACATACGACTCCGTTGAAGAGCAGACTTTGGGGTGGAGCGGGGCCATCCCGAACCCCGAGGACCAGGGGTGGGAACCCGTTCTCCCACCACAGCCCACCCCGCGACCGGCGTAGGGGTGCGAGCTAACACAGCACCCACGTTCCCCGACCCGCACCAGCCACGCCCGCATGCCGACCACCACCGGCTGATGAACAGGTTGACTGAATGGAAGGCACAATCAAAATGCTCATACAATCCACAATTATTTTTTGAACTTGTGGTTTATGTCTAGCCCACTTTAGATATATATATATATATATATATATATATATAAAAAGATTCAAAGCAGTTTACAATTGGACATGTGAAATAGGACAATTAAAAGTATTTTTAAAACAGGTCAAAACCATTTAGAAACCATTTAGAAAGAAGAAGAGAGAGGTATCTGGGATGATTTCATTACAGAAATTAAAAAATAAATTTAGCTCTAAGCTTCCTGGCAAGAAAGGCCCAGAGGGAAGATGGTCACTGTCTGAAGATGAAAACTCACGCCTGCCCGCGGAGGGAGACGCTTTCCTGGGGCCCAAAGTGTGGGAAGAATATACATCCTTCTGATAAGCCAAGAGTTTTGCTTTCACTTATTAAAGGGAGGCTGGTATCTAAGTATTTTTAAATTTTAGTAACAAGCTTAATAGTAAAAAAGACACTTCACATCAAATCAAGCATACAAAATCATAAGTCTATAGCTTTAACAGATGATAAACACGAAAAGCAGTCTTCTCTCAAGTTGATCTTAAACCCCGAATTTCCTTACTGGGAGCGGCTATCGGCCAGTAAAACTGAATGGCTTTGGGAATATCAACTATCCCCAGATGCTGAAAGAATCATAGCAACTAATGATAATTAGGAAAAAATGCAGGAAATAAATGTTTTAATCACAGGCGACAGGTGCAGCCTCCAGGCCACGGGGGAGTGAGATTCAATGTTTCTATCTGAACAGCAGGACTGGGACCCAGCTTTGTGTGGAGGGCAAGGCCTCAGAGAGCACCCTTACTGAATTAAGGGCAGAGCAGGGCGTCCCACCCTGATCAGAGAGATCCTCATCCTTAAATAATTACGACAGTAATTGTAATAATGAAACGCGTGATGTGGGCGGGGTGGGGTGCTCCAGGGAGGGACTTAAACGGTGATCTGCTGGTTTTCTCTGAAAAAGGGTCTCTGGTGTGAGGCACAAATATCTGGAAACATCCGGAAGACCTGGTCCGGCTGGGGCTCCTCAGGAGCCTGCATCATGGAGCCCGCCCCGCAGCTCTTCCCAGCTTCTTCCACCAGCTGCCGGGCATAGACCTGCTCGATCTGGAGTGACAGGACACAAGGTCAGAGGCAGAGGTCGCAAGGGGGGTGGGACTTGCTTTGACCCTAGGTGGGGGCTGGCACACAGATTCTGGTTACCCCAATCCAAAGCTAGCATTCAGAACCCACACAGGAGTCCCAAACGAATGAACCCAGAACAGGCAGAGGCAAAGAAAGGGCAAGCAACATTCCTGCAAAGACTCCTAGATATACCTTCCCAATATGGTCCCAGTCTGGCTAGCCGGTGTCCAGAATTCCACCATTAGAGTTTCATTCCTTTGACTAGAGTTAAATAAGGGCTTGCAAAGCCCTAATCTGTCACTCAGACCTCAAGGCAACTGAAAAGGTGGAATCCTTCTGGAAAGGAGGTTTGGATTTAAAAAAGCAAACCAAGCAGAAAAGCGGAGGGACACACACAGATGGTGAGAGTCCTGAAACACAAGAAGATGGTTTAGAAGTGGTGAGAATCCACTTCCCCCACCTGAAGGTGCCACCAGGCCCACCTCGGCGCTCAGGTGGAATGCCCAGTCCAGTCCTCAGGCCCTGGCACAAACAGGGGCCCCAGGTGCGCATGGGCGAGAGCCCTGGCCCCGAGCCCACAGCTGCCGTGCTCACCTGCACGAGGATGAGTTTGGAGCGCAAGGGCGTCATGTCGGGGAACTCCTCGCCAAAGCACAGCACTGCCCTGCTGTCGGGGAGCCGGCCCTGGCCGTTGTAGAAGTGTTGCAGGTCTGCAAGACACGGGCGGGCAGTGGGCGACTCCCGGCCCCACCCGCTCCTCGCCAGGAGGGCCCCTGGCGCCCACGCCCCTGAGCTCAGCCACGCCCCCGCCCACCATCCAGGGCCCCTTCCCAGGAGGCCTCCAGGAGGTCTCAGGAGAGGCCGGACCCCAGCTCCCCACCGGTGCTGTTAGGGGGCGAGGAGAGGAGAGCTGTGGGGGCAGGGGGGGGCCGGCACGCAGCAGGAGACAGACCAATCCCAGACCTCCAGACCCTGCAGGAGGCACACAGGGGTTGGGGGGGACCCTAATCCCATGCCCCAAGGAGCAATGACAGCAAATGCACAGCACTCCCGCGTGCGAGTGTTGTCCCCAGGACTCAGTGGGCACAAGGACAGTGTGTCTCAAAACGTGCACACCTACCCTCGGGGGGCCGTGCCAAGATGCAGACTCGCCCTGCAGGCCTGGGGTGGGGCCTGAGACTCTGCACCTCCAAGCAGCTCCCAGGGCATGGGGATGGGGCACCACGGAGCGGCAAGGCGCCCAGTCCCTTAATCCTCCTGACAGCCACGCAAGGAGGGACCGCATCTGCACCCCCATTCTACGTGCGGGGAAGTCGAGGCACGGAGCGCTTCCCCAGGATGGCTCAGCGAGAAAGCACAGAGCAGGATTTGAACGCGGGGGCGCCCCTGCTGCTCCCCGCGCCCCTTGCTCCTGCACAGGCCACCCCAGACTCCAGGGGCGAATGGCCCATGGGAAGGAGGCGTGATCTTTAAAATTCAGGGCAGCAGCCGACGGGGGCACAGACCTCGGAAGAACTGGCTGGTGTCGAAGACCTTGACCACCACGTCGCGCTCCAGCTTGTTGGGCCTGTCCTTGCACACCACGGCGTTGCCGCTGGCAAACACGCGGCCCTGGCACAGCCGCTTGACCAGCACGCCCTGCCGGCTGCTGTGCAGAAGCACGCCGCGCTCCAGGTGCCCGAACAGCTTCCGCGTCACCTGCCTCTGCCGCTCGCTGGGGATGGCATCAGCCGGCGGGAAGCGCACCAGCTCCAGGCCCTCGGGTCCGTACAGCTTGGTGCTGGGCAGGCCGGCCTGGCTCAGGGACAGGCGGCAGCCGTCCGGGCAGGTGGTGGTGGTCTGGCCCACCAGCTTGCCCCCGTAGTAGAAGCTGATGACCATCTGGGAGAAGGCTGCGGGAAAGAGGGTGACGGGTCAGGGGCTGCGGGAAAGGGACCCCCTGGTCCTTTTGTGCAAATGCCCAGAGTCTTTCCTCCTCCCAAACAGAGGGGGCTTAACTTTTGTGTACCTGGGACCTCTTTGGCATTCTGGGGAAGTTCATGCACCCCTTCTAGGAATAATATTTTTATAAGCATGAATAAATACACAGTTACTAAAGAAACAAATCACGCAAATATACAAACCGCTGCTGTGTTCTCCGTACTTCCGGGGAAGGTGTGATAACCGCTGGAATTTACAAGCCGCGTTGAGGGTGAAGGATGTTTTGACAACCTATTTTCTCAGGAAACTAGTTGCATCTCACAGCACCACTGCAGCGCTGTTACACAATGTTACACAACCCGTACATTGAAGACGTGTCACGTCCATGCTACACTAGACATATAGAGATAGACTTTTATCTACTATGTAACGATGCGGCCTGTTGCTGCATGCACAATTCCAGGTTCGTGTAAACAAAGACGTCATCTTTCTCTTGATAAATTCACAGGCCCCTTGGAGTTCCCTGGACTTCAAATTAAGCTTCTCTCCAAAACCCTTCATTCAAACCTGTCCCGAGAGAGTCTGAGAAACACTCAAAGTAAGGCAAGGTTCCCAAAAGGTGCTTCACGTAAGAGATTGGGGGGCGGGGGGGTCACAGCATTAAATAAATGAAAAGATCGTTCCATCTTTAATATTCTCTCAATCTCTATCACCTGCAGAAGAGAGGCCCAGTTTGGCACTGATGGATCTTTAGCACCTAATCCTGACACACACGCATCCCCGCCTTGAAACAAAGGCAGACAGCGGGGCTCTGAGCCGCGGGCAGGTGTCACATCTGCCCAGAACTGCCAGGCAGGGGATCTGATTTTCACTGCACTGGCTTTGACCTCTGACCTCCTACTTAGAGCAAGCGGCACCGGTTCTCCTTTGACACACATGATGGACAGTCCTCATTTAAAATAAGCTTTAAAAAGTCATATTTAGAGAAAAATAGGATGTGAACAGTCCCAGTGATACACAGATAGGAAAACTGATTGCCAAGGTGAGGCTCCAGTGACCAGAGTTTGGGAACCCCTAAAGTAAGGTAGGAATGAAGACAGCAGCTAAATTTGGGGATACTCCTAGAGGAATCCACATTTTAATAACCTGAAACTCTAAGAATTACATGCACTATCAATGAGCTCGGTGAGTTTGGGGCACCTTCTAAGTGCCCCACACCTGTCCAGGGCTGCTCTGCTGGAGTCCCATAAGCTGTGGGCTGCCCAAATTCATGATTCTCCCTAGAGTTGTGCCGTGCACCACCTGGACAACTGTCAGGGGCAGCCCTGTGGGTGGCTACCTGCCTCACGTGGGTTAACACGGCTGTGCACTTAGAATTCCTTGGACCCTCCCACTGGGCTCTGCTCCCGAAACATTTGCTTAGTCAAATAACAAGACTCCCTGATACTGTTCACAGGCTCCATTTTCTCCCATGTTGGAGTTAAACGGTGTTCTAGAATCATGCAGGGTTGGGAGTCAGAGGTTCAGATGCTACAGTCCAATTCACTTATTTGACATTTGGGGAAAGTGGAGCCCAGATGGGGTCGCCCAGCCGGTGAGCAGCAGCGCTAGCATCTGACCCGTTCTTGTTCCCGTTCACAAGCTCCCACCACACCAAGTCTGTACTGTCTGCACACGCTCCACTTCCTTCATTCAAGAACAACTTTGAACTTTGTCCCAAATGAATGACACACTCCAGATGACTCTGGCACCACTCTGCCCCTCCTCTGTGTCAGGGCTGAGGCCGTTTCTCACACTCGTGCCCCCTGGGCCGTAGGAACTGGCTGGGAGCAGAATACGAGGTGGCCGTCCTTGGGACCCCACTCCCAAGGACAGTGCAGGCTTAGAGAGCGTTCGAGCTGGAAGGGCCTGAGCGATGGCTCGCCGTACCCTCCAGGTGAGCAGTGGAGACCCACGGAGGAGACGCGACTCGCCAGGGCCGCCGGGTAACTCGGGGGACCCTTCTGCAGCTGCATCCTGCTGTTATAGCCGCTTGCCCACGGACACAGCCCTGCCGGGGGACAGACAGTGGAGACGCCAGGAGCACAGACTCCGGGCCCCGACTGCCTGATGTGTCATCCCTGCTGTGAGACCTGGGGCAAGCAGCTTCCCCACTCTGTGCCTCCGTTTCCCCACCAGCAAAGTGGACATGATAACAGCACCCACCCCGCTGGGCGGCTGTGAGCACGGCAGGAGCTCGTGCTTGTGCTCGGCACGTGTCAGCACCATAGAAACCATTGGTACATAAACTGGGGCAACAGGACAGAAGATTCATTCTAAACCATAGTCCCTGTGTACACAGTACGCCCCAAGCGCTGCTCCCGTGCGTCGGACCACGAGCACATCTGATCCTCACACTGACCCTTGAGATAGACACTATTAAGAATTATGCCCATCTTCCAGGTAAGGAAACTGAGGCACAGACAGGTCAAGGCGCCGGCCCTTGGTGCCTGGATTCACCCCTCCCCGCAGGCTGGCTCCACGTCTGCGTTCTTAGCACTGAGCCACACGGCCAGTTTCCCACCTGGCGCTCAGCCCCATCATTTCAAATGCACAGTGGAGAGCACAGGTGCGCAGCGCCGTCGTGTCGGGGTCTGCCAGCCCAGCGGGGGGTAGTTAGCGCCGCCTCTTTATAGGGGACCATTTCACATAAAAATCCAGACCTCTGGCTTCTCTAGAAAAGCAGGGAAATCGAGCCCCTCTGGCTCTGCAAGCCCACGGGGCACTCACCACTGAGCAGCGGGGGCCCGGGCGCTCCACCGGGCCAGTCTCTCCCGCTCCCCGCTGTCTCTCATTGGCCCGTTTCACTCATCACCTCGTCCCCGCAGGGTGAAGAACTGGGACCCTGACATGAGCTTATGGACACAGGGCTGCGTGTGAACTGCACAGCGGTGCCCGGGTCCACCGTTTCTAGAATCTCTTAGGATTTTCTTTGCGTGAGGCGGCAGCCGTGAGTCACTCAGGCGCGGTGCTGGCTGAGATGGCTCTGGGATGACTCGAGGACACTTCCTCCTCAGATCACGCCTCCCCTGACCCCGAGGCCGCAGCCCTGCACCCGACGGCGCTCCTGCCCCCAGAAAGCACTGGTCAGCAGACTCCCCAGGCCACGGCCCAGCGCTAGCCAGGTCAGAGGCCTGGTCCCATGACCCGGGGCCTCCCGGAGCGTGACAGCAGCCGCCGGAGAGCAGCCTCAAGAACAGGCTGGAAGCGAGGCCTGAGGGTCTGACCCCAGCAATGGCCGCTTACCAGATCTGTGACCTTAGGGGAGTAATTTAACGTCTGAGCCTCAGTTTCCACCTGCGAAGCCGGTTATAATAGGCCCCGGCCGCAGGGCCGCTGTGCAGTGGGTAGAGCTCAATGAACACGGAATTGTTGTCTCTACACTGTTCTTGCCTGGGGGAGACTCCGCCTCCACCACCCCAAAAACACCCCTCCCAAGAGGGCCTTGGCCAGCATGCTTCTCTTCTCGCAGCCCAGTTCCTCCTCTGCGCCAGCAGGCCTCGGAGCCCGGAGCCCTGACGTCCTGTGGCCCATCTCGATGAGTCAGGCCAGTGGCTCCTCACAGAGCCCGGCAGCCGCTGGGGAAGACACGGCCTCCTGCGCGCTGAAGACGCCATCAAGGAGCCTGAACGTACATTCCAGGGGCCGCTGGCAGGAGCGTGGCCTGAGTCCCCAGCATAATTAAACAGCAAGGCAGCACAGAGGCCACCTCTGCCCACAGCAGGCAGGAGCATGGACAGGACAGCCGGGCACATATCCCAGCTCTGCAGCCCACAAGCTGTGTAACCCAGGGCTGCTGAGCCTGTACAATGGCAGCAATTATGGCACCCACCTAGAGGGGGTGGGAAGATGTAATGAGATGAGGCTGTGAAAGTCTCAGCATTGATCCTGGCACCCAGTTAGCATTCAGCAATGTCAGACACCACCATCATCACCAGCATCACATCACCATCATCACCATCCCCAGCATCATCACCATCACCATCACCATTATCACCATCACCATCATCATCACCACCACCACCATCATTAGTAGCAGTATCATTGTCATTATTTCTGACATTCATTGGCCAATTACATCCCTACCAGAAAGTTCTAATAACACTATGTTTAATCCTCACAACACTCCAGTGAGGTAGTTGTTATTATTGTTCCTACTCCACAGATGAGGAGCCTGAGGTTCCAAGAGGTTCAATTACTCCACTTGGGGTCACACAAAAGGGATAGAGCTGGGCCTTGAGCGTGTCTGTCCCCATGCTCTTTCTCCCTCATAGTTACACCTGCACATAGCTCTTTGGATCTGTTTATTGGTCCAATCCAACAAGAGGCTCAGAAAGGCCCGTCACCTGCTTGGCCCCAAACCCAACAGTGAGAAGGAGGAGTCGGGGTCCCGACTTCCGACACCAGTCCGTGCTCGTCCTCGGACCCTCACAAGCCCACACGGGTCCTTCAAGCTCTGTCTTCCACGAGCACCCATGCCCCCTTCCCGCCCAGCCCAGAGCACCTCGTACCTGTATGGTGTGGGTCATAGGTGGTGTAGCCCGGCACCAGGGGCAAGCCTCCTGGAGAGAGAGAAAAGCAGATTCAGACCCAGCTGTGTGCAGGAACCAACCAGAACATTCGTCTCCAAAGCTTTCTTGAAAAGCCACACATGGCGTGCTCCTGAGGCCCTGCCTCAGGCTTCCGCTGAATTCGGTGTTTTTCCCTCCCAGCTCGGTGACCCATGTTTCATAAAGGCAGAAAACCTCAACTCAACCAGCATGAAAGGGGCGGAGACTTCCTCTGAGCTGTGGGATTTCTGCCCATGTGTCAGTGTGACACTGTGGGGCCACATTTCCTTCCCGCCCGAGGGCCTGCTCCTGAAATATCGCTGGATGCTGTGCCCGCCACCCAGGCCTGGTCTCTGGAGGGAGCCGGGCCCGAGCTCGCTCTCCCAGGGGTGCTGCCACAGCACAGGGAGGGGTGGGCCCCCCAGTCAACACTGCCACCCCACAGCCGGGCAACCTTTGAGGCCGGCTGGGCCAGCTGTCCCCTCCCGGTCTCCCACAAGGGACAGTAGGGGAAAGAGGCTGAGGGAGGAAGCGCAGGGGCTCGAGCTCCTGGAGGGAAGCTGTTTCAAGCAGTGGGGGGCGGGGAATCAGAGGCTAATAAAAGGGTGAGCGCCTCATTTAGCCCTCCTGGCCCCATGGGGCGGGTCCTGGCGTCCCCATTTTATAGAAGAGTAAACTGAGGCTCAAACAAGACATGCAGCTTCCTGACATGGGACTCCAATCCAAGGCTCCAGGTGAGCCACTGCCCGCCCCAGGCCTGAGGGCCCCTCCTCTTCAGACGCCTGGGCCGTCCTCGGCTCTGACGGGGTCCCTACTATCCGAAGAGACTGGCTGATGGATCTCAAGGACCGAAGACCTCCAGGGCTGGGAGCTCCGTCTGCTGCTGGCCTTGGTGAAGTTCACCACACTCCCTGCCCTCCAACCATCCCGGGAACCTGGGGGGAGCAGACCCCTCCCACGGGTAGGCCTGTGTGCCTTCCTGGAGGCAGCGGGAAAGGGAGCTAAGGCCACAGCTGCGCTCTCATCCCACGGTTGGAAAGCAGGGCACCCCTCTGGGCTGGGTACCAGTGATAAACAGGGATGGGAGTGGTCCCACGGCCCCACCTGCCCCACTGCTGTTTGCTGATGGGAGAGGAGAGTAAGTTAGGGCTCCCGCGCTCACCTGCGCTGGTCTGCTGCGCCCACCAGTCTGGGAAGAGCTGACTCCGGCAGGCCTCCGGCGGGGAAGGACTCCTCTTCACCATCCCCATGTACTCATCCACCGACGGCTGCGCCACGGGGGCAGGAGGGGAAAGCGGAGCCATCACTGGGCGTCCGAAGGGGACTCCAGTGTTTGTAAAGACGCAGGGTTTACGCCTAACTAAAACCACACCGTGATCTCACTCTCAGGAGACAAGGGGAAAATGTCACTTTGCGTCTGGAAAGATCCAGGACAATAAATCTACCAGGCTTAGTGATCAAACCGCATGACCAAGTGGCCAGCCCCTCCGGGGCCGCTAATAAGTTGACCGGCCTTTTACATGGAACTGCCTATTGCAAAACCGAATGGCTGGGCCACTCAGCCGCCCTGATGCCCTGAGAAATGGCTGAGTTCCAGGACACATCTATTTTCCATCTCTGGCCCGCTCCTTAAAGGAGGCTGATGACTCCAATAGGAAACGCTTTGAAATCTGCTTTTCCTGTGATCCCGGTGTGCCGATCCCAGGATCTCACCCTCTCAGCTGAGCCGGCACAAAAGCCTTCAGTGGAAAACGAGACACTGCTGGAGAGACAGGAAGCCAGGAGCCACCGGGTTGGGGCCAGAGAGCACCCAGGACCTGACAGCCGCCATGTGCAGGCGGCAGGCGGCTCCCAGCAGGGTACACTGCACTGTCCGCGTCCTCCGACAGCCAAGCCACCCCCAGGGACGGATTATTGCCGTGCTGGTATTAAGGAGAACTTCTGGTGCACCGATACCACCTTCCATCGGGGCCGTGTGGGATTATTCCAGCTATGCAATGTCCACTTTGAAATATCCATAAAAACATAGTTAAGAGGCTAAAGGTGGAAGAAAATGTATCCAAATAGCAAAAATTGGTATTCAAAAACCCCTCTGTTTTGCCCAGGGAGACCCCATTAAGCCTTTAATTATAGCCTATTAACTGTGGGTTTATGTACAATTCTAACAAGCTTGGTTATCTGGTTTTCCAGCCCATTGAGAACTAAAAGCTGCGTATTAGGAGACAGGTGGCCCGCCAGCCGTGAGAGCCAGGACAATCATCCACGTCCTACCAACAGCCCCAGGCAGCAAGGGAGGTGTCTGTTCTGTCCACGGCAGCCTGCCTGTGAAGGCAGGGGAGTCCATGATGCGTTTAAAAGACTGCCACTTGAAATGTTTACAACACGAAAAGCTCAGACCTTGCGGAGACTTCACGGACGCAGAGCTGGCGGCTCAGCCCCAGCCCTCGGGATGAGGCAGCGGGTACCAGGTGAGCGGGTGACCAGGTGGTGGAGGCTGGCCTCGAGAGGGTGGCCCCGTCCCTGCATTCCATCTGTCAGGGTAGGGGCACCACTATCCGGGACAGCCCAGGGCTCCAGACACCCTGGCAGGGCAGGAACGATGCCACGCCCACAGAAACACACACAGCTCCTGCCGACGGGGCCAGACCCCTGGAAATGCAGTCCCCACTTACCTCCTTGATCAGCTCGTCGATTTCGGAGCGGCCGCACTCCATCTCCGGGACTTCATTCACACAGCCAGGGGTCGCCGTGCCTAATTTGCCTACGGAAAACCAGACAAGTGCATGACAAATGGCATCAAGGCATCACAACCATCCTGGAGGCCATAATCAACGTGTTTTTTTAAATGCTGAGTTGAAGCAAACCAAGCTCAATAAGCATCTTCACTGTTTTGGGAAAGGCCTAGAGATTGTTTTCCCATGCCTCTTCAGTCATCTGATCAGCAAAGTCAAAAGAGAGAAGTTGGTCATTGCTGCTTCTGACACTTGGAGGACACAGACAGCACTCTGGTCTCTTCCTTCTGCGCCCTGAGATCTGAAATGAATTCCTATCAGACACCCTCCACACCAGGCGCCTGCAGAGGTAACACTGACGAGCTGGGGCATCTGAAGACCCCCAGAGATTTCCTGGCAAAATGTGTTTGTGGGATGGAGTCTTTTTTTAAAGTTAATTGGCAGGAAGTCCCTTTTTAACCCTTCCAAATATACATCTGTACACACACGCGTGTGCACACACATACATGCCATGCACACACACAGCACGGCTCAGAGACCCGCCTCCATCAGGAACCACCTGAAGGCACGTGATTGTTTCCCCAAGGGTCTGGACCAGGCTCCTTTCTCCCCCTGGTGCCTCTTCCCCGCCAGAAACCCCCTCATGAAGTTCACCAGCGTGAGATGTGTTATGACCAACAGACGCTTGTGTGTTGGAATGCGCTGGTCCAGTGATCTAGAGAATTGACCCATCGTTTCATCCTGACTGAATTTTGGTTCCATTTTGATAGACTCATGAATCCACTGAGAAGCTGGTGATGGGAAGTAGGGGGCAGGTGGGGCCCCCCCAGAGCAACTTGCAAACCGCTGAAGTACAGAGCAGAGTGGGTCCATTTAGACACTATGCAAATGCAGCGTTTCTTCGCCCCCTGAGAACCTGCTCCTCCTTTAACATCCACCCTTGCAGGTGATGCTGGCTGCGCCCCACACTATAAACAAGTTAGGGTCACCTGCCAGTGCAAGCTTGGCTGACCCTGGGGGAGGGGATCAAGAGAAACTTCTCTATTCCTTCAAATCACAATTTACTCTGTGATGATGAAAAATCATCCAAAACTGGAAAATAAGGCAGCAAGATGACTGCTCGGCCGTTCAAAGCCATCCCAGAGCCTTCTCTAAGACACGTCCCCCTGAGGGTCATCTGATTCTCCGGGGGAAGGTCAGTTTGTTTGATTTACCATTGACTATCGATTACGGTTCAGACTCAGTCAAGTCAGGTGTTAATTTACAGACAATCAAGCTACAAATGACCAGGAGAAAAGATAAGTCCCGGACGACAGTTGGATTGCCTAGGTCAGACATTCCTTGGCTCACTCAGCTGTCTGTCTTTCGCTGATCATGGACCAGTGTCTAGTATTCTCTGTCAAACAACCATTCTTACCATGCTGGCTCCATCATTCATGAGTTAAATAACTCTCTGACCCAGGCTTACTAATATATTTATCAGAGTCACAATTTTAGCTTTTTTTAAATCATACATCAACATTTTCAACCCCCTCCCCCACCCCGCAGTGGGAAAAGCTCAAACTCAGAATTTCTGCACAGCCCTAAGCACTCTCTGAGGGCTCTATTTCTCTCAGGCATTACTGGACCACTAATAAGCTTCGAGGGGGAAAATGATGCTGTGCCAATATTCTAACTGTTACATCGAATGGCTAAGAAAATCAATGTGTTACAAGAATGTTCTAAAGTGGGGATGGCAATTAGATTTTATTTCATGGGCCAGCTCTGATTCACAGCAGGTGTAAAGCACGCCATTTTGAAAAGGATGCTGAGGCCGGATCCGAGCTTAAAACATCCTATTGATTAGCGATGCCTGAACAGAGTGCAGGAGGCAGGACTGCGGAATGCGTGGCAGCTTTCGTTATTCCTGCTTTAATCTCTTCACAAATGCTTTCTTGGGATTTTAAAGCTGGAAGAGACTTCAGGAATTATCACAGCCCACAGTTCCCAAACAACCATCAGGATCTAACGATATATTGAGGCGGCTGCAGCAATGAAGCCTGTGTGCCATCAGCTGCAAATTCCTTCCAGAACTTCATCCTCAACCCTTACCATCCACCCCTTCTCTGTCCACCTTATTTTCCCTCAGCCTCTTGTATGAGTTGCTAGAAAACAAAAAGGAATTCCTGAGCCACGCTGTCGGAGGATCCTCGCTCCCGCCCACGCCCGTTCCTGATCCCAGGGAGGTCCTACAACGTGCCCCTGGTCTGACAGTCAGGAGCAGCAGAGCTGGCTCCAGCCCCATCTCCCCGCCCTTTCCTCCCATCGGCCACCTCTTCCTCAAGTGGAAGCTGCCACTTGGTCAGCAGATGCTGGGTGAGGTCAGTGGGAAGAGCCCTCACTATCTGCTTACACAAAGGAGACAGCTATTCTGTTTAGCAAAAACCACTTGCCCCAGACCCTGCGGGTGGCGACTTTGACCCCAGACCCGGGCTCTCCGCCGGGGGCTGCGAGCCAGGCAGGCTGTGTGGGGCCGAGAGCCCATCAAGGATAGTTACATTTTTGCTCTTCCTCGGGGACGATGCGGTAAACTTTGTATGGCTCGGAAATGTCCAGCTGGGACCGGTCTGTTACTTCCTCAAAATCTGGGCTCTTGTTCAAAGCACAGCGGAGCCTCGTCTTCCAAGTGGCTGGTTCAGCTTTGTCCCCTTCCTTAAACTTCCCTTTAAAAACTGCCCAGGCCTGAAGGAAGGAAAAGAAGCACATGAAATACACGGCCTACCTCTCGACCACAGATATCCACGGCCACGGGCAGGGCCAGCACATTTTGAACCATCAATTCTCGCTCAAAGGATTTCAGGATGCTGAGACCTCAGTCAGACCACTTTCTTTGCCGGATATGAAGAGATCCAGGCCAGGAAGGGGTTCCCCCAAGATGGCCCACCTGAGCCTGAATTCAAACCCAGGCCCAAGGCTACACACACATACACACACACACACGCTGGATCTGCCTCTTGGCAAACCCATGCCTGGACCAGAAGGCCAAGAGGAGCCTGAGGTCAAGCAGCACAAAGAGGAAGTCGCACATGGTTTCACTAGAATGTTCAAAACAAAGAACAACTTGTTGCTTTTTCAAATCAACCCCTAGCTAAAATGTAGCATGAAAAGGGAACATTTGCAAAGAAGTCTGAATGTGGTCATCCACGGCCTGCTACTTTTAATAGAAATTTTGTTTTGCATTTCGGCATTTATTCTAACCCTCCCTGCCCGCCGCCACCCTCCCAGGATGCTGTTTAAGATGCAGTGAAATGTTTTCCCTCCCTGTCGGTTTTTCACAGCTCTGTTTTCTGACCTCTCCAAACCTCAGAACCTGAACTAGGACTAGAACTGCAAAGCTGGAAACTTAAAGTCAAAAGGTAGAATGGGGCTGTATTTTAAAAAAAAAATCAAACGTGAACGGGCATGTGAACAGTTTTAAGATTTCAAAACTGGAATACAGCCACACTGACCAGAAAGCCACTGCTGTCAGGTGGAAAATCCAGCCAAGCTAGACACATCTTCCAGCCTAAAATAACACGATATCTAGAGGGAATCCTCAACCCTCGCTCAGGAAAATGCAATTCCCAGAGGTAACTTTCCCACGGTGACCCAGCCTGGAATTGAACGCCAGCTGTCCTGACTTCCAACCCAACGGCTTCCCACTACAGCAAGCATTCCCAAGCTCAATGCACACGCCAATCTCCTGGAAACATCGTGAAAAATGCAGATTCCTGGGCCCTGCCCCTCAAGATTCTCATCCGGTAGGCGTGGGGTAGGTCTGGGGATCTGCATCTTCAGCCAGCATCCCGGGGGTTCTGACTCAGGTGGCCAGGAGGCCACACTTCCAGACACTCCTTCACTCCACGAGTCACAGCTCCACTGCAGTCCTGGCTTCTTTCTCGTCATGGAAGACAAGACCTCACAGTCCACTGCCAGTGCTCACCCTCTGTGGAGGCCCCGAGCTCAGATTTTGCATCTCTGCCCGAGGTAAAGAAACCAGAAGAACATTCCTCCTAATGAGCATGAGCAGTCATTTCCTTTGCTGACATAGATGCAAAACTCCCCTGTAGAAATGGGTTTAAAAGCAAATGGTTTCCAAACCTTTTCGATCTCTGTTTCAATCATTTAACTGCATCACAGATCATGCATTAGCTTTTTCAAAGAAATATAAGAGCAAACCACGTACACATTGAACAGTAATGTCAAATTTTTGTTACGTTAAACCAGAGTTTCTCCACCTCGCCACTAGGGACGTTTGCGGCCAGATCGTCCTTTGGGGTGGGGGCTGGGCCCTGCATGGCTGGATCTACAGCACCTGGGCCCCTGCCCACAAGATGCCAGTAGCATCCTCACCCCCACTGTGACAACCAGAAATGTCTCCAGACATTGCCAAGCGTCCCCTGGGGGGTAAAATCGTGACACACACCACACCCCCATTTGACAACCACTGGGTTCATCCATATTACAAATGGACCTGAGGACAATGTAAGGACCAGCTGGGTTCATCCAGAGGGCACAGGACAGGGCATGTCATCGTCACTGATTCAGTCAGGGCTCACACTCGCCCGGTGCAGAGAGCCAGGACATCCATAAAGGGAAGAGGCTCCCGGTCAGGAAGTCCGTGCACAGCATGAGGTATCTGCTTCCCGCCTGCCCTGAGCCCTGTGGGGGCTCTCTGGCCAGCTCTGAAATATCAGCTTAGCTGGGCGGTTTCTCAAGACCCTTCAGGAGCCAACACTAGACAGAACAGAGAGACTGAGGCCCACCACCAGCCTCCTCCGTGACCCGCGTCCCCCGTCCGTGCTGCTCCGCACTCAGCAGCAGCCAGCACTAACCTGGGACCATGAACTCCTCCTGCTTTCACCTTATCATCTCATCTTGTGTATCAAAAATCAAATGCTGGTTTTTTTTCCTCGAAGGCCCACTGAATTTGAAATACCTGTGCTACTAAGTAAGTTCTGGTTCATTCAGGGCTAGCACAACACCTGGCCAGCGAGAGGACAGCCCGTGAACCATCACCCTCAGTTAACCAGACTTTCCCCCCTTGACGTTGTGAAAAGCAGGCAAAATACTTTTTCAAACATAAACACGAGCTGATATTAGGGCCTCATCAGCGTCCTCAGGGATGGTACACAACGAGCTAAACGCCTTTTTTTTTTCATATTTTTTTAATTGAAGTATAAGTGACATACAATATTGTATCCGTTTCAGGTGTGCAACCTGGCGATTCGGGCTAAATGTCTTTTTCAGTCTGTCCTCTCTCATCTATCCCAGGAAGCTGACCTCACAATGATGCTGCAGACAATGAAGGACTCTCCAGTATAAGTGGCTTCTCATGATGCACTTACAAAAGGAGCAAAACAAACAGTTTTTTCCTTAACTCAGACATTTTTGGAAGGTTTTCTTTGAATGTTTGGAACAAAATCGTTCTCTACTTAACCAGAAACCCCTAAGACGGCTCTGTCTAACCAAGGCCCCATGGGTGACTTCTTCCAACAGCAAAGACACATTCGTCGACGTCGCCCCACGACGATGAAGTGAGCAAGCCCAACTCACAGAAGCGCCGCATGGGCGCTTCCCTTCTGTATTCACACCAGCCCCGTCTGTGGCCCTCCCAGGGGCCATCCAACTCGGGGTGGGCACCCGTGTCTCCCTCCTGCCCCCATTCCTGCTGAGATTGTAGACTCACTTTAGATTGCCACACTGAGCGACTGCGTAATCAACGGAAACATTGGGAATCTTGCACATTTTTCTCAATGCTGTTGAAACGGCCATGAAGAACATTGCACAAGATGCATAAATCTGGGGCTTTATTTCATGACCTGCACAGAGTAAGCTGCAGCAGGGAGCAGGGTGAAGGGAGAGGCCTTGCATCTCAGCCAGCAAACCAGGACCAGGGTCATGCAGCCTGCTGGTCCAGCCCCTCTGCTCTCCTCCTAAAGAGGTTTTCCTGATGGTCAACCTGCAACTGTGCCTTCAGCACCCCACGCCTCTGCTTAAAGCAGATGGATAATCCTGGCCATGTCAACTCCTAGCAGGGACAGGGAGAGTGTGGCCCTGCAGGGGCAGCTAGCAATGTCAGAGGCATTCTGGTTGTCACACAGCGGGAGAGGGTGCTACTGGCATCTAGTGGGTCGAGGCCAAGGATGCTGCTGGACATCCTACAGGGCACAGGACCGACCCCCAACAAGGAAGTATCTGGGCCTTGATGTCAACAGTGCCAAGGCTGAGGAAGCCGGGCTCACAGCCATGTATAATCCGGAATTCCCAACCGACTGGGTGGGACCGAGCACTGTTTAAATTTAGCCAGAGTCATTCCCAAGGAAGTTCACCAAGATGCCAAAGGCAAAAAACCTTCTACAAGAGAGGAATCCACAATGCCACCAACAATGGAAAAGGAGGCACCAGCATTGCAAAATCCTCACAGTGTCCAGGCTCCTGACCTGGGGTCCTTGATGGGAAGAAATCTGCCAGACATTCAGGCCACACAGGGCCCGTTGGGGGTGAGTGCGAAACATCAGTAAGTGCCTGCTTGTCTTGGAAAGGGCCGCTAACCAGCACTAGACACTCAAACAGATCTGCGACCCCGGATTACAGGGTTAACAGAATTGCTAAAGTGTGCAGCCCCACTGCGAATGTCGGGCAGAGACCCGAAGGCCTGAAATGCCTCATACGCCAACTTTGACCTATTCGTGCTCTACTCTGGGGCCGACGTACGATCTTTTGTCATTTTTGTTCTTTCATGTCAGAAGACAGTCGTCCCTGGTCTAGAGCCTGCTGCTGCACTGGGGCCCGCAGGCCTGGCCCCCTCACTCATCCCCGGTCTCTGGTCTAATTCTGGCCCTCCGCACCTCAGCCTCCCTCCGCCTCCCCGACACTCACTCTCCGCTCCCCATCCCTGGCCCCCAAATGCCTAGAGAACAAGCACACACAGCAGCGGTCTGCAAACTGGGCTCTGAGTCAGACCAGCTGGGGTGCATCTGTTTGCAAATCTGGAAGCCTGGGCTCCCCCTGACCGAGGGTCCCGAATCTCCCAGGGTGGAGCCTGCACATCTGGAGCCTTAGAGAAGCCCAGAGGGGACTCCGATGCCCTACAGGGGACTCTGATGACCCACATGGCACTCTGATGACCCACCAGGAACTCTGATGACCTGGCTGAGCTGCAGAGCTGGGCTGCCGTGGCCCCGTGCTCCTCAGCCTGAATCTAGGTGCGATGGCAAGAAGTCTCTGTGTGTCAGAACTGCCAGGGGTCAGGAGCACAGGCTCACGGTCGGGCTGCCTGGTGCAAACACCGGCTCCATCACCCAAGAGCTGTGACACCTTGACCAAGTCACCTCTCCTCTGGGTGCCTCTACAGACCAAAGACGAGGACGGCACCTACTGCACAGGACCGTGTGAGAGGAAAACAAAACACGTGGTGCCAGGCCTGGCACAGAGCAAACTCGCAGTTGGCACTGGCCGCCACAATGCAGGTGCCAGAGCTCAACAGCAAGGCTCCCATGCGTGGGGCCTCATCACTCTCAAGGGAGGCAGCACTATTTTTAGACTGTGCGGCAGGTTCAGGACATCCCATGTGACCTGGGCCCAGAAGTCATGACAGACAGCATCCCTCTCATCTGAGCTGGCCCGACATGGCCAAGCAGAAGTGCCAACTTTGAAAGAATGAAGACTTAAACCATTCCTGGAATGCTAAACGGAATTTAGATGGTAGCCCAGAGGACAAGGTCTTAGTCTAAAGGCCTCAAAGAAGTCTTTTCTCTCCCTGTTTGCTAGTCTTCGTGCCAAAGAAATGGTACGTGAAGGAAGTGCCCTCAATTTCCTCATCACCAATAATACAAGTGACCCCACAAGTGATTAAATCACATAATAGATGGAAAATCACCCAATCAATATTTCTGAGACACATTCAGCATTCAGTCAATGCTAGTTTAAAACAAGTGGGTTAATTTTCAAGTAAATAAGAAGATGTCACCCCACACCTCCCCTGGCCCCTGAGACAGGCAGAAACTGCGCTTGCCGGGGGGGAGGGGGTTCGAGTCCTTACCTTGAAAATGGAGGCGTCCACCTCCTGATTATAATCTTGTTTGCCGGCGTGTTTCCAAGGGATCCGGAACATGCTCTTCTCATCATTTTCCCAAATCAGCCCTGGGTACATGTTGCTGTCGATTTGCTCGATCAGCCACTGCCGAAGCCGCCGGCCGCCATTCCTGTCACACATCCTTGGAAAGAAAAAAAATATTCTGTGATATTATAAATATTGTCTCATTAATCACAGCAACCCATGTGCTTAACAGCCAAGATCCACAAACAGGAAAATCAGAGGGTCGAGACACAGGTGCCCGGCGTCGGGGAAACCCATAGTCCCAGGCACTCTGGGCCCCCTGCCATGAGGGGACAGTGCTTGCCTCCAGGACTCCAACCCCGGCATGAAAACTGAAAGCTCTGGGGGACCTGCAGCTGCCCGCCAGCTACATGTCGGCCCCACCTAAGGTTCTGGCTGGGCTCTTTCCAGCTTTCACCCCCTGTTCCATTTCAGGCAAACACGGCCACATCGAATAGCATCCTTCCATTTTTAGCACCAAATGAAGAAAAATCACTTTTACATTTTCAGGTCCCTTCAATGAGCAGCTCATCACTCCAAGAGCCAATTCCACTGTCTGATGCCCAGCTGAGCAGCGTTTGTGAGCAAACAGGACATCTGTGCTCTCTGGGAGAGAGGAAATCCTCAAGGCTATCCCTTCTAGATTGTTCCTTCACAGCTGGCTTAGTGATAAGAGCATGAGTTTGGGAATGAGACACAGCTGAGATCCCATTTAAGTCCCGCCATCTCTCAGCTGGGTGACCTCGGATGATCATTTGACCTCAGCAATGCTGGCTGAAATGCAGCCGTACTTGGCATCATTGTCCTGAGGACTCAGACGATGTCTACAAAGCACCCAAGACGGGGCCTGGATCTTAGAAGATTCTCTCCAAACAGCAGATGTTGGTATTATTACTCCAACTTTCTTCCTCGGGAACTCATATGACCACTTGGGAGATAGCGGACAAGAGTGAGGAAATCCACTGCGGCTACAGAACAGAGCAAAGTTAGCCGGGCTGGACGCTTCCAGGAGGCGCAGAATCTGGGGCCCTCACCATGCCAGGGTGCCCAAAGACACCCTTTGGAAGAACATTCTTGCCAAAGCAGGCAGCTTTCCCAACAGCACAGAGAAAGAGAGAGCAACCACGCCATCCCGACTCACAGCCCACACTTACAAGAACAGGGGTGGAAATCCCCCAGGCAGTTGGACAGACGCCCACCCAAAAAAAAAATAGCATTTCTATTCTTCCAGTTAAAATCTGACCTCTTCAGGCAAACAAGTTTGAAACAGTCAGTGGTGACAAGATAGCATGTCCCCAAGAATATGGTCACATCCAAGTCACGCTGGTCCATAAAGTAAGAAGTATGCTTTTTGGACACTCCAGCCACCCTGCAGGTGGCCGTGGGCTGGGAAAGGGGGTCCAGGTCCCCCGGGAGAAGGAGGTGAGGTCCCTCGAGCATCAGCCGTAACTTCTTCACCAAATAGGCCCAGCTGCCCTTTTGTGGATTGAAAAGGGGCGAAGTGTGCGAAATAGAAATTGCACATCAGTTTGCAAACTGCAGACTCCGCAAAGGCTGTTCTCCAGCTAGACCCGGGAAAGTCACCTGAATCCTCATCCGAAAAGTGAACGGACGCCAAGCACCTCAGAATTCTAAAATAGCCCCTTGTGTTTATAAACGAGAAGGGACAGACTGTGGAGGGGCACCCAGTGACAGAAAGGAAACGACACCACCAAGCACCCCCAGAAAATAACTTAGCAGGGTCCAGACTCCTGCGGACCCTTCCTGGAGAAAAAACAAGAGAATCTCCACTCACTTGAGGAACGAGCTGTGTGGAGGGCGAGAGGGGCCAGAACACAACAGGGGATTGGGGTCTGCGGATCTGTCAATCAAACGAGCCGTTTCTGCTCCGCAGCATCTCGATGAGCCCCTAGCACAGGTTCGTAAACTACAGTCCCCGCGCCAGGAGGCTCCTGACGTAAAAAGCAAAATTTTGTCCAGTATGGGCATTTTTCTAGAAAGCAGGTCACCACCTTCTCATCAGGATTTCTAATAAATTCATGACCCCAAAATTGTTAAGGACAACTGTCTTGGTGATTTATAAGAAAAGGAGAAAAGAAAGTAAGAGAGAGGGCAATGGGAGGAAGAATGAGTCATAGAATATGAAAGCTGGAAAATGCTTTAGAAACCATGTAATCCAGCCCCTCATTGTTCAAAAGAGGAAAAAGTAAGGCCCGGAGAGACACCCAGACCCCCAAGCCTGCCAGCCTGGTCTGATTTTACTCATCTGCAGAGAAAAGACGTGGTTAAGTCACCAGATCCCAGCACATGGACAGCCCCATCTGAATTTCCACGGAGATCACCTCCAAGATTCCAGGCAGCGTGAAAAGCCGAAGATGCTACTACAGTGATGATCCGTAACGATTTCTTGAACACTAACAAATTAATTCCACCAAATGCCGAGCCAGGAAAAATTTATAAGCCCCGTCACATGTTTATAACTTCCTCTTCCTTGATTTTTAGGTAATAATTCTCTTTACGGGCCAAGTCCTATCTACAGCTAATCTGCATCCCTATAAACGGGTCCGGGGGTCAGGCTTCCCAGGCAGGAGGCGATAAGAGGCTGCCCTGGGCCCACCCAACCCGGAGTCCAGGATGCGCCCGAGCAGCGGTGCAGCACTCAGCTCCTCCCATGCGCGGGGCCCCTGGGCATTTGTCCCGGCCGCCACGGTCCTCCACCCCCACGAGACCAAAAAGCATCAAAGCCCTCTCTCCCTCTGGCTCCAATCTTCCAGAAAGGACTAAACCACTCCCAAATCTTTTCATGGAGGAATCTGCCATAATCCAAAAGGACAAGCTCAGAACCATCATGTAAGGATGGCTCCTAACTTAGGTTTTTTTAAGAAAGTGTTATATCCCCCATATGTTGGGGGGACAATTTAAAATTCTGGAAAATTCAGTCTCCCGTCTCCACTCACAAAGCACTTCGCAGCGCTGGGTAAGCACCCTATCTCACCTTAGGAACTCTGCCCTTTGCCTTGGGGCTCACTGCACCGCAGAACGTGCTGGGAGCTGCGCCCCTACATAGCTTTCCCTCCCAGGGACTCCTCAGCTATGATGGAAGCAAAGGACCTCAAACCCCGCTCAGAAATCTTGTCATCAATCAGAGCAAAAAGAAAAACCCAGTCTGCCCCCCTTCACCAAACGCCGCTGGTCACCAGGCAGGGTCACAGCGTCGACCCTCCGAGCGCGAGTCCATGTGGCGGGACCCGGGCGGGAGGGACGAGGAGCAGGTCTTAGAATAAAGGGCTCAGTATTGCCCGACATTATATAGGCCACTCTAAAGTGCTCCAGGCAGACCAGATTTTTTTTTAATGAGATTTCTTTTTAAGCACATGCCAATCTTTCGGAGCAGCCACAAGGATCACCGTCTCGGGCCCCCGATTTGGACTCAGGAGAAAGAGGAGGAGGGGAGAACGCAGAGACGGGGGACGGCCACCGCCTGGCCCGCAGCCCGGGCGGCCTCTGCGCTTGGCCGGCCGCCGTCTGGCCCACCCGGCCCGGCCCCGGCCCCTACCTGCCGCCGCGCCGCCAGGCCCGCCGCCCGCCTTCGGCCGCCGCCCGCGTTCCCACGCTCGCCGCGCTCGGGTCTGCGGCCGCTGTCCCGGGCGCCGCGGCGGCTTTAAGGGCGGGGGCGGGCCCTGCGAGCGGAGCGACGGCCACACGAGCCAATGGGCGCGGCCGCCCGCCCGCCTTCTTCGAAGCGCCGGCTTTCCGAGAAATCACTTAGAGCAGAGGCGGCGGTCGGACGGTCCGGGCGTCTTCCGGGTCCGCACCGGGGGTCCCGGGGGCGGCGTGGGGCTGGGGTGCCCGCAGGAATTCCCGCGGGCCTCCCCCCCACCCCGCCCCGGGGCAAGGTCCGGGCGGATAGTGGGTGTCAGATCCCCGAGGTGGAAGTCAGCTAGCGGAGGTCAAGGCTGGAGTTGGGGGGACGCCCCCCGAGGTCGATGCTGCAGCGGCCGGTGGTTCCCGCAGAGTGACCCCCGGGGACCCGCTCAGGCCTGGTCATGCGGTCATCTCAGCGAGTGTGGCCGAAGCCCCTGGAGCTGCGTGAGAGGCATCCCCGTCAGGACGAAGCCCCTAGTCACGTGTCCGGACAGTGGCTGGGGGTCCACCCGAGGTGTGGCTGCGGAAGGGGCCGGCCACTTACGGCGGGGACCTAGATGGCCAGTCGCCTGCAAAACTGACGGAAGAAAATGCCCCGCTAAAACCGTGTCTGAAACCGCTGCCCTCTGAAGATCAGAAATAAAAACAGGACTGTCCAGCATGTTAGTGCTAGAAAGTCCTACTTATTGTAAATACGGGAGAAATACCGGTGAAAGAAAGTCCTAGAAAAAGACGCAATCTCCTTTGTTCTATTCTTGGGGTTGCCTTAGAATGGAGGAAAATAAGAGTCTTAATTGACTGATTGCCTACTGCTCAGTCATACACAAGGAGCAGTGTTTATGGGGCCATTTTATTCATTAGGCTTTTCAAGAACCTATGAAAATGTCTGAGACTAAAGAAGAAATTTTATTGGCTGCAAAATGCAAAAAGTACAGTGCAAATTTGAAATCAATAAATATTCAAAGAAAGGTCCCCAAAACATAACACGTCAACCTCATAATTGTAATTTATTCATTGATAAACATTTCATTATATTTGAAAAGCTTGTGTGGCTTAGAAATCACTTGGTAAGAATTTCCTAATACTGTAATTCCTGGGAATTCACAGCAATCGTAAGTGAGTTCCCCACTGCCAAATAATTTCAAGTGAAAACTACTTTTTTTAAAGTTCAATTTGTTTAAGAGTATTTAGATAAGGTAGGAGTATTTTAATATGTTATGTTATGTCCTGATGTGGGATGAGCTTCCAGAACTCAGAGTGCCTAGGACCTAAGAAATTCTTAAAACAGCCTGCTGTCTGTATTTATACTCGTGTCTTTTCACAAACGTGCCCCTTAAGCCTACCCAGATTTACTTGCGTACGAATGCTGTCCACTGCACAAAGACGTGGGCTCAGATGTCCGCTCAACACTGTGCTTGGGCAAAGACAGGACATAGAGAAGTCAGCGGTGGACGAGTCACAGCATACTTATCGGCAGTAGGTGTCACTATATACATTACAGGAGTGGTTCACGATACACGGGCTTGCGTTAAAACTGCTCCTGAAATATTTCCAACGTGGCGATTCCTTGCTGCCTAGGAACAATTTCTAACCTCATCTGTTTAGTTCTGTTCTTGTCTAATGAGCATTTATTGAGCAACGACTCTGTGTTAGATATGGTGCCATGGACAGGAGACCCAAAAAACAAAGTGTCTCTCTGATCATTCCTTCCTCTCCGGTCCCCTGCCAGCATCTCACAGTCCTGACACATTGCATCCTGGTTTCCACAGCAGCCCACTCGCCTTCCCGCCTCCATACCATGTCCCCGTGTATCCACGCCATGCTGCTCCAGCTAAGCCTTCCTATCTATGATGGTTTCCCCGTGGCTGCCACAGCAGGTCCCGATACTCGTCCTGAGTCTAAAAACCACACTCTTCCAACCGTCTCTCTCACCGTCATCCACAGGAGCCCCTCTCCGTGGATGGCAGCCTGTCACCGCAGTTAGAACGCTGGGTTGTGGAGTCAGCCACCAGTTCACACCCAAGCTCCCTGACTCACTCAATGTGTGACTCTGAGCAAACGACTTAACCTTTCCAAGTCTCAGTTTCTTTGTCTGTATAATGGCATTGATGATAATAGTATGTGAAATTGCCCATATGCAGCTGTTGTTTGATCTACAGAAGGGCAATTTGATGTGGTTCTACCTAGTCCTTCCAGCCTCCTGGGATCAGTGGGCACTGAACGAGACCGTGTGGGCCGGGGGTGGTGGGAGGCAAGGTGAGAGATTAGGCGAAGAGATTTCTTGGGAGAGGGCTATCCCACTTTCCCGTCTCCCCTCTCCCTTCACACTTTCCAAGCCCAAGCTTAGCGAGGGCGTTCAGGAGAGCTCTGAAATGTGTTTGCTGAGAGGACACCTGTCAACTCACTCCTGAGAAAGCCAGACTCACTTAGAGTGGTGACTCCCGCCCTGGAATCTACTGGGCGAGGGAGGTGCTTGGTGGCGGCAGGGAGAGCGTGCTGATGTGCGGGGAAACAGCCTGCGGCGCCATTCCTGTTACTGTTCTTCGCTTCAACTGAAAAAAAAGATCCTACAAACCTCCAGTCATCTCCTATGGCTGCTGTAAAAAATTACCGAAAACTTAATGGCATAAAACAGCACACATTTGTTATCTTTCAGTTCTGGAAGTCAGAAATCTAACACACGTCTCACTGGGATAAAATCGAAGTGTCTGCACAGCTAGATTCCCTTGTCTCTTCCAGCTTCCTTCAGCCGCATTCCTTGGCTCGTGGCCCTTTCTTCTGGCTTCAAAGCCAGGAATGGCAAGTTGAGTTCTTTTCACATCACACCACTTTGTCCTTCTCTTCTGCCTCCCTTGCAATGGATTGAAGGTTTATGTCCCCCAAAATTCATATGTTGAAATCCTAACCCCCAAGGTGATGGCATTAGGAGATGGACCTTTTGGGAGGTGATGGGGTTACGATGGCGGGGCCCTCATGGAAGGGATTAGTGCCCTCACGGAAGGCACTCCAGGGATGCAGAGCAAGATCAGCAAAGGGCACATGTGCGTGGGGTGAAGCCCAGAGACAAGGCGCCCGCTCCAGGCTCTTCTCCCAGGGGAGTCACACAGGACACACTTAATTCCCCCAGCAAGAGTTGTGGCAACACATGTGAAGTGCTGTCTGCCAGGGACACATTAGGGACCCAGCGCCCAGGGATCTGCTGGGGGCTGGTCATGTGAGCACCCTCTACTGATATGTACCCTGACCCCAGACCCCAGGAGGAAAGCAGGTGTTCAGCACCAGCCACACTGTTTGTACAAATAGTTTAGGCCCTGGGAGCCCCTCCTCTCAGTTCTGGGGGTGGTGGGGACCCTCCCCAAGTCCACGTGCACAGACACCAGCTGAGGCCCAGCCTCGGAAGCAGGTCTGCCTAGGGACATTGGTCTCAGGCCTGCCACGTTAATTCTTTGCTGCACGCGCTCCTAATGCTGAGGGGCCTTTTGGCATGCACCACCTGCTCCTCTCCCTCCCAAGGTGCCTGTGGCTGCACTGACCTGCCGTTAGCTACCTGCATGTTTCCGTGTCATTTCCTAAGCTGGGTTTTCTCGTGCCTCACTGGGACTGAGGGCTTGTGCTTAAGGACAGAGGCGCCGCTGCTCACCGGGATTGGGAGGATGGTGGGAGGGAAGACGGCGGGCGGGATGCGGTCCTCAGGGACGGGCCTCTCCGAGCTGCAGCTCCCCCAGAGTGATCGCTCCGCCTGGAAACGGGCTCTTCCCAGCCTTGGCATGCATGCCAACCTAATCAGATGCCAAAAACTGAGAAGGGAAGCTCTTTTCCTCTTTTGGGCTTTAAAGTTCTCCGTTTTGTCTGCTCTCTGCGTTGCCTGCACCGTCGTGCCTGCTGGCTCACAGCTCTGTCGGCCTCACAGATCCCAACGTGCTCCTCTGGTTTTCCCTCTTCCCGAGTTTGAGCCCAGCGTCCTCCAAGTACCACCCTGGGCATAGGAAACATGCAAAATTTTGAAATTCTTCCTGATTGCCTGTTTCCACAAGAGACTGATAAATGACAACACTAATGGAACTGGTCCCCTTGAATATGTTATATTGACTCTAAATTGCATTTTCTGCCTAAGACCACATCAACACAATGACATTGCTTTCCTCCAAGAACGCCAGCACCAAATCAGAAAAATGATAGTTAATTGCAAGAAAAGGTACTAAGGCCACAACTGTGAATGGGCAAACCAGAGAAAACTGGATAGACAGGTCTGAGAATCAGGAAGTAATAAGAGACCCATCAGTCAGCAGACCATTGATCTGGAGAGATAAGAAAGGCTTTGAAGAACAGAGAGTGTGTGCGCTCAGGGCAGGCCCCGGGTCAGAAATACAGCATTCGAAACAGGACATTTGCTAAGAAATCGTCTAACCATCAAGAAAACAATAAGGGGGTAGGCGAGGATTTCTTATAGGACAGAGAAAGCACTAATCCTAAAAGAAAAGATAGATAAATTGGACTTCGTTAAAATTAAGAACTTACGTTCACTATAAGACAGCATTAAGAGTGTAAAGGCAAGCTGAGGCTGGAAGAAGATATTCACAACACGTATTTTCAAGAAAGGACTTGGGGCTGGCCCCGTGGCCGAGTGGTTGGGTTTGCGCGCTCCACTTCATCGGCCCAGGGTTTCGCTGGTTCGGATCGTGGACGCAGACATGGCACCGCTCATCAAGCCATGCTGAGGTGACATCCCACATGCCACAACTAGAAGGACCCACAGCTAAAATATACAACTATGTACTTGGAGTGGGGGAGAAAAAACAGGGGGAAAAAAAGAAGATTGGCAACAGTTGTTAGCTCAGGTGCCAATCCTTAAAAAAAAAAAAAGAAAGAACTTATATCCAGAACATAATTAATAAAAAGATTCCCCCCTGAGGTCTCTAGCAGAGGCAGTTTATTGCACGGCTCTTTGCTGCCAGACATCCCAGGCCTTTTAAGGTAGGGAAGGCGGTGGGGACAACCTGCACTTTGCTCAGGAATACCTGACTTGTTGCAACATTTAATTATCCGTTCGATCGTTACAGAAAAACTCTCACCTGTAACCGATAGCTGTTGCTGCAATAGTATATTGCCCATACTTCTAACTCTCGTGCTATCTTTATATGCCAGGTTTTAATATCCTTGAGCCTGGGCAAGTTCTCAGGCTTTTAGAAGAAATGTGATTTGCTTGCACAAAGCTGATTGGTTTTGAGAGATCATTAATGTCCTTGAAGTGGTTTTTGTGGGTGCGGAACAAATGGTAGGTTTGAATTGGCCCCCCTTGTAAGAGTATTGAAATTAAATCTGCTTAACTTAGGAAGTCATGTTCATGCCCTGATTTTATAGACAAGTGTCCATAAATAAACATTGCGATACTCGAAGGAAAAAAAAAAGAGAGAAGAAAAAGATGGAACAGCCGCTGCACTAGCAAAAGAGCAAAAAAGCATATGAAAAGGCAATCAAAATCAAAAGTCATGGAAATGCGAATCAAAACCACAATAAGCTATCACTACACACCCATCAGAATGGCTAAAACTGAAAAGACTGACGACAGCAAATGCTGGGAAAGAGGTGGAATAGTTAGAACCTCCGCACACAGCTGGCAGGACTGCAGACTGGTACAAGCACTTTGGAGAACACGGGTTAAACCTGCGCCTGTCCTGAGCCCGGAGCATCCTCTCCTGAAGCCGCCCCCAAACGAGATGAGTGCATGGAGCCCCCAATCACACACACAAGAAACTGAATTGCAGCTTTATTCCTAACAACCCCGAATGTTGGAGTGGACACAGCCCAAATATGAATCAGCTGGAGGCCAAGTTGAACCCACCGCAGTCTCTCCGTACAATGAAATACGACGTCACAACGAGAAAGGACAAACCCGCCCTCGCTCGGCGGCAAGGAGGCGGCTCACAGACGTCACGCCGAGAGAAGGACACCTGGGAGTCTGACTTCACTTACACAAAGCTCAGGGCCAGGCAAAGCTAAAGTGAGAGAGGTCAGAACAGGGGTCACCTGGTGGTGGCGGGGGTAGGGGGGAGTCGGGGGCCGGTGAGGGTTGAGCAGGAATTGACGGAGTCAGCAGGGAGCCTTCCCGGACGGGAATGTTCGACGTCTTGCTCTGAGGGTAAGTACACAGGTGTGTACACGTGGAAAATTCATCCTGCTGTAGACGTAAGGTCTGCACAACAAAAATGAATACCACGGCCAGGCCAGCCCGGTGGCACAGTGGTCAGGTTCACACGTTGCCCTTCGGCAGCCCAGGGTTCCCCAGCTGGGATCTCGGGTGCGGACGTGGCACTGCTTGTCAAGCCATGCTGTGGTAGGTGTCTCGCATATAAAGTAGAGGAAGATGGGCACTGATGTTAGCTCAGGGCCAGTCTTCCTCAGCAAAAACAGGAGGATTGGTGGCAGATGTTAGCTCAGGGCTAATCTTCCTCAAAAAAAAAAAGGGAATGCAATGGCAACTGATAACTGACAAGTTGAGGGCAACAGACAAGATGTTGGCTCAAGGAAAGACTCCTGGCGTACCCTCCCCAGGTCAGGCTCTAAGACCCAATGACGTGCAATGTGGGCAGCCCAGGCCCACAGGTGCAGGAAGGTGTATGACTCACCTGGGAAACCAATCAGGACGTGAAAGTTGGCCGCATCCTGGCAGATAAGGAAAAGATTCGCTCCTTAGTTTACTCAACACAGAACGAAGGGCCACAGTTTATCAGGCAGTTAAGCACACAGGGTGCGTGTGTGTGTGTGTGTGTGTGTGTGTGTGATACGCATGTGCGTACACACAAGTGGTCGATTTTTTTACATAAGAAGTTATCTTCTAGTACAAGTGAGAATTCTTCAAGGTGGTGCACGGGGGCTGACTCAAGGGCCTTGGAAAGAGAAATATTCAGAAACTGGGTAAAATCTGTCTGCTCTGAAGATGTGAACTTCGACCCCATTGGCTTAGGTGTAGTTTCTCTTTCACAGACTCGATGGCTCTATTTGTTCAAGGTGGGTCGAGATATAATTTACCAGTTGCTAATCTTGCCCCATGGTGGTCTAATGGTTAGGACTGGGTGCTCTAACCGCTGTGGTCCAGGTTCGTTTCCCGTCAGGGAACCACACTGCCCGTCGGTCAGTTGTCATGCTGTCGCGGCTGTGTGTGGCTGTGATGCTGAAAGCTCTGGCACCAGGATTTCAGGCACCAGCACGTCACCCATGGTGGACAGGTGTCAGCAGAGCTTCCAGACTAAGACAGACTAAGAAGAAGGACCTGGCCACCCACTTCTGAAAAAAATGGCCATGAAAACCCTGTGAATAGCAGCGGCGTCCGACGTGGCACTGGCAGGTGAGGGATGGCACAGGAGGACTGGGCAAGGCCACACACACGGGCAGAATCGACTCCACCGCACTAACAACGAGGAAATATTGCCCAATCTATTTCTTTACTGTAGAAGGGTAACAAATAAAAATCCGAGATAACTCTATGTTTGTTTATATCCTAAAATTCATTACTTTTAAATGCACGTTCATTCATTTATCAGATGTTTATTAAGTTCCTGCAATGCGCTATGTATCTAAGTCATAACCATCCTCCAAGGAGGGTCAAAGCCTATAAAACTTTAACATAAGGAAAAAGAATTGCATTAAGCATTCCATAAATTTTTTTGCCTTTCAAATGTAAATTTTATTCCTATTTATTATTAGTGGAAGAGTTGTAAACAGTCCTGAAAAAGAACAGCTCTTCAGTGTATAAGGATGCTAAGCATAGATCAAAAATATCTATGACGTTTGGGGCTATTGCTAGGAGATACTGGTTTACCAAAAAGATAAATTCTGACATGTAGCGTAGATGAGTGTTTTTGAATCTTAATATGCATAAGTAACTCGAGGCACTTATTCAGGACATTTAGGGTGGGGTCCAAGAGTCTTCGTGTTTAGTCACCGAAGCCAAATAACCCAGAATAAGTTTCCCCATACGCATCTCCACGTTACCTTTGCAGACATGCAGCAAATATATCTCCAACAAATGTATGGCTTAAGTACAGGAAAAAGTTAGCACAACAATAATGATTTGCCTCTAAATAGAATCACACATTTTGAGGACACCTTTAAAATGGTAAGCTAGAACTCCATCGTTGCGCTGGTTCTAAGAGACAAGACTCAGGACTTTGTAATAGTCTTCATTTACGAACAATCTTCGTTTCAGACTCTTGCGGTGTATGCTGGTTGTGTGTCAATGGGCAGAATGTGCCCGGTGTTTACCCCAATCCACTTACTAATGAGCTTTAATCATCTCGCTAAAAGGGGAGGCGGGGCCGTGGGGGCAGCTGGCCCTCCCCGCCAGCAGGAAAGGAACTAGTGCTGATCGCCTGTGCGAGACTTCCGTGGGGAGCGTTCCTGTGTCCCTCGGGAGCAGGCACTACTTAATCCATAATGTCCAAGTCCCTTCCAATTTCAAGACTCCGTGATGGCAGTTCAACTTCATCGTCACCTAATGGGTCTTCAGTGAGTAGCTTCTGAACTGAGGCAGTGAAATTCACGCCGGGTCATAATTTCTTTCGCTGTCATTTCATGTTTGACGGTGACGTGCAACCTGAGTACCTATAACGGAGGGATGCAAAGAAGGGACACAAGGCAGCGCTGTTTCCCAAGGCCACGGCATAAAGAGAGACCCTTCGATTCCCAGCTCTGCCTTCTAGCACCCAACGCAGAAAGCAAAGAGGAAGAGCTAATTGGCCGGGTGGGCTCGGGTGAGGCCAGCAACAGCAACGGCAGTCTCCAATTAACTTTCTCTTTTACAGAACGCTTGCTGTCACATCTTCCTGCTTGGTTCTCAAACACCCCTAGAGATGGGACAAGGACCATTGTCCCTATTTGACAGATGGGAAAACTGAGGCTCAGGAGGCAGAAGCCTCTTGACTTCGAGTCTGAGCTCTTCCCACTCCTCCATGTCGCTTTGCTCAGCCCGGGGCAGGCGGCCGCAGCTCACAGCTCTGTGTCCTCTTCTGGGAAGTGGAAGAGTTGAACCAGTTAGGACCTCGAGCCTCTTCCGGATCTAAAGAAATGCCTGGTTTCTCCAGGAAGAGTTGTTCTCCAAACCAAAAGACGAGCCAACCAGGAACTTGTGGGAGGCGCTGGGGAGAGGACACAAATGGCTGAAATTTCTTTACAAGTTAGTCATTTCCTTCCTGACAGCCTTCTTGCTCTGAGCTCTTCCTTCTCACCCTGGCATGCAGTCATGCAAATAAACGCATCGTCACTCGAGAGTCAAGCCGGAGATCTGTGCGACCCATACCTGCGTCACGCCCGGCCCCTGGAACACGTGTGAAAGTTGTGCTGGTGTGATGGTCGTGTGAGTTCCCACTGAGCCTCTGGAGGTGCATAAATTCTCTTTCCTCATTCCGCTCCGGTTCTCTGGGCTGCTCTCAAGGTCCCCTGGGGTTGGGGATTACCCCTTTGTAGAATAACTTCCAGGGGCTCTTTTTCAGATTTAAGTAAATGGACAACCTGATTGTTTCACGCCAGGATGTAGGCTCCTGGAGAGACAATGCTGCTTAACGACTGTGGAAACTCCCCCCGCAGAAGAGGCACCGTCACCCTTTCGAGCCGTGGATGTCAGATGTCTTTTCCCTAAAGACTATTCTCATGTTTTTACGTCCTCATTTGTTGCTTGGATCGGGTTACTCACTGTTTCAACACATAAGTCTCCCTGCGTGAGGCTACGGTCTGGACATGTGTGCCCCCCCAGAATGCCTGTGTTGAAGCCTAATGCCCAAAGTGGCGGCTTTAGGAGGTGGGGCCTTTGGGAGGTGATTGGGTCGTGAGGACAGAGCGCTCATGAACGGGATTAATGACTTAGAAGGGAGAATCCAGAGAGCTCCCTGGCCCCATCCGCCACGTGAGATTACAGCTAGAAGGTACCGTCTACGAGCCAGACATCGGCCTGGTCTCGGCAGTTGCAAAAGAAACATGACTGAACAGAGACCCTACGTGTGCATAGACTGGAAAATACAATGTCATAGAGAAGACCCGAGACTTTTTTGAAGATAATGTGGAGGACAACTCCACCAGATGTCCAGTATTGAAACTAAGAGAACGTGATAGGGACACAAATTACAGGCTGAAAGTAATGGAACAACAGAATCAGGCCAGAGACTGTCCCACTATACCTGTGAGGACTTGACGTATGAGAGAGGAGGCCGCGGAAAGCAATGGGGGAGGGGCGGGCTGGTCAGTAAATGGTGGAGGAACGTCAGCCCTCCACGTGGAAAATAGAGGAAAATGAGTTCCGTGAGGCACAACAAACACACAGCAAATTCAGATGGATTAAATGTTTAATTGTAAAAGACAACATGTAAAAATTCTTAGACAAACATATAGGGCAATAATCTTATATCCTTAGAGTAGGAGGGGATATTTTAGACAAGACACAAAAAAGCAGAAACCATACAGGAAATGAATGATACATTTAAATTTTCTATCCCACGGAAAAGAGAAAGGTAAACAAGACCACAGCCTAGAAGAGACTTGCAACAGAGAGTATAGACAGACTGTTATCCAGAAACTGCAAGAATTCCTACGAAATAGCAAAAAAAGCGGGCACACAACTGAAAGAAAAGTATGCAAAAGATAAAAATGAAATATAGAGTTACCATATGACCCAGCCATTCCACTCCTAGGTGTATATCCAAGAGAAATAAAAACATATATCCATTCAAAAACTTTTACACAAATCTTCATAGAAACATTATTCGTTATAACCAAAAACTAGAAACAACCTAAATGTCTGTTACCTGATGAATGGATAAACAAAATGTGGCACACCCATGCAATGGAATATTATTCAGCCATAAAAAGAATGAAGCGCTGACACACGCTACCACACAGATGGACCTTGAAAACATCATACTCAGTGAAAGACGCCAGTCACAAGGGACCACAGGTTGTATGATTCCATTTATATGAAACGTCCAAAATAGGAAAATCTGTAGAGACAGAAAATAGATTAGTGGTTACCTAGGGCTGGGGAGTTTGGAGGAAAATGGGTAAGGGTGTTCTCTCATTGGTTTTCTAAAAGTGATTGTGGCGATGGTTACACAAGTCTGTGAATATACTAAAAGCCATTGAATTGTACGCTTCTTTTTTTAAGTATGCTTTTTGGTGAGGAAGATTGACCCTGAGCTAAAATCTCTTCCCAATCTTCCCCTTTTTTTTTAATCTCCCCAAAGCCTCAGTACATAGTTGTATATCCTAGTCGTAGGTCATTCTAGATCTTCTATATGGGACGCCACCAGCATGGCTTGATGAGTGGCACACGGGATCCGAACCAGCAAATCCTAGGCTGCTGAAGCAGAGAGCACAAACTTAACCACTTGGTCATGGGCCCAGCCCCAAATTGTATACTTTAAATGGGTGAATTGTATGGTATGTGAATTATATCTCAATAAAGCTGTTTTTAAATATTTTTATCTAAATGGATAATTCATAGAAAAGAAAAATCCAAGAAGCCAATAATCATGCAGAAAGATGCTCACCTACAATAGTCATGAGGAAAACGCAAGTCAAAATGATGAGGCAGAAGTTCATTCTCATGGCGTCTGCCTCCCAGTCTCAGTCCCAAGCCTGGCGAAGGGCGTGGAGGACCGGGCAGCGTCAGACGTGCTGATGGCGTGAAGTGGTACCCGACCTCGGCAAACTCTGGGAATGTCTAAAGGGGGTGAAGACGCTCATCTCTGAGTCAAGAATTCCTCCTCTAGGCGAAGACCCTGGAGAAATCCCCACAGGTGTGCTCAAGGAGATACAGAAACAATGTTTATTTGGGCCACGTCTGTTACCGTGAAAACGTGGAAGCAACACAGATATACAGGTGGATGGATAAACTGTGGCACACGAAAGCAAAGAATACTGCAGTTCAAATGATAAGCTTTAAAAAAATAATTCTGAATCAAAATCACAAGTTGCAGACTAAATGCATGCAATAGCAAGTCTGTATATAAAGTCCGAAAACATGCACAACCGGACTAGGTGTTGTGACGGAGTCGCACGAGCGTAGGAGTGAAGCTGAAACCTGCAGGGGAGTGATCTACTCTGAGTTCATGGTGGGAGTTACCGTGAGGGGGGAGAAGTCAAATGCAAGCCGCGAGAAGGATCGGACAGGGCCTCGGCTGGGTCTGTTACGTTTCGTATAATAACAACAGTTTCAAGTGAGCATCGCATCACGCTGAGATCCGTGAGACTGGAGGCAGATATTCATTAAGCCGTTCTCTTCTTTTCTGTCTGCTTCAAAATTTAACAACTTTTGAGAAAAAGTGTTGATATATATTGCTACCCCGAAATGTTCACGTGAACACACACAGGAGATGAACACGGAGACAGATAGCTAAGCTCCTGGAGGCAGCATCCAGAAAGACGGCCCAACCAGAAGCCTGGCTGCCAAGGGGATGTGGGGGCAGGAATTCAGGATTCAGAACTGGCGAGTACAGAAAGCCTGCAGCCAGGGCACCCCAGCAGAGAAACCACACGGCACGGAACTTGCAGGTACGAGCATGTCTGGGAGTGAGAGCCAGCAGCCAGAATAGCTCAAACTAAAAGCAGAGATCAGACGACGGATGAATCCAGAGATGGGAACCAGGCAGAAGAGAGACTCAGGTCAGAATCAACATGCTCACACTGAACCACAGAGACGAGACGAATATTGCGACGGGCACATCTAGGACAAGGAGAGAATTCTGCATTGCTCCTTGAACCAGGACCAACTCTTTAACCCGACTGTTTAGGAAGCATACACATGTGGTGCGTGCTGAATGAGGAGGAGGAGCAGAGAAGAGCAGCTGTCCCCTCTGTCAGGAGCCTGGGGCCTCGCCAGCAGAGAAGGTGGGACAGGTGCTCGAACCACTACAATCAGAGCAAATATATGCGCGGTTAGAAGGACCCGAGCAGGGCCAGCACGATGGCAATCCAGAGGGAAAGATACCAATGCGTACGCACAGACATCATGATAAAACGCTGGGAAGCTCTTTCGCACAGGCTCCTTGCTGGAGCTTCTTGACAATCTGGCAGGTGGACAAGCTAAGTACCAGCACCCCCACTGCACACATGCAGAAACTAAGACGCAGTGAGGCACAGAGTCCACCAACCAGGAAACGGAGGAGAAGGAGAAACCCGGGTTCTCTGATGTGAAGGAAGTGGGGCTCACCCCCTGCATTGAGTTCACCCTCAACTGGAACAATCAGGAAAGACTTCGCGGAGGAAGCAGCATTTGAAATAGGCCTCCAAGGCTGAGAAAGGCTTTTTACTGGTAGAAGATGAAAAGACCCAAGCAGGAGAAAACATCGTGCCAGGGACCCGTGGGAGAGTAGAAAGCCTGGTTTATTTCTTGGAACCTGTGCTGCCTCGTGCATACAAGGAGAAGTGTAATCAGGCATGTTGGGCATGCCAGGGGACGGTGGTGGTGGAAGGGGACGGGAGCCACGCTGAGAAGGGCCTTCTGCACCAGAACTGGCATGCTGTGCTGGGCGGGCTCCTGAGCGGGGTGGGACACAGATGGGGGCCCCCTGAGGAGGACGGTGGGCAGGGAGCCTCTGTGGGCAACTTCACCTCAGGTCGGCGACAGGAGAAAAGAATGCATTGTGTCACTCAGAAAAGTTTTTTGTGGGTGGCTGGTCTCCCTGACCATGAACCTGGGGGTTTCCAGAAAGGCAGTTCTGCTTTCCCGTCTCACGGCTTCCTCCGGCCGTCCAGCTGGGCAGCACCTCATCCACCGTCTTATCCCTCACATGGAGCCAGCTCTCCGAAACAGAACGGACTCTATGCAGAAAACATTAACTTTTCATATCCTCAATTTTTTTTAAATGTGGTTTCAATACTGTCTACCTTAATAAACACTACACAAATTCCACACTGGGGAAAAAAAATTAAATCTCTTTGCCTCTGAAATAGCCGAGCATCTCAAACATCACTTGGGTACACCTTGTGAACGTCCTAAAACCCACTGAATCGTACACTAAATTGGTGCACTTTATGGTGTGTGAATTCTAACTCGATAAAAAGAAATGAAGAGAAACAAGCGTAAAATAGCGGTTGTGGGTCTGGGAGTGGAAGCGTTTCAGGCTCAGCATCACGGGCGATTTTTAGCAATGGTGCTACTTCAGAAAAATTATAACTGAACGTTCAAACTAAAATCACCAAAATGTTGCTCTATGCATACCAGAAGTTGTTGAATGATATGGTTTTCACCCAAGGTTTTCCACTTCTCTCTTCTGGTTTTGACTGGAGGAAATTTAAAAATTATGTCATCCGAAGGCTTTGTGATGGCCTGTCTCCTCGCTCTGGAGGTATCATCCGTAAAGGCCAAAGGAGGAAAAAGAGAAGAGAAAATGCAAGGGACCTCGGGGCAGAAAGGGTGGCCAGGCAGCCTTGAGGAGGTGACATTTAAGTTGAGACATGAAGAGCACAGAAATGGGCCATGTGAGCTGGAGGGGAGCAAGCAGCGTGGCCGCATGAAGTCATGTGGGCAAAAGTGGCTTGTAAACTGCAAAGCTCCAGGCAGCTCTGACCCAGTGGGGGCTTCCAGATCTCGGGAGAAGTGGCCAGGGACACAGGAAAGTGGGGGTCGAACCACATGAAACTGATGAGCCCGAAGCTGAGGAGCATTATCCCAAGCTGGTGGCAGTCTGCTCCTGCCAAAAGGCAGTCAGCAGGGGTCATGCTGGGGAAGGTACATGGGAGACATTGTGAGTCCTCTCCTTTCAGTGGCTTCCTGATTAGACCATTTTTGAGAGTAAAAAAATAAAAATAAATGCACTTGTCGGTTCTTGCCGGAACTTGATCCTGTTCAGAAGCCTTTTAAAGAGGAGAGGAAAAAACGCATCGTTAGTTTCAATTTGCCAGTCAGGAATGCAAGCAAGTCACAGCAGCAAAAGGCACGGAAAAGTGAAATTTTGACAGGAAAGATCAGTAATCCTCTGGTCAGGGGGGTGCTTAAACTTTTTTGTGTTCTGGGCTCCATAGTGGGTTGAATGGTGACCGCTCCAAAGAGATGTGCCCAGGTCCTAACCCCAGGACCTGGGAATGTGACCTTGTTTGGAAAAGGGGTCTTTGCAGATGTAAGTTAAGAATCTCAAGATGAGATCCTCCTGGATTTGGGGTGTCCTTGGAAGAAGAGAGGACGTAGGCACACGAGGAGGACGGATGAAGGAGGAGGCAGAGGCTGGAGTGAGGCAGCCCCCAGAAGCTGGGGCTGAGGCATGGAACGGATTCTCCTTGGGGGCCTGTCGACACCTTGATTTCAGACTTCTGGCCTCAGAACCATGAGAGAATAATTTTCTGTTGTTCTAAGCCCCTCAGTTTTTGGCAATTTGTCACAGCAGCCACAGGAAACCCATACAGATGCCTTTGGCAATCCAGTGAGGCCTAATGGGTCCCTACTCAAGTATAATGTTTTTAAAAGGCATATAACGAAACGTATAGGATTGAAAAAAATAATAACTGTACTGAAGTACACTTCTCTCCACGGACCCCGTGGGCCCCAGGTGAAGAACTGGGAGACACTTCTAGGGCTCTCACTGGAGAATTTCTCGGTGCTTGTCCCTGTCTGGTAACAGGAGACACCCAGGAATCCTGCTAATTGAGTGACTTCCGTGTATCAGAACCCCTTAAGAACAGCCGCTGGCCAGGGGAAGGGCCATGTGTCACTCATGGCCATTTATGCATTCTGCCGTAGATACAGGAGTGTCACCAGGCTTCTTTCCCAGGAAATCAGACTGGTACGCAATGCCCAGCTTCAGTGCCAGGTGACTATGGGAAATGGAAAGCCCCGAACAGTGACTTTTAAGAGGGACAAAGGAATACAAAACACTTCTGTTACAAATCTTCTATTTAACCAACTTGTAAAAGGCACCAAAGCATCGTACCACATTTATTTCAGGGAAGAGGTGAGTGACACCAGGCTCTTCAAGAGGCCCAGGTGGGCCTCCAACACAGGGTCTACTTAAACTCCAGCGGTGCCGAGAGCGAGTCTGCACTGCCTGCTGTGGGTCAGGGCTCCTCTCCCCACAATGGGATCCAATCCTCCTCACCGGGAAAAAAAAAAAGATTGTGATGACCAGCCTTTCAACAAATACTGTTTTTGCCTCCAAAACATCGGAGATAATCTTGCCTAAAATCAGCAGTGCATTCAACCTCAGAAACCCAAAAGGACCAAAATTGTTAGCATCAGATCACCGTGCTCCCTGAAGTACATCCTTAGCGGGAGGACCAGTTGCCAGCTGGCCTTGGTCAAACACTTGGGAAGATGGTTAGTTCAGAGAAAAAGAGAGAACTCTCAGGAGCGATCGCCAGAATCCACACTGGATCAAACGGAAGTGTGGGATCTGCACACGCCCTCACCCCCTCCAGCACTTTCCCTTCCCCACCTCCAGAGAGCCGTGGCCTCAGACAGCCCCATCAACCTCACTGTGACATCCAGACCAGGGAGGCAGGAGAGCCTGCCACCGACTGAGCCTCATGCTTCCACGGACCCCTAGCCATCACAACGAAGTGGACAGACCCAAGACTTCACACTGTAATCCCTGGACTGTGAAGGTGATGAGACATCAGGCCCTGATTATATTATGTTACACAGCAAAAGGGATTAGGAATTAAGGTTACTAATCAGCTGATTTCGTGTGACTCAAAAGGGAGATTATCTGGGTGAGCCTAATCTAATCACATGAGCCCTTTAAAAGCAGAGAGTTTCCTCCAGCTGGTAGCAGAAGGGGAAGTCAGAGTCAAAGTTTGAGGGGGCCACATGGAAAGCATGACAAGGAATGTGGGTGGCCTCCAGGAGCAAAGACTGGTCCCCAGAGAACATCCAGCAAGGAAAGGGGGAACCTCGGTCCTACAACCGAAAGGACCCCAATTCTGCCAACAACCTGCCTGAGCTTGGAGGCAGGGTCTTCCCCAGTCCAGACTCCAAATGGGAAGACAGCCCAGCCGACACCTGGGCTGCAGTCTGCGAGAGCCCGAGCAGAGGACCTGGTTGAGTCCACATGGACTTCTGACCTGCAGAACTGGGAGAGGACGAGTGGGTGCGGTTTGAAGCCACAAAGTTTGGGGCAACTTGTTACACAGCAATAGGAAACTGACACAAGTACCATTCCATCGGGAGTGTGCTGGCCGCTTGGCCAGCTGGAGCTGGTTAATTCATATGGGGAGGACGCAGCAAAGAGTCCACACAGCAGCAGTTGCTGAGCACTCCCTTCACGCCAGGCCCTGTCTACTCCTGCTCTGTCCAACGTGGCAGCTGCTGGCCACATGTGGCCACCAAGCATTTGAAATGGAGCCAGTATGAACTGAGATGGGAGACCCAGTGTGAGAAAAAAGAATGTAAAATGTCTCCTTAATAACTTTTATATGCATTACATGTTGAACTGATAATATCCATGGATCTATTGGGGTAAACGAAATATATTATTAAAATTCATTTCACCTGTTTCTTTTGACTTTTTTAATGTGGCTTCTAGAAAATTTTAAATTAGGCCTGTGGATCGTGTTGTATTTCAGCTGGACAGTGTGACCCACGTATTATCTCATCTAATCCTCACAGCAACCCCGTAAGGTAGGTGCTATCCTGTGTTTCAGAGGAGAAAACTGAGACTTTGCAGAATAAAGTAAATTGTCGGACATCGCACAGCAAGGGAGTGGCAGAGCCGGAATGGGAGGCCAGGCACGTCGGAGCCCAAGCCCATTCTCTTACTGCTGAGTGGGTCACCCTCCCAAGCAACAATCAGAGTTTTCATTTCCAACCGAGGCTTCTGGCGTCTTAAACCAAACAAATGGCTACGGACGGGGCAAGACCACAAGCCAATCATTTTAGGGGAGCATTCTGGGGTAGTGGGGGACCTTTTCTCCCCTTCAAATTGTCCTCTAGGAACCAGCTCTGATAAGCCCAGAAAACTGGCTCTTCTAGATGAGTGATGAGCAGTCATGAGGGAAATTCTGGGGTTCTCGGTCTCCTTCTCCGTGATATCTAAGGACATGTTATAAGAAAAGAAAGCTTATGATCCACACAAAGTGATCAGTTTTTATAAATGGCTTTTATAAGCCCTAACCATGTGAATTACTAATAAAGAAGTAAAAATGTGCTGGTTATCTTTCTGTAAATTCCACCCAAGATCCTTCCAGTCTCCGGAAACAAAATCGCAGCGGAGCCTGTCCGTCAGGGGCACCTGCTGCGTCTCCCCTCACTGTGGACGCAGTCTGGGAACGGAAGGGCAGTGGCGGCCTGTGCTCCAGTGAGGTGTGGAGAAACAGCAGGAGGCAGTCCCTCCACCTGCCCTGAGGCCAGTCCCTCGAGGGGTTGGGGCCCAGGGTCTTCCTCAACACCAGGAGAAACTGAGGGACATTTGCAACTCTACAGGAAGTGGCAATTCAAAGACGTGCCCCAGTCCCTCATAATCACTTACTGTTCATCTGCTCTGCTCTGTCCACCAATCCCAAGACACTCTGTCCTATTTCACACTCCTTTAGTGCCCTATCTCAATTTGTCATTAATTTGCACTCCCTCTAAGAAAACTTTAATCTATTTACGATTCAGTACTTACTGTGTCAAGGATGCTGGGTTCCAAATTCCGCCCTAAGTAAAACTGTTATTACAGTTGCCATACCTGTCATCAAGGATGCCTAGGTCTGCAAGCCCACCACTTCCCAGAAGGCCCTGGGACTGCCCTCGGGGTGGAGGCTTGGGGAGGTTGAATGCTGTTGGTGGGGGGATGTCCCGGTCATGTTTTGAAATCCATTCTATATTTGTTTTTGGTAATAACATGTGACACTCTTTGCTACTTCTCAAAAAATCTTGCTCCAAAGATGCTGACTCGCTGACATGGAGTGTGGCTCCAGCAGGGAACTAGGCTCCTTCCTGCGCGTCCCAGGGTAGGCTGAGTGCCACCTGGGAGGAGGTGCTTACCCTGAGTCATGCGACCAAATGGGGGTGCCTGTGGGGCAGGAAGCACAAACTACTACACCCAGGTTCCCGAGATCTTGACGGGCAGGTTATAGTTTTTCTTACACTGAAGATGAACCGAAATTCTTGGCTTATAAAAGTTATGGCTGTCTTGAGCTTCTGTGTGTTTTAATTTTTATTAAAGTTTTTCCCGTGGTGAACTTTGGGTGCATATGCCTGAGTCCATCCTCTGCTTAGGATTAGCAAAGGGATGCTTGACTCCCCGAGGCCCTTTGCTCCCATCTCCACGCCCCCTACGTGGCATCTTTCCTGGATTTATGCCTTTTAAAAATTGTCTGATTCGTACACACACGTTCATAGCAGCATGATTCATAATAAAAAAGGTGGGAACAACCCAGACATCCTCCAACAAATGAATGGATAAACAAACGCAGCATATCCATACAGTAGAATATTATTCAGCCATAAAAAGGAAGGAAATTCTGACACCTGCTACAACACGGATGAACCTTGAGGACATGATGCTGAATGAAAGAAACCAGACACAGAAGGACAAACACTATACGATTCCGCTTAGATGAGATATAAATGATGGTCAAATTCACAGAGACAGAGAGTAGGATGGTGGGCGCCAGGGGCTGGGGAGGGAATGGGGAGTGAGTGTTCGATGGGGGCAAAGTTTCAGTTTGGGAAGATGAAAACGTTCTGGAGATGGATGGTGGGGATGGTCGCACAACCGTGTGAATGTGCTTAATGCCACTGAACTGTGCTCTTAAAAATGGTTAAAATGGTACATTTTATGTTAGGTGTATTTTACCACAATAAAAAATTTAAGAACACTTTCAGCAACAGGAAAAAATATTCAAATTTACTCTTTAAATGATAAATATTAACCTTGTGAAAATAAAAACTTTCCAATCCTAAATGCTGAGTCAGCAGCTAACCAAGGAATGTAGGATGGGGGGGGAAACGAAATTTCTATTTCTTCGACCTTGTGTGGAAAAAAAAATAAATTTGACTATAAATATATTTTCCCTTCTGTTGGAAAATTAAAGGTTAGCATTTTCTGTAAAAAAAAAAAAAACAAAACAAAACATTGAGTAGTTGAGAGAGAATATAAATATCAATTTCCATGTAATTCTGTAAATTGCTTGTTTTCATTTACTTATTCCTTTGTTTCTCTGCTCTTCACTATTGATTTATTATAAAGTAGACCCCTACTAACATCGGTTTTACTTTTTATAAAGATAAAAGATACCTGTAAGAAATTTCCACAATGTAGAAAAGCATGTGGAAAAAATAAAATTCCTCTGAATTCAACAATCCAATGTAAACACCATCAACGTTTGGTTAACATTTTTCCAAACCCCTTGCTATTCTGATGTATCTAGATAGGTAGATTAGCTACAGAAATTAGAAGGATTAACAGATAGATAGGTAGATAGATAGATAGATAGATAGATAGATAGATAGATAGATAAATTTATATAAATAAAATAATTATATTTGCTCTTTGTTTACTCAGCAAGACGTTGTGGAGATCATTCCACGTTAAGGAGCATAAAAACATCTATCACCCTTTTTAAAGGCTGGTTTATCCCAGAGTGTGGATAAACCATAGTTTATGTATCCAGTCCCCTAATATTGGACGTTTTCGTTGTTTCCAATTTTTCCCTACAGTAAACACTGTTGCAATGATCACCCTTGCCCACATAACTTTGTGTACTTGTCCAGGAAACTCCTAGGATAAATTTCTAGATCTAGGATGACTGTGTCAAAGAATATGCACTTAAAGTTTTTGAACATTTCCCAAATCGCCCTCCAGAAAGCTGGTGGGCATTTTAGGCTCCTGCCAATGGCGCATGAGATGCCCGCTCTTGTGCGCTCCCGCTGGCACAGGGCATCGTCACACTGCTTCCCTATTCACCATTCTAATCAACAAGAGGCGCCTTGCTATTGTGATTTGCATTTTCCTGAGTAGTAGTGAGGCCAAACATTTTTTTCATATGCTATAATTACAGGCCATTTTATTTTTTCTTATTTGAATTCCCTGTTTATGATGCCCTCTGCTCACTGTTATTTATCATTTTCTTTATTAATTTGTAGGTTTTTAAAATATACCTTCATTCTTTGTCTGTCATATATTGCAAACATTTTCTCAGTTTACCACTTTTAACTTTCTTCATGGTATTTTTTTCGTTTTATTGTACAGACTTTGATTTTTAGGGAATTGAATCTATCGGTCTTTCTTTGGTGCTTCTAGACTTCTTGGCATTCTCGTAGAAGGCTCCTCCACCCTGACACCACAAAGCATTCACCCAAATTTTCCTCAGGTAGTTCTAAGCTTCCATTTTACACATAAGTATTTCATTCTTGCCTGAATTTATTGTGATGTAAGAAGTCAGGTAGAGATCCCCTTTTCAGGCCCAGTGGCCAGCCAGCTGTCCCCACATCTTAGTTTCCCCCACTGACTTCAAATGCTCCTCTAACGGTTGTCATTTGATAGGTAAGGTTGTTTCTGCGTTCTTTCCTGTCCCTTAGCCGAGTGTCTGTTCCTGCCTCACCATCAACACGGTGGATTACCGCGCCTTTAGACACATTTCCTGAGACTTGGGGTCCAGCCTGATGGCACACTCCATCCTCTCTCCACGGATGACAACCAAACCCTGGACAGACACCTGGAGCAACTCTGCGAGGACTCTGAAAAGTCAATCACGGCAGGAGGATCAGGGAAAGAAATGAAAATTTGAAGAACCACGGTTAAGGCAATGAGCTTCCTGAGTTTTTTTCCTTCCTTTTTTCCAGACTTACCCATCGGGAAGCCGGAATCCCGGAACCGCACAGCGAGTGTGGACAGAAAAATTTCCGAGAGAACCACTCTCTTTCTGACCAGAGGACAGGAAAGGGGCTCCTGGGGGACAGACAGAGGAGGAAATCCCCTTCCTTCTTTTTTCTGTTCTCCTGGCCCCACTCCAAAGCAAGCCCCATCGCGAATCTGCACTCCCATGCTGGCGCCAGAGGCGGTGGGAGATTTCAGACGACCAAACTCAGAGAAAACCCTTCTTTTGGCCAGAAGAGATAGGAAAGGGGCCCTAGCAGTTCAAAGAATGTGGGGGAATCCTCATTATTTTTCTCTCTCTCTTTTCTCCTGTTGCTTCGCCCTGAGGCAGATCCAGTTGCAAGAATTATGCAACAGTTCAAGGAGGTTAACCCTTCTTTCTAGCCAAACACCTGGAAAAGGAGCCCTCAGGAGTAGAGGGAGATGGAGAAAGGGATCCTGTAAGTCCGTGCACGAATTCCTGGGTTCACCCCCAAGTTGCATGTGTGACCTAAAGGCACACAGAGAAGGCTTTGACAACTAAACGACAGTGCAGCCCACCACCCATGCCCCACACTGGCCACTGGTCAGCGCACACGTGGAATGACAAGGTTAATAGAACAGAGGCTCCGGGAACTCAACAGACGTTGGAATCACAGTCCACAGATGGCAGGTCAGTACTTTGCAGTCTGGCCTTAACCAGGTGGATAACCTGCTAAAACAGAAAAAAAGGAATTTAGCAGAAACCAGAGTTTCATAACATAATATTCAAAATGTCCATGACACAATCCAAAATTACTTGACATACAACAAATCAAGAAAATCTCAACAACATTCAAACCCACGATGACCCGGATGTTGAAATTATCACAGCCTTCAAAGCAGCTGTTAGAACCAAGCTCCGTGAAGTGAGAGAGGACCCTCAGAAACAAGCAGAAACAGACGTTCTCAGCAAAGAAATAGGAGCTGTAAAAAAGAATCAAACAGAAATTTTAAAACTAAAAATTTCAATAACAGAAATAAAACATTCACAGCTCAATTTCAGAATAGATGACAGAAGAAAGAATCAGACAGCTTAAAAATAGACCAATAGGAAGGATCTAATCTGAACAACAGGAAGAAAAAAGGTTTTGAAAAATTAACAGAGCCTCTGGCACTTCTGGGACAATATCAAAAGGTCTAATATTCATGTCATTGGAGTCCCAGAAGGGTGGGAAAAAGAAACTGGTGCAGAAAAATTATTCAAAGAAATAATCGATAAAACCTCCCAAATTAGGAAAAGACATAAATTTATGGATTCAAGAAGTACAATAAATGCTAAAGAAGATAAAGCCAAAGAAATCCATACCCTGACATACCGTATTTATACTATTGGAAACCAAAGATAAAGGAAAAAATAATTGGAAGCAGCCAGAGAAAAGGTGTACATTGTATATAGGAAAACAATGATTTCAAATACTGGCGATTTCTCGTCAGAAACGTTGGAGGCCAGAAGACAATGGAACAACACTTTTAAAGTGCTGAAAGAAAATAACTATAACCGATAAGTCTATATCCTGTGAAAATGCCCTTCAGAAATAATAGTGAAATAAAGACATTCTCAAATCAAGCGAAACTAGCATTTGCTGCCAGTAGACCTTCTGTAGAAGAAATGCTGAGGAAGTTATCCAGGAGAAGGAAAATGGGAACAGAGGAACTTGGAATGGTAACTTGGAACTTCAGGAATAGAGGAAGAGCAACAGAAATGGAAACTATGCTGAACTATCCTTCTTAAGTGCTTTAAACTATGAATGAATGTGGAAAGGATACACTGTAACATTTGCTGATAGGGTTTTCAGTGTACGTAGATACAATATTTCTGACAAGTACAACGCAAAGGGAGGAAGCACAGAATTATCTCTGATTGTAAATTTTCTACATCTTACTCGAAGTGGGAAGATACTAACCTGAAGTAGACCAGGTAAAACCCTAAGCAGGTATGTAAATTGTAATCCCTAGGGCAACCACTTAGAAATGATACAAGGAAACATAGTCAAAAGCCAAAACATTACCCTCTGTCTGCTCTCCGCTGCATGAGGACAGAGAGAAGAAGGCCCCCGCCAGACACCGGCTCTGCTGGCACCCTGACCTCGGAGTTCCCAGCCTCCAGAACCGTGAGGAATAAGTGTTTGTTGTTTGTGACCCAGTCCATGGTAATTTGATATCCCACCTGAGCAGATGAGGACACCTCTAGAATTCCCAGATGCTCTCCGTGCTCACCTAGCGTCAGAATCGCTGTTTGCATGGGTGCCTTTCCCAGACTGCAAACTCCAGAAGGCAGTCACAGAGGGCAGTCGCAAGCAAGACCTGGCACTTGCAACAGGGACTGAAGAAAATGTGTGTTGGGTAAGCTACCAGCTAAATAAAATCTCCAACAGCAGAGCCAGGGAGCTCCTGACTAGGGCAGAGAAGGAGCCGTTAATCTGAGGTTGTGACTGCGGACGGGAGATGTTTATTTTTCGCAGCTTCGTTGGCCAGCTCGGTTTTGCAAATACACTGGGAGACGAGTGTAGGAATCCCAGGGTGGGTCATGTGGAGCCTGGAATCCGGCTCAGGTGTTGGAGGGAACAGACTAATGGAGAAATGCTAGCGCTAGCTGCAGTGGGGTCTCTATGGGGCAAACTCAGCAGGAGCCAGATGGAGCAGGAGGTGGCGATTAGGAACTAGAATCTTCCCTCACCCCACAACCCTGGGCCTGTTGTCAGAGTTGTTTGGATATACCAAATAAAATAAAATAATAAATTCATTTTCAATATTTTTGAAATAACTAGTAATTTTAAGTAAAATAAATAAATAATTAAATTAAATAATTTGAAAGAGAACAATAATAAAAATGCTTTAGACAATTTAACAAGCACCGGCATCCATACCTTGAAAAGGAATAAAATCTCCCTGCCACCTCTTGCTTCCCTGCCTCCTCTATTTTTTTCTGGCACCACAAGTTATTTCCTTCCAAAGTGTTGCTGGCAACAGACTTCGATCTATTTGAAATTGTGAATAAAAGCTAAAGGTGTGGCTTATTACACAATAATATAATCAAAGCATGGGTTTGAATGAAAGTTTTCATCTCTGTCCTTTGGTTTTGACTTAAGTTCTTAGTAAGACTTGTTTGAAAAAGATCAAAACCATTTACATAATTGCTGAGACCACAGGTAATCCTAATCCTTGATGAGGGCAGGAAGGATGGGCTTCCTCCACAATAGGGCCTGCAAAGCCCCTCAGAGGTTGGGCGATTAGATGAGGCTCTGGACTGCAGCAGAGGAAATGAGGCAATAGGGAGTGGTGTGGATTGTGGTAAACTGAGGAGAACATGCCAAGTCTAATGGAGCAGCTGCTTCTATGCTCCCGTCGGTGGTAGTTATCATCAGGAATGAAGATCAGGCAGATAATCTACCCATTTTCAGGAGAAGTTGGAAATGATAATTTTTTAGTGAAATATTCTTTTTCTAAAAAGATGATCTACTGGTCAAGAAAAACATACCTGTACACAAGCCAGTTATTGTGGCTTGAAATCTAAATGCCATGGCAGGGAACAAACGGGGCTGCAACGTGGGGCTTGGAAGAGAGGCAAGTCCTGATGTAAAACGAAGGGCCACTGAGACGGGCCAGCTCCCCGTTTCTACTGACCTTTGGACTCCATCACAGAACATCTGCTTATCAGGCGGATGTTCACGGAATGATGAGAGTGGGTTAGAATGCAAGTGCATTCTCAACTTAATATTTCATTTCTTGACAAATGTCTGCTTCTTTTAAAAACAACAACAGTTGTTACCTACGATGCAACCAACCATTTAGTCATGTTGTCTTTAAGCTTAAAATTAGAACACACTGTTTCACGTAAAAAATGCAAAACGAGCAAAATAAAAGCAGGCACAAAGCCCTGCTCTGACTGGGTGCCAGTCCATAGGCTCCTGCACATCTGTATTCCCCATGGATAAGTGTGCTGCTACTGCGCGCAAAAAATGCAGAGGTAATCACAAATAAAAGCTCAACTTCAAAACACGGGGAAAAAACAGCCAATAAATTAATTTACATGGAATACTAAAAGAAATATTCAAATAATCCAAAAGAGGGCAGAAAAGAAAAAAGAGGAAGAAAAAACAGAGAGAAAAACAGAAAACAAATAATACACCAGCAGACCTAAGTCCAACCATAGCGATAATTACATTAAATGTGAATAGTCAAACACACTAGTTAAAAGACAGAGACTGTCAGATTGGATTTTAAAAATATATGCCATCTACAAAGAATCCACTTCAAATAATGACATAAATAGGCTAAAAGTTAAAAAGTGGGAAAAGATATATCATAAAGACATTAATTTAGAAAAAGCTAAAGTTAAGCACAAGGTTATCATATGACCCAGCAATTCTATTTTTACGTATAAAACCCAAAGAAATGAAAATCTATCTCTACACAAAAACTCGTACATGAATGTCCACGGCAGCATCATTCATAATAGCCAAAAAGTGGTAACAACCCCCACGTCCTTCAACTGATGAGCTGATAAATAAAATATGGTGTGTCCATACACTGGACTATTACCCAGCCATGTAAAGTTAAGTCCTGATTCATGCGACAACATGGGTGAGTCTTGAAAACATTCTGCTAAGTGAAAGAAGACCACAAATTGTATGGTTTCACTTATATGTGCCAAGAATAGGTCAATTTATAGACAGAAAGTAGATTAGTGGTTGCTCAGGGCTGGCAGGGGTAGGAAGGGAATGAGGATTGGTTGCTAATGGGTATAGAGTTTCTTTTGGGGTACAAAACGTTACAAACTTGATTATGCTGATGCACCCTGCGAATATGCTAAAGAACATTGAAGGCACTCATTAAATGAGTGAATTGCGTGCTACGTGAATTATATCTCAATCAAGCTGTTTATTAAAAAAAAGAAAGCTACAGTGGCTATATTAACATCCAACAAAATAGTTTCAGAACAAAGAAAATTACCAACGATAAAGAAGAATAATATATGATGACAAAAGGGTCAAGTCATCCAGAAGACATGACAATCCTAAATATTTATGCGCCTAACAAAAGAGACTCGAAATACATGAAGAAATAAATGTAGAAAGGAAAGGAGAAATAAATTCTAAAATTATACTTGGAGACTGCAACCCTCCTCTCTCGGTGATTGATAAAATAAGGAGAGAGAAAATCCCTAGAAATAAGGAGACATAAACAACACTGGCAAGCAACTTGCCCCAGTCAACGTTGACAGAATGCTCGACCCACCCCGACAGGACACAGTTCCTTTTGAAGGACCATATCCTGAGTCACACAGCAAACCCTAACAAATGTAAAATTATGGAAGGCATACAAAGGATGCTCCCTGAGCATACAGAATTAAGCTGCAAATTAGTGACAGAAAGATATTTAGAAAATCCCCCTAAATACTTGGGAATTAAATGACCTCCTTGTAAACAATCCCTGGGTCAGAAAGGAAGTCACAAGGGAAATTATAAAATGTTTTGAATGGAATGAAAATGAAAATACAACTTATTACAATGTGTGTGATGCCAGTAACGCACTGCCCAGAGGGAAGTGTGGGGACACTAAGTCCTTACGTTAGAAAAGATTGTTCTCAAATAAATAATCTAAGCTTCCACCTTATGAAACATGCAAAAAGAAGAGCAAATTAACCCCAAAGCAAGCAAAAGGAAGGAAATAATAAAGATAGGAACAAGTATGAGTGAAATTAAAAATAGAAAAAGTAGATGAAATCAATAAAACCAGGGGGCCAGCCTGGTGGTGTAGCGGTTAAGTTTGTGTGCTCTGCTTCAGCGGCCCAGGGTTCGCAGGTTCGGATCCCAGGCATGGATCTACACACTGCTCATCAAGCCATGCTGTGGTGGCGTCCCCCATACAAAACAGAGGAAGATGGGCACAGATGCTAGCTCAGGGTCCATCTTCCTCACAAAAAAAAAAAAAAAGAGAGAGATCAATAAAACCAAAAGCTGGTTCTTTGAAAAGATCAGAAAAATTGATAATCCTCTAGCCAGACTGACAAAGAAAAAAAGAGGGAAAAACAAAAATTATCAAAATAAGGGATATCATACAGATCCCAGAGACATTAAAAGGATAACAAAGTAATATTATAAACAACTCTATGATAAATTTGACAACTTGGATGAAATTGACCAATTCCTTTCAAGGACACAGACCACCAAAACTCAGTCAAGAAGGAATAAATTAAACAGTTCTGTGTCTATTAAAGAAATTGAGTTTGTAGTTTTAAAAAATGTTTCCAAGAAAGAAACTCCAAGCCCAGATGGTTTCACTGGAAAATTCTGCCAAAGATTTAATAAGGAAATAATGCAAGTTCTACACAGGCTCTTCCAGAAAATAAAAGATGGGGGAATACTTCCAAGTCATTCTGCGCAGCCAGCATTATCCTGATACCAAACCCAGGGAAATACCACACAAGAAAGGAAAACTACAGACCAGTATCCCTCATGAACACAGATGCAAAAGTCCTTATCACGGGGCCAGCCCAGTGGTGTAGCTAAATTCACGCACTCCACTTCAGTGGCCCGGGGTTTGCTGGTTCGGATCCCAGGTGCAGACATGGCACTGCTTGGCAAGCCATGCTGTGGTAGGCATCCCACATATAAAGTAGAGGAAGATGGGCATGGATGTTAGCTCAGGGCCAGTCTTCCTCAGCAAAAAGAGGAGGACTGGCAGCGGATGTTAGCTCAGGGCTAATCTTCCTCAAAAAAAAAAAAAAGAAAATTCTCAAATCTGTCAGCAATAAGGAAAATACACCATCACCAAGTAGAGTTCATCCCTGGAAAGCTAGGTTGGATCAACATTAGAAAACCAGTCAATGGAATCCACTGTATTACCAGACGAAAGAATAAAAAACACATTATTGTCTTAATAGACACAGAAAATGCATTTGGCTAAATCTAACATCCATTCACGATTTAAAAAACAAAAACTCTCAGCAGATCAGGAATGTAAGAGAACTTCTCTAACCCGGTAAAGGACATCTACAAAAAACTTACAGCTAACATTATACTTAACGTTGCAAAACAGGACGCTTTCCCCCTAAGGTCAGGAACAAGGCAAGCATGTCCACGCCACACTACCAAATTGAGAACATGCCCTCCCAAAAGCCTAGACGAGACTTACAGCCACTCTGTTCACAACTGCTAAAACCCAGAACTACGCAAAACACGGATGAATCTCCAATACATTGTGTTAAGTGAAAGGAGTCAGACACAGAGGTCACATTCTGTGTGATTCCATCTATACGGCGTTCGGGGAACGGGGTCTGTGGCTGCCTTGGATCGGGGCGGGGAGGGTGGGGGGGGTCTCCCTGCAGAGGGCAGCACAGGGAACCGGGGGCGGAGCTTTCTCTACCCTGATGTGGCGGTTACGCATTTGTCAAAACGTAGCGCCCCGAACGCCAAAAAAAGAAAATTTTCCTGTACGTAAATTTAAAAATAAATTTTGTAAAAGCTAGCAAAACACACACACAAACACACACACACACACACACACACACACATTTCCTAGCCAATCCTTATGGATAAATTTAGAATAATTGTGGTTTTTTAAAAAGAAACAAAGCTTTTTGGTAATTTGCTTGGAACTGCATTGCATTTATAGATAATTTACGGAGAATTGACATATTTTCAACAGAAAGTCTTTCCAAGAACGAGTCATCTTTTGTGCCCTTTAATTGTCTTTAATTCTTTTCACTTTGGGTGCTACACATTTTCTGTGAAAATTGTCCTAGGTTTTTTACGCATTTTGTTGTTATTGTGAATGAAATGTCTTTTCCATTACAATTTTTGAACGGTCATTATTGGTTTAAAGGGAAAACACAGATTTATAAATACTTATTTTATAGCTGGCCACCTCCCTGACCTCCGTCATCGGTATTAATGTCTGTTATTAATTAATATGATGACACATGGCTTGCGTCAGCCACAGATGGTGACTGCTCTTTTCCACCGTGGATGTCGACTTCCCTTTTTTAATTACGATGACTAACGCTTCGAAAACAGCCTTAAAGTGATTCCACTTTTGCCTTCTAAGTTTCATCTGCAAGTAGGAGGTGAAACAGCTATTCAGTCTTTTCCTCTGAAGTGTCACTTTCTGAACTGAAATGTCGAGTGGAGCCTCTGCGCCTACGTCTGTATTTCTCACAGCAGCTTTGCATTAATTACAAATTAATGATTCAGGAAGATTGAAAATTTCAAAAGGAAGAAAGCAAACCATCGCCCGTTCCCAGCACTCCAACAAACCGCCTGTTGGTGCTCGCTCCTGGGCTTCTCCTGTATCGTTTTTACTTAGCTGTCGTCGTGACCGAGAACCTGTCAGTCCAAAGGCTGGGAGGACTTCCCGGATTCTGCGTACAGACTCCTCGACCCACAGTCCCGGGCACATGCCCACCTCTCCGTCAGAAGGAGGGGTAAAGACGGAGGGTGCGTATATACTTTTGAATTGGTGCTTTATGAGGAAGATAAACAAACACATAGATACAGAGAACAGGTTGGTAGTTACCAGGAGGGAGGGGCAGGGAGAGGGTGAAAGAGATACAGGGGCACACGTACCATGACGGAAGAACCAGACCTTGGCGTGGAACACAATATGCTCTACACGGAAGTCAAAATAAATGATGTGCACCTGAAATCTATATAATGTTATAAACCAACGGGACCTCAATTAAATGAATAAATAATAAAAAATTTTAAAAAGAGAAAGGGAGGTTAGAAGAGTCGATGAGGAAAGGATCAGAGTGACGATCTCCTCTAAGGATCCATCGGAGATGAAAGGAAGGAAGAGGCTCGGGGTGTGGGAGCCAGCCCCGTGTTCCCTCACTGCCCCGCGGATGACAGAGCTGGCAAGGAAGAGAATAATAAGCAGAATGTTCAAGTGTGACTGAGCAGGATGATCATCAGCCAGAAAGTCCAGAGAGCTGTTCCCAGCTCTGTCCTTGTCATTGCCTAGCTGGGTGGCCTTAGACAAATCAACTCTCCTGCGTAAAAAGAGCAGATTGCATTTCCCAGGATGCTTCCAGCCCTGATTTCACATGTCTGTTTCTTTGATAAACCTGAGCAACTGGCCTGGGGGTTGGGCGGTCAGAGAAGACAACTGAGAAGCAATTCCAGGTTATTCCAGATCATGAAGTCACCCGCTTCTGTGCTGGGAAGGACTGCAGGGGTGACCTAACTTGAGTTCCCACCCTGGTAGGAGTCCCCTCCATAGCACCCGTGACAGCCTCCTTGAATTACTCCAGAAACAAGAAATTTGCTATCTCATAAAGCAGTTTGGTTTTTAACAGTTTCATGGATAGAAAACTCTTAAAATGAGGCAAAATCCCTTCTGATTCAACGTTCACAGACTGAAGAGGGGCTGCCTCTGTAATGACAGATACAGCTCTCTCCCCGGCACGTAACCGTCTTGTCACTGCCCTTCGGTGAATTCGCAGGCGTCAGGGGAACCGTGGTGATGTTTATAAAGAATTCCTTCAACACGCGGCATCTGATCACGTGGATTTAGGTAGAGGATATCTATTCTGTAGAAATTCTGCTCATAAATGGGAGGCTAATCGTCAAAGTTTATGTCCAAAAAGTTTCATAGCAATTGTTTTCTAATTTAAAACAAACGTTAAGATGGTGCGGGGGGAAGAAATGAAATAAAAATCGTTGTGTTAAAAAACAAAGAAGATAGTGGGTAAATTCTCATGCTACTCTGAAAGAAAATACAGGTGAATTGGCAATGCAATTTTGCAATTTTGTTGCTATCCATTTAAACAAAACAGGAAAAAAAAACCCGAATAAGGCATGGTTAAATCTTATATTTGTTTTCGATTCCTGCTGTAACAAATTACCAAAAACTGAGTGGCTTAAAACAACACGAATTTATTCTCTCAGTTCTGGAGAGCAGAAGTCCCACGTGGGCCTCCCTGGGCTAAAGCCACGGTGTCAGTAGGGCCGCGTGCCTTTCTGCACGCTCTGGAGGAGATTCCCTGTTCTCGTCTTGCCAGCTTCAGGAGGCCTCCCGACCTCCCTGACTGGAGCTCCCTCCTCCCCCTTCAGACAGCAGTGTGGCGTCTCTCAGACCTGCTCCCGCAGTCACAGCTCCTCTCACTCTCTCCTGCCCTCTTCTTCAACTCTTAAGGACCCCGTGATTACACTGGGCCCACCAAGACAATCCAGAACGGCCTTCCCATCTCAAGGTCAGCTGATTAGCAACCTTGATTCCATCTGCAACCTTAATTCCCCCTCGCCGGGTGACCTAACCTATTCACAGGGCCAGGGACTGGGGTGTGGACATCTTTGGGGGTGGGGGGCATTATTCCGCCTACTACAAGTATTTACTCCATTGCTAATACTTGATAAGAAGATACAGTCAGAGGACAATAAGCAAGCGCACACCCATTTTGTCAAGACCTCAGGGGACATCTGGGAAGCTACAAGGATGCTGTGGTCGTTGTCCCTGAGACTTCCTACCTCTGAGGCCTCGTGTCAATGCCTGTGGCTCTCCTTTGCTTTAACGCCACCCCCGCCTCTCCCAGTCCATCAGTCTGATATGGGGTTTGGGGAAGGGTTCTATTCATAAGTGGAATGAAAAAGGAGAGGCTGATTTTTCTCCAGGTAAACAGATAATATTTGAAAGAAATCAAGAAAAAGGAGCTTAAAAGTATACCTTTGAGAAAGAGCAGGAAAAGGAAGGTGAAGAAAGAAAGGTGGGGAGACCCATGTGTGCCTGATCCCCCCAGAGGAGGAAGGGACGTGACAGGGGACAGCTGACGGGGCCGCGGGGCCCCGCTCCCTCCGGGGCACCTTCATTTCCAGGAGAGGGCGTTAGCGGGCTCAGACACGGGGGTGTGCCCACAGCGTACGCTCTCCTTTCCTGGGTGTGTATCGGACTGAACTGATGCCCAGACTTTTTAAAACCCTGACGGGCCAAAGCTGAAAACAGTCCTTTAAAAATGGTAAGAAGCTTCCGTCTAGAAATGGGTGTGGTTAAAACCCACCAGGGGAGGATGTTAAGCCTCAGAGAGCAGACAGCCTCCTGAAGAAAGTGACAGGCTCCGTTCTGCATCCACAGACTGTCTGATCCCAGCCCTGTGTCCTTCCCATGGGTCTCGGTGGCACTCGCAGATGCCAGTCAGGTACAATGCCAGGCTGAGACAGTCTTCGTAACCTGGAGCCAAAATGTCCTTTCTTTTATGAACAATGACACTACGATATGGCAATTGGGGGTTTTTTTGTTGTTTTTTGTTTTGTTTTGTTTTTTAGTGAGGAAGATTGGCCCTGAGCTAACACCTGTTGCCAGTCTTCCTCTGTTTTTTTCTCCCCAAAGCCCTAGTACGTAGTTGTATATCCTAGTTGTAGGTCATTCTAGTTCTGCTATGTGGGACGCTGCCTCAGCATGGCTTGATGAGCGGTGTGTAGGTCCACACCCAGGTTCCTAACCAGCGGAACCCCGGGCCTCCAAAGCAGAGCGTGTGAACTTAACCACTCCACCACGGGGCCGGCCCCAGCAGTTGGTTTTTTAAATGACCTTATTACAAAGCGAAAGTATCAACTCCCGACACAGACAGGTTTTCTTTCCTACGGGTCTTTGAAACAAGAAAGAGTAAGAAGCCTCAGACAGCATATGCGCTTGTGGACGAGAGTATGAGAGCATCTCTATGTTTCTAGGCATCTGATAAAGACTGAAGGGAGAAGAGGTGAAAATACAGTTTTATGCAGGAACAGAAGAGCTTTTTCACCTTTCTTCCCCTCGGCCCCTGCGTGGTGCACACCCCAGCACGGCAAGATGGAGATGTGGGGAGGCACAGATTGTGTAACAAGAGATCATCCACAACTGACGACTGGGTATTCATTACTGTGCAAAGGAGCAGAGATCCACCTCGGGAGACTCACGCCTGGCTTGAATAACCAAAGAAAATGTGAGGCATTCCTGGAAATTGGGAAGTGTTCCCACGGTGCAATGACGTGGGACCCACGTTTGAAACCAGCACCTGTGTCCCCGAGTGTGAGTCAGAGGTCTTCTTGGACACTCATTGACCTGGGAGTTGTATAAATAAGAGAGAAAAGGGCAGAAAGAGGTGCGAGGTATATATTTCAGATTGTTACATCCATTCTCAAAAGGCATTAGAACATTTTGACTATTTGTGTCCATAAGTTACAATATTTAAATTAGGCTTAACTATTAACACTTTTGGCCAAAGCACATTACACATTTGCACAAAAATAGACTATAGTCTTCAGAGGGAACAGAAATGTTCTAATTGGCATCCCAGATAAATATGTTATTTGATAAAGTATGAAAGTGCTTTCATGAGAGGCACTGTCCTTTAATCTTACTTTTTCAGATAAAATCAGAACAGAATAGAGTCTAGAAATAGATCCGCATATAAACGGCCAATTGCCTTTCTACAAAGGTGCCAGGGCAGCTCACTGAGGAAAGAATCACCTTTTCAACTGTGTTGTCCCAACAATTGAACAATTGGGCTTCCATACAGAAAAGAAAATGAACCATGATTCTTACATCACATACAAAAATGAACTCAAAATATATCTAAGACATAAATGTAGAAGCTAAAACTGTAGGGGCTGGCCCCGTGGCTGAGTGGTTAAGTTCACGTGCTCCACTTTGGTGGCCCAAGGTTTCGCTGGTTTGGATCCTGGGCATGGACACGGCACCGCTTATCAGGCCACGCTGAGGCGGTGTCCCACATGCCACAACTAGAAGGACCCACAACTAAAAATACACAACTATGTACTGGGGGGATTTGGGGAGAAAAAGCAATTAAAAAAAAAAAAAGAAGAAGATTGGCAAGAGTTAGCTCAGGTGCCAATCTTTAACAAAAAACAAAAAAACTATAAAACTTCTAGAAGGAAACAGGAGAAAATCTAAGTGACCTTGGATTAGGCAAAGATTTCTTCAAAAGGACACAAGAGAGCACAAACTATAAAGTAAATATTTGATAAATTAGACTTTATCAAAATTTTTAAAATTTTTTTCTTCAAATAACAGTGTTAAGAAAATGAAAAGGCAAGCCACAAAAAAATAGTTGCAAAAAATATATCTGACAAAAGACTTATATCCAGAATATGTAAAGAACTCTTGCAACTCAATAATAAGGATACAAACAACTCAGTTTTTAAAAATGGTCAAACGACCTAAACACACATTTCATCAAAGAGGATATACAGATGGCAAATAAGCACATGAAAACACCATGGGTCACGAGGGAAATACAAATTAAAACCACAAAGTGATACCCCTATATGGTCACTAGAATGGTTAAAATCATAAGACTGACAATACCAAGTGCTGACCAGGATATAGAGCAACTGGAACTCACAGACATTGCTGGTGGAATGCAAAATGGTGCAGCCACTTCAGAAAATAGTTTGGCAGTTCCTTAAAAAGTTAAACATAAACTTACCATATGCCCCAGTAATTCCACTTATAGGTATTTACCACAAAAATAGAAAACATATGTCCACGTTAATACCTGTAAATGAATGTTTATAGCAGCTTTATTCGGTGTCTCCAAACACTGGAAACAACCCAGACATCCAGGAACTGGTGAATGGTCAAACAAATTGTCATGTCTCCACACCGAACAGGCAACTGAAACACAACAGTGTGGAGGACTCGTAAAAGCACTCCATTAAGTTTCAAAAGCCAGACATAAAGGACCACATGCTGTAAGATTCTACGCACATACAATTCATAAAAAAAAAAAGCCAAACCACAGTGCTGGAAAGCAGCTCGGGGGTTGCCGGGAGCTGGGGGTGGAAGGAGGAGATTACCCAGAGAGAGATGAGGGAACTGTTGGGACGATGGAAATGGTTTATGTCATGATCGTGGTGGCTGCAGGACTGTACACATTTGTCAAAACTCATTAAATGGTACACTTCAAATTGGTGGATTTTATTGTACATAAATTAAACCTTGACAAAGCCGACACCCAAAGCATCCAGATCTATCACCAAGGACAAGAGTGTCTATGCCGTCACCGGGAGACCATCAGTGGGGAAGTAAGAGTTCAGTTTCATTTTGCCAGAGGATTCTTCTAAATCTAGGTGAGTGAAAGCAAAACAGGGTGCAGAATTTTCAGAGTTTTCCTGGCGCCTCCCCCACCCCCAGCCCCTTGCCCGACCGTGCGGCTCTCCCAGCACGCGGCCTGAGACTCTCGGTTTCTCTTCTTATTAGGAGGGTTTGACCACAGGCTCAGAAGGGGTTTTGGTTCTCAGCTGCCATGTCAGCACGTACTTTCCAAACTGCGGCCCCAGTGGACATCTCGAACTTGTAGCCTCAGCCGTCTGTGTATGCTCATACCGACCCTCATCCTTCCGCTTCAGGTGACACCTGGCTAAAATTTACATCAAGGGTAGTCTTGAAGAGAGAAGGGTCTTCCCTGGACCCATCACAGGATGACACGGGTGGAAGGGAGAAGGAAATGCCAGTGCCTGGTGCATAGCTCAGATGTCAGCTCCTAGGAAAGAACCACCTGCCCTCAGAAATAGTTGGTGCACCCCAAGACTGGGCCCAGCACCTTCCCCTCACTGTTTGTCCCCTGTGAACTGCATTGCCCCCTGTCACCCAGCCCAGCAGGAGAGGGCTATTGCCATGACTCGACTACTCCAGCCTCACTAAGATGTCAGGGCTTCTTCGCTCTTCCCCACAAATGCCCACACCCATTGAGTCCTGGTCCACGTGCTTCCTGGAATGCCCAGACCGCGCTCTCCCTCACTGATCGCTCCTGCTCCAGCTTCTCTTCCTCACCACTTAGGGCCAGATCCTCACATTCCTCCTAGACAGGCAGAAGTCAGGCAAGGCAGAGGGGCCACCCAGTTCCTCTGTGCTCCACTCCCACCAGCTCCATGCAAAGCTGGAAAGCAGCCCGCGTGGGGTCGAGCCCTCAAAGGACAGTTTCTGGCCAGCAAGATGCCACCCTCAGTAGTGAGAGCTGAGTTAGCAAGAATGCAAACAGCAAGGCCCGGCTGGCGCGAGCAGCTACCAGCACCCAGGGAGCCCTTGTCAATAGCGCCGCCCACCGCGCCCAGGTACCTGGAACCTCCTAAAGCTGCACAAGCCACTATGTCACCACCAGAGGAAAGGTTAGACAGCGGTTATCGAAAGGGAGGCGGTCTGGGACGTACAGTCTTTGGTACCAAGGCCCTCTCCTGCTTGGATGAGAGGAAATCTAAAAGGATGCTTCGTAGGGAGAAGATCAAAATTGGAGCCCCGAGCCCGAACATAAACTTTTCCATTCTCACAACTGGCCCAGAGGCCACATCACGATACTAGTGCAGCCTGAGGAAACAAAATGGAGCTTTTTCCACTGGAGAAGTTCCCAGGCAAATGAGTACTTTTCCTGTAGAACCTGGCTGGAGACCAGCTTGGTCGGCTGGGCTCCCTGTCCCCCCACCCTCAGCCAGTCCTTTGAATTACGTGAGGGCTTCTGCTGACATTTGCAGCCGGGCCATTCCCTATGGTGGGCTGTCCTGGGCACTGTGGGGTGCTCAGCCGCATCCTACCCACGAGAGGCCAGTAGCACCTCCTCCCCCTGTTGTGACGACTAGATCGATCTGTCTCCAGACATCACCCTCCGCTGGTGGGTACAGCCACTCCCAGTTAAGAACCACCGAGTTACGTTTCTTCCTCTTTCTTCAGCCTCTAGATCTCTTCCCCTCCGCTCCCCTCTCTCTCCACTCCACAACCTGCAAATCTGCCCCCAAAACAAAGTCACCCCTTTGTCCCAGTTCTGGAGCCCAGAACCTCCATCAGGGATCCAGGGGACGGTGGCAGAGACAAGAGCTCTCCCACGTGAGAGCATCCCCAGCACAGAGTCTAAAATGACTAAGTGCTATTGTCCCTGGGTGAGTGCCACCCAGCAAGGAGCAGCCTAGGCCTGCCTGCTGGGCATCACCCAAGTTTCCTCAGCACCAGCCGGGGATCTTCTGGCTCAAGGACGCCCATGCTTTGTCTGCCAATGCCCAGGCCCTCAGGAGAGCAGCAGAACTTCTGAGGAAGGGCCTTTCCTGACCCAGCTTTAAATATCAGAGGAACGGGTTTCAGAAGAAACTGAGGTGAAAGGAAACTGAATTACTGGGTGCCACTTCCCATCAGCGGGACCCGCCACAGCAGGCAGCTGGGGGAGTCCCTCGGGCTGCCTGAGTCACAGATGCGGTCCATAAAGGGCATCAAGAACATACCTGTCAGGAGCAGCCCACAGCACAGACAGAAACTTGGTCTTCAAAGCTCTTGGGCCTGGTTTTTTCCCACTGCCTGTCTTCAGGGGTAAAGACAAACCAGACTTGGTCATAATCCTTAGGTCTGCGGGGGAAATAACTTCTGAGCTTGTTAAATGTCATCGATTGCTGTGTTCCTGCCTCCACTGACCTGTCACAGCCAGCACATACGTTTCTCCAGGACCCGGACGTCCGTGAACTCCATCTGTTGGGCAGCGGTAGCCACTTGCGCCATAAGCACGAAAGAGATGGTGACAAAACTCTGCCTTCAAGGTGAGGAGTGTGTGTGCAGAGTCTCTGCTCAGACAGTAGTTCCCGGTCGGGGGATCAGGTCTGGGACAGACAGTGTCGGTGGGCACTGTCCAGGACAGGGGCCGTCGATGTCCACGCCCACCCCCCACCTGCCCCTCCCCTCCTTCCACGTGTTGCATGAGATCAGATTAAAGTGAAGGGCAGCCTTGAAGGAAAGTACACTGTGGTTTCTCACCTGGGTTCTGGTGAGAATGTTCTGGAGGTCTGGCTGTACTCGAGCTCCACTCCCACTTCTGCACCGGCCACTCCCACTCTGCAGCAGGAGGTCCCACCCACTCTGCAGAAATGGAAGGGGAGCTGTCCCCACAGTGTCACTGCTCGGCAAACACGGAGCCTGGCTCAGTGCCGCCCGCCCTCTGCTTTCTCAACACCACGCCCAGCCTCAGGGGCAGCAGGGAGGGCAGCAGCCTGCTGGCCGACCACACTCTGCAGCCTTCCCTTGACACTCCGCAACCCTTCTTGCTACCCGGTGACTGTCCCCATCTCTCTGTCCTTTTCCTCTCTCCTGGACAGCTATCTCACTCTCCTCAAGCCTCCAGCCTCCCTCGATCTTGTTCCTGTTTCACCGAGAAAAGAGAAGCAGCCGGAAGAGAAGGTGCCCAGCCTCTGAGACCAGAGCTGAGGTCCCCTTGCAAACAGGATCTTCACGCAGGGGTGACTTCCCTTGCCCCAAGCCCACCAGGCCCAGCGCTGCCCACAGCATGACATCACACAAGGCGGCCACGACGCTTGCCTAAGCATGCTACCCCGAGGCTGGCCGGGAAGCCGCGGGGCTAGAACGTGGTGTGGGCATCTCTTCCCCTCTGATTGACAGGCCCATGGCCTGCAAATGGACGGGAATGCGTCAGAGGGAAATTTTCAACTCGAGCATAATTCTACCGGCATTTCTCTAGATCCTGGGAATATAGCCGTGAACAAGGAGACGAGCTTCTCAAACAGTGGGGGAGACAGACTTGAAACCTGTACACGCAGGATTACAAACTGTGCTGATCCCGTGAAGGAAAGAACCAAGGAGTAGCGTAGGAAGAGAGAGAGAAGGAGGGGGAGAAGGAGAGAGAGACAGAGATGTGACTAAGCTCAGGCTCTTGAGGCGGGAAGGGCAGCCGGGACAATCCAGGCGAGTCCACTGTCATCGCAGGGTCCTTGTAAGAGGGAGGCGGGAGGGTCAGAGTCAGAGAAGGAGATGTGAGGGCAGGAGCAGAGTCAGAGAGGGATTGGACGCTGCTGGGCTGCTGGCTTTCAAGATGGAAGAAGGGGCCACAAGCCAAGGAATGCGGATGTCCCCCAGAAGCTGGAAAAGGCAAGGAAACGGACGCTCCTTCCAGAAATGAACCAGCCCTGCCGACACCTTGACGTTAGCCCAGTGAGAGCTGGGTCAGACCTCCAGAATGTAAGAGAACGAATTTGTGTTGTTTGAGGCCACCACGTTTGTGGTCATTTGTTGCAGCAGCCACAGGACACTAGTACAGGACCTTAAATGCCTTCTGCTCCAATCCATTCCTTGAATGACAAGCAACTATAAAAGGGAAATGAGGTAATATGACAAGGCGGCAAGACGACATACACTAGGCACCAAATCAAATGTGCAAACAGGAAGCACACCGACAGTTGAGAAGGCTTCTAACTCCTGGCGGGAGTCCAGCAAGACACTCCTCAGGCCGCTGGAACAGGACAATCTGGAAAAAGGCTGTCCCAGCCCCTAACGACAGGAGTGGTTCATCCAAGACCCCACCTTGTGTCAATGACCCAACAGCCTCCCGAGACAAGATAAAGACTGGAGAGAGCCAAGCACCCAAGGATAACTGTCCTAGGGTTACAGAAGTCACCCTCCGTGCCTCTGGGAATATTTCATAACAGGTTCCATGGGGCGCCCCCCACGAGGAGCTCAGCACACAGTGAACAGTTAGGACAGAACTTGACTCAGCCACAAAAGACTCTGAGTTCCTACGAGCTCCGAGCCGGGCCCTAGACAGACCCAGGACACAAAGAAGAAGAAGGCAGTGCGTGCTCTCACGCTGCTCACCGTCCAGATTAAACAGGATACAATGCTACCATGTAGCATACGGAATACGTGGCTTCCAGAGTTTTAGACGCACAGATGGGAAATAGTTTATGGTTTGCCCACTGCATTTTCAGAGCCACGTGTCTCAATGTGCCACTGCCCGTGTGGCTGGGTTATGGAGTGTCCCCTCCTCCCCCACGTCTTCTCTGTCCCTACAGGAGTCAGGACACCTGACGTCAGGCTCAAGGGAGGGCGCCGGTGTCTCTCCACTTAGAAACATTAGCAAAGTTCATTTCTTTCTTAGGCAAATGGAAACATAAACGGGGTCTAATCTTTTCTTCCCTGACCCTACTGGATCACCTGAGCCCCTCAGGGAGAGCTGCCTTAGCATCCCCCCATCCTGGGACACTATGGAGGAAGGGTATGGGCAGTGGCTGCACACCGGGGTCATCAGGGACTCGACGCTGCTCAGCACAGTCATGAGAGGAGGGGTGGACACACGACCTCTCTCCCTGATGCTCGTCAGAGCCAGCAGCCTGTTGGTCAATTAAGGAGACTCCTGGAAAATCTGTGGGATTCTAGAAAGTCCCGTGGGATGTCAGAACAGCATGCTGTCATAGAAAAGAACAAAATCAGGAGTCCTGGGCCCAAGCTCTGCCTCCAGCAGGAGTGGGCCACGTCATGCGGGTAGATTGTTACAATAACGACCACCCACGCCCGTGAACCACGCTGCCCATATTCTCCCCCCTTGGTCATGTGGCTTTGCTGCTCCTCCCATCAAGAAGCAGAGTCAGTTGGCTCCTCCTTGCCTCTGGACAGAATGGAGCAGGAGTGACTTGCAACTTCCAAGGTGAGGCAGCTCCTACTTTGGCCCTCTTGGAGCCCTCTCACCAGGGTTGCGGACCCAGGATGAAAGGCCGCCCAGCTGGGTGGACCGCTGCACTAAAGAGCCAGGGGAGATCGACTGAAGAGCCGGCCGGTCCACCCTCGGAATCGTGAGGAACGATCAGCCTTCGCTGTTTTAAGCCGCTGAGTCGGGGCAGCAACGCTGTCTGATACATCCCTCTAGTCCATTTATTCCTCTTGGGTGCATCTGTTTCCTCGTCTAAAGCACGAGTGTGGACTAGACAGTCTGGGGCCCTAACGCTCTGAAGCCACATTAATAAATAAAGCAGTGGTGAGGGGGCCGGGCCCCCGAGAGCGACACTGCAGAGGGAGTAGGCCTCCTGTGGCCAGAGTCTGTCCCAGGCCAAAGACGCTGACCAGGAGGGCAGCGAGTCCCCTCCAGCTGTGCTCTCAGAAGCATGGGGTGCGGTTCCCGAGACAAGTGAGCTCCAGACCTGCGCTCATGTCCTGCCTCTATCACACTGGCACAGGCCCTTCCCCAAAAGTCCCTGTGGCTGCCATGAGCCTGTGTCCTCCTTTGCAACCGCAGATAGAAATAAGCAGCTTAAAGACCTGTTGCAAAGATTCAATGAGATGTGTGAAGCAATCGGTGCCAGCAGGCACTGAACATGGTGCTTATAATCTGCATACTTCAACACAGAGGCGCATGGAGATGACCACCTCCAACAGGAAAGGGAAAGAAAGATGATAGGGAGCCGAGGACGAGAAGTCAGCTGATTTCAACCGTGCCTACGCCTTACACGATTAGGCTTTACGTCTAGAAGGGCTTGATGCAAACTCTGTGCAGTTCACAGAGGCAGGACGGAAGAGGACGTAGGAGGGTGGCCCTCCCTCGCTTTAGATGAACGAGTGCAAACGTCGTAGCGAGTTGCCATGCAGAGGCCAGTGTAGGCTGCACGTTCCTCGGGCCACAAAGCGATGGCCCTGGGCTCCACGACTAAGCGAGAGGGGCCTTTTAAGAACAGCAGTCCAGGGTCACTGGCACCTCCCAGTGGCTGGGTCATTCTATTTTTTTCCTGGTCCTTCTCTAAACTCTCAACTTCCCCGTTGTAGAATCTCGCTGAGTTGACCTCTGACTTCAGGCTTATTTCCAGAAGTGTTCAGACTCTCCGTTCTGAAAGTCTCTTTCTTTAAAGTAAATATTTCATTCCTCCTTCGATTCTGACCTTTTCTTGTCTATACGAGGGGATCACACAGAAGCTATCAATGCTCCCTGATGGCGTTTGACTCCCAAATTACAGCTGCCATTGAGGGCACGAAGTCTTGGTCCCTCCACCTAAATGTATGCATGTTGTGAAATCTAGAGTGTAGGGGGATGTTCAGAAAATAACTTCGTGAACAGGACTTCCTTCCTGTGGCCAATTTTATGTAGACATGTCACAATTGCAGGGAAAAAAAAAGAGAGAGGTTAAAAAAATACACTGGACTTGCTGAAAAAGTTATTTCTTGTAAAAGCTTCTCCCCACCACTTAGGAGGACATGAACAAGCAGGTTCCCCCTGGTTTCCTAAATTTGTGAAGGTAAACAAAACCTTGCTTCAGCAGAGGTTCTGTGCCTAAGCCAGTGACCCTAAGCCCAGCCGAGGGACGAAAATAACACTGAGGGTCGATCATACCAAACCCTGGGGTCCACCACGGGCTCCACTTGGGGCCTGTCCATCAGGTTCTGTTTGAACACTTGTCACAACCTCAAAAAAAGTAAGGAAAAGGGGCCCCTACTGGAGCAAGCCGAGATTCGGGTAGACCTCGCATTTGTATTCAATTCCTTCCTTCCCGAATATAGCCCCTAAACTCCTCAGTGCACATCACCAGTGGCAAACCTCTCTTTGTCTTCATCTGAAATGTCCTTGTTTCACAATCACTCTTGAGTGACACTTTAGCTGGGTTTAGATTTTAGCTTGACAGTTATTTTTGCTCACCTTTTTGAAGATATTATTCGATTGTGTCTGCTTTAATAAGAATGTTGGGAGAATTGGGCACCCCTATGGGAAAAAAATGAGATTGGGCCCCTACTCACACCATATGTAAAACTCAATTGCATGTGCATTATAGGCCTGCATGTGAAGGCAACACTGTAAAGTCTTTAGAATTAATGTAGGAATCTCGCTGCATAAAGTTGGAGTAGGGAAAGTTTTCTTAAGACAAAAATAAGTCATTAACCATAAAGGGAAAAATTGATAAATTCAACTCTACTAAAATTTAAAACTTCTATTTATCAAAAGATGTCATTAAAAAGGTGAAACGGCAATCCACAGAGTGAGAGAAGATATTTATAACACATGTACCAAACAACTGGTTCTTATCCAAAATATGTAAAGATCTCCTACAAATCAATAAGAAAATGACAGAGGTGGTGCAGCGGTGCAGCGGCTAAGTGCATACATTCCGCTTCTAGGCGGCCCAGGGTTTGCTGGTTCGGATCCCGGGTGTGGACAAGGCACTGCTTGGCGAAAGCCATGCTGTGATAGGCGTCCTACGTATAAAGTGGAGGAAGATGGGCACAGATGTTAGCTCAGGGCCAGGCTTCCTCAGCAAAAAGAGGATTGGCAGTAGTTAGCTCGGGTATAATCTTCCTCAAAAAAAAAAAAGAGATAATATAACTGAAAAATTTGAGGACATTTTTCACAAGAAATCCAGAAGGCCAATAAACATGTGAAAACATGCTCAACCTCATTAGCAATCGAGAACTACAAGTTAAAACCACAATGAGCTACAATTATGTATACCCTATGACACACAATTCCACATCTAGTATACACCCGACAGAAACACAAACACCAGAATCCGTGTAAAATATGTATATATAGCAGTATTGCTGGTAATTTCCAAAGTCTGGGGGGAAAAAACAAACGTCCATCAACATTGGAATGGATAAATAAATTGCGGCTATTCATTCAAAGGAACAATATACAGTAATGAAGATGAACAGCCTATGGCTACACACAACGTAGATAAATCTTTAATAAAGTGTTGAGTGAAAGGAGCCAGTCCACCCACCCCAAAAATAAAAATGCATATCATACGGTTCCACCAATATCAATTGGGAAACAAACAAACTAAACCATAACGTTTAGGGACACACACATAGGTGATGGAAGCAGAAGGCAAAGTGGGGATCTGATGACCATCGGCCAGGACAGTGGCTGCTCTGGGGAGGGAAGACCATGAGGGGGAAGGAGGGCTGCTCTGGGGAGGGAGGGCTGCGATGGGGAGGGAGGGCTGTGATGGAGGGAGGGCTGTGATGGGGAGGGAGGGCTGTGATGGAGGGAGGGCTGTGATGGAGGGAGGGCTGTGATGGGGAGGGAGGGCTGTGATGGAGGGAGGGCTGTGATGGAGGGAGGGAGGGCTGTGATGGAGGGAGGGCTGTGATGGAGGGAGGGCTGTGATGGAGGGAGGGAGGGCTGTGATGGAGGGAGGGCTGTGATGGGGAGGGAGGGCTGTGATGGAGAGGGCTGTGATGGAGGGAGGGCTGCGATGGGGAGGGAGGGCTGTGATGGAGAGGGCTGTGATGGGGAGGGAGGGCTGTGATGGAGGAGGGCTGTGATGGAGGGAGGGCTGTGATGGGGGAGGGCTGTGATGGGGAGGGAGGGCTGTGATGGAGAGGGCTGTGATGGGGAGGGAGGGCTGTGATGGGGAGGGAGGGCTGTGATGGAGAGGGCTGTGATGGGGAGGGAGGGCTGTGTTGAGGAGGGAGGGCTGTGATGGAGGGAGGGCTGTGATGGAGGGAGGGCTGTGATGGGGAGGGAGGGCTGTGATGGGGAGGGAGGGCTGTGATGGAGGGAGGGCTCTGATGGAGGGAGGGAGGGCTGTGTTGGAGGGAGGGCTGTGACGGGGAGGGAGGGCTGTGATGGAGGGAGGGCTGTGATGGGGAGGGAGGGCTGTGATGGAGGGAGGGCTGTGATGGAGAGGGCTGTGATGGGGAGGGAGGGCTGTGATGGAGAGGGAGGGCTGCAATGGAGTGAGGGCTGTGATGGAGGGAGGGCTGTGATGGGGAGGGAGGGCTGTGATGGAGAGGGCTGTGATGGGGAGGGAGGGCTGTGATGGAGGGAGGGCTGTGATGGGGAGGGAGGGCTGTGACGGGGAGGGAGGGCTGTGATGGAGAGGGCTGTGATGGGGAGGGAGGGCTGTGATGGAGAGGGAGGGCTGTGATGGAGAGGGCTGTGATGGGGAGGGAGGGCTGTGATGGAGAGGGAGGGCTGTGATGGAGTGAGGGCTGTGATGGGGAGGGAGGGCTGTGATGGGGAGGGCTGTGTTGAGGAGGGAGGGCTGTGAGGGGGAGGGAGGGCTGTTTGGAGGGGCATGCTTCCCAGAAACGAGTCAGCTGGCACTGTGTATTTTATGCATTTTTCTGTAAACTTTGACACAATAAAAAGGGGAAGTTAAGGGTGCCTGCTAAAAGAATAGGAACACCATCTGTATCTTCCAAACCAGCAGATTTAAAGAAATCAGGAGAAGTGGGCAGAGAGGCTATAAAAACTTGATGAATGAAACGTAAAGTGAAAGGTCAAGGAAAAGAAGAAAACAGAAAGGGCAGTAAACAGAAGGCACACCATAAATGCAGGGAGAGGAGGTAATTCAGCGAGTTAGGGGCATCCACTCACTGGAGGGCTAACCCCTTGAAGCCCAGGATGCATCACAGAGGGGAAAGGAGGCTCCCACCCGGAGGCCGTGCTACAGTCTCTCTCTGATTAAAATAAACATGCAAGGGCCAGCTAGTGGCGAAGCGGTTAAGTTCGTGCACTCTGCCTCGATGGCCTGGGTTCGCAGGTTCGGATCCCTGGTGCAGATCTAGCACCGCTCGTCAAGCCGTGCTATTTCGGCGTCCCACCTAAAGTAGAGGGAGATGGGCGTAGATGTTAGCTCAGCGGCAATCTTCCTCAAACAAAAAGAGGAAGATTGGCAAAAGATGTTAGCTCTGGGCCAGTGTTCTTCACAAAAAAAATAAAACAAAATAAACATGCATTGAGATGGCCGTTTGTAAGCATGGGAAAGTTCTGAGAGCTGATTCAGCAAAATGACCAACAGCGATCATCTCTGGGTGGTGGAACTGTGGGTAGCTGTTTATTTATATTTCTAACTCTTCTACAATTGTGTTACTTCAATTGTCTTTTCAAGATTTTACTTTTTAGAGCAGCTTTAGGTTCACAGCAAAATGGAGAGGGAAGGTACAGAGAGCTCCCATATGCCCCACACGGGCAGAGCCCAGCCCCCAACATCCCCAGCCGCCTGGTGCATTTCTTACCCTGGATGAGCCCAGGCGGACACATCATCATCACCCGGCGTCACCTGGGGTTTACATTCGGGTTCACTCTTGCTGGTGCACACTCTGTGGGTTTGGACAAATATATAAGGACATGGATCCACCAAGATAGGGCTATGGGGGATCAGAACTGGCCACCCCAAAATGTGTCTCTTTGGCATGAGGATTATTTTGGGCTGGTTACTGTTAAAAACTGCTGACATGGGAGAAGCTCTGAAAAGTAGAAGTTACCCTTTGTTAAGAGACATTTACATTGTAAAGGAAATCTCCATCTGTAAAGGTGTCTCCCTCTCTGCACCAGGAAGAGGGGGGATGACCTTATCTCTAGAAACTCTTATCAATGCTGAAGGCAAGGACTTAAATCTGCATAATAACCTTACCCTTGTTTGCTGTGCTTTTCTGGTAATCTCCCATAACTGACTCCCCCACCCCCAACATCCTCCTTTGTCTTTAGCCGAGGAGGGTATTTAAGGTGGTGGCTTCCGCCATTTTGGCGAGTTGCTCAGCTTGCCTGAGCCTCTCCCATGTATACATATTACAAAGCTTTGTTTGATTTTCTCCTGTTATTCTGCCTCATATGAATTTAATTCGGTGTCCAGTCAGAAGGACCCAGAGGGTAGAGGATCTGTCTTCCTCCCCTACTAGATCATATGGGGAAGTTTCACTGCCTAAAAATCCTCCAGCTCTGCCCATTCATTCCTCCCCAAACCCAGCCCCTGGCAGCCACCAACATTGTTACCATCTCCATAGTTTTGATTTTCCAGAATGCCGTAAAGGTGGCATCCCACAGCATGCAGCCTTTCAGACCAGCTTCTTTCACTTAGGAAGTGCATTTAAGTTCCCTCCACGTCTTTTCAGGGCCTGGCAGCTCGTTTCTTTTGAGTGCTCAGTCACATCCTGTTGTCTGGATGTACACAGGTCACTTAGCCATCCACCCACTGAAAGGCAGTGCGGTGCTTCCAGGCTTCAGCAAGATTGTTTTTAAGCGATGGAATTAAAAGGGTCGGTCAGCTGAGGCCGTGGTGTGGAGATCCCTGTGTGCTAGGCTGGGTTTGGATGTCATTCAATGGGGAGCTAGTGAAGATTCCTGCCCAGGGAGGTGGTGGGACAAAAGCAGGCTGTGGGAGGAGGATCCGTCTGCTGGTAGCTGCAGAATTCGGGTGTGGTGGGGTCAGAAGCAAGAACTCGGCCGGAAGGGCTGAAATAGTCCCGAAGGATGGGTGGAGCGGGACAGCATTGAGGATGCTGCAAGAAGGGAAAGAAAAGTGAGGCTTTGAATTCTTTTAGGACGTTTTGGAGGAAAAGTGATGGAACCTGGTGCATTCAGGTGGACGAGTAGGACGCGGGGAAGGAAGGGGTCGGGAAGTTGGTCGTGGAAAGCGCGAGGGGAGGCTTTCTTTAAGTTGGTTCGTGTTAGGTGACCTCAAGGCATCAGGGACTGTGTAAGACGACGCCTGGCACAGCTGGGTGCAGTCAGAACATCTCCTAGGACGCCAGGGGGGCCCAGGAACACGAGCGCTGGACAGAGCGTGCCATGCCCTCAGGCTCAGGTCACCTTCTGACATCCACCCTCACTGAAATCCTTTGAGGTGGGAATTATTATTGTCCCTGTTCTGCAGACAAGGACGGCGACACTCGGAGAGGTCGAGTGGCTTGTCCAAGACCATAACCAGTGGAGGATGTAACTAGAGCTTGAACTCACGTCTCCTGTGGACAAATCCCACTTTGCTTTCCAATAAACCACTCCCATAGAGACGGTCCCAGGTGTGGGGCTGAGATGCAGAGAGGCGGCAAATGATCCCACAGGAGATGAGAGGAAGTTGGTAGCAGGTGTGGACTGCACCTTCTGGGAACTTGGCAACCAAAGGCGCGAGAGCACAGTGATAAGTGGGCAAAGGACGGAGCAGGTGTTCCCAGAGAAGAGAGCTACTCACGTGGGAGTACAAGGACACGCATCATGTCACCTGGCACCATGAGGAGGCACTTCACACACTCTGCTCTCTTCTTCCTCAGCAGATCCTGGTGCTAAGGATTGCTGTCCTTCCTCCCTCTTGTAACTCAAGAGTCAGAGGTCCCGAGTGGCACACAAGCCCTGAGATATAGTAAGGCAAGAGGTTAAGGGCACAGGCTTTGGGGTCAGGAGGACCTACCTTTTAACCTGGCTCTGTAATGTCCCAGCTTCAGTGTCCCCATCTGTGAAGTGGGAACAGCACTGGCAACCACAGGCCCCTGTGACGCGCTCCGTCACCTCAGCTATTATTATGACTACTACTATTACGAAGTCATAAGAACTCACACTGGCCTGAAAATGAAGGCTTACAACTATCAAGCACTTCACGTGTGTTAGATACTTTGTTCAAGCTTTTAGGGGCCGGCCCCATGGTCTAGCAGTTAAGTTTGCACACTCCGCTTCAGCTGGCAAGGGTTCGCTGGTTCGGATCTTGGGTGCGGACCTAGCACTGCTCATCAAGCCGTGCTGTGGTGGTATTTCACATAGAAGAACTAGAAGGATCTACAACTAGGATAGACAACTATGTACTGGGGCTTTGAGGAGGAAAAAAAAAAGAGGAAGATTGGCAACAGATGGTCACTCGGGGCCAATCTTCCTCACCAAAAAAAAAAACTTTTAGAGGTCTGAGCCCCTATTTTTTGCTCCAATTCAAGCAAAGTTTCCACTCTATTATGCCTCTTCTTTGGAAGAAACAGTCCATAGAAGGAAGAAATTGAAGATGCTTGAAAATGGAGGGCTGGCTGAGAGCACGAGTGAGGCAGCACGGCGGGGCGGCCAGTGGGGCAGCCAGGACCCACTCTGTGGGAGTGGACGGGGAGACGTGCGAGGACACACGTGTTGAGTGGAAACCCAGGGCGCAACCGTTCAGCCGCAGACATTTACTGAGAGCTTCCTGCGCGCCCAGCACTGGTCTGGGTGCTGAGCAAAGGAAAGTGGAGCATTTTATTAAAGCTGCCAAACGCCTTTCATACGCTATTTGTTCACGGCAACCTGTGCGAGGGAGGTTATGCTGACCCATTTTACACATGAGGAAACTAAAACTCAGAGACGTTAGGTAACTTGCCAGAGTTTAAAAAACCACAAATAGGAAATGATGGGCCAGGTCTCCGTCTGCCGAGCTCTCCCCACCTGCCACGCTTCTTAAACGTGGAGACGCAGCCCAGGACAAGGGCCAGCGGCAGGCCCAGGCTGAGGACTTGCAGAGAAGGGTCTGCATGGTACTTTCAGGACATATCAGAACGTTGGTGTGCCCTCTCCGAGCCTGAACCTTGCTGGGGGTGCAGGAGCAGTGCCCCAAAGACAGATGGCGGGCTTTACACGCGGGGTGACCACCCATTGATTGTCCCTGTCAGGGACACGTCCTCACTAGATGCCCCCACAGACATCTCACCACCCTGGATCCCACAGCTGTGCATCGATGCTCCCTTCCCCGCCCATATATCCTTCTTAGCTTTTGACACCTTATCAAGCAGGCTGCAGACATGGGTACACTTCCCCTAACACCTTGGTACACACATTGTTACCTGGCTATCAACGCTTGCTTACAGTTTTTCTTTTAATGTAAAATTTACAAATGTTGAAATGCATAAATTTTACTGGCATGTTTGCTGAGTTTTGACAAATGCATATACCTGTGCAACACAAACTCCTCTCAAGATACAGACATCACCATGAACCCAGAAAGTTCCTTCTCGCCTTTTCCTACTCCATCCCTGCCCCGCCCCCACAGTGACCACTGTCCTCATTTTTTCCCACCACATAGCAGATGTGCCAGTTCTAGAATTTCACGTAAACGGAGTCCCACAGTAAGCCTGCTCCTGGGGGGGCTCCCCTCCTCAGCCGAAGGTTGAGACTCGTCCGTGTGGCTGTGAGGAGCAGTGGTCTGACCCTTTCTGTCCCAGCAACATCCATCAGACGCAATGCTGTGGTTTGTTTGTCCCTTCTCCCCCGATGATGGACACCTGGACTGTTTCCAGTTTTGACCATCACGAATGAAGCTGTTCTGTGCATTCTTGTGCCAACTGACACACCTCTGAGAGTAAAAGGGCGCACTGTTAAAAGTTGGGCTACAGCACCGGGCGCACTGGGAGTGCCCAGCGTGCCAGCACGTCTGCTCAGCGCAGAGCACACCTCCAGTCTGCTCAGCATCCACCCCTCGCGGCAGGAACCTGCCAATTCCGGCTCCCCAGGCATCGCTGGCCCTCCTGGTCCCCTTCTCCACACCCAGAGCTGAGCACCCCATCTCCCTGCCCCCTCAATTCCCTCCAAACCTTGGACTCAGGGCGCTCATCTGCCCTAAGCATGGAATCTAGGCCCCCAACAAATATTTGCTGATGGTTTGCCTTTCCTCCTTCACACTGGTTTTCTGGAACAGCGGATTTCCAGGTGCCCTTCAGCTAACTGTAAAGTTGCCAAATCTTCCCTTTGTAGTAGAACTGTCAGGGTGTTTCAGAGTTCACACGCACCTTAGAGATCCCCCACCCCATCAGGCCTTCTCATGTGTCACTCCCGTGATCCAGAACATTCTCCCTACCCAGCTCCCGGGCTGGCCAGCTCCGGAGCTCAACTGAAAAAATCTGGCCGTCTGTGACTGCCTGTCGTCTTTCTCAGGGAACCCTACTCTGCGCCCCTGCAACCGTCGCAAGGAGCCAGGGCTGCCTGGCTCACCTGGAGCAGCGCTGGGCACACCGCACGTTTCCAATCAGGTTTGGTGGCACCCTCGAATCGGTGTCTGATTTTTGAAGTCCTGCCCTGACACTGCCAAGTCCAGGTTTCTACTTTAGCAGATAAAACGGCCCCTGTCCCACATGAGGTCACCCCGAATTACTTCTAGCCTTCCTGAGACCCCGGGTGTGGGGTCATTTTGAACGTTTTACTTCTGGTGACACATCCGAGGCTTGGTGAGGGCAAGATTCACGTCTGATTGTTTTTGTAAGCCCTACGGTGCTTGGCCAAGCATGCCTCACCCACTGAAGGGCTACAAGAAATATCTGTGGAAGGAGAGGACCCGGCGAGCGAGAGAGCATCCCAGAAGGAAAACCGCTGAAGACCAAGACCCTCCGCAGATAGTGTTCGTCGTGTCAGTGGAGAAATAGGAGCTCCTGAGTCTAGACAACTGTTTTTCTTAAGAGCAAGTCTGAGGGCCAGGCCTTAAAGAAAAGAGAAAGGGCTGTGGAGCTCCAGGGAAAACTGAGATTCAGACAAACGGCCTAAAGGAACACGTTCGGCGATGCCGACCTTGGCAGGTAAGGCCTCCTTCAGGGTGGAAAGTGGTGTCCTGTGTCAAATGTGTCTGAAGAGCGAGTGAGAGCTCTGCTGGGCCAGGAGAGGAAATCCGTCAACCAGTGATATGCGAGTAAATCCCGGTCAGACGAGTGTCATGCCCTTGACTCGGCCATTCTTCACCGCCGACTATGGGCCTTTCTTGACCGTCTAGGAGGACTGAAGGATATGCAGGGTTTATTTTCAGGGTAAACCTTTTCCGTTGCAATGAGACCTCCTCCCCCAAATTCTTCTCTCGGCACTCTGGAATTAAGAAGTGGGAGCTTTCTGGAAGCAGCACCAAACGGTGGGTGCCAAACCTGTGAGACGAGGTCCACACTAGACACAAGCTTGGCACGCAGCCCAGGGCCTGGCCTCCCTGTCCACCTCTCCCGCACCACATGAGTTAAACCACATTTGACCTTCAAACCCACAGGCGCATCAACAGTGTGAGATGAGACACAGCGCTGGCTGTCCACTCAGAAGGGGAGGGAGGTGGCCACGCCGCTTAAATAGAGCACATTAGTCACCCCCTCCAGCCCCGGCTCCTGCCCACAGCTGCCCTTTGCTTTGTTATTAGAACAAAAGTGCTCTCCACTCCAGAAACATCCGGGGACAAGTGCGTGCAGGAGTCGGAGTAACAACACCCAGGAGCAGCCAAGCAGAGCCCCGGATGAGATGGCGCTTCACAAACAGGCCTGGGCAGCACACGGGGCCGTGTCACTGCACAGTCGTCAGGAGCCTGAGAACAACGAAGACACATCTCCACAACCTAAAGAACTAAAGAGAGTGAAATGCAACACAGAAATCAGCTGATTTAGAAAAGACCTGGAATTAGGCCAAGGCGGTGGTGGAGGACAGGACGCAGGGCCACGTCGCCTGCAGAGGAGCTCACACAGCAGGCCTCAGCCGCCTGGCCCCAAAGCCTGCTTCCAAGGCTGGCCCTCGGCTGGCGTCTGGGCACTTGGACTTAGGGAGGGTCCCCACCACCCCCAGGACTGAGAGGAGGGGCTCCTGGGGCCTAAACTGTCTGTGCAAACAGCGTGGTTGGTGCCGAACACCTGCTCTCCTCCTGGGGTCTGGGACTGGGGTACGTGTCAGCAGAGGGTGCTCGTGTCCCCCCAGTAGATCCCTGGGCGCTGGGTCCCTAATGTGTCCCTGGCAGACAGCACTTCACACGTGTTGTCACAACTCTTGCTGGGGGAATTAAGTGTGTCCTGTGTGACTCTCCTGGGAGAAGACTCTGGAGCAGGCGTCTGGTTTCCCGTGGGCTTCACTCCACACACCCGTGCCCTTCGCAGTGGCAATGCCAGCTCTGGAACCCAGGCCGGCCTCACGCTTTGTCCACGAACCACAGCCCTGGAAGTGGAGGAAGGGCACTGTAGGGGACAACGGTGGAGGAGGGCACAGTGCTCCTAAAACTCCAGCCACGCAAAGGCCAGTAAGAGGCCACACGCAACGGATGACAACTGGGAAGACCTGGAGCGGGTCGTGAGGGGTCACAGGAATGGTTAAAAACAACTGAATAAATAAAACAAGCCATGCTGTGCTTTTCGAGGGGACTTCCAAATTTAACATATTCTGACTGTAAACTACATTGATTACCACAAAAAAGAAGAAAAACAGGACTCAGTTTCCTCTTTGTCGTGGGTTTAACCGTGTGTGTCTCTCCAAAAGATGCACTGACGTCCTGGGCCCTGGTGTCTGTGAGTGGACCTTCTTTGGAAATAGGGTCTCTGAGAATGTGGTCGAGTTGAGACGAGGCCAGGCTGGATTAGGGTGTCCCTATAAGAGAACATTTGGACACAGACACAGGGAGAAGGCCACGTGATGACAGAGACAGATTGGCGGGATGCGTCTACCAGCCAAGGGACGCCCAGAAGACAAGCGACGAGCAGGAAAGACCCTTTCCGAGGGCCCCCAGAGGGAGCAGGCCCTGCCCTTGACCTCAGACTTCGGCCTCCAGAACTGGGAGAGGATGCTTTCCCGCTGTTTCAAGCCCCGCAGGTTAGCGGTCCAGACACCGCAGTGGAGGAAGCTCCCGCACCCTCTGCTGAGCAGAGCGAGTGAGTGGAGAGCGTCCTGCCTCAGCCAGCCTAAGAGCTGCATCCACGCCGGGGTGTTCCACCGAGATGCCCGTGAGCCTTTTCCTCCTGTGTGAAGGGGAATCAATCGACAGTAAACGGAATGGCACGAGTCACGGTTTTAAAATCAATCACGTGGGCGAGCGCCCACCTATCCCTCGGTCACCTCCACTCTGGAGAGCGGAACCCCGGGTCCTGCTTCACAGCCAAGGGCAGGCCGACTCGACAGAGGCTGTGCTGGTGGTGGGCGGCTTGTCCTCGGGCATCGGAGGCTGGGGAAGAGGGAAGCCTAGAGCTGGCCAAGCTTCCTGCCGTTGGGAGGGATAAATCACACGGCGGCCAGCTTTGAAAGGGGCTGTTCATGCGTGAGAAAAATATGTTAAAATTCTGTGTGCTAGAATTGAAAGAAAAAAGTCTACACCCCCGAAGCACTTGTTCAGGGTGATTAAAAGTTCAAAGACATGGGGCTGGCCCCGTGGCCGAGTGGTTAAGTTCGCGCGCTCCGCTGCAGGCGGCCCAGTGTTTCGTTGGTTCGAATCCTGGGCGCGGACATGGCACTGCTCATCAAACCACGCTGAGGCGGTGTCCCACATGCCACAACTAGAAGGACCCACAACGAAGAATATACAACTATGTACTGGGGGGCTTTGGGGAGAAAAAGGAAAAAAATAAAATCTTTAAAAAAAAAAAAAAGTTCAAAGACAGACTTGAGAACCTTGATACCACAGAGCACAGTTTACGTCGCGTCGTGCCCAAGAGTACCGAAGAGCGCAGGACGGGATCCCTCCCGCAGACGTGGACGGCGGACGGATCACTCACAGCCCTGTAAGTCATCAGTACCAAAGAAATCACACGTAAGAAACACTTTACGGTGTCCAAGCTCCTCACCAACACGTCAAGAGACCCTGCAGCTTCCAGAAGGGGCCTTAGAGTCTCCGATGCCCCACGCTGAAGGATTAGGAAATTCTGGATCCCAGGAGGTGAAGTCATTCTCCCAGAGTCACACGAGGGAGGGATGGACTGGGCTGGCTCTGAGGCTCTGGCTTCCTGCTCCATTCTCATGCTCCCTCTCCACGTGGCCCCGGGGCCCTGTGACCCTCACAAGAACACTTGGTGCATTTCCACACTCAGCTGCTTTGACAAGTGAGAAAATGGGGCGCAAAGAGGCAAAGTGACGTTCCCAGGATGCCCCGCTATTGAGTGGTGGGGTTGGGACGAGAGCCCGGCTCAGCCCATGTTCCCCTGAGCACAGCGCAGCCTCCCGATTCTGGGGAGAAGGATTTGTTCCAGCTGGGGATGGGGCAGGAGTGGGAGGGAGGGAAAGCTTCCAGAAAGTTTCCTCGAGCTTTGGAGGGTGGGAGCCTATGACCGGAGTGGAAGACATCCTCGGTGACAAGAGGGGAAGGAAGAGGAAGGCATCTCGTGAGGCAGCCCAGACAAGGCCAGCTCCAAGTCACGCGCAGCAGAGCAAGCGCGGCGATGGGGACGTGTGACGGCTCACCCCTAACTGTCATCATGGGGAAGAATTAAGAACCTGGGGTTGCCCAAGTGAGGCGCAAGATCTCCCTAGTGGCTCTGGTCCATCCAACAGGCCGAGGACGATGCTGGGTCTACACCCGAGTGTTGGTCTTCACCTGTGAGGATTCAGGGAGCGCTACAGGACCACCGAGCCTCCTGGTGGGTTTCCGCACTCCGGAGACAGCAGAGTAGAGGCTGCGTGCCCGCCCTGCTCGGGGATACAGTGGGATTGGGACAGAGAATCCAGTCCCCGCTCTGCCCTGACCCGAGTGTGAACACGGGAGGTCCTCTCCTGCTTCGGGCCCCTCTGCAGAACGGGGACGGGTTCATGGTCTCTGCAGTCCATGCTCCGAGGGGCTGGAGGTGAATGTGCCTGCCCGGGCTGGGGACGTCCAGGAACAGACTTAGACATCAAATGCCTCGGGGAGAGCGGCAGGCGAGTCTTGTCCCTGGGACTCATGGAGGGCTATTTCTTGCTTCCAACTTGTCGGTAAAAAGCACTGTCTCTGAGTTCACACCTGTGAGGAGCCTTCACCTTTGACTTCCCTCGAGTGTGATGGTCCTGAATTGGGTCACCCTGAGTTTCAGAAGGAGGCCATGTGGCTGCGGCCGGCCATTTGCAGGCTGGGACAGGAGGGCGCAGAAAGACTCCAGTGAAGAGCGCCTGCCCTGTCCCCACGCGGCCACCACTCTGATCGGGAACCCTTTCGGAACAGGACATGGTCCCGGTCAAGGGCTGGGAGCATGGGTATGGAAGGCTGGCACCCGCACTTCCCAGGAACCCTCCGAGTGTGACCCAGCTCTGTGTCTGCAGAGAAGGGCGGGCAGAGCTCAGGGGACCCAGCACAGGCCCCCCGCTGGGAGCTGGGGACCGTGGGGCAGGAGGGAGGTGGAGCAGGTCCCAACAGGAGGTGGAAGGGAGGCCACGTCTGAGCACCAGCTAGTGCGAGGGAGCGTACGCATTTTGTCCCGTTTGACCCTCCCAGCGACCCTCAGCCGTAGATCTTATTGGTTCAGAGCGGTTGAGGGGGTTGGTGACTTGCCCACAACAACAGCCCCCAGCCCAGGCCAGGTGGGCAGCCTGTGGCCCCCTGCCTTCTGCTGCTGCCCACGGCCCACAGAGAGCTGACACTCACAGCCAGACTGGCCCATGTCATGTCCCCATCTGGGTTGGGACAGGCGCTGGCACGCAGAGCCCCACCCCCGCTGTGGGCCAGCCGCAGGAGAGGGACCACAGGCCCCGTGGCCAGGCTTCCAGCTGGGTCGGGCGGCAGCAGCCCTGGGAAAGAGCGCCAATGGGGAACTGAAAAACAGCAGCCTGACCCAGCTGGAGCAGGGAGCCCGGTTCCCAGGGACTCGGCCTGGGGATGAGGTCGAAACCACATTCGTGCTTATGTTTTGTTCGTCGATCATTTCTAGAACACCATCTGCCTTCCTCAGTGTGGGTGCACCTACCTGCCTGTCCCGGGCTTCGCACAGAGCCTGGCCAGCAGCAAACAGGATTCGTCCTTATCGACTGACTCTGGAATGGGGGTTTGTCGGCGCCGAGAGGCAGACCGAGCCCAGTGAGGGGGGCCATTGCCAGAAGAGGGCAGAGGCAGCACAGAGGGGGCGTCCGGGCCTCTCTGGGAACCGTGCACAAGCCGGGTCCGGTGACCTCCCTCCTGCCCCTGCACCCTCTGAGTCTCACAGGGCTGCCCTGAGTGCTGGGTGCAGGGGCCCCACCTCGGGAGACCCCGATTCTGCTCCCACCTGTGCTGCCCCATGCACATGCCCAGGCTTGCCTGCCCTGCCCTGCCGTGGGCCCCCAGCACCTGAGATGTCCATTAAATAACATTTCACCCCTCTCCTCTGGGACTTTCGTCAATGCCCACGACCTCACTTAATACTCGAGGAACCCTCTTCGCTGAGGTTCTCAGTGGTACACCCAACACCACGCCACCTGCCTTCAAATGCTCTCCACACCTTTTGGGACCCACTTGGGTTGTGACATTCCTTAGTGGAAAGGACAGGGTGGGAATGGATCCTTCTGGTCAAGAACAGAGATCGTGGGGCAATGCTGGAGCTCCAACACAGCCGATGGCTCTCCTGCTGCCTCCCTCCCCCCACGATGTCAGGTTTACTTTACTTTGACCCCTACTCTCCAGGGAGTCACCCCAATTCCCTGCCTGGGAAGCCACATGTGAACATGGCTTACTGTGGCCTCTGAGTGTCAAGGGGCAGGAAAGCCTGCCCGCCCCCCGGGAGAGGACCCAGGATGCTGCCCTCCACCTGCGATTTATTTGTCGTCACCTGGATGTCACCCTGTGGCTCTCAGAGACTGAGCTGGGAAGCAGGGGAACTGAGGCCCCAGCGCCGGGGCAGGCAAGGGGTTGAACCAAAGATGCTCTGAGCCCCCAACCCTAAGATTTATGATTCTAACTTATATAAGAGACACGGCCATTTCCTCATCGGAGGCTGTGGGCTGGCAGAGGGCCTTGAGCACTTCCACTTCTGAGAGTCAAGAACCATCCTCCGGAGAGGGTGTCGGGGACGCCGGTGAATTCACCCAACCCGAGGCCAGGCCCTGTAAGCTGAAGTTCCTTTGGTCGTTTCTAACGCCTAACGTCAACGTGCTTTCCTATAATTTGCCTCTTTCTCCAAAAGATGGAATTTTTTTAATTCCCTTCTTCGAGGTTTTACTTCACTATGAATTCTCAGAATGACATCCACGCCTACTTTTCAAAGCAGTTTGGGCTCCTAAGTCGAATAGAGAAGCATTTTTGACTTTGTCCCTACTTCATCCTGAGAGTTTGGATAGAAACTCAACTCATGTCAAAAGCCGGGAGCCTATTTTGCGAATAACTTACTGCAGAAGCTCCTGTGGTTACTGTCGGCAGCCTTTTAGCCAGCTTTTAAGAGTGACCTTGTAAATAAACTTGAAAGTTGAGAGTTTCACCAACATTCGAATCTCCCATTTGACTCTCCCAACACTTCCAAGGTGGGGGTTGTGATCCCCGAGTGACGGAAGAGCAGGCTGAGGCTCAGGGACTGTGCCTTCTAAACCCTCCCCAGCTGGACCGGCGCCGCAGTCGAGGGGCTGAGCCGAATCACCAGCCCTTCCCAGCCCACCGCACAGCCCACCCGTGTTTCTAAAACCCCAGGTTTTGACAACAGCTGCCATTTTGTAGTGGCTTCAAACCTCTCAGTCCGCAGAGCCACGATTCTCTACTCTTTGTGCCCACTTTTTTATACTCAGAGTTTGCACGGCTCACTGGAAAACTTGAAAAGACTCAAAATTAGAGTCAATGAGACTGCAACGATGCAACCAGACTCTGAGAGTGTAGCAGGTCACTGGGGGCCACAGCCGACCCGGAGCTGTCACGTTTCTCCGTGGCTGACCTGTGGCCATGTGCTGCCCTGACTGTGGTCTCTTGTATGCCATGTCCTTGGACGCAGCAGGACTTGTCGGCTTCAAGAAATGCTTTTGAAACTTTCTTAAGGACCCTTTTGCTCATGGCTTCCCTGGGGTGGGGGTAACTTCCTCCCACATGCAGCGAGAGGGTAAGGGACCTCCAGCCCAGCCGACAAGGTTTCCAGATCAACAGGGACGCGAGGGGCCGGGCGCGTCTCTTTCCAACTCCATGTTCAGTGACGCCATGTTGGTGGTTTGAGATTCCCAGAGTGGAAGCATTTACAAATACTAAGAAATCAGGGCTGGGGCCGGCCCCATGGCCAAGTGGTTAAGTTCGCACGCTCCACTGCGGCGGCCCAGGGTTTCGCTGGTTTGGATCCTGGGCACGGACATGGCACCGCTCATCAGGCCACGTTGAGGCAGCGTCCCACATGCCACAACTAGAAGGACCTGCAACTAAGATATACAACTATGTACCAGGAGGGATTTGGGGAGATAAAGCATTAAAAACAAAAAAAAGATTGGCAACAGTTGTTAGCTCAGGTGCCAATCTTTAAAAAAAAAAAAAGAGAGAGAGAGAGAGAGAAAGAGAGAAATCAGGGCTCCCCCAGGACGGCTGGGGGCTAGAATCCACCAGCGCACCACCTGAGGAAGGAGCCTGGACAAGCACTGGGCTGTGTTCTGTTCATCTGTCCAGTGAGCGGTTGGCTTAGATGAGCTCCCAGAGCCTTCTGGCTTCTGAACCCAGGTTCTTCACCATACAGCAGATGGGGCGCAGGGGAAGGGCCCAGCGCCCAGGGCTGCCGCCAGGGCTTCCCTCGAGAAGTACCTTCCCTCTTCCCCAAGACTTAAGACATATCAACCTTTTTTGGATCCTAATTCAAGCAAACCAACTTTAGGAAGACGTTCTCCAGAAAATCACAGAAATGAGAACGCTGCCTGAATATGAGATGATAGAAAAGAATTGTTGTTAAGTTGTCTGGATGGAATCATTGTATCACTATGTTTTTTTTTTAAGTTCTCATCTCTAAAAGCATTTGGACATATTCATGGATGAAATGAGATGTCTGAAATTTGCTTAAAAATACCAAGATCAGACAACCCAAATGTCCCATCAACTGATGAATGGATAAACAAAATGTGGTCTCCATGTACAATGGGATACTATTCTGCCATAAAAGAGAAACTCTAACACATGCTACAACACGGACACATCTCAAAAACATGATGCTAAGTGAAAGAAGACAGACACCAAAGGCCAGATATTATTATTCCACTTCTAAGAGGCACCGAGGTGGTAAATTCATAGAAAGTAGACTAGAGTTTACCAGGGGCTGGAGGCGGGGCGGGGGGCGGGGGGAGGCGCAGTCCGTGTGTAACGTGGGCCGAGTGGCAGTTTGGGAAGATGAAAAAGTTCTGGAGATGACGGTGGTGGTGATTACAGAACAACATGAATGTGCTTAATGCCACTGAACTGAACGCTTAAAAATGGTGAAAATGTTAAGATGTATGTCCTGTGTATTCCACCACAATAAAAGCAATACCAGGGCGGGTGAGCCACACGCTAATGATTGTTGAAGCTGGACGGTGAGAACTCGGGGATTTCTCTTCCGGTTCACTCTCCTTCCGTGTGTGTTTGAAATGCTTCCATACCAACACACTTTCTTGAAAACTTACCGATAAAACGACAGTCCAAAGACCCAGGGCTGCTGAGGACATTTTTGAAAACGACAGCAGCACGGAGGGAGGCCTGCTCAGGAGACGATGTTGGGCAAAAAGCCGGCTCTCCAATTATGTCTACACTGTGTTGAGATCATATGCAAAACACGCACGAGCGAAAAAAGTCTGGAAGGAAGCACACCCAAATCCCAACGGCTATAGTGTTCCGATTGTGAGATAATGGGTAAATTTGCTCGGCTCTAAACTTTCTCTAATCGCGTTACTTGTATAGCTTTCAGACATCAGTTACCCACACCCCAAGGCAGTCATAGGAGAGAGGATGCTAGGAAGCGCGCTCTGAGAAGGGCGCGGGGCGCGCGAAGGCCTCCCCTCCCGGAGGGCTCGGGCAGCTCCCGGGGGAGGCCGGCGGCGGCCCCCGCGGAGGGGCTTCCTGCGCGGCCCCGGGGCGGCGGGCGGGCTGCGGTCGGCCAATCTGGGCGCGGCGTTGCGCAAGGCGCGCTTCCCGTCCCGGCCCGTCCGCGCGGCCGGCCGCGGGCTCACCGCAGGCAGCGCGTCCCTGCGCGGCCGCCGAGCCGTCTCCGCGGCTCTGATTGCCTTTGCCTCCCTCGGTTGCTAAACAGCTCGAGAAGAAACCCCTTGCTTTGGCTCTTTTATTTTGGGGAAAGAGGCCAGCGCTGTCTGTCTGTGCAGGGGCTGGGACGGTCCGGCCAACGACCCCGGGCACCCCAAGAACAAGAGCCTCCCCCATTCCCCTGAGACGTGGGGCCCGGATGTGTCTGGAGGGCGCCGCGATGACAATAACAGCTGTAGTTGCCGAGGCTTCCTGTGGACGGGAGCGGACAGCCGGCCCGTTCTGTCCTCAACAGCCGTCCCCAGGGGGCCGCTGCGACCCGGGCTGTCTGCAGGAGGAAGCTGCCGTGGGCTCAGGAAGCGACACAGCTGACCCGGGTTGGGCAGGTGCGGGGGTGGACCAGAACCAGGATTGGACCTCTCCCCCCTGCCCCCTGCCCCCTCCCCCCTGCACTGCCCCAGGTGCCCAAGCGCCTCCAAGGCCACCCGCAGGGCTGCAGGTTCAGGAGGCTCAGGGGTCCTTGGGAAAAGCGAAGAATCACTCTGGGGGGAGGGAGCTGGTAAATTGCCAGGGGCAGAGAAAACCCCCACAGGGGAAGCACCTGTGTTCTGGGCGCAGGAGGGGGCCATTGAGAAGGGGTCCCAGGTAATGTTTGTTTTTTACACCAGGTGATGGGTCCACGGGTTCACTGTATTGTCCTGTATACAATTTTGTATGTCTGAAATATTTCATAATTTTAAAGAAAAGAAAAACCCAACTGCACAGACCCCTCTCTAACACAGAGTAACACGCTGAAGAAAGGGGCCGCTATTCTGGTGGCCTTCCCATGGAAGACACTGGGTTCCACTATTTCTGCCAAGACGCAAGACCAGGATCCACGCGCTAGCAGACGAAAAGCAAGCAAAGCAAGGCCCTCCGCCCTGGAATCGTGGCTTTGGTGGGGGGGGCACCCCCCCAGCCCAGGGCCACCTGACCCAGCCCCCACAAATGCTCTCCCCCTCCCCCTCCTTCACAAGAGCCCCAAGGGAGACGACTGACCACCCTAAGACAGCAACTCAAACTCAGAGGAAACTGCTGTGTTTCCCAAGGCCAAGAAAAGAAAGATTTGTGCTGCTCAGACACTTGAAACAAGCACTGGCTTTTCTAATTCTGAGACCTACGGGGATCTTTATTATGCGAACAGATGAAAGCTCTGTTCTCTGCAAGTGGACAAAAATACATAATTCATTCACAACGTAAACAGCTCAGTGTTCAGCTGCTCCAGACCCTGGTTATATATTATTTCAAAAAACTCGTGGAGGGTTCATGGCCAGTGACCGGTGCTCAGTCTCCACGAGCTGAAGTCTGGTGGCGACAGGCTCTGCGAGGAGTAAGCACACGGCAAAGCCATGAGTCCTGGTGGGTCCACATCCCAGTGCGCACCCACCAACTCCCTTTGTGCTTATGGTCGTGGGGTGGGGGCTGGATTCTGAGGCTGTTTTCGGGATTGCTTCAAGTTGAAACTTCTACGCGGTAGTGGGCTACTGTTTACACCTCTGCAGCTCACCTCTCTGAACCTGAGCTTTTCATCTATGACACGGGAGAGGGTGGACTTGATCAGAGGTTAAACAGGTCCCCAGACGTGCAAGGTCCCCAAGTCAACCCCACAAAGTGTATTGAGGCGGGGGGTCTTCAGCCACAAGTAACAGAAGTCCACGCACCCTGACTAAGCATGGGAGAAGGGATTTATGGAACCACATAACCAGCAAGTCCTGGGGTGGACCCATCACGAAGGGGTCTGGAGACTTCAATAAAGCTGTGAGTATTCAGTGCGTGTGTGCACATGTGTGTGCGTGTCTGTGTACACATTCCTGTATGCACTGTGTTGTATGTGCCTGCATGCATGTCTGTGTGAGCGTGTGTGCACACAATGTGCATGGGTGCATGTGAAGCCGGAGAGTCGCTGAGGCCTCTGAGCCCAGGCTTCACAGGGAATTTGTGGTGACGCCTGGAGCAGACCCTGGAGTGGAGTTTTTCCATGTCTGCCTCAGACTCTGGTAAAGAACTAAAACACCACAGAGAGTGGGGCCCTCAGTTCTCCTCCAGATCCCCCACCCTCCCCAGGGGCAGCCCCTTTCCCTGAGGTGCACGTTCCCCGCATGCCCACAGCTGCACCCTTTTCCCACAGAGGAAGGGGTCCCTGAGGACAGCGTTTGGCTGCCTCAACGGTTCCACGCGGTCCTCACCCGCAGCCCCCAGCTCTCTTCATTCCACCGTGTGCGTCCAGGACCTTCCTGCTGATGCACACAGATCTGCTGCTTCCACGGTGCGGCCGCACCACAGTTCATTTCTCCACCCCTCTCTGGATAAACACTCAAGATGTTCAGTTTTTTCTGTTTTAAACAGGGCCAGTGCACATGCTCAGAACCTGCTGGGATCCACATGCCCAGCTCTGCCTGGTGTGGCAGCTCCCGGCCGTCACGCCAATCTACTCCCCTCCCAGTAGTGTCTGGGGACATTTTCTACCGCCCCAACGAGGCGGGCAGGGAACGCTACAGTGACTGACGGCGGCGAAGAGGAAGGAGCCTGGTGGGCGCAGGAGAGAAGTGCACAGATGCTCCATGTCCCACAGCTCTGATGGGTCCTTCCACAGCTCTGTCTGGTCCGTTCTCAGAACCTGGGAAGACTCCAGTGCAGGCTCCCAAGAACTTTTTAGCATTTTTTTCAAATCACTTTCAGCCTGAGATTCTTGGATCCTAGAAGGCCCACGGAAGAGACCCACTGAGCTTACGTGTCGATCGCATGCCAAATTGTGTGTGCTTGTGCGCATCTCTGGGGAGGGGATCCTAGCTCCTGTCGGATCTCAAAGAGGGTGGCGACTCCAAAAGTCTTTGAACCTGTGTGTTTCAGTCAGACTCTTTTTGTTATGAATGACCAAAAAGAAATCTATCTTAACTGGCTTGAGCAAGTAAAGGAGAAAAAAGGAACTTATTGGCTCATGTAAGCAAAAGGCCCAAGAGTAGCTGGGCTCAGGTAAGGCTGAATCCAGGGGCTCAAGTCACAGCAGAAAGCCCAAGTCTCTCTCCATCTCCGGCTCCACTTTGCTCTGCTGGCTTCGCTGTCAGGTGGACCACTCCACCCACATCTGCCAGTGGGTCCAGACTCGTGCCCTCACTGTTCCACGTGCAACAGAAAGGGCACTTCCCCAGTCTCTCCAGCAGAAGTCCTGGCATCCAGTGGGCCAGCGTGGGCCATGTGCCCATCCATGAACAAGCTCTTCTGGCAGAGGACTGGGATGCTCCAGTGCACTCAGGCCGGGTCCCACACCAGCCTGGCCGGGAGGGGTGATGAGCCTCCACCAGAAACCCAAGTGGTGCTGTGAGGAAGGGGTGAAGGGGCGGGGCAGGGGAATAAACGTCTTCCGCACTCAGAAAAGGCTAACCCTGAGACAAGTTCAACAGGGTGATGGTCATGGGTGAGAACGGGCAAGCCCGGTGCTGTCTGCAGGGGTGGCCTGAGAGCAGCAGTGCCATCCATCTGTTTTGGATTGAATTGTGTCCCCCAAAAAGATAGGTTGGAGTTGCTGAAGTCCTAGCTGCAGTACCTGTGAATGCGACCTCATTTGGAAATAGGGTCTTTGCAGATGCAGTTAGTGAGGACGAGGTCATACTGGAGTAGTGTGGGCCCTAAGTCTAATGCAGGTGTCTTTTCACAGTGGTCTTCCCTTATCTGTGGTTTCACTTTCCACGGTTTCAGTTACCCACGGTCAACCACAGTCTGAAAATATTAAATGGAAAATCCCAGAAATCAACAATTCATAAGTTTTCCAATTGCATGCTGAGTAGCGTGATGAAATCTCGCTCCACCCAACTCCATCCCCCCGGGAGGTGAATCATCCCTTTGTCCGGTGTGTCCACGCTGTATCTGCTACCCACCCGTGAGTCAGCTGTCGCGGTTAGCAGACCAACTGCCATGGTATCGTAGTGCTTGTATTTGAGTCACCCTTATTTTAGTAAATAATGGCCCCAAAGCCCAAGAGTAGTGATGCTGGCAATTCGGATATACCAAAGAGAAGCTCTAAATTGCTTCCTTTAAGTGAGAAGGTGAAAGTTCTCGACTTAGTAAGGAAAGAAAAAATCATATGCCGAGGTTGCTAAGACCCATAGTGAGAAGGAATCTTCCATCCGTGAAACTATGAAGAAGGAAAAAGAAATTCACGCCAGTTTTGCTATCACACCTCAAATACGTATGCAGAGGTAAAAACATGGTACAGACGGATTCAGTATGATCTGCTGTTTCAGGCATCCAGTGGGGCCTCGGATAAGAGGGACTCCTTAAGAGAAAGGGAAAGGGGATTAGACAGACACAGGGAAGGCCCTGTGAAGAGGAGACAGAGACTGGAGGGATGGGGCCACAAGCCCAGGAATGACGGGAGCCCCCAGGAGCTGGAAGAGGCAGGAAGGACCCACCCGCAGAGCCTCTGGAGGGAGTGCGGCCCTGCCCACACTTTGATTTCTTTGGAGTTCTGGCCTCCAGGACTGGGAGAGGATTCATTCCTGTTGCTTTAAGCCCCCAGTTTGGGGTAATTTGTTGCAACGGCCAGAGGACACTCATACATGGCCAGTCCCTGACATTCAGCTGTGACCTAACAGTGCAACCAGGTGCCCAGCGTGGGTCCTCCATCTCTCCAGCCCGTCTCCCTTGCAGGTGGAGTGAGAACGGTGGCTCTCCCAGACTCAGGAGGATCCCAATCTGGTGTTTTCCAACGGGTCCTCAGGGAGGTTTGAGGAAGTGGTGGCCCTAATGGCTGGGAAAGTCCTCTGGAGCAGTCTTGTGGCTCTGCTTTGCAGGTCACCCCAGCAGGCCCCTAATCAAAGGGAAAATTCCACGAGCCTGCTCCAGTCCAGCAATCCCACAGCCTCTGCGGAAACACCAGGGCAGCACCAGGAGCCAACGTGGCCACCGGCCAAGAAGCCCCAAACATGAAACTGCTACCTAAATCCTCTGATGGTCACACCTTCTGGACACACCCGGTCAACTCCGGCTGTGCTCTCTAGTACCCGGACACTAGATAGTGTCAGCATCCGAGGAGATACTAACTCAAAGCCGTCCCTGACCAAGCCGGCCTCAAGGGCTCATGTTCTGAGCTCAAGTCCGACCTGACAGCTGTGCCAGGAGCCTCAGGCCACCATGGTAGCAGGGGGCACGCCCAGGCTCTGCAGCTGGGCGGACCGGGGTTTAGATCCTGACTCTACCATCTACCTGGTGTACAGCCTTTGGAGGCTGGTCAACTCTCTGAAATAGATAACTATACTTCCTACCTCCTGGGATTGTAGTAAGCAGCAACTGAGATAATACACGACGTAGATGTTGGCATGATTACATGATGACGAGGCGCTCATTCAGTAATCATTTATTGAGTACCTAATATGTGCCAGGCAACATCCTAGAAGCTAGGGTTACAGTGGGGAGCAAAACAAACATAGGAGTTTGGAGCTTATGAAGATGAAGAAAGTGACGATGGTGATGATGGTGATGAGGATGAAGATGATGATGATGATGGTGATGGTGATAGTGGTGACAATGAGGAGGATAAAGATGATGATGGTGGTGATGATGATTATGAGATGAAGATGGTGATGGTGATGATGGTGATGAGGAGGAGGCAGATGATGATGATGATGATGATGATGGGGATGAAGCTGCTTTTAGCAGAGGAGAACCCCTCCACGGTAGCTCAAACTGGCTCCCTTGCAAATCTTTTTGAAGTCGTGTGTTTTATCTTTAAAACTGACTTGGGCTTTTCGTTCCAGTCTATGGTCTATCCATGTTTGTTTTACTTATAAACAACAAGAACTTTTTTCCAAAACTTTGAGTGAAAATGATGCCCCGAGAAAACATGCCCTGTTTATTCCTGTGGCTTTTGAGACACTAACCACACACAAACACACACACACACACGCACCCAGCCCCCTCAGGCCAGCCCGACATGCATCTGAAGGTCCACAGAGCTCAGGGCCAGAAGCAGGGACCCAAGCCATGGAACGCTCTGGAGAAGATGCCTGTCTCTCCCGTGGTGCTGGGGTGGGGAGCAGGAAGGATGGGGCCTGAACGTGGCTCTGTGCTCTGCAGGGCACAAGGGCTGAGCCTGGAGTCAGCAGCTGCAGGCTGAGAGCCAAAAGATGTCAAAATCAGAAGGCCCTAAAAAAGGTCTCAGGAAACTTTGTTTTCCCCTTAAAACCTGGCATTTCTGACGTGGGGGCCACATCGTCGACCTGGACAGACCCTGGATTCCGAAGGGGCAGCCTCAGTTCTGGGGTCCATGAGGATGCCAACAGCTGGCCTGGAGGGAGCTAATCTTGGCCAAAGCTCTAGGATTGTCGGACATCCTCACACCTCCCAGTGACAGCCATCCACGGTAACCCACCTTGGGGACGGTGAAACAGGCAGGAGGAGGGCACCTGATGGAAGCCGGCGCCCCCCGCCCACAGCGCCCTGTTTCCTGCGTTCCTATTTCCCTGTTTCTACAGTGAGCCTTTCACACGGTCTCTCAGATGTTGCTCACCTGTGTTACATAACGTTCATCCTCAGAAGCAGGGAAGTGGAAATGAGTTCCTGGATAATTTGATAACAACAGGCGTTGTGAACTAAACTGGAATTTACTGAGTAGATAAATGCCTCTCAGTTGGTCCCCGAGGATGGGGGGACCTGCCATCCTTCTGTGGCAGAAGTTTGGCATTGATGAGGAAACGAATGAAGGGGAGACAGTCAATCCCATTTCCTCCGCTGCAGGGTCAGGAGGCGGGTCAGGAGGCAGGTCCGCGGCCCGATCACACGGACCCGAGCTCCTCGTGCCGGAAAAGGTGCAGTTACCTCCGAGACGTGCGGTGCCAAGAGGCCTGCAGAAGCCAGTGCGTCTTCCTGCGGGGTCGATGGTACTCGTAATTTGTGGAAATAATTATTTCTATATTAAAGCAAATACAGCAGTGTCATGGGGCAAAATACGAAATTCCCATGGATTTTCAGGATCAAACGCAAGGCTTTTAAAGGAACGTCAGGCACTCAGTGGACAATTCGGGCCACTGCCCCATAATCCAGGTTGCACAAACTCTCCTTCCAACTTTGCAGCAGGCAAGTTTGTCAAGGGAAGAAGAGAAATTAAAAACGCAGAGCCAGCCTCTGGGGGCTCCAGGACAAGCGCGGAGCCTGGACGCCACCTCGTGTTCACTTGGGAGATGGTAGCCAGCGGCACGCCGCCTTTGAGAAGGTGTCCGACTCAAACGCCAGCAGGTGGGGGCCGTCCTGGGGGAGGTGGCTCCTACCTCCCTGGGACCGCCGGGCCCTCCCCCCGCCTGTCTGGTTCTGCAGCTGGGACCCCCCCTTTATTAACGGGCCTGGGCTCAAGAGCACCTGCGGGCCAGTTCACCCCAGATTCACTGCCCTGGAGATTCCGACTCAGGCACCCAGGGTTAGGGCAGAGAGGTCGGCGTTTCCGGCCAATTGCCCAGGCACCTCGGGGCTGAGTGTGCCCTGAGTCTCTGGGGCGGCTCTCGACCCCTCAGACGCACTAGGGTAAGGCCCACACCTCAGCGCCTTTAAAGAGTTGCCCAGATGATCCTAACATGCCGTCTGGGCTAAGAAACACTGGGAAGAAGCCTTGTGGCATCATGAATTTCCTGACACAATTTCAGCGTCCTTGGGAGGGACGCCCAGCTCTCGACATGCCACCTCAGTCGGGAGACCAACTTTTCCAGTCGTCCTGAGACCGAGGGGTTCTGGGGTGTGTAGGTTGCCAGGTGTCCTGCACGGTCATGTCCCGTGTTTGGTAATTTTGTCCTGCTCCTGTTGCGACTTTGTCAGGACACCCTACACGTCCTGTATCAGCTTCTTTCAATAAATTACAAAACTCCACAGTTAGAGCTATTTCTCCACAGTGGTCGGCAGGTTAGGCAGCCACTGACAACCCTGGGGGCACAGGGCTTTAGCTGAGGCTGGGACGGTCATGGGAGAGCCCAGCAGGCTGGCCACCCTCACCCGCTGCCTGCCTCAGACGAGCAGCGGTGGAGGCTGGGCCTCAACGCGTGCGGCTTTGAGAGGAGCAGCCGGAACGTCCATCGGATTCACAAAGGGGTCTTTAAGCCCCAAGGATGGCAATCCTGCCCTCCGCGCTTGGCCACGATGCACGCCCTGGTGGTGCGCTGGACTGGACCCGGCGCTCGCCCCACGCAGCTGCATTTTACGGAGGAGACGGAATTCCGACGTCCCTCCCACGACGAGGTGCTGGCTGCAGGGCGGGGCAGGAAGGGACAGCTCAGGAGGCAATCGGTCAGTGGGAGAGTAGTGGGGGCCTGAGTTTAGTTCATCTTGTTGTTGACTTCTGGTTCGGTGTTTTTTTGTTTTGGAGGGGGGGAGTGGCTGTTATAGGGCAAAGGCCAACAGATGAAGAAGTTGTTTGAAAAGACCCTTAGAGGTTGACTCCTTCCTAGGGTTTGGACATGTTTGTTTATTCAGTAAACATTTACTGAGCACCTACCATGGGCCAAGAGTTGTTACAAGGTGCTCAAGCAAAAACAGCAACACAGCAGGCATCAACTGGCCTCTGGTGCAGCCAAGTGTCGAATCCCAGCTCTACCTTTACTGGCTGTGTGACCTTGCACAAGTCACTTAACCTCTCTGTGCCCCCCTCCCTTAATCTGTAAAACGGGGAGAATAACCTCATGGCTGCAATGAGGAAATAATGCATGTAGGGCATAAGCCAGGGCTGGGACCCAGGCAGCCTGAGTTGGTGATGGTACATTAAGCCCTGGCCAACCTACTTCAAAGATGAAGTCCCTGTGCACTTTGACTCAGGGTGCAGGCCGATACAGGCTGCATGCAGCTGCTCTCAGGCACACTTTTTCCAGCGCTGTAAGCCTACATCGCACCTTCGTAAACTACGTTTTGCTTTCCGGTCATGCCAAGTCAAGGCCCATGCAGAGCACCCCCTCGTGGTGACATGCAGTTTGAAGAGCTGGCACCTGCAGCAGGACCACTCGTGGGCTACAGGATCCTGCAGGGCAGAGGAAGGGCGGCTGGAGGAGAGCAAGTCGCAGCGACTGCCTGGTGAGCGATGGGTTTGGCCAGAGCCGCCCTGCAAGTCCCCTGCCTGTGGGTGAGGCGCTGCGACCAGCAGAGATGGTGAGGAGGACGCCGGGTGGACCACGTGCCACCCGTGCCTCGCCCTCTGGGCTGGGAAGGCTCCGGGGAAGCCCCTGCCCGTTCTGCCCTGGCGCCCTTGTCTGGATGCCCCGCTCTACAAACAAGACGGCTGAGGTCTCAGCGCGCCCTCTGCTGTCCAAGACTAAGAATGCGGCCCCTGAAATACCAAGTCTAACCCTCCAAGACGCAGGTCCAATCGCATGATTTGTGGTGCCTGCAAGCTGCTGACAACTCTCTAAAAGGCCTCTGAGCCCCTGCCCTGGGGCAGGAACCGCGGCTCTGGGGCGACAAAGGACACAGGCACAAATCAACCATGCCTCAAATGGGCAAAGGACCTGAACAGACTGTTCCAAAGAAGATACACAAAAGGCCTACAGGCACATGGAAAGATGCTCGACATCACTAGTCCTCAGGGAAATGCAGATTAAAACCACAATGAGATTTCCCCTCACACCTCTTAGAGTAGCCATCGCCAAAAAGAGGAGATAACAAATGTTGGCGTGGATGTGGGGAAAAGGGAACCCTGGGCACTGTCGGTGAGATTGTAAATCGGTACAGCCACTATGGAGAATGGTATGGAGGATCCTCAAAACATTAAAAATAAAACTACCATGTGATCCAGCTATTCCACTTCTGGAATCGATCCAAAGGAAACAAAAACACTAACGTGAAAAGATGTGTGCACCCCATGCTCACAGCAACATTATTCACAAAAGCCGAGACACGGAGACAGGCTAAGTGTCCATCAACGGATGACAGAACAGAGAAGCTGTGGTGTATATACATAGACAATGGGGTATTATTCAGCCATAAAAAAATGAGGAAATCCTACCATTTCCAACAACATGGATGGAACTTGAAGGCATTACGCTGAGTGAAATGTCAGACAGGGCAAGACAGACACTGTACAATCTCACTTACACGTGGAATCTAAGAAACAAACAACTGGAAAAAAAAAAAAAAAAGACCAACTCACAGAAAAAGAGATCAGGCTTGCGGTTCCCAGAGGCAGACGGTGTTAGGAAGGAGAGTTGGGGGAAGGTGGCCAACAGGTAACAACTTCCAGGTGAAAGATAAGTAAGTACTGGGATGTGATGTGCAGCGTGACGACGATAGCTAACCCTGCGGTGTGAGACACAGGAAGGTTGTGAGGAGAGCAAATCCTAAGAGTTCTCATCGCAAGGAAAAAGGCGGGGATTTTTTCTTTTTTCTTCTATCTTTTCTTTTTACTGTATCTACATGAGATGATGGATGTTAGTGGAACCTACTGTGGTAATCATTTCACAATATATGTAACTCAAACCGTCACGTTGTACACCTTACACAGTGATGTATGCATAAGGGGGGGGAGAAAAGAAAGCAGAATTTAAAAAAAGGAACCCCAGAAGTCATTTTTAAGAGGAACTTTATTCTGGATATTGAGGAGGTCGTGGAGCACCTGGACTGAGAGCAGTGTGAGTGTGGCCCAGCTGGGGGTCGAGCCCGGATCTAACGCATCTGGAAGCTGCAGGAGGAGTCCTGGGAAGGCCTCACCCGGGGGAAAGTGGAGGAGGGAAGTGAAATTAGACACAATCAGGGAATACCGGCATCAACGTCTGACACCTTGCAAAGCACACAGAAGGCTTCACAGAAACTCAAGAGTTGCTGAGAGTTGCTGTCCAAAGAAAGCCCTATACTTCCTCCCAACCGAAAACAGCTTTTCCTCTTCAAATACCAATATCAAAGAGAAATTTAAAATAAATGTGCAACTTGTTCAATTGTTCTTTCCAAAAAAAAAAAAACTAATGGAGACTCCCATGGTGACATTCCCTTTCAGAGAGCACTCTGTGACACGGCATGGGACCCAGGGACACGCCCCTGCCAGCCTCGGAGCTGCACGGGAGGTCGCGCAGAAGCCTTGCTGCAGGCCGCTCTCCACCTGTGCTGGGGCTGACCCTGCACACGTGGGAACAAGTGAAAACCCGGCTCAGCGGCTGCTACGGAAGGAACTGCCACTGCCCGGGTGAAGAGGCCTGCTGGGGTGACAGTCACAGGAAGTAAAAAGAGGCAGACAGCAAGTCAATAGGAAGCAGACAGGAAACAGGAGCAGACAGGAAACAGGAAACAGGAAGCAGACAGGAAGAGCTCCTTTCTCCTCTAGGCTTCCCTCCTTTCTCTTCCAGCTTCGAGGCTCCCTGAGGGCCTGCTGTGGCAGAGGCTAAGCCAGCTGGCCAAGCCGAAGCACAGTTTGCAGTACGTGGGCCCCAGCGTCCATCAGCCAGCACGGAAGGTGGGTTTGAAGCTGAGAGACAATAACTTAGCTGACACAGTCCATCTCTTAGAGGAAAAGCTGTTTTCGGTTGGGAGGAAGTATAGGGCTACTCAGCCACCGTGCACATTCCTTTACAAGCTCATGGACCTCCATCAAACATCAACCAACTCTACACCCCCAAAACCAAGATGCAAATGTCCTTCACACACAGGAAGATGTTCTTCCCCTCACCCCGAAATGAGCACTAAGTCCCAGCAGTCACTGTAGATACCCTGCGCTGTGTGAATTGCTCCTCAAATTCAGTCCCAGGCCATCTCAATATCCCTTACCCGATGGCTAAATTCTAAAATGAACCCCCAACAAACTTGGATAAAATAATGAAGGGAAGGAAAGCAGGAGAGAAAAAATAGTTAATACACACATGGGCACGCACGCAACAAGCAAGGAAGAAAACACGCTTGGACGCCACAGTCCTCCCTTCTGATGCTGGTCACGAGGCCACAGCTGAAATTCTGAACCTCCTTCCACCAGCGCGCATCCTGGATTCCCCTCGCCTTGTCCAGGCCTCAGCTGGTGAGGTGCTTCACCTCTCAGGGTGACCCAAATCTTCATTCACGTAAGGTCTGAATCCTGGGGGGTCCTGCCTTTTTGTGGTTATTGTAAACTGTTGTTTTATGTCAACTTTTACTTACTGGCCTTGGGAGTTCCTAGAGGCACCCATGAGGATCCCCTGGGCTCTGGACATAGCCTTCCTTGTCCCCCTTGTGTAGCACAAACCTGCTTCCCCTTGGGAATCCGGATGAGTCATCCCACAGGGTACAGCAGCCCCCTTCTCTTCCTGTTGGTTCAGGGGCCTGAGGAGCCCCGCACAGGCGTGGCGGTCTCAGTGTCCAGTTCACTGGAGCCATTGTTGTGTCTCCTGGTGGAATCATTAATTCCCTTGGGAATCAGGCCTCCAAACCGGCAGAGAGAATGTTCAGAAATGGGAAACAAAAATCCTGCCAGTGTGTGATTTCTTAGATGTGATAGTGAAAGGGGCCACTCCCCCTTCCAGCCCTTGATCCCTGACACATGGATTCAGTCTAAGGAAAAAGGAGAATGGCATATCGGTCTCTTATGAGAAGCATATTTTTGTACGAAAGGAAAGAAGCACTCTCCTTGACAAGAATGGAGGAGGCCCTCGGGCCTCAGAACACGAATACCGTGAAAGCACTGCCACCTCCTTTGTGGCTTTCTCCACTTCTGGGTAGAGACTCAAAAGAATTGAAAGTTAGGACTTGAAAAGATATTTGTACACCCATGTTCCTATCAGCATTATTCTCAACGGCCAACGGTGGACACAGCCCAAGTGTCCATCGGCGGATGAATGGATAAGCAAAATGGGCTATATACATACAATGGAATATTATTCAGCCTTAAAAAGAAGAAAGGAAACTCTGCCATGTGCTACAACATGAACAAAGCTTGAGGTCATTATGCTGAGTGAAATAAGTCACACACAAAGAGTCACTTATAGGAGGGCTCCACTTATGCGAGGTTCCTGGAGTAGTCACACCATAGACACGGCGCGTAGGACAGTAACGACCAGGGGCTGGGGAGGGAACGGGAGTTCGTGTTTAAGAGCACCAGACTCTCAGTTTGGGAAGATGAAAAAGTTCTGGAGACGGATAATGACAATGGTTGCACAACAATGTGAATGTGCTTAATGCCACTGAGTTGTCCACTTAAAAATGGTTAAAATTGAAACTTGTATGTTCTATATATTCTACCACAATTAAAAATTCATGAAAAAAAGGTAACACATCCTGTAACCTAGAATCCCATGTCTTGAGAATGGTACGCCCAACTACCCACCACTGAGCGCTCATAAGGCCACTTCAGAAGGCCAGCTGCTTCTAGGCGAGGGGGTCTCTGGTAAGACCAGTGAAGTCCACGGGCATGAGCCCCCTGCCACATGAATGAGTCTACGCAGTGCCAGGTTGGGGCTCGGCGTTGGTCTCCGCTGTTGGCAGACCAGGGAAAGGAAGGCTCTGCTCCCAGGGCAGCCTCTGGGAAAGGGAATCCACATTGTGCGGCCCATGCATAGCCTCCATCCCTGCCAGCATGGCGGCCTGGTCCACAGACACACTGATCCAACATGAGGTGCCACGGGGAGGACCCCGCCAAAACCCCAGTTTCTGTTGACTGGTGTGTTGCTGAGTACTGCTCGCGCTTTCCTGTTTGCTTCGTATGTCTCATCACCCAGAGATCTCAGTATGTTGGATGGATGTTAATCCACTACAGTAAGTATCCTCTTGAAGCTCAAATTCACTTTCCTGACCTTCTAGAAGGAGGTGTGGTTCAGGATAAAACGTTTCTAATTCACAAGAGCTCCCCTCTTAGGTTGGTTTCGTTTGAGGTTGAAAAACATGGCAGCTAGCCTTCTGAGATTTCCAGGCTGCCTTCACTTCCCCGACACGTGTCTGGATCTTACTGTTCCTTCGGCCCTGCTGTCCTTGTCCTGGTCAATCCAACTCCACTCTTAGCAGTTTCTCTGCCATGTGGGTCCCTGTCTCAGAGGTCAGCCCGGGAGGGTCAGTGTCAAGCCTGAGAGTGCTCCAGCCCCTTTGGGCCTGCCCAGGGCCCCCAGCATCTGCCTGCTGTTAGATTGGGCAACCCCTCCGGACCCCATCAGATAGTCCCACACCGCTGCCATCCCAGTGAGAAGCTGGGCTACCAGGGAGTCTCAGTTCTCAGGTCCCTCAGCTGCCCCCTGCCTCCGTCTGCTCCTTCTGCTTCCTCTGGCACCAAAGCAGACCCTGTGCAGGGCTTGTGGCCCCAATGATTTGTCTCTGCCCGTTTGTACTTTGGGCATCATGGTGGGGGGTGGAGGGTCTTAGGAATATCTCACCTAATTTTCTGAGAGATATTGTCAACAGGGCTTTTGGTTTGCTATCTAGTTACCCTGTTTTTATGTGGGGATTCACAGAAACTCAAGAAGTGTCCCCTCTCAGCCTTCATCCTCCCAGAGGCCCCGCCCCCTGCCTTCACCCCTCGGCCCTCGGGTCATCATCATTTGGCCAGTATTCCACCAGCGTCCAGTGGGTTTGCCTTCCTCGTGCGTGTCCGATTCCTGTGCTCACGCCTCCTACTTAGATCTCACTCCTTCCTTCTGAGTTCAAGTCTCATCTCCCTGGACTGTGTCCTTCAGGACTTCTCTCAGCAAAGACCTGTCGGTAATAAATGCTCTTAATCTTCGCCTGTAACTACGTTTTCCCCTGCTCTTGGTTAACAGTTTAGCTGATTCTATCATTCTAGAGGAAACATTGTTCCACTGCCGCTGGCTTCTAGGGTCGCCTTTGGTTAAGTCTGCTGCTGTCTGTCCCTTTGTAGGGAATGATTTTTAAATTCTACAGGGTGGAAAGGTGAGCACTGAGAGCAAGTAAGAGGCAAAAATAGCAATAGTAACAAGGGACGAAGCACATTTTAGATGGCGACGAGTTCTCCAAGCCTCAGGCATGAGGAGCAGCCAGACAGGGGCTCTGCAAGTGATCTCATGCCCCCCCGCTGAGGAAGCCCCCCGCGAGGCCCACTCCTGAATCCCCCACAGGCCTCCACGGAGCCAAGCTGGGGGCTGCTCCAACCGCCTCCTTAGTGCCCCACTTCCTTCCTCTCCCTCACTTCCAGCCCCACTGGTCGTCTGTTCCTGAACCCGGCCAGCTCCATCCTCCTCACGGCCTTGGTTTGCCGAACCTCCAGTTTGGAACTGTCTCCACCGGCCACCCCCTGCCGCCACTCACTCAAGTTCTGGCATGAGTGGCTCCTTCTCGTTCTTCAGGTCTCGGTTCACACGTTACCTCCCCCGTGAGGCCTAACCCAACCAAACTCAAACTGTTCCCAGCCCTACCCAAACACCATCTCCATCAGCCCCGCCGCCCCCAGGAGCACTGCTGAACCTTCTCATTCTTTCCTACATTGTTTGACTCGCCCTTGGTGTTCCCATGAGCCTTGTGAGGGTGAGGGTTCCGACAATCAACAGATGGTCAAGTAAACCTCCGCTTAAGAGGCTGGGTTGAATCCAGCATTAACGCTACTCCCTCTCAAATTCCCACTAAAATGGCAATAAAGGGAATTTTTTTTTTTTAAAGCTTTTATTTTTTTCCTTTTTCTCCCCAAAGCCCCCAATACATAGTTGTATATTATTCGTTGCGGGTCCTTCTAGTTGTGGCATGTGGGATGCCGCCTCAGCGTGGTTTGATGAGCAAATGTCCACGCCCAGGATTCGAACCAACGAAACACTGGGCTGCCTGCAGTGGAGCATGCGAACTTAACCACTCGGCCACGGGGCCAGCACTTTTTTTTTTTTTTGAGGAAGATTAGCCCTGAGCTAATATCTGCTGCCAATCCTCCTCTTTTTGCTGAGGAAGACTGGCCCTGAGCTAACATCCATGCCCATCTTCCTCTACTTTACATGTGGGACACCTGCCACAGCATGGCTTGACAAGTGGTGCTAGGTCCGTGCCTGGGATCCAGACTGGCGAACCCTGGGCTGACGAAGTAGAGCACAAGAACTTAACTTTTGTGCCACCAGGCCAGCCCCAGGGAATTTCTTAAGGCCTAAATCCACAAGGACAAAGAGAACAGAAGAGGACTCGATAGTCCCATTTTGGAATTTGACACTGACATACAAGTGGTAATCCTCTTAGCAAGTCGGAGCACAGGTTACCACGTGGGAAGCGGGAGGCCAGGGAGAACCTGACTGCTTCACGGAGAGTCCCAGGCTCAGACAGACTCCATCTGGAGCTATTCCAGGATAGAAGCAGTTTGAGAGCCAAAAGCACCTTCAGACACTGTCTCCCCCACCAGCTCGCTCCCACTCAGGCAGCACCTTCTGCTCTAGCCCAGTTCAGTCCTGTCATCTAACCCGGGTGAGGGCCCCTTCCTCTCGGGTCATTCCAAGGAGAGACAGTGGCTTCGGAGTGCCTGGCTCAGGGCAGGTCCTCCAGCAAAGGTCATTTAAGGGTCAGAAGAGCCAGGTGATGGGCCGGGGTGACCTTGGGCCAGGTCAGGCACCTCAGCCCCTGCACAAGAGCCCATCCTGGGAAGCAGCTGAAAACGGCATCACCCAGCAGGAGGCCCAAGTTTTGCAGCTGAAGCCACCCAGAGGCCACACTGGTTCACAGCCAGACTCCCCTGGCCCGCAGCACTAGCATTTCCTCTCTCCCACAAGGCAGGGAGGGCCTCCCAGGGAAGTCAGCTGGCCCTTGAGAACAAGGCATCAAGGACATTTCTAAAGCAGCGGGAAAACACCACCATAAAGGGCTATAATTAACCTGTTAATTTAAATTAGTTAGTTCAAGCCTTCCAACTACTTAAGGCCCTCTTCCTGTGACACTGCTCTGGTCAAGCCCCGGGAAGTACAGCTGTGCTTCTCCAGGCCACCTCCTGCCCCCGCATCATCCCTGCACCAAGGCCACCAGGAGAGCCCTTTGCACGGCCATCTCTGTGGCCCTCACCTCCCGGGCTGGACTCCGGGACTTGTCCTACTCCTCCACGCAGCACCTCAGGGATCAGGGAGGGAGCCCATGTGTAGAGCAGGGTGGGGAAGAACAGGACCGCGGGATGAGAGCCCCCAGGGAGCCTGCCAGGGGCCAGAATGCTGCCCCTTAAACCACCACCTGGCTTCGTGGCTGCTGCTTAGCTGGAAAGGCTAGTCGCCAGGGAACCCAGCTGGCCCGAAGCAGACCCAGGGAAGCGAGCCCGTCACTCAGGCCTCAGTCGGGAGCAGAGGACCCAGGCTGCCCCTCCCAGGCCCACAGTCCCGACTCCAACCAACACTGACCATTTCAAGGGGGGAGGGTCAGTCCCAGCAGGAAGTGGCCATGGTGACATTTGTTGGTCTGGCTAACATAATGGGATTTTACTCTCATAAAAGTCTCATCAAAACCCTAAAACATTGTACATGATAAGACTCTGTATTCTCAGTTTTTATATCATGTACTCTTATACAATTTATTTTTGCCATTTCATTTGTGCCTAAAACATGTTTACTTCAAATGCTTGGGAGAAACCTACTGTATTTCAAATAACAGACACCTCCATTTAGTTATCAAAGAATCAGCCACAAAGGATTTCACGTAAACTGCTCATTTATTAGCACTGGTACACGACGTGACGGTTTCCAGTAAATATATGCTGAGCTGCATGGAGGTGACGGAGCAAGGTGAGGTTCAGATATGGAACGGCAGGTGCTTATTTCTTCCACTCGTTCTTGTCGTAGTCCCACTTGGCAGAGAAGCCCTGGATCGGGCTGACCTTCATGTCAAGCATCCTCTTGGTCTGCTTGGCCACCCACTCCTCTTCAAAGGTGTGTGGGACGGGGCCGTACACTACAGTCCAAAACAGTTTCGTGAGGCCACTATCTCGACAAGTCGTTGCTAAGCCAATGTGTTACGTGGGGCAGGTCGTCCCCAACACACTGGCAACCAGGTCAGCGTAGCCACCTGCCACTCAACACCAACACCCACACACACACTGGTTTTGAATTCTGGGCAGACAACCTTGACATTTACAAATTACTCCTTTGTTCATGATTAGCAGTATAATACCAGAGCTAAAAGCAGAAGGCCTTCTCTATAGGATGTAAATAATGAGGTCTAGAGGCCAGTGTAGAAGACAGACAGAGCCAAAGGTGACTTGGGAAAAGATCTAATAGGCAGACATTACTAACCCGTGTCCACAATCAATCCACAGGACAGGATGACACCTACCCAGAATGGGAAAATACCTACTCTGCCTGGACAGGAAGAACCCAGGAGAGGCCATGCTAGAATGAGCAGACAACGCTAACACTGTGAAAGCAGAAAACTGCTGGGTCTGGAGACCCAGAATCCTGGTTATCGAGATGCAGTCCCCATACAGTTCAAACAGCCCTCTGACAAGTCAGAGTTCCCTTTTCCTTGACCTAACCTTCACTATACTATCTCTTGATAAAAGACTAGTGACCAGACAAACCACCACTGGAAACGCAGGGTGCTGTACAAAGCAGGGAAGTCGTTCCCCACCAAGCACAGCGCACTGTGAGTAAATCAGATTCCGGCTCACGCCACTCGGCTAATGCGAGCCAGTTTCCCAAACCTGGGAAACAGTCCTGGGATGGAGCCCAGGAGGGAGGTGCCCATCTTGTGTGAGGACCACCCTGCAGCCCACTCCCAGCCACTGAGAGATGGAGCTGCGCTGGCTCCATCCAGCTCTGGTGCGACTGAGACCTGAGACCCACTGCAGGCCGCAGTCCCCTCTCCTCTCTACTTACCATAGTGCTTCTCCCAGATCAGAAGGAGAGCAGTGAAGCCGATGAAGAACATGGCAGCGCCCACAACTGTCTTCCACTCGTTCGTGCCCCTATTCATTTCAGCAAAGCTCTCGTTGAACTTAATGCGATATACTAAGAACAGAAAGGACAGTCGTTTGCAGGCAGAAAGACCTATGGGGACAAAAAGCTCCCTCCTCCACAGCACTCCACCCTTTGTCCCACAACAACACAGCTAAGGGATAAAACACGGAGTGAGGCATACGACGCAGGCCTACGGCCGTGACAGGCTCGTGCACGTGCTCTCTCACACATGCATGTAAGGGGTGAGGGAGGGAAGAAAATGCATGGAGTTTGCTTTGGGTGCAAAAACCCAGTGAAATCTCTTCTTCTTGAGATTACGGTGTGGGTCTCACTTAATCTCCTTGCTTGCATACCCTCTCCTACCTGACAGTGTTTGCTGCTCTTCCGTGAATAATCCACAGTAAACCCGTCCTACCCAGCAGGCACTGAGAAGCTGCACCCACACACTCCGCACTCTCCTGACCCACACACGGCTGCTCTGCGTCCACGTCCACGCTCCTCCCCGGGGGCTGCAGCCCCAGAAGCAGAGACAAAGGGGCCCGGGCAGAGGTCCAGTCAGCTGGCAGATACAGAAACACAACACACAGACCCTCCCAAGCGTGCTGGTCTCTGGCAGCACTCCCGAGCTACAGCAGAAACTCCCTCACTGTGGGCCTGCTTCCCCACGATACCCACGTTCAACTTTCTCCTCAATGGAGAGGCTGCTCCAGGGGGCCTTCTCCTTCTCTTTCAAGGCCTTCTGGCTGGCGGAAAGGCTCTTAACGTGGGCCACATCGGGCAAGGGGTAGTCCCGCCGGTCGACGTAACTCGGGAGAGCAAAGTCCTCACTCTTCACAACGCTTCCTAAAACACAGTGGACAAACATTTGCAAGTTCACAGAAGCTCCATTACAAACAAGCTGGTACTTCTAAAAACCGAAATAAGTACAGGTATGTACACCCTGAAAACCTCAGTCGTCGCAAGGGGCTGCGGCCACTGTTCCAACCAGCGGAAGGATGGTCGTGTGAACAGGGAGCAGGCTTGTCCTGCATGGCCCAGACGGCAGGATGAGGATGAGGGGTAGATGGCTAACAGCAGCACTCCTCTTCAGAGCAAAACAAAAACCTGCCGGGGCCAACAGCTGACAGAGGTAGCACTTCCCACAACCGACAGTACTCACGCAGAGGCCACCCGAGGCCTCTCAGCGTTCCCTGCCCCGGCCTGGGGACTAGACTAAACAAGGCCCTTCTGCGAGGGACTCGAACTAGTGAGGAAGAAGAAAAACAATATAACACTTGCAAAAGAAAAAAGTGTTCCAGGGGCTGGCCCCGTGGCCAAGTGGTTAAGTTCGTGCGCTCCGCTGCAGGCAGCCCAGGGTTTTATCAGTTCTAATCCTGGGCAGGGACATGGCTCTGCTCATCAAACTGAGGCAGCGTCCCTCATGCCACAACTAGAGGGATCCACAACTAAGAATATACAACTATGTACTGGGGGGCTCTGGGGAGAAAAAGGAAAAAAATAAAATCTTTTAAAAACAAAAAAGAAAAAAGTGTTCTAAGTTCAGAAAGATGGTTACTGCGGCACTGTTTACTACAGCAAAAACCCAGACCACCTATGTCCAAGAGAGGGCGGCCTCAGAGACTGAGCCAGCTCCTGAGAAAGGTGCATCACGGAGCGGGCGCTCATCTGTTCAACAAGGGTTTCCCGAGAGCCCAGTACATGCTGAGCGCGCTCCAGACACCTGGGATCAGCAGGGACACAAGCAGACTCCTGCCCACTAGTGCTCGCACGCAGGAGTGGGAAACAAACAACAGACATCCAGACGCACAGATTACAGAGCATGCTAGGAAATGAGCGCTCTGGAGAAAAGGCAAAAGGAGAGCAGAGGAAGGGCATGAGGAGGAATGTGTGTGGCAGACGCAGGAGGCAAGTCACAACAGTAAAGAAGAGGCAGAGCCACAGGCTCAAAACGGAAGGACAACCGTGGACTCGACAAGGCAGGAACAATATCAGGGTTTCTGGTTTTTCTGTTTAAAAACATAAATCATGTCTACTTACTCACACGTATATGTAACTCACACACAAAACTCCCGGCAAAGTAAACACACGATGCTATCAGTGGGAAGCCGAAGGACAAAATGGGCATTTCTGCTCAGAGATAGAAATTTTAGTGCCTTAAAATGAGCATGTACTCATGTATTACTCAAGTAAAGAGGAAAAAAGTTCAGACAGCAGAAGAGAATATCTTAATTTTTATTTTGGGTTTTCCCACTGCTAAAAGCTGTTTGTTCAACTCTGTCCTACGTCTGCAAGTCTTTGTGTTCCAAACTGGTGAACACAGGCCACCTGCAGAAAAGCTTCACCTCCACTAGTTTAGTCCCGAGGATTAAAATCTCCCAAATCATATTAACAATAGTGACAGAAAACATCAAGCCTTAAGGAAAGTAGTATAACTTCTCTAGATGCTTATCTTTGCCACGCCAATGACTAGCACCCTTATTTATTTATACATGACCCTTATCCCAAAAGGATTTGAGGGGAAAGTGGCTAGAATTACTTCCATATTTTAAAATTTTCAGATTAAAATGATGAGTGGACTAAAAAGAACGGTGTATACCAGCACTCAGTTTACACATGAATTATTAAAAATAGATGTAAATTGGAATGATGACAATGTTCTAAAGTTGATTGTGGTGATAACGGCACAACTCAGTGAATATACTAAAAAACCATTGAAATGTACACTTTAAATGGGTGAAGGTATGTCATGTGAATTACCTGTCAATAAAGCTGTTATGAAGAGGTAAAGGTTTACAACTTTGGAGCACAAAACTGCATTTTCTAGAACAAGAATGGCCAATTCATGGTTTCAGGGCTGCCAGGGGTTGCTCAGTACTTTGGGCCTGGACCCTTGGCAAATACCAAACATTCCTTTTAAAAACAGAGAGAAGCAAAGACTTTGCATCCTAGTGAATGTTTTGTCATTTCTCTCCACAACCTGGACGGATTTCTGGCTGAGCCTCTGCTGAGGAAATCTGGTGAATCTGAGCTTCCCCTCAATCAGATGTGTCACTGCACAAATATCCAAACCGACAACAGTGGCCACCAACAGCACTCCATCAGACTTGTCTAGTGGACGACAGTTCTCTCCATCTGCCAACTGTGTGCTGGAGACAGCGCTGAATAAGATGGGCAAGGCCCGTGGCCTCAAAAAGCTTGTATTCTAGAGGCAGACAGACAAGACTCAAACATATGTGCAAACCCACGGTACGTCAGCGCTCTAAGGAAAAATGAAGTGGGATGATGCAGGGCAGGGGGCATCTTTAGGACAGGTGGTCAGGAAAGGCTGTTCTAAGTAATGTTTGCACTGAGGGCGATGACCAGAAAGCAGCAGCCAGCCACAACTCCGGAGCTCTGAAGCAGGAGACAGCAGCCCTACGCATCTGAGGAACAACATACCCCGGGGGCTGGGAAGTGCGCGCGCCGGGGGCTGGTGTGGGTGGTTGTTGGCTTTTCTGAGTATGATGTGAGGACATCAGAAAGGCCAGATGCAGACCTTACTCTAGGCAGGAGAAGCCACTAGGTTTCAAGAAAGGACTGACTTGATCTTAATTCTCAGCCAAAACAATACCTAACAATAAGTCACAGCCACTACAAAGAGACAGAAGCTGGCTTCTCAGAAAGATCAGAATGACGAGAGGGACAAGAAGGAACTTTCGGGGGTGATGGAGATTACTATGTCGTGACTGGGGTCGTTGTTACACACTGTGAGAGCTTACCAAAATCCACAGAACACTACACCCAGAAAAGATAAGTTTTACTTTCTGTAAATTATACCTCAAACAAAGTAAATAAAAAGCTAAGAAAATAAACCAGCAAAGCCTAGGCTTTTAATGAAGGAAGGTTTCTTCACATATGTTTTAACTAAACAACAAATCTTTATCGCTTACTCACTTAAACTAACAGATATTTCAACAATACTCTAACTAGAATGATCTGTTTTAGAGTCTGTGTCCATGGTGTTGTCCTGGGCAACAGAACGAATACAAAGAAATGTAAGACAACAGTATCGCCAATCAAAAGACACAATTTCAAGGGAAATTCACACATCAAGCAGTGCAGGTAACCCTAGTTCCTGGTTACTGAGCCCCTAGATACATAAACCTCGGTCTCCATCTTCATCGCCATCAAGCCTCGCACTCGATCCCTCAGGAACGACTCGCCATGCTGATTCCTGTTGTGTCCTCTTGCTTTCCCTCCCTCTGCAGTGCCGTTCCCCTCGCAAATGGGAGGTTCAGCCTGTAAGTCCTTCAGTATAGCAAAGTCTGTCCTCCAGAAGCCCCCCTGAACCCCAGGCCAGGCTCAATGCTTCTCCTCAGGAGCCTTCTCTTACTGACACACTGTCTTCATGTATCGGTCCCTCTCTAGACTGCAAACATCCTTGTAGAAAGACTCCACACCTTATACTCTTTTTATCCTCAATGCCTAACAGCGTCTGGTACCAAGATGATGTTTGATAAATGCAAAACTAAACTTGCCATAGTGAACTAAGTTCTTTACATATATTTCAGGTGAGAAAACAGATTCTTACACTTAAGTAGCTAGTCCAAGACAGAAATGCGATTGAACCCAGCTCAGGCTCGGAAGTCCAAGCTCCTTCCCTCCAATTGCCCCAGTAATGGAAACGGTATTGAAGGTAAGTGACTGGGAGGTTTTTTTTAGAGGGAGGGGAGATCTTTAAAGGCAGGTAATGGTGTAGAAGAGCTCTTGAAAGGGGTAGAACTTGAACCTAAAAAAATGGGAAGGGAAGGAAAAGGGGGAAAATGTCAGTACAAGCAAAGATCTAGACTCATATTCAATGACTCATAAATATGCTTAAATCTAGAACTATGCCGTGTTAAAACACCTATACCTCCCCTCACAGCCCTAACAGCAGAATCAGCATCTTAGCCATCTGGTTTGAAACTCCAGCACAGGGCCTCACACACAGAAGCAGCAAAACAAAATTAGCTCAGCCTTAAAGAAAAGTTACACTTACCGTGTGCTCGTACACACACCGAGGTGGAAATTGCTCGCTTGCCAATTAGGCTAAATACTCTGGTAGCCAACATTCTGAAAGATAAAAACGTACACCTTCTCCATGAATGAGAGCAAACACCTACTGGGCATGATTCTTCTTTTTGCCCCAGTGCATTCTGGAAGTCAATGCAATTCTTTTGTTGTCTACTCCCCAACATAAATGATCCGTTCTTCATTACTGACTCTGAACTCACAAAACCACCTACGATGAGGTTTTTCTTAGCACTCAGCACGTTTTTACAGAGCTTCCTTATAAACCAAGTGCCACGATGTATACACTCCAGGCAATTAGCAGAAAATAGGCTTTCTTAAAAAACAAGTAGAAAAAATTTTAGTAAACAGACTCTGAAAAAACTAGAAACGGTAAAGCACTGTGCTGTGATGATGAGCCCCACTGTTTGGAGGGGAAAGGTTAACAGCTCACAGGGACTGCGGCATGCACCGCATTCAACTGAGTACCCAGTTATGAAGCTAATATGCGCATAGGATAGGAAGGGGAAATCAGGCAGAAAGCCTGCAAATACGGCCCTGGTCCACTTCCAATCCCTGCGGAAACGGACGACCTGGATGACCTATTCTCACCGGGGCCCTTCCTGCTCAGACCTCCCTACCCTTCCTTTAAAACTGGATCCTCCCTGGCACTGCTGATGATGAACAGGACCCCGAACGCATTCGCAAAACATCCCCGACTAGAGGCAGAAGCAACAGAAGCATGACGTCAATGCGGTACCCGGCCCTCTCGCTTCTCAACTCCCCGGCCCAGCCCGGCCCGGCCCTGCGGGGTCTGACGCCGAGCGCCCCTCCGGGAGCCCGTTACCCCGGGAGCCAGTTACCCAAGGCCGGTGGCGCACACGCCGCGCCCAGGGGTGACCTGCCCCGCGGGCCCGCGCCCTCGGCCAGCGGGCGCTCCAAGGTCACAGCCCGAGGCCAGCCTGCGGCCGCGGCACAGCAGAAGGAACCGGGCCAGGGGCTTCTGGGCGGCACATGGGCCGCGACACGGCGGTCCCCGAGCCCCGAGCCCCCGGGGGCCGGCCCCAATGTCACCGGGCGCCGAGGCCCAACTGCCGCTTCCCGCTGGCTCCGGGTCGCAGGGCTGCGGGCACGCAGACCCGATGGCTCCCGGCCCCCGACCCTCCCCGGCCTCGCGGCGCTGACCGTCCGCAGCCTGCCTCACCTGCCGCCGCACCACCGCTGCCCACCTCTCCCGCCGCGACCGCCCTCTACGCCCCGGCTGCCCGCGACCGGAAGAGAGCGAGGCCCACCGCGGAGCACCACGGGATTCAGGCGGACTCCACCCCGCGCCCGGCCGCGCCGGAGGTCACCGAGCGGAAGTGAGGGAGCGTCGCGAACGTCGTAAAAGGCCGGGTCGGGCTGCTTTCCGGCGGGCGCTGAGGCACCGCTTTCCGGCGGCGCCTGGCGAGGACCGCGAGTGGAGCGTGAGGCGGCCGCGTCGGCTTCTTCTGGGCCGGAGCGGGCGTCCGAGGGGCCGAGCCGGGCCGGTCGGGGCCTCCGCCCGCCGCTGGGCCGCGCCACACAACCGCCAACTCGTCTTCCTTCTCCGCGGAGGCTCCGCGCGGCCGGGCCCCCTCCGTCGGCGCCCGGGGCCTCCGGGGCCCTCCCGGGCTCAGCATGCCCGGGGTGAAGCTGACCACCCAGGCCTACTGCAAGATGGTGCTGCACGGCGCCAAATACCCGCACTGCGCCGTCAACGGACTGCTGGTGGCCGAGAAGCAGAAGCCGCGCAAGGAGCACGTCCCCCTGGGCGGCCCAGGCGCCCACCACACCCTCTTCGTGGACTGTATCCCCCTCTTCCACGGCACCCTGGCCCTCGCCCCCATGCTGGAGGTGGCCCTTACCCTGGTAAGCGCGGGAGAGGACAGTGGCTTCCACGCAGTCCCAGCTGGCAAGAGCTCAGAGCCCACCCCCGAGGTCGCCGTGACGGTGGACGGGGGGACCCCCGGGGGCGCACGGAGCCGTACCTGGCCCCCGGTGAGCTTCCGCGGACGGCAGCTCTAGCCGCAGCGGCCGACCGAGCGACCTGCACCGCCGGGGATGTTTTTAGAGGCGATTTAGGCGACGAATAAGGCACTGATTTTTCTCAAACCGGTAGCCTTTATAGCAACAAGCCCGAAGCCACGATCGCTAGCCGGGTGATGATTCAACAGCGTTTGTATCTGGGGTGTGGAGCCGCGGGAAGTGCTGCTGTGCCGGGACCTCAGCGCCGGAGTTTGGTGCTCGCGCAGGTTCCTTCTCCGCCGGGGGGTCAGGCTGCGGTTCTTCGGTGTCGGGACGCCGGGACCCCAGAGGGGAGACGCGGTTAGGGAGTAGCGTTGACATCACGGGCGCTCTCTGCTTGGAGGTGCACGAGGGCTGTGCTAGGAGATTTGTCTGTGCCTGTTAGTGGTTAGTGACTTGTAAGAGGGCTCCTATGGTTGTGGAAGCTAAAGACTTTCTGTCAAACTAAAAAGGGGAAGCACACGTGCCTTCTGTCCACCACGCTCTTCTGTGTCTGCTGGCAGTGACTGCTTTACCAAGTCCGGCGCGGGGAGAGGTTAGCATGCAGGTGAGCTGGCCGGGAATGGAATTCCAGGCGGTGGTTTGTGAGGTTTGGTGGTCAGTGAAGGGAAAAAGACCACCTATGAACTCCAAGGAGTTGTCACCACCTTAGGGAGAAGTAGGCTGTAGCCTCAGACCTGCCTCAGTACCTGAGCTCAGGTCCTGTTTTTCACTTAAGTATAAACTATGATGCTGAAAAAACATGAGTTAATTCTTGCGAAAAGCAGCCAAGTGTGAGAAGGTGGAGGTGGAAATTCTCTATGCCTCCCACCAAGTAAAATGAATCCATTTCATAACTTACCTGATTGTGACATCTATGTAAATTCTTGGTGAGCAGGAAGTGCCTTTGGGCAAAGGCTCCTGGCCTAAGGTTACTGGGCACAGCTTTGAGAGCCTGTGAAACTGACTCATTGTGTGAATTTCTTCATGTCGGCTCTGGGCAGGAGATAGGTAAGAAGTAGATGATATTTATAAAATCAACCATGTTAGCTCCTGAAGAAATTTGCTGTTGGTACCAAAACAGCACTGGGGTGTGCATGCATATGTTTTAATGCAAGTCTTTTCAACCAACTGTCTTAATTATTCTGTTACCAAGGGAATTGCAGGGTGATTGGGCATGAAGTGCATTCACTTGCAGGGACCCGGATTTGCCCGTAGCATTAATGCAGGATTATTCAGTTCTCCAGTCGTGCCAGGCCTGTGCTGGGGGAGGGATATGACTGTGGATCAAACACAGTCAAAACAGCAGTTGAACTTGCACCAAGCAGACAAGCACAATACCGATGAGTAAGTGCTGTATGTGGGGTTGAGAAAGTGTGAGGGGTCTGAGGGAAAAGTCAGCTAACCCAGGCTTGCAGAGTTAGGGAAGACAGACTGCTCAGAGAAATGGACATGCGAGTAGTGGCCCAGTGGGCCAACCATAGTAACCTCGGGGGTGGGAGGTAGAGGAAGAGTGTTCAAAGCAGAGGGATCAGCATGTGCAAAGGCCAGGAGAAGGGGGTGGGAGTTAGAGGAAGAGTGTTCAAAGCAGAGGGATCATCATGTGCAAAGGCCAGGAGAAAAGGGGGGTGGGAGTTAGAGGAAGAGTGTTCAAAGCAGAGGGATCATCATGTGCAAAGGCCAGGAGAAAAGGGGGTGGGTGGTGTTTGAGGAAGAACTAGAATATAAAGGGACTGGGGGTACAGAGAGGTGAGCAGTGGACAGATTTCACTGTAGAAAGGAGTTTGGGCACCAGCATGAGGACAGGGTGTAGCCGCTGGAGGAGAGTTGCATGGCCAGATTCGTGTCTTGGAGTGATTGCTCCAGCCTGCAGCAGAGAGGATGTTGGACACAGGAGTGCATCCAAGGCTGGAGGCAGAGAGGTGGCGCAAACTGAGTGCAGTGTGGACGCAGAGAGGGAGACAGATCAGAGAGAACCAGGAGGAAGAACCTCAGGACTCGGTGACTAATGGTATGTGGCCATAGGGAAAAGGAAGCATGGCCAGTGCTTTGGTTTCTGACTTACACATTGGGAGGACAGTGGTGCCATTCATTGAGGGCAGATGAAGACAACCTAGTGTTGAAAGTTGAAAAATGAGTCTGGAGCTCAGAAGACGGATGGGCTGGAGATACAGATTGGGAGCGAATTCTCAGTGACCTTTGAAGCTGTGAGAGCAGGTCGTATTGGCTGGGACAGTGTGTGGAATGAGGAGAGCGCTGTGGACAGGAGCCTGAGGAACTCTAGGTTTGACAGGGTGAATGGAAGAAGAGTTGTTGGCAGGCCAGCCGAGGAGTAGCCAGGAGGGTAGGAGGAAAAGGTGTGTTGCTTTAAATTCGTATAAAAGCCTGTCCGAAGTATCTAAGAGCGTGTTAAAGACAAACTAGAACCTCGCTTGGAATTGTCAAATGTTACTAATTCTTCTCATTCTTAAGTAACTTTTGTAGAGTTAAGAGTTATGCTCCTGTTATGAGATGTGAACACAGTACTTGAGAGAATTAAATATACTAACTAGAAGCAACTACATTGGAAAATTCACCTTTGCATGAATTTCCCCGAGGAGCTGGACTGCCTCCCAAACCAGTTACCTGGGGAGGGGAGCTGCCCCACGGGGACCTGGACCCTCCAGAACCGAGACAGGCCCGCTGCCTCCTGCTTAAGAGGGAGGGGGTGCTGCATGAGGCCCCTTTGTGCTCTTCCCCCCCCCCCCCCCCCCCCGAGTCGCTACACTGTGCACTCCAGGCTCAGCTTCCAGCATGCCCCAAACATGCCTGTCAGGGCTCAGCGAGTCTCCCGGAGAGCTGGTTGGGTCCAAACCAGACTGTCGTGACTTCTTTTTTTTTTTTTTTTTTTTTTAAAGATTTTTTTATTTTTTCCTTTTTCTCCCCAAAGCCCCCCGGTACATAGTTGTGTATTCTTCGTTGTGGGTTCTTCTAGTTGTGGTATGTGGGACGCTGCCTCAGCGTGGTCTGACGAGCAGTGCCATGTCCGCGCCCAGGATTCGAACCAACGAAACACTGGGCCGCCTGCAGCGGAGCACGTGAACTTAACCACTCGGCCACGGGGCCAGCCCCAGTCGTGACTTCTTTTCAACAGAAAACAAAGAGCTGAAGCTCCGTCCTTGCCAAGCAGGGGTGGTTTATGCTGGCTTCTCTTTTATTGACCAGAATTTTTAATTATAGCCTCAGCATTTGACAAATACGAAAAAGATGCCAATTGAGTACAAATTAAATAACTTTCAGAGTAAAGTTATAAAGGAAAATTTGCAATTTGAGTCCATCCGGAGATTTCTTATTACAATTAAGGTATTTAAGTTTCTATCATTCAAGTTTTGACTCAGCAACTTAATGATAAAAACTGAAGGCAATGAAAAATCTCAGTGTATGGAGCCATAATTTACCAGTATGTCAGACCAGGAAGATTAATTTTAATAAAGCATCTAAATCCATGAACTGTATCAACGAGGCCTTATTCTCAGGGCTTTTTTCTATTTAGGGAGTTTCATATTGTAATTATTTTTGATAAGTGGGAAAGGCTGACTTGATATGCTGACCATCAAAGGGCAACATTAGACTCCTTTGAAAGGCTTTTCATTATAATTTTCCATTTTAAAAAAATCCTTGCATTTCTGGGTGCTTTTTATTTTTTTTTAAGTACTTATACCTGTTATCTTAGTTATCCTTGTACCCTTTGACGTAGGTAGTGATGGAATTATTTCTAATAGCAAAAACCCATAACATGTTGGTAGGGAAATTGGCATGAACCTGCTGTTTCTCTAAGCCTTTTTTGTCCTTTTCCCCCTCATTGATTTCCTAGTTCTGTGGAGCAGCTGTTGATTACATTCTGCTCAGATGACTTTCTTATTTGCCAGTTGTCCTGATCACCACGATTTCAGTCCGGAATTCTTTCTGCTGCCTCCCTGTGTGCCTTCTCTGTGCTCATTTGCATGAGCTGCTGTCCTCTGGCTCTCCCCCAACTCCTCCTGCCCCTTGTTTATCTCCAGAACATTCATGCACTAGCCTGGGAGCAGGATATGGTTGCTCGGTTCTTCCCCCTCTGTCCCTGTCCCATTTGCCTCCAAAGCTCTTCTTTCCTCAGCTCCTTTCCGTTCCACAGAGAAATCCGCAGCCCGCTGGGGAAGCCTTTCTTTCAGCGAAGCCGGCAGTCCCTCTCCTTTGACTGCAGGGCCTGCTTGCCGCTTCAGACAGGGAGTCTCACAGACACCCTCAACTTGTGCCACTTGTACGTGGCGTGGCAAGCATGGGAGTGATGCCCTTTGCAGAGTGGCTCTCTTGTCACTTCACTGCTTTGCCTTCGTTATGGTTGGTGTATAGTTACAGGACATAGGTGACAGTGCTTTGAAAACTGTAAAGTGCCTCCCACATGCAAACGTTAACAAGTTTGCTGAGAGGAACTCCTTTCCGTGTGCAGAGTCCACCTGGGAGTGAAGGGGTTGAACCAGCGCCTTTAGTAGCTCTACGTGTCTAGGATGGAATGAGCCAAAAATGCCATTGAAGAGAGGGCTGCAGGCTCATGCCAGGGTCAGAGTGTCCTTCCTTCCCTCTGAAAAGTGAAGGAAACTGCATGAGCGCATGCGGAATTTGGGCCCTGTATTCGGTCAGTTTTACTAAGTTGACACCAGGTTTCACTGCTGTCCTGGACTTTGATTTTCATTTTGATTGTTGACAAGATGCATGACAGGAATAGGGTGTCATAGCAGCAAGGCAGAGAAGAGGGATGTGGATTCACTTCTCGGCTCTTTTGCCTTTGCCCTGCCCAGCTTGGGAGGGAGGTGTGTGCCTTCACTGTGCAAGCTGCCGCTTAAATCCACTAGGGCTTCTCATGAGTGAGCCGTTTGGGCTTACTGCAGGATTCTGAAGCCCTTTAAGACCTGCTTGCCCCATCTCCACCCCACCTCCGTCCACACTGCTCATCTCCTTCCACATACCGACTTTTACTCCACTTGAACTCACTCTCGCCTGATGATGTCTGGTACCATTTTTGAGACTATCAAAGAAAACTCTTTCCCTTATTAAAATTTGTTCACCCTACCTCTGGACTCTGGTGGCTGGTGTGGAGCCCTTGGTCGGTTCTCCATTCCTCCCCTTCATGGTCTCCATTCCTCAATTGGTGGCCAATTGCAAGTATATCTGGACAGCTGTGGACAAGCTGTGTGTGCCCATCATAGGCATCCATACAGTTAACTTGGTGATTCTTGTTTGAATCATTCACAAGTTTCTAAAATCAAACCAGAACTTTTGAGACCTGGTTCACTTTTACGACAGTTCTACCAGAAGTTCAAGGTCATGACATTATTTTTCTGCTGGAATTTCATTAGACCCTTGGGGTTTTTCATATAGGAATTTGCCCCACCTCAGGTAAAGTGTAAGTCGAGCTGTGTATTGTGTTTGTCACAAGAATCATCTTGCACGTCACGTGTTTTCTGTACTCCCTTAGGGCAGCTACAAGGTGACAACATGTATGTTTGCTGGGGGATGAGTCCTGCCCCCTTGCTTCAGCCCAGGAAAGGGATCTGGGAGCAGCTTAGACTGCTCACTAAAGACTGCCGCTGGGGATGGTCAGGACATCGTCAGTAGCAAATAATTATCTTGTCCCTATATTAAATGTAGCTGTAGTCAGCTAAATAATAGCCCCCAGGATGTCCACATCCTAATCCTCAGAACATACATGGCAGAAGGGACTTTGCAGATGAGATTAAGTTATGGATCTTGAGATGCGGGGATTATCCTGGGTTATCTGATGGACCCAGTGTAATCCTCAGAGAAGGAGAAGTGATGACAGAAGCAGAGGTCAGAGGACGCACCACCAGCCAAGGAATGTGGGTGACCTCTAGATGCTGGAAAAGACGAGGAACAGACCCCCCCCCCAGAGCCTCCGGAATGAATCGGCCCTGCAGACCCATCTTAGACTGCTGGCCCGTAAGGTAATAGACTCTGCGGTGTTCAGCCACCAAGTTTGTGCTTTGTTACAAGGGAAATAGGAAACTAAGACGATGGCCAAACTGTGGATACCATCTCTAGTTCTGACTCTGGATATAAGGACAGCCCACACTGGAAAGCCAGGAGAGGGATTCCCAAGTGGGCAGAGATGAGAGTCACCTCGAGAGAGGAGAGGACATGCTCTAGAGGCTGGTCTCAGATTGGAGACAAAGGCTGAGAGGCCGCACTAAAGGGGAGGTAACCGCATGGGTCTCAGTTCAGCGAGTGGGGCCAGATGCCAAAGTTTAAAGCTAGGCTATGCCCTTTGATGCTACGTGGAGGTACATTTAGGAAAAAATGAGAGAAATTGCTACTGTAAGAAACAATAGAAAGTTTTTAGAAGCCATGCCTTTAAGAGGTGATAAAAACAAAATGTAGGGGCCAGCTCTGTGGCCGAGTGGTTAAGTTCGCACCCTCCACTGCGGTGGCCCAGGGTTCGGATCCTGGGCGCGGACATGGGACCGCTCGTCAGGCCACGTTGAGGCGGCGTACCACATCCCGCAACTAGAAGGACCTGCAACTAAGATATACAACTGTGTACAGGGGGGATTTGGGGAGATGAAGCAGAAAAAAAAAAAGATTGGCAACAGTTGTTAGCCCAGGTGCCAATCTTTAAAAAAAAAACAGATGTAAGTAATTTGGGAATAATTTTCAGCAAAGTTACAGTGAAAGAGCCATTGTAAATATTTTTGAAACGTAGACCTAATCTTTTGGGTAGATGACGAAAATATCTAATTGGTTCAGTGAGCCTTGATTTTGACCCAGTATGGTAATTTGTGAGCTCTTGAGAGGCCAGAATTATTATTCTAATCCTCATGTGAGCCAGGGAACCTTGGACTGTAACCATCTTAGAATGTCTCCTTTTAGTTGTAAAGGAGACTGTCGGAGGCCCAAACTAGAATTTAAGACAAAGAGCAAAGGGGATATGTTTTTAACAAAAAGAAAGAGGGAAAAACATTTTAACTAGTTAATTCACTGTGAAAAAAGCAAGGATCAATTTTATTTCCTCTTCTGCAGACTGAGAATAGAATTTATTGCAGTGTATTATTAAAATTCCGTTATGGTAGAACAGTTAGGGTGACCTTTTGTTGTTTTTAATAATGGCATTAGACCTGCAGGAAGCTAAATCTGATGAGAAAAGAGTGGCATTATAGAACAGACAAAAAACTCTCAAAGTCTGCCACCACACTCTCAGTTAAAAGCATGCCACAGGGGATTGAGTGAAGAGTGTGTGTGTGTCTGTGTCTCACTCACTCACTCATTCCTTGCCTGCATCTGCCTACTTGTGTGTGTGAGCCTGTTTACCCCACATCCCTTTGTGAAGGGTTTTTCGTGGTATGTTTCTAGGAATACTGAAAATATAGTATAAAAAGACTTGGTCTTCAAAGAGACTTAGATTCGCAGTCTGGCTCTGCTACCTGGCTGTGCAAACTTAGAACCTCTGAGCTTTGGTTTGTTTATCTGTGAAGGATTGATTTAATTGGTCTTAAGGATTTTTCAAGGCCCAGAATGCCTCGCTTCTTTACACTGTAAGAGAAGGTGGGTAAGGATGGTCTCCCCTCCCGCACCTCCCCACAGCTCTGCACCTGGTTAATAATTGTCGACACTAGGGCCTTCTGCTTGGACGGCGGGAGGAGGTCATTCCTCATGTCCAGCCCCACCCCTCCTGGCCATCACAGGGTCCTCATCTGTGGGAAGATGCCCCCTCACTGAGAGCAAGGGGCCCGTGCTCATCTGTGCTTTCTCTGGCCTCCCGTGGACCGTGGAAAGCAAGCTGGGATGACGTTTTTTCCATGAACACCTGTTTCATTCTTGTAGCCTTTCTTCTGGGGAGAAGGATATAGGGATTATGTCGTGTCTTGTCCCAGCATTTGGGGGGAGGAGTCTCCTGTGTTTATTGAGACTTAATATTTAAGGGAAAATCATTCATCTTTTCTTTCCAATTTTTGTTCCTCTTTCAGATTGATTCATGGTGCAAAGATAATAGCTATGTGATTGCTGGTTATTATCAAGCTAATGAACGAGTAAAGGATGCCAGGTATGTCCATGCAGAAACCCTCTATGGTCTGAAAAATGATCACGTGACAGACAGAGACGATCTCTGACGTGCTTTCGGACCTTCTGTAGACTGAAGATGCGGAGTCCGAGAACAGAATGCCCCGCCCTCGGTGCTCGCTCGCAGTACTTGAGGGGAGCTGTGCTGTGGGCAATTCCAAACAACACATGCTGAACTTTTAGATTCACTTCGAGATTCTCTCTTCTATCTTCTTTATTTTTCTTGAAAGGAATTCATACACTAAAAGCAACAGTCAGGGGCCTCTGATTTCTCAGCTCTGCGTTGCTTCCCATTCCCAAACTAGAAACGATGGAGGGCAGGACCTAGGGAAGAATCCCACTCTGTGTTTGGGTAAATAAAACAACTTTTAGGTTTGGTGCTCTCAGGGTCTGATACTGTGATGAAAATGTCATGTTTGCTGCTCCCTTCGTGCTGGCCCCTGGCTCCTTTGATCCAGATATTAACCCCCTCTTTGGTTCTGGCTGAAGCGCGAAGCTCAGAGCTTTCTCTCATTTCTGCGTCAGTCTCGGTCCCAACAGAAAAACAGATGACACACTGAAGTTAGGATAATTGAAGAAGGGCTTAATAAGCGACTTGTTTCCAAAGGTGTGGGCGGTGTGTAAGAGAACTCACCAGAGGGTAGTGCAGGAGCCCACCGCTGGTGACAAAAACTGTCAACTCCCCTGGGCCTGAAGGGATGGGGAGGAAAGAGTTTGGTAAAGTCCACCTCAAGAAGAACAGTGCCCTTTGATCAAGAGACACCCCCTGCAGCCATACTGATGTGGCCTCCCAGGGAGAGCCCCAGAGGAATCGGTACCCTGACCTCCTTCTGGTTTCCTCTAGCCAAAAGCAGGGGCAGCTGGGACATCTGCTGCGTGGTATGTAACGGGAGGACACGCCGAGATGCCCTGACACACTTTCCCTTGTCAGATGGAGCCGACTGACGCCAGTGTCCGGGCAGTTAGGGGAGGCAGTGAAGGACCCTGGACCAGAGCGCCTCCTAGCGTTATGTCCACTTGCTCAGCATAGGCAAGAGGTTGGGCTCGGTAGCATCTTTGGAAAAAATATAATAGACTGGTGACCAAGTATTGGTACCACTGATGAGGGACAAGTGCACCTCAAGGACGTAAACCCCTTTTACCCTTGGAGGACTGAGTGAGTCCTGTCGGGGCTCTGAGGGAGGCAGAGTAACCAGCAAAATGCCAGGCTCACAACGACTCCTGTGAAAGCCCCTGGACAGAACGCACAGGCGCGGTCTGGGCCCTGGTTCTCTGGCTTCTCCCACTGCCTCTCTGTGCTCTGTCCGAGTCCAGGAGCGCCACTAGTTTCTCCTCCTTAGGTGCACCTCTTGTTCACCCCACTCCTTCCAGGACCTCCTCTCCATTTGGGTCCATCCGCCTCCCCTGTATTGATGACTCAGTGTCTGCATTTCCACCTCTGAGCTAGAGCCTATTCCTGGGGCCTGTGTCAGTCCTGGGCTTTATTCCATCAAAGGGACTGACTGGGCACGCAGTGCCTGCCCTAGGCCAAGCTCTGAGCTGAGCAAAGCTAAAGACTCTTGGCCCTTGCCCTCAGCTTGCCGGATTGAACATGGAAGATACTGCCAACATGTGAGACAGTGGCTGTGCCAACAGGAGCAGGGAAGAATTCCGTCCACTGACCTGACCACAGGACCCTCAGGGAGAGCTTCCTTTGAACTAGGTGCTCAGAGTGGGCAGGGTCTTCTCAAGTGCAGATGTGGAGATGGAAGGGAGGAGCGTTCTGGAAGGGGACAGCGTGATGAAGACACCAGGTGGAAATGGGGCAGGACCATGGGGTGCGCACAGAGGGAAATGCCAGGAAGTGAGGCTGGAGGTAGAGCGAGGCACAGCAAGGGCTTCAAGGCGGTTCCAGCTTCATTTTGTTGGCAGTGGGAGCCGTCCTTGGAAGGAGGGTTTTCCTGAACCGACCGGCACTTTCCCACAGCTACTCCTGCAGAAAGGAGAGGAGACTAGGCAAGAGGTAATGGCACCAGCTTGTCGAGTGAGTGTAGACACCTCCCTTTCCTTTATGCCCTCGGCACCCCCCAAAACCACGCCTCACAGGTGCCCAAATTTGTGGTGCCCAAATGTACCTGCACAGGCTCTTGCCAGTATGCCTCATTTGGCTCATGGCCTCGTCATCTTCCTGCATCTCTTCAGACCTCATTCCAGCCCAGCCTAGAGTTATCTTACTCAGACACCATTTTCATGCTGTTCATATCTTCTGAATTTCCCAGTTCCTTCACCTTCTCTGCTCAGGAGGTTTTGCATTCCTCCACTGATGTCAACGGTTAAGTACCTACTGACCAGCCATTTGTCAGACCCATAGAGAATATTAAATGCTAAGGGGGGCCAGTGAGAGAAGTGTGCCCAGGAACCCCATAGTCCCTTCTGAGGAGTCTCTGCTGTACTTCAGGATTTAAGCCACCCCCTCAATGTGCCGGTACTGTGTTAGCGGTGGACCTCCCATCACTAACCCCGTGCCCTGCCTGGGCTTTGCTGGTGGTGTCCCACTGATCCTCACAGGACGCTCAGATGAAGAAACTCCAGCCACAGACAGCCCCTGCACAGGGGCCACACAGTTGGAAGCTCGGGAGCTAGGATCACGCTAACTTCCTCCTTCAACAATCTGCTTACACCTAAAAACCTTCCCTTCTCTCTGCAGCCAGACCTGGCTAACAACTGCTCTTTTAGAAGTATCAGCTGATCAGCCATGTCTCACAGCATAAGCTTTAGAACCCAGTGGACTTGGACTCAAAACCTAGGTGACTTACTGATTCACTCCTTGGGCCTCAGTGGTCCCATCTGTAAAGTGGAGCTATGAGCTCATACCTTGGAGAGTGGCTGTGAGGACAGAGTGAAGCAATACCCAGTGCATTTAGCTCGGTGCTTGGTTCAGAGTAGGGGCTGGTACTATTACCAGTTCTATGATTACTTTATTCAAAAAGATCAGTCTGTGTTTTTTTTCCCAGTTTAATTGAGACCCAATTGACATACATCGCTATCTAAGTTTAAGGTATATAGCATAATGGTTTGACTTATCAATCAGTGTTTTAATGTTATGAAAAGGCATGTAAGGTATTTGTTAACTGTTGTATTCATTTCCTAGACTTCGGCTGTTACATCAAGTTTTACTATATCCTTTCCTAGTTGTTGGTGTTTTGCTTCCTAATTAGTTTCTCAGGTGGGTTGATTTCGGCGCCCGGCGCGGTGCCCTGGCCTGAGGTTAGATGCTGGTGAAAAGCTGTTCGCAGTCTAAGACCTCAGTCAGAAGCAAATGCCTGGCTCCTGCTGGTTGGGCAGCAGGATTGGCAGAATGCTGTCCCTCTCCAGGGCGCCTGCAGGTTTGTTTGGCATCTGACTGCAAGGAACAAGGGGCGACCCAGCCTAGGAGGAAGCGAAGTCCTGATTGACGTCATAATATGACCGCGCTCCATTTGGAGTGTCATTGGGAATGCTCAGGGTAGGAATAGGGTGGGTCGGTATTTGAGACGAAGTACATGATACAAAAAAGTGAAATCGGCAGTTCTTTCAAATGTTTCAGCAATTCAGTAACTACAAGGTTTTTTTTAACTTCTTCAGGAGAATAAATTTCAAATTTGAGTTCTTGGGTGTCGGAAATGGTAGTTTTTGTTTTTAATGAATGTTGCTTGACCCCCTTCCCAATAAAAGTCACTCAACTACTCTGATAATCCTAAATATTGGGATAATACTTCTCTAAGTTTCTCCGTGGCACATGCTTCACGAGTCCCTAGAAGATCGCACCCCAGCAAATGCTGCTGCTCCTCCTTTGCACCTGAGGCGGGCGAGCGTGAGGCCCGGCAGATACCGGAGCAGGCGAGCCGTGTGCCCCGCATTGGTGGCTGCACAGGCCGGTCTCCTGCAGCTCTCCTGCTCTCCCGTTTGCGCTGGGCGTAGCCAGCTCCCGGGAAACCCAGTGCTGCGCTGAGAGCTTTCCGTGGGGTGACCTGAGGGACGAGAATCCCTGGGGCCGTCTCTCTTTTAGACTTCTTGTTGTTGTTTCATTCTTCTCAACACAATACTAGACGTCCAATCAGCACGTCACTATAAACTCTCAGTTTAGAAAGTGAAATAGAATAATCAGATAATTTTCATAAAACATTGATCAGATTTTTTTAGCTCAATCATAAGGATGATAATTGTATAGTATGTTTCTCTAAATAAACTCACAATAATCAGTGTATTTTTATGGCCATTTCAGTATATATGGCTTAGTTCCTGCTTCAGAAATATGAGACTAATTGTACAGGGAAAATAAGGTGCACAAAGAGACAACTGCCTGCTAAGCATTAAGTGTTAGAGCATTTTAGAAATAAACACTCAGTTTAGACAAGGGGCAGATGGACCTCAATCTGGGGCAGTTTTGCTGGGCCTCCCAGAGAGGATGGTGTTTTTGGGGCATTAAAGACGGGAGGGAATTCCCTAAGCAGAGATTGGTGTCGAAAGGCATGCCAAACAAGGAGCAGTGTGAGTGAGGAGGGAAGGGGGCGTGAGGGAGATGGTATATAGACTGAAATTAAAGACACAAGGGATTGCTCCTGAGAGTCCACAGAGAGAAGGGCCTGGATCTGCCAGGCTGAGGACGGTACTTTTAACTTACAGGCATTCGTGAGTGGCAGGGAACAAGATGGAAGTTTCATTTTAGGGAAATTGATCTAAAGAGAATTTTCAGGATACATCAGATAAGACAAGCCTAGAAGTTGAGACCAGTTAGGAAGCAGTTTTAGAAGCCCATGCCTACGGAGATAGCATGAACACAACGATGGCAGGGAGAATGAAGGAGGCCAAGGCGAGGAGAGACCGAAACACCTGCTGAGAGACAGGAAGAGTGGGAAGGGTGACCTGCCCCGGAGAGACGAGCAGTAGGCCGCCTGCCTGGGTGTAGCGAGCCGGTGGGAGGCCTCGGAAGGGCAGCGGGTGGCTGGTGGGCTTCAAGGGTGCTGACCACGGAGGTACGGGGTGGACGCCAGCTTGTTGAAGAAACTTGAGAAATGGAGTTGAAAGGGAGGGGAGAAGTCGGACATTGAGTAGAGGGAACCAGTTAAATAATTTTTTTTCCTACAAAGGAAAAGACTCAGATTTGATAGCAGAGCTGGGGCCATTGAGAGGAGAGGAAATATAGATTAGGCCCTGAAGAGGAGGTCAGAGTGGGTGTGCCTGTGGGCGGGAGGAGGCCTCTTCCTGAGCCTGGATAGAAGAGTAACTGGAGGGGTAGTGCAGGGGGAGTGATGTGGGAGCCACTCTAGCTCACTTTATTGACCTAAGGTCGAAAGTGGTCATTTGGCAAGGTGGTGATGAAGGCAGGCACAGAGAAAATTTGGAGTGGCTTAGGAATTTTAAAAATTGAAAAAACAGAAAAAGCAAGTGACTCGGTTGCCAGCAGCTAAGAAGTGGACCGTCAGTCACTTTGCAAGTGTGCAGATGGAGAAGGCAGGTCCAGGAGGCTTCCCGCCGGGAGCTTGGCCCAGCGCGGGCGAGAGCGCTCAGCAGCGCAGTCCGTCCACAGGCTGCGGGTGGCGCTCTCCCCTGGGTTCCAGGGAGCCTTGCCATTTAGAAGACGGCTTCTCAAGATCCCCTCCGCAAGGGCCTCCTCGTAAACTAAGGCAAGGACTTGCCTTGCACTGTGCTCCCCTGTGCCCTTACAGCACGTGTCCTCAGCACGTCATTGTGGCAGGGGTGGCAGTCACCAAGAGCTGCTTGAAACAGGTGTAACAAACAGACGCAGTTTATTGCTGCTGTTGATCTCTTTATCGTGGCTAGTGAACCATGCCTTAGGTAGACAGCGTTGAATGGCACTAACCAGAATGTGGTAAACTCCCGGGTTCTTCTTTTGCAGTCCAAACCAAGTGGCAGAAAAGGTGGCCTCCAGGATCGCCGAGGGCTTCAGCGACACCGCTCTCATCATGGTGAGTCCCTCCCGGCTGCCTATCATGTTCTCTGTTTACAGGATGGCCACGGAGCATTCTCTTGCCAGCGGGGTACTGTACTGTATAAGCCATCTTCCTTTTTGTGGACACTTCATCAGACCGTGGGCGTGTCGTGCAGTCTTCTCCCACCTGCAGACTGAAAATTGCTGAGTCACAGGCCGTGGTGTGCGTGCCACTGCAGCCACGTGTGCACAGAGCACGTGGATCTCCAAAAGGGCGAGTCGTTCAAGTTCAGCAGCTCTCAAAGTGGGGTCCCCATGTCAGCAACATCACCTGGGAGCCTGTTGGAACTAGAGATGCTCAGGGCTCAGCAGTCTGTTTTAATAAGCTTCCTGGTGGTTCTGATGAGGCTCACGTGTGAGAACCGTGGACTAAGAATGGCCAGCAAGCCTGTAGGGAGGAAGGAAGGGTCAGGTAGATGGCAGCTGACCTCACGAGCCTTGTTAGGTCCTCCCAGTTCAGACAGAATGCTAACAGAGAGGGAAGAAGTCATGTTTGGAAGCTCCGCCTTTGTAAGAAAACAGTGAAGTACTTAGTTTTTATCCTGCGTAACACACGGTTTGCCTTAGGCTGCACTCGTCTGTGTCAGATTTGCAGCATCAGCACACTGCAAGGTGGTGCCTAAGGACTTCCAGAAAGGTGCTGGCTGTTGGCTTTTTGTTAGCTCTGTTCACAAGCGTGTCCTTTGTCCCATGCGCAGGTGGACAACACTAAGTTTACGATGGACTGCGTGGTACCTACAATCCACGTGTACGAACACCACGAAAACAAATGGCGGTGCAGGGACCCACACCAGTGAGTGCCGTGTTCTCAGAATCACCTGTGTGCAGTGTGTGTGAGGCTGTTCATGGTCACCCAGCTCCCACAGGAAGGCAGACCCCAACCTTCTGTGTTTCTAAGTTAGCATATTCTCCAGAGGAGTGTACAAACCTCACAGAAGTCATGCGTATTGCTCAGCTGCTCAGGACTGAGGCCTGCAGTGCTTCCGAGCAGTAGAGACAACCTGAGAGTTACTCAAGGGCCTTCCCACCCCACCCCAGGGCTCCTCTCCCCAACCACACCCTCCTTCCCGGCGTTTGGTTTGATTTAGTTTATTTGTAATCACTTAGAAAGCATTAGTCAGTCATCTCCCAGCTTTTTCAGAATCTCATTTGGAGGGTGTCTCTTTCATTTCGTAAACATGTTTTACATTCTTTATGTGCATCTTCGTGTCCTTGAAATTTACGTGTTTGCTGGCATTCATTATTCTCCTTTATACCACTGTGCGCGTGGCTGGGTTTCTGTTTACTCTGTTGAAAAGCTACTTGTTGTCGCTGAGGTTGATTTCTCCTGTCTCACGTCGTAGTGATTACTGTGAAGACTGGCCTGAGGCCCAGAGGATCTCAGCGTCACTCCTGGACAGCCGATCCTACGAGACCCTCGTGGATTTCGATAACCACCTGGATGACATCCGCAATGACTGGACGAATCCAGAGATCAATAAAGCTGTTTTGCACCTGTGTTAGGGAGGGACCTCAGTGACTGGTGTCTGGGCATTTCCGCTACACTGAAGAAGAATAGCTATTTTTAAATGTAAATAAGATATCTCATAGCCTGTATGGAAAGCTGACAGTTTTTGGAAGTGGCATGTGCTTGAAAGAGGGCAGAATGTCCCGTCAGTCGTCTTTTTAACACAGAGTCTAGAAGAGGTGCAGACTGTCCAGGCTGACCCCCTGTGGAGGCTTCCCAGTTGTATGTTGGCTATCAGCCTCCAAATCAAAGGTGTTTCTGCTTGTCCAAGATGGTTCCTATTAAACAGTTTGACCTAACCTTTTATAATCTGCAGAGGATACTTTTTAAGGCTTATAAACGATCTTAAAAAAAAAAAGCCCACATCTTATACCTGAATGAGAGTGTCTGTGAGTTTTCATCCTGTTTGAGTTACTGTCTTCCTGTCCTAGGACTGGGCAGGCGTGTGGCGTGCTGGTGCCCAGCGCGGCCTGAACGCCTGTGCATCGGCCTTCCACCGTCGGGAGGCTGCAAACTGCACTGCCCTCACCATGTCAGGCCCACAGAGCAGCCACGGCTCAACACAGCGGGGTACCACCACTGCTGCCTGGGCAACCGTCATCCTTCAGGGTAGAAACAACGTCGTCGGTGATGGGAGCTTGGATGGGAGCACAGTGTAGTCTTCCCAGTCAGCCAGAAAGCCTGTAACCTGCAGGGTCAGAAAGGGGAAATGGAGCTGTGCTAAGATGACCTTAAAGCGGCAAGAGTCGGTCCTAACTCCCAAATGACTTACATGATGGTCCAGATGGTTCTAGTCTGTCTGTGTCTTCAAAATAATTGTTTATTTTGTATTTGAAGCAACAAAAGCAAAACAAAACTTAGACTCCTTGAGTCCTGCAGAGCGCTATCAATTTTTTTTATTGAGTTCATAATAGTTTACATCACTGTGAGGTTTCGGTTGTACGTTATTTCTTGACTGTCACCACATGAGTGCTCCCCTTCACCCCCACTGCCCCCCCACCCCCTTCCCCCGGTAAGCACAGAACTGTTTTCTTTGTCCCGGTACTTGTTTCTGTGCCACGTATGAGTGAAGTCACCTGGGGATTGCCTTTCTCAGACTGAGAGCGCCATCATTTTTCTGCTTGGAACGTTTGGCCAGGCTTTGAGCCCAATCATAGGAGATTGGTGGGGAAGCTTTATGATAGCATTGCATTTTTCTTTTTCATAGGAATTATTTCAAGCAGAGTTCAGAGAACCGTACCTTTCCTCTGTCTTGTTTTTGACTACATGAAGGAAATTTGTAACAATTGGAGTGATCCATTGAAAAGGCTTATGACACAGCGTTCATCATCTTCTCTTAACAAGTAGGAAAACATTGCAGACGTTGCTTCCAATAGATGTGCTGTGCTGGACCCACAGATCCTCTCTTCCCTGTTCTTCAGACACCTCTGCCTCTCCCCCTTCGCGTTGTAAGCTGACGTAGTTTCACGTGAGGAAGCAAACGAAGGATGGAGCATCAGTGCGCCTTCTCGCTCACTCTCCCACCTCCGTGCCGGGCCCTCACAGCTGGAGTGCAGTGCGCAGTCTCGTTCCAGACGGGTTTGTGTTTGTTTCAAAAAGGGAGAAGAATCACCTCCAGCACGTAGAGAGTCTTGTTTTTACTCATTTTCACTTCTTTGTGGGGTTCTCATGCTGGATTCTCCCACCAGCTTCCTGGGAATGTGTGCCATCCTCCAGTTTCAGCCTAGAGCCAAGTTTTTTTTCATGGCTGCCACAGGCTTACGTTTTCAGAAGAAAGGCTATGAAATACTTTGAAGGGAAGAGTATATTTGTGAAAAAACAAAAAAAGATTTCCAAAGTGCAGATGCTTGCTCCTGCATCCTTGTAAAAACAGCAGAAGCCTCAGCTGAGCCCCCGGCCCTGTGCCGGGCCCCGTCTCCCTGGCCCTGAGGACAGGCCTCATTTTTCCCCGCCCGGGATAAAAGTCAGAACCATTCTGTCAGACAGCCACCTGAAATGTGTGCGCGCACTGCCTTTTTATAGACAAGACTTAAAGGAGCAGCACTGAGTATGTTTGTACTTTGAAAAACTCTGTCCATCCAAACATTAAGAAATTCTTAAATCTGACGGGATTGGAGGAGAGGGTATGTGTGGGGGGGGGGAATCTCCATCCCTTAGAGCAGCCACATGCTTAAAATCACCCTGCTGGACGTTTTTCTCTCTTCCGTAGCATCCAACCTTGACAAGTTGAGTAGGACAAATAAATTATTAATTTATATAAAAACATCATTTTCCGTTTCTAACCATGGTTGCCTTTAAGACCTGAGGATACTAAACGTGGAAGAGTAGGCAGGAACTTCACAAATAACGAAAAGCACTGTGCTTGCTAAGGAAAACCGATGTTGCTAATTCTAATGAAATTAGATTTAGAACAGAAAACAACTTAGAAATCTTGAGTAATTTACATTTGCAAGTCAATTTTCCAGGGGTCCGGTGTTTTTAAGCCGCCTCAGTGTAAAAAGTCCTTATATAATTAGCTTTAATAGCTTATTTTTCTGATTGATGTACTTGGAAAACCTATTGTTCCTGCATAAAGTAATTCTCAGCTTTTCTGACCTACCTTTTTTGTTTTGCCTTTGAAAGAAAAATATTTGCTTCCAAAACTGCCCCTTTGTAGCATTATATCTGTCTTACATAGTAGCTGGTTTATGACATCATGGTAAGTGGAAGCAAGAAGAATAGCATGGCATTAATCTTTATACCCTGTGGACATTCTTAGCAATGTTAGTGAAGAGAGCCGAATTTAAAAATAGACTTCCGTTTTACTAATTGACATTTCTTAAGGCTTTCCATCAGCTCGGTGCCTCTTAAGCAGTGGTGCTTTGCTGTAGTAGAAGGCAGGCCTGAATGTCAGCTTGTGCTCCCTGCCAGCTCGCAGGTAGGTAGTGTTCATCTGACCTCCTTTCCATGCTCTTCAGAACCCAGGGGATACCCAAATATTTTTATCCTCATAATGTTGATTCGTTACTCCTTAAAATGCTTAAGATGGCCTTGAATGGGATGCAAAATCTGATCACTTGCTGTTTCTTAGAAATAAATTGCCAAGAATTGTGTTCTCCGTGGTCTTTTGCTTTCAAAGTAGTGTGACAAGTGCCAGTGCAGCACCCGCTTGAATCTGACTGGAGGGAACTTTTGGCTCAAACTAGCGTTGGCTTGTAAAGCAGAATAGCATCCTATGTGTAGTGCTGTCTGAAAAACGTGCCAGAGACCATCAATAAATCTGTAAATAATTGCATTTCAGAGGATCTGTGAAGTTCTGCGGGCAAGGCTCCTGGCCTGGCACAGTCCATGGTAGTTGAGTCTGCCCCAAGGCAGGACTCGTCGGGTCCACCGAGGGCCCTGGGTGCTCCGAGGGCCTGAGGATGAAGTGGAGCCCAAGGTGGACTGGACTTGGTGCCCTCCAGGTCCTCTTCTCCGTGTGTATCGTATTACCAAGGAAGAGCTGATCATCTCTCAGAGCTGGGTGTTCTCAGAGTCTTCCTGTCGCCTCCAGCAGCGCCCCATCCCCACTCTTAGATGACCCCAAAACACTGCAGTGCTGCCAGCCCATAGGAGGAGGTGTAGTGGTGATTGAGAGTGCCAGGTGAGAATCCCGCTTTGCCGCGTCCTGGTTCTGTGTCCTGGTAGGAGGTACTATCTAGTTAGTGTGTTGCCGTGGGCAAGATACCTCTCCTGTCTCGTCTGAAAAAGGAGGGTGATGACACCTACTTGCGGGACTGTCATGAAGACAGGAGGGAATAATGTGTGGCCAGCACTTAGAATGTGTTGGGACTACGCCGAACAAAGTTCTTAACTGCTAATGTTTTAACAATTCTAGAACATACTATCAGCCAGACTAACCCCCAAGGTAAAGGAGTACTTAGTCCTCTCCTGAGAAAGAACCCAATGCACACTCATAGTTGAGTGAACGTTTACCGAATGAGTGAGTGAGTGAATAAAACCATTCGGACGTTTCTTTAACCCATTCCTTTACATTTGCCTTCCCAGCACCCTGTGACGTTCCAGGGCGTTATCATCTGCACTTTACAGATGGGGGAACCAAGGCCCAGACTATGGAAGTCACTGCCCGAGGACCCACACAAATCAGACGGAAGGTGAGGCAAGGGCCTCGGGCACAGCCCCTCTCCTGGAGGACAAGGAGTAAAGCCTTCCTCCTCTCTCCACGCTGCTCCCCACCCCAGTTTTAATACATTTTCTTCCTTACTACAGTGTCTGTGTGTTCGTGGGAGAAAGTCAAAAGGAAACCAAAAGTTTCTCCATTGCCCAGTTCCCTGGCCCCCAGACAGGCAACATAGGAAGCGGGCAAGTCCACGAGGCTCTGTGGCCTGGGTGCTGTGAAACAAGGAACGGGCAAGAATGGGCCTCCATCTGAGGAGCTCACAGCCCGATGGAAGAGGGAAAGGGCATCATTACCAATCAGAGTAGAATAGAGAGTGTGTGCAGATTCCTGGGCTCAGAGGCCCTGAGAATTCAAGTTCACTGAGGTTCTGGGCCCAAAAGTTGGCATTTTAACAAGTAGATTCAGGCCTCACTTGTAAAAACTCTGATCTCTGACCAAAACTCGTGCTTTGCTATGAAGAATTTAAGATCCACAGGAATGAAGCAATCTGCCCAAAGGCACGCATTCAGCCTAGGCTGACCCCTGTGAAATCGCTGCTTCTGTAGGTCAACCACTCAAACACCACAATTCCGTAGGGTTCAACCCAACAGAATTCAGGTCTCCAGAGAAGCTCTCTCTCAGTCTCAGCAGGAGGCCCTTTGACCTTTTTCTTTTTTAATTTTTTTCCCCCCCCCCCCCCGAGGAAGTTTAGCCCGGAGCTAACTACTGCCAGTCCTCCTCTTTTTGCTGAGGAAGCCTGGCCCTGAGCTAACATTGTGCCCATCTTTCTCTACTTTATATGTGGGACGCCTACCACAGTATGGTGTGCCAAGCGGTGCCATGTCCACACCCTGGATCCGAACCGGCGAACCCCAGGCTGCCGAGAAGCAGAACGTGCGAACTTAACCTAACCGCTGCACCACTGGGCCGGCCCCTCCTTTTTCTTGTTTAAAATGTACTGGGGGGCCACCCTGTGGCTGAGTGGTTAAGTTTGCACACTGCTTTAGCAGCCCGAGGTTCACTGGTTTGGATCCTGGGCACGGACCTACACACCGCTTACCAAGCCATGCTGTGGCAGCATCCCACACAGAGGAACTAGAATGACTTACAACGAGGATACACAACTATGTCCTGGGGCTTTGGTGAGGAAAAAAAGAGGAAGATTGGCAACAGGTGTTAGCTCAGGGCCTATCTTCCTCACAAAAAAAGCATACTTTAAAATATATATATATATATATATATATATATTGCACATGGAATGCATGAAGGTGTTCTTGCTTAACATGTGAGCAACACAAAGCAGACAGGTGGACGCCAGACTCCCAGCGTTTGAACAGGCTCACGGCCCCAGCTAGACCCCGGGCTGCAGAGCATGCACAATGCTTTCCACCTGTTCTGCCTCCCACGTGCCTTACTCGTAGGAAGACCAGATAGCATCTTTAGTTTTTAAAGTTGAATCTTGAATCTGTCGTGTACCTTCCACTTCCAGGAAAGAGCTTTGTAGCAAGAGCTCCCCATCCAGCCGTCTCATGTCCCAAGGGCCCTGTCCTCAGCCCTGTGCACGCAGGATGTGCCCCCAGAGACAGGCTGTTGATCACGTCCAACAAAAAAAGGTGCAAACGGAAAAAGCAAAATAATCTGAACTCTCCCCATTTGCCAAATATCCTTCTAATCATCTCTCCCCTAAAGCTTGGAATTCTTTATTTTTGAATTCTGAAGTCTTAGATTTAAATTTGTAGAAAGAAATGTACTGTGAAACACCTCTATTTATAAAATTATAATTCCTATTTTCTGGATTAAACCCTTCATTTCCAGAACCATTAAGTTTCTCCGTTATATTCATTTCCTAAATTCTCTGTATTCCCATCTCAGCCATATTTGGAAAGTTTTTTTTTTAAACAAAACTTATTTATTGATATATAACACGTAAGCAGAGAAGAATACAAATCACGAGGGTGTAGCTCAGCGAATTCTCACAACGTGAACCAAGTGGACAGGCTCCCATAACCACACCAAGTTCAAGATAGAGAATCCGGGAACACCACCGGCACCCCGGTGCCGCTTCAGCCCCCAGCCCTGGATTGGTCCTGCCTGGTTTTCAAGCTTTATATAAATGCAGGTATACAGTGTGTCTTCTGATTGTGTGTGAGGTTCGTGCATGTTGTGTGTAGCGATTTTCCATTCCTCGTCATTGCTGTGTGTCATTTCGTTGTGTCAGCTACCCCAGCCTGTCCATTTCAATGTTGATGGACACTTGGGTTCTTTCCAGATTGGGGCTGATACGGATAGTGCTGCAGTTAACATTCTTGTATGTGCCTTTTCGCGCACATATGTACACGTTTCCTTCAGGGTTGTATGTAGAAGCGAACCTGTTGGGGGTGAATATATTCACCTTTTTATGATGTATTGCCAGTCAAACCAGCTGGTGAACATCCCACCCACAGTATGTGAGCGCTCTGGTTTCTCCATTTCTTCACCAACGCTTTGTGTCATCAATCTTTTTAATTTTGATGGTGTGTAGTGGTATCTTGAGGATTATTAGTCTGAATAGGAAGAGTAAAACATATATCAGAAGCTTCCAGAAAATATATATATATATATATATATATATAGCTTCCAGAAAATAACAGGAGAATATTCTCATGACTTTGGGCCTGGCAAAGATTTTTAAACAGGACACAAAGAGGGGCCGGCCCCGTGGCTGAGTGATTAAGTTCACGCGCTCTGCTTTGGCGGCCGAGGGTTTCACCGGTTCGAATCCTGGGCGTGGACATGGCACCGCTCATCAAGCCACGCAGAGGTGGCATCCCACATGCCACAACTAGAAGGACCCACAACTAAAAATACACAACTTGATACCAGGGGGCTTTGGGAGAAGAACGAAAAATAAAATCTTTAAAAAAAAAAAAGGACACACAGAAATGATCAATGGTACTACATTAAAATCAAGAGCTTTTGTTCATTAAAAAACACAATTAGGACAGTGAAAAGGGAAGTCGCAGAGTGGGAGACGATATTTATAATACAATTAGCCAACAAAAGACTTCTGTCCAATGCATCTATCCAAATATGTTAAAAATGACCAGCCAATTTTGTTTAAAAGGCAGACAACCCAGTCGATCAGGCACTTCCCAAAAGAAGGTCTCCAGATGGCCAATAAGCATCTGAAAATGTGCTCAACTAATGTCATCAAGGAGAAGCAAGTTGAAAGTATGAGAGTCCATCTTGTTATGGGAAGAAAATGTCAGGAAGCACAATCCTCGATGTGCGCACACTTCAAATATCCTGGCTACCCGGAACAATTCACGAACCGCGGCTCAATGTCAGATGCATCCAGAGAAAGCACAGCCCCCACAGTTCCCTGGTGCTGGAACAGGGCGTTCTCAGACTCTCGGCTTTAATACCTGGCCGAGGCGAAGAGAGAGCAGCAACTCTTGGCTTGAGGACCTCAGCGGTGGGCTTCTCCTGGCCTCCTTAGGCTGTTTCCATCTGCAAGACTTTAAGGAGGGCTGCTATCGATGTCCCCTGCCACCTCCACCATGCTGGCCTCCCACCTGGCCTGGCCCTGCAGCTCAGAGCTAAAGCCTCCAGAGTGGAATTGTTCTGCTAATCACCTATAATACCTGGAATTTAGTCAGCACCTGCCTTCTGAGGAGCTCAAAGCCATTTGCAGATCCTGCTGATAAAATGGTGGCCCCCTGCAGCCAGCTAAGCTCTCTGCTAAATTACTTCTGTGCCAAGAGGCAGTTCTCGAAAGGCTCCTCAGCTGTCCCGGAGACCTCGCAGGCCTTTATGAGCAGGCTCTGCAAGGCTGGGGCCCTGGGAGAAGGGCACTGTGCGTCCAGGCCTCGTCCGGGAGGGAGGGTGTTCTCCATAATTACAGGAGTGCAGTCATCCACGTGGGCTGGTGCACCTGCAGATGCAGCCACAGGCCACTGGCTTCTGGGCAGAGGGAAACCGAGGCAGGACTGAGCCTAGGCAAGGGAGGCAGGCTGGAAGCAGAGAAGAAAGGAGTGCATTTTGGTATGGGGACCAATGGAGTAAAGCAGATGGAGAGAAACCGGGACCAAAGCAAGTTAGGCCTTACCTGAATAGTGTTCTGTTTTCATCAAGAGGTCGTTGGCTCCCTTCCCAAACGTGTCTCCCAGGCAGCCCACCGCTGGGAGAAGCCTCATGAGGGCACCGCCCCAGACACTCTTCTGTGGACCCCTCCCTCCCCTGCGCCTGCTGGAAGATCGGGGGTGGGTGCTGGGAGCTCCCCCCATCCCCCACCGCTGCTCGTTTGCAGCCTCTAACCCAGCTATCCTTCCATGGTTCAGCCCTTTGGACACTGTGTTTGGGGCAGTAGAAGGCACAGAGAAGAATGACCCACAGGCCCTGCCAACTGGCTCTTCAGTGTAATGAATGCCAGAACAGGCTCGCAAACAGGAAGGTGCTGGAGTTCTAGGTGAAACGCCTACGGGGGTTCCCTGGGGAGGAGGGAAGCCTCCAGCAGAGAGAAGCATCCTGGGCGGGCTTCCCTCCTGAGCATCAGGGAGACGGAACAGCCAGGACTCGAGTGGCAGGGCATGACCAGCCCCTGGAAGTTCGAGTGGGCCTGTGCTGTGCCCCGCTGGTTCCCTGCAGCTCCACGGTGGAGCAGGGGTTGGGTGGTGGAAGAGCCTGGCAGCGGGTTCGAGAACCGTCAGCCCCAGGCGTTGGGCCAGGGTTTCAGCTGACGTGTGTGTCGTTTCTGTTCCCACCTCTGATGTCTCACGTACCTGAATGTCCAGACCAGGCAGGGCCCCCGTGTCAGATGTGGTGGGTGCTGCCTGCACGGGCTCCACAGGGCAGGCGACCGTTTAGGAAGGGAAGGGGTATCCGAGTGAATCAAGGAAAAGGAAGTGTCCCTTTGTGCCAGATGTCCCTCCTCTGTGCCGGTGACCAAGTCTTCCCGTGTTAAGAGAAAGTTCGGGATTTGAGAACACACCCCTCCCTCCCTCCCACCAGGCCGAATATCTCTTGTGAAACTGCCAGCAAAGGTTCCAGCTTGCTGAACCACATGGGGGGCACCTGTCAAAAGTAGACCCCCAGACCCCCGGAAACACGCTGCAGGGAAAACGCGCATCTCTGACGGGCTCCTCTCACAGAGCCGGGCTTGGTGTCTCGTGCTCTGGTTTATTGGGGTGGGAGACTGAAGGTGTCCGACTAAGCCTGCAGCTGAATAAATCTTGTCCCTTATTGTCCCTGCTCTGCAGGGAGCTGTCAGCTGGGGCAAGACCTCCCCCCACCCCAGACGGTCCAGCCGTGACTGTCCAGTTTGCTGAGTCACCGGGGAAGGAGCACCACGGGCTGACAACTGGGTGCCGGGTCCCACCGCATCACAGCTCGCCTCTCCACCCCCAGGGGGACGGCTTCGCCAGGCTCCCTCAACTAGGATTCGCTATCCACCTCCCCCAGCCTCCGCCCCTCCCAGGGCCAGGAGAACCACAATTTCAGTTTCGTGGTGGCACACTTAGATTTCACCAGCCAGAAGCTTCCAGTGCCCTGGGGCAGGCAAAGCTTCCCCAGTCAATCAAAGAAGAGGAGGTGAGGCCACAGGGCCTTTCCCGGGGACATGGCCCACCCAGATGGACAGGCCTGACCACCTACCAACCCAGGCTCTGGCAGGATAGGCAACCCCGGCACTGCGGGGCCTCCTTCCTCCAGGCGTGCCCCTGGCCAGGGAGTGTGGGCAGTCACCAATTAGCAAGTTGGGTGGGTTGGCCAGGCCGACAGTGATGCTCAAGCTTAGCCCCAAGCTGCTGGCCCGGGGCTCCGGGGCAGGGACTTGACTCCTGGCTGAGGGTGGGTGCCCTCCGCCACAGGACTGAAGAGGCTGAGCTTAGAGGTGGGCAGTCCTTTCTGGCCTTAGCTGGTGCAGGTGACAGCCCACCCTCACTGCACCCTGCCCACTTAAGCAGAGGACCAAGAGGAGCAGCTGGGCTGGGCTGGAGCTGGGAATGTCCTGCGTGCCCCGATGCATGTGGTGACCACAGAACTGTAGAAATCAGGACAAGTCTGGCAAAACTGCCACCATGGCCATTTCCCTCCCGGCTCCCAGCTGCACCCTGGGGCTCCCTCGCTTAGACAGGAGCCTCCAGCTCCTGTCCCTTAGAACTGCCCTGTTATAGCACAGTGGCGTGGACATCCGCGGTGGTCAGAGCAGTGATAAAGGGCAGAGGCCGGGCTGGCCATGGAGGCAGCGGGACACAGAGTTCTGCTCCCTCTCAGCCTGATCCGCTACAGAAGCCGAGCCTTGGGCTTCTCCCCCTCGGGGGACAGCTGCATTTCTCGGCATGGGTGTGGGGTTTTGGGCTCTGGCCAGCCCAGAACACGCCGGGACCCCTGCGCCGGACTCCACTTCCTCCGCCTCCCAGGCTCCACGCCAGCTTTAATTCCAGGAACATTCCTCACTCCTGAGGGGATCGGAGTTGAGCCTTTTAACGATGCTTTCATTTGACCCCAAAAGGCCCGGAAGCTGAGTTGCAGCCTGGGGACATGCTGGGAAGAGGCAGTCTGCCCTCTGCCTTGGTGAGCCTCATCTTCCCCTCCCAGAACTGGTGTCGGTGAATGGTTCGGGTGGGTTCCACGGGTCTGAGTGAAACTTGCCGTGCCTGACTCAGTTCTTATCAGCCCCAGGCCAGGATCAGGGTTGCTTTCTTGCCCCGGGGCTGCCTGTCTGGCATCTGACGTGGGCTTCGCTGGAGCACAACCCCTCCCCCCACCATTGTGATGGGCGCCCCCATCCTGCTGTGCTCTGGGGGCTGCTCTCTGCTGTTCCTCCTTGAAATCCCGCCTGCTCAGAGAGCCGAGGTCACAGATGGCCTGTTCACAAGGAGGGTCACACAAGAGAACACCAGAGACTGGAAACCTCCATCCCAGTAAACCCAGCTGGGTGACCAGCCATGCCTGGCACACCCACACTCACAGAACTCACTGGGTCAAGAGGAAGCTCACCCTGGTTCGGATTGCCAGAAATTTCCCCTTCTGCTATACATAAACCATTTCCTGAAAGTCCCTCCACTGACCTTAGTGTCATCCCATAGGCCCCCCCCCGACAAGAATCTCACAGCCGCCAAGGAGAGCCTTTTGGAAATGGGCACGTCCTCCCTCTCTTTCCTCCTCCCCATTGTGGTTTGGATTCCCTTCGCCACGTGGGATTCTGTCTTCTGCGTGGGTTCCGGTTGGTCCATCCCTCTAACCTCGAGGCCAGAAAGTGGGGACGTGAGCCGGGGATTAATGGCACAGAGTAAGCTTCCGAAAGCCACGAGGGCAATTGGAAGGCCTGAGCTTAAAGATAATTTCCCTTCTCTGCAAAGACCAGGCAATTAGTCTGAATGGGCAGAGTCAGAGGAGAGCCGGGCCAGGAGAGGACAGGGAGCAGCACAGCCCAGATGGCCACCCCAGAAGAGCGAGCAAGTGTCCCCAGCCTGAGACGCAAGGCGGCCACTGATCTCTTCTCCTAGAGGTAAGGGGGGGCAGCCTGGTCCCCCTGCTGTCTTCAGACCTGTCCAAGGCTTGCTCAGGAGCCCTCTCTCTCGGTCCTTTCCCTTCAGCTTCTCTCAGTATTTAACACCACCTTCCGTGTGCCCACCCTGTGCCAAACCCTTTCCTCTACCTCTTCCCCTGAATTTTTTAAACTGTATCTTTATCTTCTTAGAGCAGAAGTCATATACACTCCTGGGTTTTTTTAATGTAAAGATTATAGAAGTTAATACTAGAGAAAGAAATGCCGGAGCTTCTCCCCACACTGCACCAAACCACACTTCAGTGTGAGCCGTTCCGATTTAAATCACATGAGATATTGAAATTAAATGGCATGTGGAAAGGAAGTTCGTTTTCTTCCCTGTCGGCTGGCAGTGCCCGGGGGAGACGGCGTTCACCTGGGGCACCATCCGTTTGCTGGGAGAGTGGAGCCCGCTGCCCAGGAGAGAGTTTCTGAGAGTTTGGGTTTTGTCTTTAGGGCTGCAGGGAGCCGCAACCCCCTTCACTCCCCAGCTAAGGCAGCCGGAGGCTTCCAGGGAGGTGAGCTGCTCTCCGGGGTCCTGGGACAGCTTGTGGGTGGATCTAGGACTCAGAATCCCCCCTTTCATTGCAGACTCCCACCCTGTGGAATATTTTTATAGCTGGGAGACATAAAGATGGGACTACTGGTGGCAATGTCCTCAGCAGCATTTAATAAGCTGATTGAACATGAGGTTCCTGGGGGCCCCTCAAGGTCACTGAGCACCACTTTGGTCTTCCAGAAAGGCTTGTCCATGCCGAGAGAGGGGCTGACACCACGGCTCGGCCGGGAGCCGTCCACAGCCAGAGTGGGCACCACCTGCCTCTCCAGGTACCAGCCGGGGCCCCGAGCGCTGGCACCTACAGACTTGAAAAACAATTTCCCGCTCTGGAAAAGGAAAGAGCACCAGCACGATTAGAGGCAGTGTACGGAAGGGGGTAAAAAAGCCAGTTCTGAATCTGGCTGGCTGAGCTCAAATCCCGGTCCCACCACTGACCAGCTGGGCAACTTCCTTACCCACTCTGCCTCAGTGTCCACATCTATAAAATGGGTCTAAAGAGGCCTACCTTTCATACTTATTGTCATTGAGTCCGTTCACTCGTGTTGGGCTCATAGGAAGCCCTCATAAACATTCATGACTGTTAGTGACTCATGGCTTCTATTTCCAGACGCTGGCCATGAAAAAGCAGCCACCTTTCTTCTCCACATCAACCCACTTACGTAGGTACCATTATCCCGTCTCTCAGATGTGGAAGCGAAAGTGCAGAGAGGATAGATGACTTTCTCTAGGCCATTCATTAATTCATATCTTCAATTCAGAGGGGTTTGATTTTTGATTATGAAATATTTCAAGTATAGAAAATTACAGAGAATACCTGAACACACACTCATGAACCTAACATATATTAACCTTTTGTGGTATTTGCTGAATTTTTTAAGAGATGATATGTTGAGTTAAGACCCCCTTTGTCCTCCTCTCCCATCCTACCTTTTCTCTCCTCTTCCCAGAAGCAGCGACCCCTCTGAAGCTGGTGGGCATCCCTCCCAGATAGTCCTAGGGCGTTATTATGCACCTTTGTAGTTATCATGTATATTTATACACTGCTTTGTCTTTTTCAAAGTTCCGATCGATGTCATGCCGTACAATTTTGCTTTTCTCCCACTCGAGATGTTTTTGAGTACTTCCCATGAGGATGCTCATAGATCTAGTTCATTCACACTGGCTGCTGTGTGGTCCTCCACTGAATGAATAGGTCATGATAATCTGCCAGATTGTCTGTCATTCTTCTGACCAACGGTCAGAGCATTTCCAACTTTGCAAGTTTACATGCAGTGCTAGACGGAACACCCCAGGCCTGCCTCCTCATGCTCACGTGTGCGTGTTTCCTGGCACACAGACCCTTCAGTAGAGTGGCTGGGGAGCAGAGCACGAGCCTCCCCAGGTGCCCCCAAGTTGCCCTCCAAGAGTTACCCATTTCCACCCCACAAGCATGGAACAGCATTCTCAGCTCTCTGGCCAGGACTGGCACTTTCAGGTTTTCAGTCCGGTGGCCATGGAGTGGCATCTCCTCATGGTTCATTGGTTAAATGCTCGTCCTCATCTTCAGCTGGCCAGGCGCCGTGCGTGGCTGCCAAGTGACAATGCAAGGAGCAGAAACCCAGTCTCCTGAGCCCACTCAGGAGACTCTAGACAGGCCATCTCTGTTCTTGCATCCTGTGGCTCTTACCAAGCTCTGATTTACATAATCAGCTATTTACATGTCTGTCCCCGCACTGGGCAGTGATCCCCTCCATGACGGGTCTGGTGTTACTATTTTTTGCATCTTGAGATCTGTGCTGTCTGATACGGCAGCCAGCAGCCACGCGCGGCTCCTGAGGACTTGAAATGTGTCTGGTCCCATTCGAGGTGCGCTCTAGGTGTAAAATACACACCAGCTTTGGAAGACTTAGCAGGAAAAGAAGGAATGTAAACTATCGGATTAATAAATTTTATATTTATTACATGTTGAAATGATAATTTTTGGATAAATTAGGTCAAATGAAATATGCTATTAAAATGAGTTTTGCCTATTTCTTTTTCCTTTTTTAACAAGGCTACTAGGAAATCACAAATGGCACCTGTGGCTTGAATCAGATTTATATTGGATGGCACAGCCCTAGACTTTGCCAGGCTGATGCCTTGTGGCGGATGCCCTTGTGGTGGGGAGTTTGATGAATGAATGAGTGACCGACCAGACACTTGAGAACGGGAGAACCATGGTGTATGCTAGTCCCCTCTGGACCCACCCCTGGTCTTCTCAGACTGCACAGGGAGGCTGGGCCCTTTCATGAGAACCCTGACGCCCTCCCTTCCTCCTTTCTCCTCCTGCCCCTGAAGGAGCGAGGGAGTGGGCGAGGAAGCTGGCCACCTGTGCAGGGCAGACTTGCTATCTGCCGAGCCAGCCTTGCCCCGAGTAAGGCCTCAGGGAAAGCCCCACATTGACCAGGGGAACAACGTCCTGCAGGAAAGCTCAGGCCCCTTTGGAGTGTCGACACAAATAATCCATAACCAGTCTGTAAATCAAAATGAGGGTGAGTTTCCTACAAGCCAGATCTGAGGACTAGCGCAGGGCCTTCCTTCCCCAAGGAAGGAAACACACCTGAGAGGTGGGGTGGACAGAGTGCTTAGTACCCCAAAGAGCATGTATGACACATGATTGGAATGTCCCTTTTACGACAGTCACCAGACTGCCCTGCAGGCACAGCGACTGATGGACACAGCAGGGTGGCAGGTCTGCTGTCTTGAGCTGGGTGGTCACAGGGTGGGCGCAGCAATCAGTTCCCAGCCTAGGGAGAGATGCTTATCCTCAAGGAAACACCAATGTGGGGGAAGTTACATCTTTATCTGAAGGGCATTTGTTCTCATCTTTGGGACACAGCAAATGCTTAAAGCAGATACACAGTGCGTGCTCAACAGCCACAGCCACGTCAGGCCCTTTTGGAAAAACAAGGTCAGGCCGAATTAGGTTTACGTCAAATGGCTTCCTCATAGACTCCAATATGTCCTATTGCTTGCCCTTCGTTTATCAGGGGTCTGGTGAGCACCCTCAGCCCTCTCCCAGCCAATGCGTGTGACACCCCCACCCTGCTGGCATTGTCCCCTGTACGTTCCTCCAAAGCCCACAGGAAACCAGGACCACGCTGTAGAGGGCTGTGGGCCAGCCTCTCTGCCTGCCCAAGGCCTCACGGAAGAGAATGCCAAAGCTGCGCTCGGCCCCCGGGCGCGGCGCCCAGGCCCTGCACGCCACGGCGCCCGCTTTGATGTGAAGAAAGGTTAACTTTGAAGCTGCCAGTGGATCGGCCGAGCCAGGCGGGCCTTGAGAAAAGAGCTCTAAGCTTCTAGCTCACAGCTCTGCTGAGTGACCTCTGAGCAGATGGGGACCCCGGTCTGACGGTCAGGCAATTCCCCTCTCTTCCCAGAAGTCTTACCCATCTGGAATCTTTGGGGAGAAATATTTCACTTAAGTAGAAGTTTTGGGTAACTGAATTTTACTCCTTTTTTTTTTTTTTTTTTTTTTTGAGGAAGAGTAGCCCTGAGCTAACATCTGCTGCCAATCCTCCTCTTTTTGCTGAGGAAGACTGGCCCTGAGCTAACATCCGTGCCCATCTTCCTCTACTTTATACATGGGATGCCTACCACAGCATGACGTGCCAAGCAGTGCCATGCTGCACCCGGGATCCGAACCGGCAAACCCCGGGCCACCGAAGCAGAACGTGCAAACTTAACCACTGTGCCACCGGGCTGGCCCCATGAGTTTTACTCCTTTAGGCACAATGCTTAAACATATTTTAATGGTTTTAGGTGGGAAATGTTTAACAATGGCAATTATCCTTTTCTCTGACAAATGTGACCATTAGGTACGAGGGTAGAAGGTTGAACAGCAACACCCTCAGGCACTGTTGAGCATGGAGGGCTGTCCCTCCACCAACAGCCAGCCGCACTTTCTGGGTCTTCGGTCTGCTTTTCGTGGTCTTCATTCTTTTTCTCTGCTACCTGGCGTCATCAGCTCGCGCTTCTTGCTGTATCAGAGCATCTGCCTTCTGCACCCTTCCGTGACCTCACTCTCGCTGTGGCCCATTAGAGCCCCTTCGAAATGACTTCTCAGCTGAGCTGGAAAGGCCACACTTATCCAGGTGTACGTAAAGTAAGGGCCCGGGTTTGGACCAGGTCCCACCTCTGACCCCTGGGCGGAAGCGGCACAGAGCTTTTGGGCGTGGACAGGTGAGGTCCCCAGACATGCCCTCAAGTCAATGGCACTACTGTCCTTATAAGAATATGTTGCTATATGAACAGGAATGCCTTTTCAAAAGCCACAAATTCCCGGCAGATGACAAAGTGCCAATTGCCTTCTCAGCAAGATGGCTCATGATATGCTATTTCCCAGAATTTGGCAAGATCAAAATTAATTCAACAAGCAACATGTCACCCCAGGGCTGAAGGAGGCCCTAGACAAGGAGCCATCATCAATTCCTCTGCCCCATCACATCCCACAGGCCGCAGATCCTGTCCCCGCTTCCGCCCCCCACCTCTCAGGACCTCCCCCATCTCTCCACACCCACCACCTCAACCCCAGCCCCGGGTGAGGCCCCCAAATCTCCTGCCCTGGGAGGTCCCACCCCAGAGCCCAGAAGACAGATGGAAAATCCCCCACACACCCACCATTAAACACCACTGGTTCTGGAATATTTTTTAAAATAGTTCTTATAATTTTGCATTTGGCGTTATTTGGCTATACGCAACTAATGTAATTTAAAGTTGGCTGTGAGCGCTCAGCAATCGCACAGACTCGAACGCTTGTGACGTTTCAAACTTCCTGAAACTTCTGTGAAGACTCAATTTAACAACGAATAACATTTCGATGTCTTAAGTCAACTCTTACTAGTTTCTAGTTTGTAGTTTTCTCTATAGTTTAGAACCCATGGATTTTTTTTTTTTTTCTTCACTTAACTCTTGGACTGGGGAATCCATTCTCCTCATTCAAGTTTCAAAGGGATAAAGGGATGGAGCGTCAATGGGCTGGGAAACACGTGATTTGAGTCCTGCTCTCACGGGTGCCCTGGGCTGTCAGAGGGGGCCCCTCCTCGACCAACCGTGTCAGGTTTCAAAGGGGTGGAGCACTGTCTCCCGCGGCCCTGCCCGGCCCCAGACCCTCCCCCCCAGGCCCTCCCCACGGCGGCCAGCAGAACTGCTTTCTGATGGAAGCTCCAGAGATTCTGCATGTGTAGTCACAAGCCAATGCAGAGCCAGGCCCTTCTCCCTTCTTCACCAGAGGGGTGAACCGTCCTTCCCTCTTCTGCGCTCGGCTTCTTCACGTGGAGATCTTTCCAATTCAGGAGGTAAAGAGCTTTGCTTGCAGAGCGATCTTTTTTGGTTTTCTATTGTTTTTTTTTTCCAGCTCTGGGACAATTTTATAGGCTCACGGAGACCCCACAGAACAAGGCACTCCCACCTCCTGGTGCAGACCCCCCCAGCCCCTTACTGCTTTCCCTGCCCGCCCCCTCAAGCCACCCCTCCCCTCAGCAGAGTGGAGCCATCTTTCAGCTGCCTCTCCGATCTGGCCACTTCCCTGCTGAACACGCCTCGAAGACCAGCTCCTGCCATGGTTACAGAGTCCAGACTCCTGAACACGACCCCAGGGGCCTGCTGGTCTGGCCGCCTCGGACCCCAGGCCAACGCTCATGCTGCCCTCATGCCCTCAGCTCCTTCCCAGGGCCTCCAGCGGGCCTTCAAGGCAGGGCCACCTTGCTGTTACTCTCTTCCTGCCATCGTCCCTCAGGGATGCCTTCCTGCCTTGTCCCCAAGCCCTGCCATCTTCCCCTTCCACCCCTGAACTTTGCTCCTGTAGCCCCCATCGTGCTTGCCATCATACGTATCAGGGTTCCCTGCCCCACTGGCCTGTGGACTACATGAGGCAGGGCTGTGCTTGTCTGTCCCCAAACTGCCAGCACCTGACAGAGTGCAGGCCCGTGAGAGATGCTCAGGAAGTCATGAATGAATGAATGGATGAGCGAATGACTGCTCCAGTTCTCCCCATCACAAGTGTGGGCCGAGAAACACGTGACGTGATTCCTGCTCCCACTCGTGCCCCTAACGCACGGGCCCTGGGCTGTCAGAGTGGGCCCCTCCTCACCCGCATCTTCCGGGCAGCCCTCCGCCGCTCTGGGGCCACGCTGTTTCTTCCCTTCTATCATCGCCTGCCTCCCCTCCTCACTTTCACCTCCTCTCTGCTCCAGCCGCTTCTGCTTTTGGTCTTCCTTCCTCTTTCCGCACGGCTCCTGCCCGTCCTGTCGGAGGGCCGCCTTCTGCCCCGCTGGCTCCTCTCTGCAGGTGGGCGGGCCCCTCCTTGAGGCCCCCAGGCTCCTCCTCTCTTTCTGCTGCAGAGCCAGCCCTCGGGCTGCTGCTGGGACTCCTCCGCAGGTCACCTTGTCACCTGGCCGGTGCGTCCCTGGGGGAGCTGCCTCTTCCTGCCTCGGCTCAGGTGGCTGCCCCTCGGAGGTGTTAACGTGGCAGCTGTGGTGGTGGTGGTCGTGTTACAGCTTTAATGAGGTGTAACTTGCATACCATAAAAGTCACCTGTTTTAAGTGCACAATTCAAGAATTTTTAGCAAATTTACAGATCCCTCTGCCCATCTGCAGCCTCTCCTTATTCCCAGCCCCGACCCCTGGCAACCACCAATCTGCTTTCTGTTTCTCCATACATTTGCCTGTTCTGGACGTTTCCTCTACATGGAATCAGACCATCTGTGGCCTCTCATGTCTGGCTTCCTGCGTTCTGCATGACGGTTTTGAGGTGCATCCACGTCGTAGCGTGTCGGGGCTTCATTCCTTCTTACGGCTCAGTAATATTCCATGGTATGGATGGACCACAACTTGTTGTCCATCACCAGGATGGACATCTGGGTTGTTTCCACCTTTTCACTGTTGTGAATCATGCTTCTGCGAACACTCGTGTACAAGGCTTTGTAGGGACATATGTTTTCGTTTCTCTTGGATGGGTACCTAGAAGTGGAATTGATGGATTGTATGGTCAATAAACGTTTAACTTTTTTTTTTTTAAGACCTTTATTAACAGGGGCTTGCAGTTTGTTGACTTTTTTGAAAAAATCAAGTTGTAAACTTTTATTACAAATTAAAAATGAGGTTCTTAAAAATCTCAACTTGACCAGATATGAAACAATTTAAAAACCTTTAAAGGTGTATTGAGAAAAACCAGGCTTTTTAAAAAAAAAAAAAACACAGTTGTCATTACCAAAAAGAGACATCTTTAGGTAAAAATACTAAAAACCCCACGCTGCATAGATAATGCAGATAGTTCTCTCCTTATCTGGTCAACAGGCCAAAAGCAAGCACTTAAGGTCTTCAGCTCCAATCTTTTGTTCATTTCTTATTGCTGGAATTTCATATTCATTTCTTCTTGTTGGATGACTAAACCGGACGATGGCAGAGATGGTAAGCCGGCACTTACTCAGCCCCGCCCTGCTCAGCCTGGGGAGCGGACGAATTCTCAGCTGGTGGATCGGCTGCTTTTGTCTCTTTGCCATCTTGTGGTTTAGGGTTTTCTGGGCATCTGCGTCAGTAATTGAAGTTGCGGCGGTACCGACGTTGAGGTGGCTGCTGACCGTGGGTCTCATCGCCTTGAATTTCCTTATCTTCTTCATTGCCATCCTCTCTGGGCTGTCTTTGGCCAGGAGGGCCCCTGCGGAATCGTGGTCTATAACCCGGATACATATTCTGCCTCACTGGTCTACCTTGTTCTCCTGCACCCTGGTTGTCAGCACCCTCCATCACTTCTCCTTGCACAGGAGGGTTGGAATACTGTGGTCGACGCCCATAGGGTCTCCGCATGTAGTAAGGTGGGAACCGTTGCCTGCGGTAGGGCCGGCGCTGTTGGGCCTGGCCTTCGGGAGCGCTCTCCGATCCCTCATTCTTTTCCCCTCTCTCACTATTCTGGTAATTCTGCTGGTAATTGCGTGGAGGACCCCTGCGACGTGGACAGCGTCTATAATGGTTACGGTCTGCTGCATATTTACTGCCTTGCACTGGAACTCCACCAGGACCTGTAACATTTGCCGACTCCGCACCCTTTTCTCCTTCAACAACATCAAACTCCACAGTCTCTCCATCTCCTACACTGCGAAGGTACTTCCTGGGGTTATTCTTCTTTATGGCAGTCTGGTGTACAAATACATCTTCCTTGGTGTCATTCCTGTTGATGAAACCATATCCGTTTCTTACATTGGACCATTTTACTGTTCCCAAAACCTTCGTTGAGATGACCTTCTTGTCCCCGCCGGCAGGCGCCGCCGATGTGAGGCTGCCCGGGCCGCCGCTCCCTGCGCCACTGCCCGTGGTGCCGGGCTTGGTGTCGGCAGCGCGGAGGGCGGGGGCGAGGGCGGGGGCGGTGGAGGGGGGTGCGGCGGGCGGCTGCTGGGTCTCGGCCTCGCTGCTCATGGTTGCGGTGCTGGTGACTGGGGCCGGCTGCGGCAGCTGCGGCTCCTCCCGGGGTGTGATGGTAACTAGGCCGGCGGCGGCGGTGGGGCTGCTCAGGGCTCTCTGGGGTCCGCTCTCCGCTCCCGCTACCGATCGAACTCTAAACGTTTAACTTTTTAAGAATCTGCCAAACTATTTTCCAGAGTGGCTGCATCCTTTTTACATTGCCAGCAGTAATATAAGAATTTCTCCACATCTTCACCAACATTTGTTATTTTCCTTTTTTAAAAAAATTCCAGCCATCCTAATGGATGTGAAGTGGCATTTCAGTGAGCTTTCGATTTGCATTTCCCTCACGACTAATGATATGGAGCTTCTTTTCATGTGCTTCTTGACCATTTGTGTATCTTCTTTGGTAAAATATCTAATTTTTTTAATTTAATTTTTTAAATTTAAATTTAATTTTTTAATTGGGTTATGTGCCTACTTGCCAATGAGTTCTAAGTTCTGGATGTACGCAGTCCCCTATCAGATAAATGATTTGCAAATGTGCTCTCTCGGTCTGCAGCTTCGCTTTTCATTTTCTTAATGGTGTCTTTTGAAGTTGTTAATTTTACTGAAGTGGCCACTGGCTCTCGTGACTTTCCGTCCGTTGGCGGGTGCTGCTGTTTCTGCTGCTGAGACGGCCTGGGCTTTTGAGGGGCTGTTCCAGATCTGCCGTCTCCTGCACGCTTGGGCAGCCCTGATTCGCGCCGTGGGGGGGATTGCTGCATTCTCACCTGACTCCCATCAACAGCGTTCATTGACAGGCAGCAAAGTACCCAGGCTCTGTCACCCACCAGGCTGAGACCCGGGGTCAGTGACAGCACCTCTTCAGGCGTCAGTCACCTCATCTATACGAGGGGGTAATAGCAGCACCTGCCTCAGAAGGCCATGTAAAGTCAGTACTTAAAACAGGGTGTGTCTGGTACTTAGCTGAAAACGAGCATTGGCTGTGCTCTGTCTGGTTCTCTCGAAGTCACAGGGAATTCATGCGCACTCTCTATTTCGGTCCCGCCTTCAGCTGTCTGGGCTTGTGCTCCTCACCCCATGTTAGGGTGAAAAACTGGGACTCAGAAAGGCTGAGTGACTTGCCTAAGGTCTCACCACCTTGGAGGGGGCTTGCTGAGGCATCAAGCCGGGTTGGGGGTTCCGGACCTGCTGCCTCCCTCCCACCGATGCCGGCGGAAGGCGGAGCGCAACTCACTCCACTGATCCCGCCAGCTCAGGCAGACGCTGTCTCCTACTCTCCAGTCGACAGCCCTCGCCAGACCAACGTGTGCCAGGCCCCGGGCCAGGCAGGGGACGCAGAGACGGGAGCCTCATCAGCTGAGGACGGGACCACAGCCAGCCTGGGGTGTGAGGAGGGGGTGGGTCAGCCTCCCTCAGGCGGGGTTAAGCCCCTGTGGCCCCTTCTGATGGCCACCGGAGCTGCAGGGCGAGTCCGTGGCTCTCGGTGATGGGCAGACAGGCCCACAATGATTGGGGTGTCCCGCCTGTGTGGCCGGCCTCACTCCCATGCTCCCGTGGCCCATCTCCCCAGGACCTGTTTCTTCTTTAACTTTTATGAAGGCAATTCTCAAACATATCTTTGGAGAGAAAATAGCACAACCAATCCCACCTACCCATCCCCCAGCTCCAACAATAAGCAGCGCAGGGCCAGCCTCATCCACACTCCCATCACTGAATAAATCCCAGGCGTCACACCACTTCATTCCTGTGGCCCACACTTCCGAAATCCTGCAGTGCGAGTGTGGGCACACACACACATGTGCACAAAATTTCCCCAGGAAGAAAGGAACCACCTGCTTCTGACTCCTGCCACCCACTCCGTGTCGGTGGGTCCTGGCGAGAGAGGCCAGCCCTGCCCCTTTCCAGCCAGGCGTCCTTGGCCTAAGCCACTTCACCTCTCTGAGCCCCAGTTTCCCCATCTGTAAAATGGGATGCCAATGCCTACCGCCTGGCAAGGTCGCTATGGAGACTAACCAAGACTATAGACAGTCTGTGGGGCCAGGTGTACAGCAGACCTGCGAACACACTGGGGAGGGTCAAGCCCAACGTCAGGATGGGGAGGGAGGGAAGAGAATGGCATTGGGGAGGGGTACACACACAGCTTCGAATATCTGTAACAACGAATTTCTTAGGGAAAAAAAGACAGCCAGTGTTCGTTTGTTACAGTTGGCTGGTGAATATGTACTGCACATTTTCTCACACTCTATGCTTTTCTGGACATTTGGAACAGTTCATAAATCTGATCAGAGCAAATTAAAACAAAGCTTAAAGGAAGTGATAACTCAGAACTCATCCGTCCTTAGCACATAGTAGGTGCTTGTGTCAGCTATCTGTTGCTGGGTAACAAAACATCCCAAAATTCAGTGGCTTAAAAAAAATAGCAGCCATTTTGTATTTTCTCCCACTGCTGTGGGCTGTCTGGGCTCAGACAGGCGGTTCTTGGGCAGCTCATGACACCAGCTGGGGCTGCTGTCACCTGCTGGGGACTTGCCTGGGCCGGATGTCCAATCTGGCTCACACATGATGGGCGGGTGGAGCTGGGCGCCAGCTGGAAGCTTAGCTGGTGCGCTGCCAGGCAGTCTACACCACGGCACAGGTGTCTCTCAGCATGGTGGTTGGGTTCCAAGAGGAAGCCTTCTCAAGAGAAGGGCTCCAGGACGGAGGAGGCAGAAGCCACCAGGGCTCCTTCAGGCTTGGTCGCCTCTGCTGCATTCCATTAGTTTCCTGCAGCTACAGGGCCCCAGATTCACAGAGCGGGGAAATAAAGCCTTTCCTCTCAGTGAGGAGAGAGACCAAGAATTTGCAGCCGTCTTTGTACCACTGTGCTCGATCAACGATTGTTGAATTTGAAACTGAATTTCACAGACATGCCTCAAATAGGGAATTAACTGCTGGTGGGGCTTGGGGAGTTGGGAATGAAAAGATCTTGCCCCCACTAGCCCTGCTCCCCACCCTCCATGGCACCTTGTGGAACCAGGCAGAGCCCCTCTGGGCCCCAATCCCTCCAAAGCCGCCTGTGACTGGGTGGTGCTCCCAGCGCATGGGGAGATCGTTCCACAGTGACCAGGAAGACCCAAGGCTTCTCAGACCCATGTGCGTCTGCTAGGAGGCCAGTCTGTCGGGACCCCTGGTCTCCCACCCTCCTGCCACCGCTGGGGGCTCCCAGGCACTCCTGTTCACCGGCCATCCTGAGCTAGGGTGATCTTCAGCCAGCCCTTGGCCCCCGGTGAGCCTTAGGCCTGCCCTGACATCCTTCCAGGACCAGGAAGCGTGCAGGGCAACCACACCTGCCACCAACAATTGTCACAGCCCTGCCCTCCCCTTGGCTTCCTCTGGTCCCCTCTCCTGGGGCGGCCCGGTGGAGCCACCACCACTCTCATCATCCATGCTACCACTTTGTGGCGACTGAGAAGGGGCACAAACAGGCGGGTCTGAGCAGACAGAGCCCCCCTGTTTCTGGGCACAGTGACGGCCCAGACACGCCCTCCCCCTTCAGCTCCCCCTGGCAACTCCGCCACTTTGGCGGTTTGGCATTTGGCAGATGGCTTCCTCCGGGAGTGGGCTCCAGCATCTGCTTCTTTACTAGGAGGGCGTCTGGTCCCCTGGTCCCTGGAAAACTTCTGAGGACTCGAAGTCCCTCGTTCACTCGCTCAGACCCCCACTGGGGCTGCCAGTACGTCCAGAGTGCCTGCCCTGTGCTAGGGCCCACACCGCATGCCGAGGACACCGCGGCCAGCAGTGCGGACCTGGTCCCCACCCTCAGGGGGTCGCCTGCTGGTGAGGGGACAGACCTTCAGTCGTTGGCAGGCTGTGGGATACCAGGTGCGGTTCCAGACCTGCCAAGGGACATCTGCTCAGAGCTCTGAGAGTCAGGAGGAGTCGACTGGGCAAGGGTCGGGGAGAAGAAGGGACATTTCAGGGGAGGGAGCATCCTACGACTGTGCCCTCCTAGGGCCGCACCCGAGCCCAGAACCCGTACAGCAAGCGTTTCCTCCTGGTACCACTCGGCTCCCCGCTCCCATCAGGGCCTTACTCAAAGGCCGCCTTCTCAAAGAGCCTCCTCCTGCCGCTTGTCTGAAATCTCAGCCCCACCCCCACCCCTCACAGCCTCTATTCCGTTTTTTTCCCCTCCCCCCGCCCCAGCACTTGGACTCTAACAGCCGCAAGGGGCAAAGGGTTTCAACTGTCTCGTCCCCCTGCTGTGTTCGCAGAGCCTCGACCGGAGCCTGGCAAGTGGTAGGCAGTCGGTGGAGGCTGGGACTCCTGTGGAATCAGGCACAGGAAGTTGCTCTCCAAGCCATTAATCCCGGAGGAGGGGGTGGAAAGGCTCTAATTACTCTCCCTCTGAAGACCAAGGGGTCTCGGGCTGAGAAGGGAGAGCTGTGGGGGACAGGTGTCAGGGGCCTGACTTCACCACCCCTCACCCCTGAGCCCACACCTAAGGAACCCCCACCTCCAGCACCTGCCTTTTCCCACAGCTCCAGGTGACTCTGGTCACAGGCAGGCGTGGGGCTGCGGCCCCAGCTTAGCCTGCAGGATCTGTGGGTTCAAGGCCATCTTTAACTGCTGTACCTGCTTCCAGTGGGTGATACGAGGTAAGCCCCCTGAGCCCACCTCTCCTCCCAGAGCCCATGGGGTCCCTCCCACTAGCTTCCCACTACCTGCCCCCACCCACAACCATGACCAAATTCCTTGGGGCGGGCACCTCACCTGGCTGCCAGGGAAACTGTCCAAGTGGGCACACATTCTCTTTTTTAAGAAAACCCTTTTTATTTTGAAAAATTTCAAACACTTACCAAAGTAGAGAGAACACTATAAAGGACCTCCACATACCCATCGTTTAACTTCAACAATTACCAACCTTTTTCCATTATTGTTCCATCTCTACTCCCTACCCTCCCTCCGCCACCTTTTTATTTTCCCAGACTCTTTTTTTTTCTGGTGAGGAAGATTGGCCCTGAGCTAACATCCATGTCAATCTTCCTCTATTTTGTACGTGGGATGCCGCCACAGAATGGCTTGATGAGCGGTGCGTAGGTTGGCGCCCGGGATCCGGGCCGCAAACCCCAGGCCGCCAAAGCAGAGAATGCAAACTTCACCACCACGCCACCAGGGCGGCTCCTTCCTGGAATCTCTTAAAGGAAAGCTATTCTTCAGACTAATTGACTCATACTTTTCCAGGTGTCTCACTGACAGATAAGGGCTTTAAAAAACACAGTCATCCCGCTCCTGCATCTGTTAAAATTAGTAATAAGTTCTTAATATTATCTAACGCCCAGACTGTATTCAGTGTGCCGCTCTTATCTCACAGATATCTTGTCATGGTGGCATTTGTTCCAATTAGGATCTGTACAGGGTTCAGGCACCGCTTTAGGTTAATTCATCTCTTAAGTCTCTAGTCTTCCAACCGCTGGGGACTAGGGTCCCTGTGGTAGCAGCCGACGAACGTCCCCTGGGAATTTTTACAAAACACGCACACCTGGGCCCTACCTGGACCAATTTGGTCAGGATCCCTGGGGTGAGCCCGGGCCTGTGTGTTGACTTTATTCTTTTTTATTTATTATTTGTTGAGCTCCCCTGGCGAGCGAGGCATGCCACCGGGGCTGGGCACCATTGGAACATATGTAGCGGTTCTCACCCAGCTCGAGCTTCCTAGGAGAGGAAGAATGTGGAGCTGCATTCTTTCCACGCCTCATCTCAACCCTTGACAGTTGGGAGATCGCATCCTCCTGGGCCCGCTCTCCTCAGCGCCCGTCCCCTCCCGCGGCGCTCAGTTGCCCCAGACTCTCCAGGAACTGGCGGCTCCCCAGGCTTGGAGCAGGATTGCCCAGGAGTGGAGACAAGGGAGGACAGAGGTCAGAAGGCAGCGCTCACCGGCTGGGTGACCTGCGACCTCCCTGTGCTGTGGGCCCCACAGCTGGGAAACGAGAGGACAACCAGCTCCCTCAGAGGGCCGTGCTGAGCCGGTGGAGACACTGGCCATGTGCACGGCTGGAGTCCAGTCGGGGCTAGTTTTCCTGTCCACTCTGATACCCGGTGCCTGGCACAGAGTCGGTGCTCAAAGAGCGTTTGCTGAAATGAATGGAATCCCCATTTCTCCTTGTGGAAACCGGGGCCCAGAGACTGGCTGATCTGACAACCAGCGCCAAGCCTTCTGCCTGCTCAAGGCTTCTTTACCTTTACCCTTCTGGAACAAGAATGTGGGTGGCTGTGCCTACCATCCCTGGGGGCCTCCCCACACCTCTGCTGTCACCGTTATAGAGATGATTCGGAGCAGCCCGGCCCCATGGTTCCCTCAGGGAGGAACAAGGAGAGGGGTCCCTCGCAGCCTACCTGCCGTCCCCAGGTGGTGGAGGGGATTGGTACTTCCTGCCCCCTTCTGTCCTTCTATTTTGGGGCTTCATAATACATTTCCTGCCTGTCACTCTGGACTTAATATGGTCAGGGGAACCAAAAGATTGCCATATTTTTAGGGATGACTCAAAGGGAGAACACAGCTGGGACGCTGACTCTATTTCCTGTAACTCAGTTCTTTCCTGCATTCACCAAGGGAGCGTCATTGTCTTGCTCTGTGACTCAGTTTCCCCTTCTAAGCCTCAGGAAGGAGACAGAGCACAGGGTGTGGAGGCATTGGGCTTGTAAGATGGAGCTGGCATGACAGGCTTGTGACAGTGACATGAAAAACACTTGTCGGGGATTGCTTTTGTTCCTCTCGGCAAGCTGGGCCGGTGCCTGCAGGGCCCTCCTCCCCGTGGGAGGCCTCCTAGCACACCCATCTGGATAAAAGGCCTCTGCACCCACAGCGTGGGGAGCTGGGGAATTACTCCCAGCGGGGCGGCATCAAACACCCAAAACCGGCCAGCAGGCCAGGAGGCAAGTCTTAACACGCCCTCTTGGGCTGCACCCCCAGGTCCACCTCCAGAAGTGGGGTGCAAAAGCATTGCAGAAAACGCAAGGGCCAGACTCTAATTCCTGGGAAGCTGCCCTTTGATCACGATGGGGGGCCGCATTGCTAAAGTGTCCCCAGGGCCAGCGCAGGGCTGGGAGCTTGGGGATGGTGACAAGAGTGGAGCCTCCCACTTCTGGCTTCCCCTTTCCGCAGCTGGGCCACCGGCTATGGAGGAACGCCGCCCCCTTTTTCACCACGCAGGGCTGGGGTGCAAGGCCACAGGGAGCCTGGCACCCAGCCGCGGGGAGGGGCGCGCGGAGAGCCTCTGGGCCTCAGCCCAAACTTTCCCCATGTCCCTCCCACCCCCTCCCGGGCCAAGCAAGAGGAAACTGAGGCGGGCCGGAGCAGTCCGCGAGGCCGGAGGGGCGGGCGCCGGGCGCGCCCCTGGCAGGCTCCCCGGGGAGGCGGCGCCCGGCCGGTGCAATCCGGCGCCCGTGGGCGGGGCGGGGCTGCGGCGGGCACCGCCCCCGAGGGGCCGGGGCGGGGGCGGCGGGAGGCGTGCGCGCGGCGGCGGCGGCCGAGCGCCGGCCGGGGCGGAGCGGGACCCGGCGCACTGCCGGCCCGGGCCATGACCCCCGCTGCTCTCTCCTGCAGGTTAGCCGCCGCGGCCCCCCGAACCCGGCCGCCGCCGCCACCCGCGCCCGGGAGGGCCCCGCGCGCCCGGGGCGCGGCTCCGCAGTGAGCCCACCAGAAAGCGGTGAGTGCCCCGCGCCGCGCGCGCCCCGGTGGCCGGCGCGGCACTGCCCACCGCCCCTTCCAGAAGACGCCGCGCTTCCGAGACCGCAGCCCGGCAGAGCGGTGTCCACACCCCGCATCTCCCGCGGCGCGAGGGGCGCGCCCCGGGCAGGGCAGGGGCGGCGAGGGACCCTCGCGGGCCCAGGCGTCCCCCCGACTTCTCGCAGACTTTTCTGCGGAGCTGCGGGCTTGGGGAAAGTTGGGGCCCTCTCTGGCCCTGTTGCAACTCACACCGGGCGGGTGTGGGTGTGTCCCGGCGCGTGGAAGCCTCTGGTACCCCACTCTCCAACGGACGCCCCACGCTGTCACGAGCTCCTTGGGAACGGCCCGGAGCGCCATTCCTGAAAGCTGGAAAGGAGCCCGGCCGGGGGTGGGGGCAGGAGGCCTCGAGAGGAACCATTTCCCCTCTATCGAGTATTTCAAAATATATTATTTATGAACCGCCTCACTTAGGGGCCCCCTTCGCTCCCAGGGCATCAAAGCAGGTTTGCAAACCGCAAAGGGCGACCAGTGTGAACGCACGCGTGACTTCTCCTGGCCGGCTGAGCTCAGCGGAACTGGGGGGAGGCGCTCATGAAAAGGAGGACCCGCAGCTCCGCGGGTGGGCGGGGTCCGGGCGGCGGGGACTTCTCTCCGACTCCCCTGGCTGTTAGGCTGATGGAACCGAGAGAAGTTTGTGCAAGCTGAGAATCTCGGAGGACGAGGGAGGAAGAGGAATTGAAAGGCAGCGGTGAAGGCACCTCTGAGATAGTGCCTCCTTTGTGAGACTAACACTCCATCTGACAGATGAGGAAACTGAGGCTCAGAGAGGCTCACCTGGGTTGGCAGGTTCTGGTTTCCTGCCCAGCCCCCGCGGGCACTTGGGGAGCTCCTGTCCCTGGCTGGGTTAACTCCAGAAAACACCCCCTCACCTGTCTCCCCTTACCTGTCCAGGCCACACCCACCTTGGGTTCTGTGTCCCCAGCCGTGGGGACTCATTCCTCTGGATGGGAGGGAGGAAGGGAGGTGGTGTATTTATGGAAAGACTTAATCCGTCTGCCAGCCGCAAGGAGGCTGAGAGCCCGGCCTGCCTAATCTCCTCCACCTGGAAGCCCCTCCCTTGCTGGCGGGGTGCGGCCTGGGGGGCCCTGAGCCCCAGGTGAGAGCACCTTTGAGAGGACATGGGCGCTTCTCCTCGGTGGACATGGAAGAGAGCAGTGACACTGAGCTTGTGGAGCCCTCGTGGCGTGCCAGAGCCTGCACTCGGGGCTGATGCCCACCACCTGCGCTGTCTGTTTTCATCCTCTGACCACATGCTGCTGTTATCCCCATTCTACAGAGGAGGACACAGAAGCTGGTAAAGGTGAGGCGACCGACCCAAGGTCACGGCGCGGTCAGTGGCAAGGCCAGGCCTTGAACCCCTAGCCCTCAGAGTGCGTTGCTCTTGATCACAGCAGAGGCTAGGCCAGGCCTCCCAAACCACCAAGTGCCTCCCCCGTTAACATATTAAGGTATAATGTACAACACTAAGATGTCCGCATCAGAAGGGCACACTCAGATCAGGAAACGGAACTTCCCCAGAAACCGCCTTGCAGCCGGTGGGTGCGTCTGTGTCTCTCACAGGTAGTAGGACATCGCACTTTTTCTTTGGTGCAAAGGACATATTAGTTGACTTTTCCTTTTGCTTTGGAAACCTGCAGGGGGTGAGCTGGCGAGCTCTCACTGCCGTGGGCTCCTAGTTTGTGGCTCCTGCCTTCAAGGCTGCTGTAAAAACAATTGCATATTTCTTAACTAACTCTGTGGTTAATTAACCATTAACCCGACTTCTAATAGCATTCCCCTTATTTATTTATTTATTTATTTATTTGAGGAAGATTAGCCCTGAGCTAACTGCTGCCAATCCTCCTCTTTTTGCTGAGGAAGACTGGCCCTGAGCTAATATCCGTGCTCATCTTGCTCTACTTTATATGTGGGATGCCTACCACAGCATGGCTTTTTGCCAAGCAGTGCCATGTCCGCACCCGGGATCCGAACTGGTGAACCCCGGGCCATTGAGAAGCGGAACGTGTGCGCTTAACCACTGCGCCACCGGGCCGGCCCCTCCCCTTATTTTTTTACTTTTTAAGAATTTTTTCTTTTTTTTTTTCTCCCCAAATCCCCCCAGTACATAGCTGTATATTTTAGTTGTGGGTCCCTCCAGCTGTGGCATGTGGGACGCCGCCTCAGCATGGCTTGATGAGCGGTGCCATGTCCGCACCCAGGATCCCAACCAGCAAACCCCAAGCCACTGAGAAGCGGAATGTGCACACTTAACTGCTGCGCCACTAGGCCGGCCCCTCCCCTTATTTTTAAACGAACGTTTTTATTGACATATATGTTCGGAAAGGTACACAAATCATAAGCGTTGAGCTTGATCACACAGAGGCACAGAGCGGGCAGTGGGCAAGGATTTTGCTCGAAGTTACATGGCCAATCTGTGCGAGGCCAGGGCTGGACCCCAGGTGGCCCAAGACCCTGCCTGGGGACAGAGAAGCAGGTGGGGATTTCAGTGGGCGCCCTACCCCTCCCCAGGCCCCATCCTCTTTCGCTTCCGGTTTGAGAGCCGCTGTGGACCAGGCAGCTGCCTGGCCTCCCCGAGAGCAGCTCGCAGGCTCCCACCAGTCCGTGAGCTAAAGCAAGGGAGATGCTCCTGTTTGCACTCTGTCCCAGGATGGGAGGCGTGTTAATGCTTGTCACATCTGTTCCCAGCACAGTCCCTTGGGCTGGAATTGCAGGAATTCTAATCCTGTTGCTAAAAGAGAGTGCCTTTTCTAAAGAAGGAAGAAAACCAAGATGTGCCACGTGCCTCCTAGGAGCCCGGCTGGCCCGCCCGTTTGTACCTTCCTCCCTGTGTTTGCACTGGGGCTCAGAGAGCGTGCCCAGACTCCGCCAGCCGGGAGGGGAACCTGATTCTATCCGTTCTTGTGGGTCCACCCACCTCAGCAAACTGTCACATTCCTCAGCTGTGGTTCTTGCCCCTGCCCTCTCCTCGGTCCTCAAGTGAGGTCTTGTTAGGGAGGTGAGGCGAGGTCCCATGGTGAGTCAGGACGTCCACGGGGTTATTCTGATTTCCTCTGGAAGGTGGCTCTCCAGGGACCAAGATCAGACTTCTAGCTTGACTGCCTTTCACTCACTTTCCCTCTCTGGTCCTCCTTGCCCTCATCTGGGAAACCAGGTGTTAGAAATAAGACAGCCAGATTTAGCAAATAAAAATACAGGACGCCCGGTTAAATTTGAATTGCAGATAAATGATGAATAATTTTTAGCCTAAATCTGTCCCATGCAGTAATTAGGCATCCTGTACTTTATCTGGCAGCCTGTCCACGGCCACTTCCAGCTCTAGATTTGCGTGATTCACTCCAGGAAAGGTTTTTCTCACACTCTGGAACCAACCTCCGTGAGCCACAGTAGTCGTACCCGAAGGGAATCAGCTGACTTTGGAGCCAGAGTTCTAGAAGCAGGGTCCCTCCGGGAGTGGTCCTCTGTCTGCGGCAGGCAGTGTTACATCTTAATTACGCTTTACTCTGTGTAAAGAACACATTCGTTTACTTTTCTTTTTGCATTGAAAACCCGTGGAAGGTTTGCTGGCGAGCACTTGCTGCTGTGGGCTGGTAGTCTGTGGCTCCTGTCTGCAAGGCTGTAAAAACAATGGCAGGCAAGCTTGTCCTTTCTTCTGGAGATGCTCATGGGTTTAGAGAGCACTGTTTTGTGTGCAGAGTGGCAGACATCTGTCTATTGGGCCACCGCTCAGAGGAGGGGGTGGATCCTTGCAACAAGAAGGAAGTTTTAGGGACTGGCCTGGTGGCATAGTGGTTAAGTTTGTGCACTCTGCCTTGGTGGCCCAGGGTTCATGGGTTCAGATCCTGGGTGAGGACCTACACCCTGGTCATCAAGCCACGCTGTGGTGGCGTCCCTCATACAAAACAGAAAGATCGACACAGATGTCAGCTCTGACAATCTTCCTCACCAAAAAAAAAAAAAGTTTTTATCATTGCCCATCCTTGTCCCCAGAGAGGGTCCTGTTGTGGCCATTTGGTGGTAGAGAGATTTTCATGCCTGCTTGCAAGAGAGAACCTGTTCTGCTTCAAGCTGTTGTGCAAATAATTAACAATCTGATATTTCAAAGGGGACATAAACAGAGCCCAATTCATGATGAAAGGGACGTTTTTCACACTCCTGCAAATGTGTGAAGGAGAGAGACCGTTTACCCCTAAGCCAGCAGCGCTCGTGGGCCGACTGCGCTCCTGCCATCTTGCCGAGCTAAGCCCACCCCCCCATTCGGTGTTTTCTTTCCTCCCACTACGTCTTTATTTGCTCATTAGAAAAATGTGCATCTTTGCTTGTGACAGGTCCAAACAGTCTAGAACCGAGGCGTGTGGAATGGTACAGCCCCAAAGCGGCGTGGCGCGGCGGGCCCAGGCGTCAGCTTGGGCCTCCCAGAGCTGCAGCTTCCTGGCGCTTGACCATGTGGGGCTCTGTTCCCTCCTCTGTGCCACACGGTGGCAATAATGCTTCTCTCTTGGCATTGCTGGGGGTCGGTGGAGTCGTTTTTATAGTGAAATCCGCCCAGGGCTGGGCCTCTTAAAACATCAGCGAGACGCCTGTCCGCTGTGACTGTCGTGATGCCCCTGACGATGACGTTTCAGGGAAAAGCAGCCCCACTCCCCACAGGGGGGCTCTGTTGAGACGGAGGCAGAATCCTGCTTTAATTCCTCCTTTCCAACATCTCATCCCATTCTCGGGGGGCCCTCTCCCATAAAGCCTCAGCTCTTTGCAGGGGCCTGGCCCCCACCCACCTGGCAGCCCTGATGGCAGAGGGAGTGGCGTGGGTGGGCTGTGTCCATGCTCCCGAGTGAATCCCCTGAGAGCGCTTCCTCCCATCCAGCAGGCCACACAAATCGGGAACCATGTTGTAGGGGGGCTCCTGGGAGTCTTCAAATGCAGTACCCTCACAGGAGCACTCAGTGGGGATGCTACGGCAGTGACAGTGATGATGATGACGGTGATCGCTGTCCCAGGCCCTGTCCTGGAGGCTGGGGGCAGGATGTCTGTTTTACAGATGAGGACACGGATCCTGGCAGGGCAGCGCTTCACCACCTCAGACTCAGAGAAGGCAATGACCTGCCAAAGGTCACACAGCTCCTCCGGACTCCTGATTCTTCCTTGTTCCTTCGGCCACTCCCGGGCCTACTGCCTTTGTTCTGTCCCTGTCGGGAGGTGGGAGCATGGGGCCGAGAGTTATAGCATCGTGTGTTGGGATAAGAAAAGTCAGTGTGTGACGACTCTCCATTTGGGAATTTTGGAAACCTGAAATGGAATTGCTATATGTGGACATGACCCCTGGATGTGGCGTTTACCTGACCAGGGCGCAGCTTCTTGTCCCCCAGTGTCCCCTGAATCCAGGGCCTTGTCCTCTTTTTTCTCTTTCTCTCCTTCTTTCCTTCCTTCCTTCTTTCCCTGGGTGTTTTGAGATGGGTATTTTTAAAGTACAAGACAGCTTTGGGGACAAAACCTATCGATTCAGGACAGCTCTTCTGGGGTGGTGCTCCTGGCACCGCGTAACACAGAGCCTTCCTGGCCCGGAGCGCCGGCCCTGGAGCGCACCTGCAGCCATATCCCGGAAGTTCTAGGACAGCGGGATGTGACGTGGCGTGCCGCGGCTGGGGGCAGTGGCGTCGGGCACAGAGGCCGTGGCTCCTGTCGAGCTGCGCCGTCTCTCCCGGACAGTGTCTTCTTTCCCTTGTTGACTTCTCTCGAAATAGTTTCAAACTTAGCAAAAAGTTGCAGGAACACCAAGTCCCCCGTCCGTCCTTCCCCGGGGACGAACATTGGCCACATTTGCTTCGTCATCTCTCTCTGTCCGTACACGTATGTGCGTGTTATGATTTTCTGGCTGAACTCTTTGAGAGTTGAGTTGCAAAAATGATGAGCTTGACCCCAAACACTTCAGTGTGTTTCCTAAGAGAAGGACCACCTCCTGCAAAACCCAGGACAGTGATCAAAACCGGAGAACTGGATGTCAGCCCCGTACTGTCACCTAATGGACAGTTGTCTTTCTTTTGCCCATTGTATTACTTTTTGCACAAACACCAAGGCAGGTCATGAACCCCATCTCCCGTGTCAACAGCAGGCAGACTCCTGTATCCCCTGGCTGTATCCCCCCCCGCGCCCCACACCACTCTGGTTGTTTTCCCGGAGTGTTTCCAGCAGAGTCCTGACGTGGTTCATCTGTGAGGCTCCAGGGTAAATCGTTTTTCAGACCCTGGGATGGCATGTATGTAAGATCTGTCAGGTGGGCTGTGACCGGCACTTAGCAGAGACAGACCGGAAGAGAGTCGACTGTAAGATCGGCATGCACTGTGCGCAGTGTGTCTGCACGGTTGTGATGTTAGGTGTGTTTCTCACAGTGGCCCTCGGGGGTCCTGGGGTTTATTTGTTGACGGTCCCGACCTCAGGGCTGCCGGACCACTCGGTGGGAGACCCAGCCTGGGGAGGGTTGAGGAGAGGGATGCAGGTAGGGTCTGTGCTACCACAGGTCTGCTGGGTTCGAATCCTCACCCTGTCACTTGCTGCCCATACGACCTTGTGCAAGTTAACAAACCTCTCTCTGCCTCAGTTTCCCCAGCTGTGAAGTGAGGACGGGAATGGTCCCAACCTCGCAGGGCTGTTGTGAGGATTAACTGACCGTGACTGTCCAGGGGCTCAGACCAGTGCTGGCCAAGCATTGATGGCTCAGGAAAGACACCCGTTGTCCCCACAGGCCTGGCCTAGGGCTCACTCTCTCCAGTTCCCCTGAAAAGGACACGCTCTCCTTGGTATCTCATCCTGCGCATTAGAATCTCCAGGGGAGCTCTTAAAAGTCCCAGTGCCAGGCCACACCCCAGGCAGTTCCCCCGCACCTCTGGGAATGGCACCAGGCGATTCTGATGTGCGGGAAGATGCGGTGCTCAGCGCATCATCAGCTGTCACGAGCATTACCTGGGTCTTGTCGAAATGCAGCTCCTGAGCCTGCGGGCAGGGTGGGGCCTGGGAGCCCGTATTTCTCACAACCTCCCAGTGGTGTCAATGCTGCTGGTCCAGGACCACCCAATGAGTAGTGAGGCCATGGAGAAAAGGCTGGAAACCACCACCTCCCTTCCCGCCGTCACTGTCATACGTAATAGCAGCAGCTGAATTTCTTGGACTTTTGTTGCGAGCCTGGCTCAGAGCGAAGCCCTTTTGCAAAAAGTCACTACCTCTCGCCGTGCAGACCTCGCTGCTGCTCAGTGAGGCTGCTGCGTGCATCAGCCCCGTTTCAAAGATGAGGGGAGCGAAGTCTTGGCAAGGTGAGGAACCTGCCTGCTGCCACGTGGCTGAGCCAGGCTCTGGTCCTGGCCCGGCAGCTCCAGCACCTGCTCCTGTGTGGGAAACGCTTCCTTTTGTACTCAGCTGTCCTGAATCTGTTCCCATCAGTGTCTGTCTGTCTCTCCTGCCCTCTCTCAGCATCTTTCTCTCTTCCCCGCTCCCCTCTTCCCAGGTGCCCCCCAGTCCGTCTCCTAACGGATGTCTCCAGGCCACCTCCTACCTGCCCACAAATCCAACTTGGCTAAAATTGAAGGCTTTATCCCGGCCCCTCCTCCAAACTGGCCCCTCCTGGGATCCCACCGTCTCCCAGGCCTGCGTGTCATCCTCACTTCCGGCTGCCACTCCCTCCTCTGCCCCGCCATCTTCAGTGTTCAGGCTCCAAATTTCTGGCTCAGAGCAGAGCTGCTCCGACCTTGACAAGTGCACCAATCCCCGGGGGCCTTGTTAAAATACTGATTCTGGCTCAGTGCTTCTGGGTGGGCCTGAGATGCTGCATTGCTAACAAGCCCCCAGGCATGCCGAGGCCACTGGTCCACCAGCACAACCAAGTCGTGTGGGCCTGGGGGTCCCCGACGTTGCCTAGTGGGCCCCTGGCCGGCACAGCCTCCTAGAATGCAGCCTTGTCCCTCGGTGCCCTCAGGATAACCTCTGAACTCCATAACCAGTCCCCACAGCTGCCAGGGTCCAGCTCATCTTTGGCCTCTCCTCGTTCTATCCCTGCCCTGACCCCCCACTCTCTGGTTCCACCCATGGGCCACATCCTTCTTGTCCTCTGGGCCTTTACAGATTCTGTTCCTGAAACCTAGGAGGCTGTTCCCTGCTTGGCCCACTCCTGCCCCTCTTTAGGGACATGGGCTCCCAGGCTGGGGCAGGAACCCACCTCTGTCCTCCTGGCCTCACTCTGCTTCCTCTGGGCTCACCACACCTCCATCAGGGCCAGTTTGCTGTCTATCTCCCCCACTTGTCTGAACAACCTATAGTCAGCCTAAATATACAGCCTAAAATAAACAACCTCAAGGCCCATTTGGCCTTGTGTTGGGTCCTCGGAGACCAGGTGCAGGGTGGGAAATGTGTAGGAAGTGTATTAGGGGACATGGGGAAGGGGCTGGGAGGTCTGACCCCAGGGATGAGGGAGGCAGGAAGCGTTGGAGGCATCCAAGGACGGTGTTGCTGAGCCAGAGTTGCCCATCGGGGTGCCTGCGTCTCCTGGCCTCATGCAGGACACAGGGACGATGGACTTAAGAACGCAGGGCTGGACATCAGCCCCACACCTGGTGGGAGATCTGAGAGGCGCCTCTCCTGGCCACCCTCCCACCCCCGGCCTGGGCACATAGCTCCCTGTGAATGAAGGGATGAGCTCAGTGTCCCCCACCCAGAGACGCGAGGACCTCCCAACGTGGACACAATAACCTCTGCTTCCCCAGAGGGGCCTGCCGAGCCTCACTGGCCCCTGTGGGGTGGGCCCCAGCTGGGGATCAGGACAGTCTTGGGTTCTAATCCCAGCTCCACTCTCCTAGGAAGCTGGGTGGCCTCGGGCAGCTGATGCCACCTCTCTGAGCCTTGATTTCCACATCTGTAAAATGGGGCAGTAATAGCACCGCACAGGGGTGTGGCTGAGGATCGAGTGTCGAGAGCACACAGGTGCCCAGTGCCTCAGCTGCCGCCGCTGTTCTGTTCATCAATTACTCAGAACCCGAAGGGCGCATCTCCCTGCAGGAAGGCGGTGGGGACGCTGGTTGGGACAACTTTAACACCCTTTCAGCTTAGTCTGTTAGGTCTCCCGAGAATCTGTACTTTAAAAGAAGGCAGTGTTGTATCACAGGGGCCCCCATGCAGTGGGCATAGGGCCACCCCGAGGCCCTGCCCGAGGATCCGTACAGCCCCGCATCCCTGGAGCCAGCCACCGTCTGCGGCCCCTGCAAGGAGAGGCCAGGTGGGCTTGGTTCCGCCTCGTCGGCGCCCGCCACGCCCTCACCTTCAGCTTCAGCGGCGCCGTGCTGCTGGGCCTCCGGTATATTTAGCTTTGAGGCCCTGAAAGTTTTTTCCGCCAGCACAGACGCATCTTTGAGCAAATTCAGCCCAGATGTAGGCAGCAGGCGCCGTGACCTCGGGCCGGCGGTTTCTCTCCCCCACTGCTTCCTGTTGTGCACCCGTCAGGGCCTGGGGGTGGGGGCCCGGCCACACGTGGCCAGCACAAAACAAGCCTCTCCTCTCTCCACAGGCCTGCCGAGGCGCCGCCGACATGGGGCTGAAGCTGTCCTGCCTGAAAGGTAAGCCCGGTGGGCAGCTTTGCCCCACCAGCTCTTCAGGGGGCGGAGGGGGAGGGTGGAGGGGGAGGACTGAGGCTGGACAGAGTGGGAGGCTGGACCCTGAGACCCCGGCGTTGCTGCCCTGGAGAGGGAGGGGGCACCGCCACTTAAGGCAGCAGCTGTACACAGTAGGTGCCCTATAAATGCTTGCTCTGACTCTGAGTGCTCTTCCTGGCCTTCCCTCGCACCGGCACTTGAGTGATGAGGGAAAGTCACAGGCCCCTTGGACCTCGGTTTCCCCCTCAAGTGGACTGATCCCAGGCCGTGGACGGGAAAGGAGTGAGAGGCCCCTGCTGAGTGTGCCAGGCACACCCCAGGGGACGTTTGCTCTCCCCCCCGGCGGGCCTGTTATCACTGAGATAGAAGTCTGGCCTGCTGGGGTGCTGGGGAAGGTGGGCTGGGAGAGGAGAAAGGCCAGCAGGGAGAAAGTTCTAGAAGGACACAGAGTCACCGAGGGGTGTTGTAGCTGTTGGCAAAGGCAGCTCTAGACCTTTCTGTCTGGTGTCTGGATCACCCGGGGCACCTCAGATCAACGTGGCTCACACAGAGGCCTCTCCCCTTGAAGCCAATTATTCGGTGACAAAAGCTCCCCACCCGATGTGTCCCGGGCCTGAATCCGGGAGTGGCCCTGCCAGCCCCTCACCCACATGCAGCGTGCCACAGGGTGAAGGGCCATCCTCTGTCTGGCTGCTGGGATAGGTGAGCTCGGGGACTGCATCTGGTTGGCCCAGCCTAGGGCTTATGCCCGCCCCTTAGCCAGGGGGTGGGGCATCTTGATGGACAGCTCCTCTGAGGCTGCATGGAAATGGGGAGCAGTGGTTCCCCTGGAGAAAATCAGGGTGGTGTTCGCAAGGTGGGGATGAAACGCTGGAGAGGCACAGACAGCCGAGTCCCCTGCAGGGCCTGGTCCCTCAGGCTCCAGGCCGAGCCCACGGAGGAGGGAGGGAGGGGTCTGCGGAGCGAGCCTCCGGAGGGGTGAGGGCCGGTGGTTGGGTCCAGAGACCCAGCCCCTGGAGCCCGAGGACCCTCTTCCCTAGAGTTTGCTGGGGGTCTCCCCGTGCCCGGCACAGACCAGGCCTTCAGGACAAGCTGTTTGCTTTGGTTTTTAACTGCGGTAAAAGACATACATGAGATTTGCCATCTAAACCATTTTTAGGTGCACAGTTCAGTGGCATTAAGCACACTCACATTGTTGTGCGGCCATCCCCACCATCCGTCTCCAGAACTTTTCCGTCTTCCCAAACTGAGACTCTGTCCCCGTTAAACACTCCCCACCCTGCTCCCCCAGCCCCCGGCACCCGCCGTCCTACTTTCTGTCTCCATGAACTTGGCTCCTCCAGGAACCTCATGTGAGCAGAATAATACAGTATCTGTCCTTTTGTGACCGGCTTAGTTCACTGAGCACAATGTCCTCAAGATTCATTGTTGCAGCGTGGGTCAGACTTTCCTTCCTTTTTAAGGCTGAATAATATTCCGTTGTGAGTCTAGACCACATGTGGTTTATCCGTTCCTCCACCAATGGACACTTGGGCTGCTCCCACTTTTGGTTGCTGTGTCAGGACATCTCTGACAAATCAACCAAGCCCTTGGAGGTCATGTACCTTCCAGCCCAAGGCTGGGGGCTCAGCCAGGAGAGAGAGCCCAGAGCTGCAGGTGCTGAGAGGCCCTGGGAAATAGACCCCCATCTGCAGTCTACGGCGGGACTGGAAGCCCGGGCAGCCAGCTGAATGCTCCCGTGTCTGGGAGCTTTGAAAAGGGCCGCCATCTGGCTGGCCGGAGGAGCCAGCGCTAGGACGGGGCTGGAGCCGCAGCGCCCGGCGCAGTTGGCGAGGCCAGCGCAGGCTTGGGTGTGACTCAGTGCACAGGGCCGGGACAGGACACAGGACCCCTCTCTCTATGCTAAATCGAGCCGGACCCAGGCCCACCAGCCCAGACACCCAGGACCTTCTCTTCCAGGAGTCTCAGCTTTGCTTTTCCTGTGAGGGATGCACCACTTAAGAGGAAACTTGGAGCACCAGATACCCCGCAGCCCGGTCACCCTCCCCGCTCTCCGCATGACCTTCTCTTCCCTCCCTGCCTGCCGGTGTGGTGGTCCCTGTGTCTACGCTGGGATGTGCCGTTCCGTGCACTTCCATTAATTTTTTATTTAACGTTTGGGTGCTTGTGCCATATTTCTGGAGGCGGCATGATTTCACAGTTCTTCAGTTATTGCGAGTTTCAGGTTCTGCCAAGAGTTGGTCTTTGGCTCGTTTCCAACTTGTTGCTTTTGGTAGATAACACCATTTTGAACATCTTTGCTTTCTGACTTTTTCAATTAGGATTTCTTTGGGAAAAACTCCAGAAATCAGAACGGCTGGGTTAAATAATTCAGATGAATGGCGAATTCTTGTTGGGGGCTTAGCCTGGGTGAGGCCCTGTTCTGTGCACTCTGCGTGCATCAGTTCACCCGGCCCTCCTCCCACCACGAAGTGGGTGCTGTTGGGAGTCCCAGTTTCCAGATGAGGATGCTGAGGCTCAGAGAGGCAGTGCAGTTTGCCCACGGCCACACAGCTGGAACCCAGGTAGGATTTGAATCCAGGCAGACTGATCTCAGGGGCCTGGCTTCAGGCACCACCGGTATAGCCTCTTCAGAGGAAAACATTTTAGTTCCACATCTGAAGGTGTCACTGTAGCCAGAAACTTTATCAACATGATCTCGCTAGGGCTTCACGTTAACCCTATAAGATGCTGGCTTCGTTCCCTGGGCCACTGTAACAAATAACCACAAGCTGGGGGCTTACAACAACGGGAATCTGTTCGCTCCCACCTGTGGAGGCTGGAAGTCCGAAACTCAGGTGTCGCAGGCCGCGCCCCCTGTGGAGACTCTGGGGGGGATCCTTCCTGCCTCCCCCAGCTCCTGGGGGCCCCAGGCGTCCCTTGGCTTGTGGCCACGTCCCTCCATCTCTGCTCCGTCTTCACGTGGCCCCCTCCCTGTTTCTCTCTCTCCTTTCTCTTATAAAGACGCCCGTTTTGGACTTAGAGCCAGCCTTAAGTCCAAGATGACCTCATCCCAAGATCCTTAACTAATTGCATCTGTAAGACTTTTATTTCCAAATAAGGCCGCCTTCTGAGGTTCTGGGTGGGTGTGAATTTTGGGGGAACGCTGTTCAACCCGCTACAAGTCACTTCACCTCTGAGCCCTCCCGCATGTGGGTCAGGAATGTGCTTCTCCTGACTGGCAGTAAAGACTCGGCCCGAGGTGGGTGGTCCTGAGGGTGTGACGTCGCAGAGAGGGACACAGCTGTGCCGAAACCCTTTTGTTTGTGGTTCCAAAGGAGAATGGGCACAGTGGTGTGCTTTCTGTGGGGTCCCTCTGTTCGATGGTCTGGCCGTAGCCACTGTGATGTGCAGGAATGTTCCACTGTCCAAAGAGGGCCTCCCTGGTCCCTTCCCATGTAAGGGCTGGCGTGTGCTGGCTGTCCCTGGCCGCCGGGCACTGCGCCCTAAGCGTGTTCCCTGAATTTGCTCATTCCACCCTCAGGACAGCTGGGCGGTGGAGGTGACTTTGAGGAGGGGGAGACCGAGGCACAGGGGAGCTCTCGCTGGCTCAGGGTCACACGGCGGGTCACGAGGGGCTCGCCCCAGCAGAGGGCAGGGAGGGTGCGTGGTTTCCCTGGTTCCCGGTCAGCAGCCGGGTGGCGCTGCCAGGAAACAGCATGGTAGGGCCACATGGTTCTCAATGGGGTCCCTGGTCAGCATCGCCTGGGAATTAGTCAGGCGGTCAAGTTCTTGGGAGCGGGGGGTTTTAACAAACCCTCTGGGGGATCCCGGTGCCTGCCCGAGTTTGAGAACCACTGGTGAAGCGATTCTGAGCTCAGAGAGATCTGAGTTCAGATCCCAGTTCTGCTCCTGACAAACTGCAGCCTTCTGCAAGTCACTTCGCCTCAGTTTCCCCATCTGTAAAATGGAGTGATGAATGCGACTAGCCCCTGGCCAGGTTTTGAGAATGATCTGAGATAAGCACTGAGGAGATTGCCCGATGAACAGGGTCCCCCAGCCCCTCCCCCTGGCCCTTCGCGCCTTCCCATCCTGCAGGCAGCTCCAGGACCTCAGAGGGAAAGGTGAAAGTGGAGGCATGGGCTTGCCGGTTGGGGCCAACTTGGGGGCCTGGCGTGGTTTCTGGGGTTTCAGAGGGCGCCAGCTCCAGCCCCAGGCAACTCCAGCATCGCCATGGAGAGAGGCTCCTGAGCCGGGGCTGGTCCCAGCGGACTGTGCTCCTGGGGCCCAGCGGGAGAGGGCAGGAGAGGGAGGCGGCCCTGGGTTAGTGGTTCCTTTGTTTTAAGACTATTTTTTACGACAGTTTTAGATTTATAGAAAAACTGAGAAGATAGTAGAAAGTTCCCAAATACCCCACAGCAGTTTCCCCGATAGTTACTGACTCCCTCAGTGTGGCAGCTTCCTGACGATGAAGGAACCAGCGCAGAAACCTCGTCATGAACTAAAGCCCACGCTTTATTCCGATTTCCATAGTTTTCCCTCCTGTCCCTTTTCTGTCCCAGGGTCCCAGCCAGGATCCCACCTTCCATGTCGTCATCCCGTCTCCTGAGCTCCCCTGGGCTCTCACGGTTTCTCAGAAGGTCGTGTCTTTGTGACCTTGGCCGTTCAGAGGGCTGGGCAGGAGTTTTGTAGGGTGCCCCGCTATCGGGATTTGGCTGACTTTGGTGGGTTTTTAGTCTGTTTCGCTGAATCTGTGATGATGGTGAGGACCAAGGAGGACACGGGTAGAGCCCCCCCAGGCCACCTCGGGGCTGGGACCCTGACTGCCCAGGTATTTCTCCCCGCTCCCTTCCCGGGGCCCAGGGCCTCTCCTTTACTCAGCCTGTGACCCAGACCGGGGGCTGGCAGTTCCAATGCCCATTTTCTGTATTTTATTCCATATTGGTGATCAGAGGCCTGAGACTAGCCCCAGGTCACTCTGGAAGTGAGAGTCACACCACACTGCCCTGTCTAGTGTGTAAACCCTTGGCTCCAGCAGCCCCACAGCTGCGGGCCAGAGCTGGTCGAGAGACTGCTCATTCCACAAGCATTGATTGTGTCCCTACTGTGCGCCAACCCAGGCCAGGTGCAGGGCTCCAGGGATGAGCAAGGCAGCGGCGGTTTGTGACCCCGAGGAACTGGGAGAGGAAGAAGGGGATGAACCTTACTGGGAACTGTTACCTGAGGACGACCTCCCATGGGCTAAGATGGAAGCGGCCAGCCTGGTCCCCGGGGAAGGATGGCGTCACTGAGGAAGCAGCTGGCCTGGGAAAGAGTCGGGAAGGGACGAAGAACGGAAGGAGCGGGTGCCGTCAGAGGAAGGAGAGGAGGACCCCCGGTGGGCGAGGAGAGAACTGTAGCCGCCCGATGGGACTGGCAGCCACTCTGGGGCTTCCACCCGTGGGGACCGGGAGCTCTGGGGAAGGGGCAGAGAAGAGGCATTCATCCGTCGGGCTGATACATTCCGAGCAGTTTTCAGGATGAGTTGGGGCCTTCCTGCATTTGCAGGAAAGGCCACGTGGAGGGATCCGCCGTGAGGCAGAAAACCACCGAGGTCGCTGTCTTCATTTATTGAGCCTTGGTGTTCCCGTCTGTGAAATGCACAGCTTCCTGCCCATGGGGTCCAGGGGGACGTCCCTAACCTTGCTGCCCCGCGGGGCCACTGCCAGCAGGCAGGGGTCTTGGTCTGCTCTGTCCACCCCTGGGCCCATGAGAACCGAGCCCTGCACACAGCAGGTGCCCCCGTCCTGTGGGGACAGAGCCCAGGCCACAGCTGGATTCCAGTGTCACTCTTCTTTTGTGCAGCTGACAGTTGCTGAGCGTGGGAGACACAGAAATGAATGTGCAACCCAGAGTGGTAGATTTTGTGGTGCCAACTGTGAGGGGAATTGAAGGGGTACAGTAGCGGGATGAGGCGCTGAGAGCATGTCTGTGGTGCCAGCATTGGAGCCGGCCATGCAGATGCATAGTGCAGTGTCCCAGGCAGAGGGAACAGCAGGTGCAAAGGCCCTGAGACAGGAAGAAGCTTGGTGAGCTGTTGAGGAGGCAAGTGTGGCGGGACTAGGGGGCTGAGCAGGAGGAGCGGAGGTCGCTGGGGCAGGCAGAGCCATGAGAGCTGAGGAGTGGTGTCAAGAATTCCTTTTCAAGGTAACAGGAGGGGCCGGCTCAGTGGTATAGCAGTTAAGTTCGCACTTTCCACTTTGGTGGCCCAGAGTTCGCAGGTTCGGATCCTGGGTGGGGACACGGCACTGCTTGTCAAGCCATGCTGTGGCAGGCATCCCACATATAGAGTAGAGGAAGATGGGCATGGATGTTAGCTCAGGGCCAGTCTTCCTCAGCAGAAAAGAGGAGGATTGGTGGCAGATGTTAGCTCAGGGCTAATCTTCCTCAAAAATAAATGAATAAAGGTAACAGGAAGCACTAGTATCATTCCAGACCTGGGGTCTACACCTTCACCACACATCAGGATGACGAGGGAGGCGTTCAGAAAGGTGCGGCCGTGGCCACTCCCCAGGGTGGGCGCTGGGCTGGCATGGGTGGGTCCTGGGCAGCGATGTTCATGAAGCCCCCCGGCTGATCCTCTGGCGCGGCCTGGGGTGAGAACCACTGTCTGCACCCGCTGTCCTTGCTTTTGAGATGGGGCTTCGACTGGGGACTGACTGCCCGGGGTGACAAGGAGCAAGTTAGCTTGGCTGGGAGCACACGTCTGCAGGCTCCAATCCAGGGCTCTTTCTGGAACCTTCTGAACAGATCTCTGCCCAGGATACAGGGACTTGAGGGCTGGGAGACCCCCAGCCTTCTCAGAGGAAGGGTGGATAAGCAAAGCCTGAGCAGATGGGGCTTACTCAGCCCCGCCCTGCCCCCGGGGGCGCGGGGAGAGCCGGGGTCCTCCTGGCTCAGGGCAGCTTAAGCCAAAGCTCCACGCTCCACGCCTGCCGCCTGGGGAGGAAGGAGGGCGGCCGAGGGCATCTCAGTCGGTCAGCCCGCGGCCTGGGACGCTGGGGCATCACCGCCCACTGAGGGCAGGGGGAGCCGGCTGGACATGGTAGGGGCTGTCCCCGGAGGGGGCATAACCTTGAGCAGGGCCCAGACCACAGTGAGGGGCATGAGGCCCAAGCCTAGCCCCGAGGGTGGGCACCTCCTTACATCGTGCACCCTAAGCATCTAGCCTGCCCCACCCCTGTCCTGCCCAGCTCGGCTGAGGGCAGGTCCGAGGAGGTATGAGCCATCAGCAGGCAGCACTCCCAGGGCTGCTGGGGACAAGCCTGGTCCTAGAGGGCGGGTCTGGGCCCCAAAGCACAGCGTCCCCTCAGTCCATAGGTTCAGATGAGGCTTAGACCTGGGGCTGTGGGACAGCAAGGGACAGGTCCCAAGGACACCTGTGCTTTAAGTCATAGCCCCTGCCCACAGCCAGCCTCAGCTCCTGATGTCTGGGCTGCCCAGGAGTTGGTCAGAAGGGTGGGCCATATAGGAGAATACTATGCAGCTGGGAAAAAGGATGGGCAGCTCTGAAACCATAGGGTACCATTTCCAACATGCACAGTTAGGTGAAAAGAATGAGGTGCAGAGCAGTGGGTCTAATGCTGTCACTTGTGTTGGAAAAAGAAAAGCAATATGCCTGTGAATGCATTTGGATGTATATATACAGAACATTCAGGAAAGAGACACAAGGAAACAGTAACAATGGCTGTCTTCAAGTGGAGGAGTGAAGAAGAACTGGAGAACTGGGAGTGAGAGGGAGCAGGACTCAGGTGGACTCTAGTCTCTCTCAGCTACCTATGTCTCTGGCCTGGGGAGACCAGCTTGACCCAGCGCCCCCACCCCCCAGGACTGTGGGATTAACTCTCGGCTTTCCTGGGCTCCTGCGACCACACTCTGGGCTGTTGTCCTGAGTGCTTCAAGGGAAAAGGAGTGTTCCTGTGCCCCTTGCTGCCTCTCCAGGCCTACACTCCAAATTCTCTGCCTGGCCCTACTGCTGCCTGTTTGCTGTCTCACCTCCTCACCTTGATCAGACCTCTCCTGCAGCAGCAATGCCCCACCTTCCTGCTTTCCCTGTTGCACCTCCTGAGTCTGTCTGTCAGCCTCCCTTCAGAAAATGTTTTTTCCCTTTTTAATTACTTTGTTTTGAATATGTAAAACATCTTCACGGTACAGAATGAAAAATGTGCAAAAGAATATGTAGTAAAAAGTGAGTCTGCTCTCACCTCTCTCCCAGCCACCTGCTTGGAGGCAGCCATTGTCAACCGCTTCCTTGTGTCTTCTTCCAGAATATTCTCTGTATATACATGCAAATGTGTTCATAGGCATATTCGTTTTCTTTTTCCAACATGTGGTGGCATTAGACCCACTGCTCTGCACCTCACTGTTTTCACTTAACCATGCGTGTTGGAAATGGTTCCGATCAGAGCTGCCCATCCTTTTTCACAGCTGTATAGTATTCCCCTGCATGAATGCATCTTCCTGTTCTAACCTATCCCCAAATTGCCTTATATCTTCTTACGTCTCATCCACTTACGAGGGAGCCGAGCCGTGGAACCTTCCTAGAAGCAGCACTGCTAGGTTGAAGGGTCTGTGCCCTTGTTACTTTTGGAGCTTTGCCCCCTGACCCCCTGAGAAACCCTCCCGTCCACCCCGTGGGGAGGGACTGAGCTAACAGTGTAGTAACAGCCTTTCTTATTTCTGCTAATCTGATGAGTAAAAATACGGCATCTCAGGGAAGTTCATGTTTCATTTCTCTTTAGCAAGAAACATTTCACTTCTTGTTGCAGTAAAACGTACAGGGAAGGGACGCAGGTGGGAAGGGAGCCGCTGGATGCATTTTCACACACTGACCAGCATCCAGATCAAGAAACAGAACATTCCAGTCCCCCAGAACCCCCCCCCTGCCCAGGCGGCCGCTCCCCTGATGCCAGCAGCACAGACAAGTTTCTCCTGCCCACCAGCTCCTGTGGGCTCCCTCCTTTTGCGAGCAAGGAACTTTTACCACCCAAACCCCATCTGAAGCTCCTCTGAGACGCCCCTCTGAAGTCACTCGAGGCTCAACCCACAGACCCCCAGGCCAGGCCAGGACACCCGGGAGGGTCCCAGCAGGCGCCTCAGAGCTCTGGGCTGGGGTCTCACCTCCTCCCCGCAGGGGAAGGCCTGAACTTCCCCGAGCCTGAGAAGTGAGGGCTGGCCAGCCCCTCCCAGCCTTAGCAAGAGGACGAAGTGGGATGCGTGGGGAGTTGGGATCACTTCCTGTCTGTCACCCTCACATGTCATTCGTCACCAGACAGAACTTTCCAGCAGAGGGGGCACTGCCTCTCGTAGGACAGGGCGTGTGCTATGGGGTTGATGGGCTGTGGGCCCGTTGGCTGTGTGACCTGGGGCAAGTGGTCAGCCTCTCTCTGCCTCAGTTTCCTGCGCTGTCAGATGGAAGGACACCTGTCTCTCTTTCAGGGCATCGTTTAGATGATTGCAGGAGCTGACACCTGTGCAGGAGGGTCCTGTCCTCACTGCACTGTCTGTCCCCTCCACCGAGGCCAGAGCCCTGGGCTGGTCCAGAGCCACACGCCCTCACGATGGGTCCCAAGGTTGTGCTGGCATCAAAGGCGTGCGGGGCCCTGGCTGCCGGTGTTCCTGCACCCGGGGCTCTGGATTCCAGGGCGCATGGCTGCTGGGAGGGCCCTGAAAGGCCTGGCCCGTGTGGGGCTGACCGGGGAGCTGACGGGAGGGGGTGGCGGCGCTCCAGGCTCCCTGGGGCTGGGCCTCGGAGGGCTCGCAGGCAGAGCCGATGCCCCGAGTGGTGGGCGGCACACTCCCCCCTTGGCTCTGAGTGCCACTCTGGCCCTGAGCCTCCAGTCGGCCCTCCTGTCTGCAGCCCTTCTCAGGCCTGAGCTGCCCACGGCAGGGAGGACACGTCCCCGTCCCCAGGGCCCAGGCTCCCCAGGAGCCCCCCGGTTTGCACAGGACAGCATCGCCCGCCACCTTCCTCCGGGACCACCTGGAATCTGCTGTCTGATTTCCCCGGTACCAACAGCAACAACAGTCCCCATGATGAGGCCGCCCAAGCACCTGCTGTTGGCCGGGCTGTCCCAGACACCTCCGTGTAATGTCGCACGTCCTTATGATAGCCCTTCAGGTTCTGGGTCCTTATCCAGGGCGAAAGCTCCAGGGGCCAACCACATGTAGCCCCCTTTGACTTAGCTGCTTTGCAGGTGAGGAAACAGGCTCCGAGAGGGTAAGAAACTTGCTCAGGCCACACAGCTGCGAAGGGCAGACTGGGGAGGCCGGTCCCTCTGGCCCGGGCTGTACTGCAGCTCTCGGGCGCCTGCTCTGAAATGCCAGGCTGCTGTCGCGATGGTAACAGCTATGGCCGTGGTTCTCAGCGGCAAGGGATCCCCCCAGCAACCAGGTAGAGATGCCAGGTTTAGGAGAAACAAAACACAGAACAGGATGCAAGGTACATTTGAATTTCAGGTAAATGAGGAATAACTTTCTAATGTAAGTATGTCCCAAATATTGCGTGGGACATACTTATACTAAACAATTATTTGTGCTGAATTTTATCTGGCAACCTCATCTCCAGGGGACACTCGGCAGTGTCCAGGGACATTTTTAGTTGTCACAACTGGAGGATGCTACAGCAGGTAGAGGCCAGGGATGGTACTCAACAGCCCCACCACAGAGAACTGGAAGGGTGGCCGGGCGGGCAGGCGGGCGGGCCTGCCAGAGGCCGTGCTGGGGGGCAGGAGGGCAGGTGGGCTGGACAGGGAGGGAGGGCAACGCCTCGCCCCACCTGCCTCTTCCTGGCTCCGCCGCCCAGGTTCTCTCTCCAGCTGTTCATCCCTGACGCAAGCTGGGGCTTTTTCCTTAATTAAAAAGAGATTTAAAATATCCACTGCCGTCTTCATTGGGCCCAGGCTGCCTCGAAAAGGTAAAACCTCCCAAGCTGCCGAGGCCTCATCCAGAATAATGCAAGGCTTTCCCCTTAATTGTAATTAAAAAAAAGAGAGATTAAGCGCATCTGGAACCTCAGGGGCATTTGTCAGTTTGTTTTTTGAAAGACCTGCACTGAATCCAGACACTCAGTCATCTCTGAGGAATTAGTGCTGGCCCAGCTTCCACCCAGCCCCGGTGCCCACGTTCCTGCCCCAGGGCCTTTGTGCGTGCTGGGGCTGACCCAAGCACCCTCTGTTCCATCTCTCCTGCTGCTCTCCCGGAGGCCTTTTCTGACTCCCACTGTCTCCTGCAATCGTGCTGCTCCCTCCCACCATCTGCTCCTCGCTCCTCCTGTCACTGATGCAGATTCTAGAAGGTGCTTATTTGTTCCCTGGCCCCTCGGAGGACAGGCTGCACATCCAATCCCACATGACCCTGGGCAAGGCCCCTGACCTCTCTGTGCTTCGGTGTGCCCATCTGGAAGATGGGCGTCTCACTGTCAGCCTCACTGGGAGGACCAAATGATGAATCTTCACGAGGAGCTCCCACGGTCCTCACAGCCCCGCAGTGTGGGCCCCTCTCTCTGTTTTTCCCAGCAACCCTGACATCTTTGGGTCCCAGTCTGCTGCTGGAGCCTGGAGCAGGAGGTGAGGAAGGCAGAGAGGGTGGGGAGGAGCAGAGAAACACCTGTGGAGACTGTTCTGTTTTCTGCTGTGTGCCCAGCACCCGGAACAAGGCCCAGCACACAGTAGGTGCACCATAAATGCCTGTTACGGGGGCCGAGCACAGTGAAGTCACGGCCAAGGAAGCAGGAGACCTGAGAGTGACACCAGCTCTTGCCTTTCCCGGAGCCCGTGGCTGTTCCAATGCAATAAGGAAAAAGTGTCTCCAGGTGTTGAGTTGGGACCAGGGATGTTTTGTGAGTCGCCCTGCAAACAGTGTTTAGCCCCCACACCAGCTGTGCGACTGCGAGGGTGAGACGGGGTCCCTCACCCACATTCAGGGGGTGGGTGCACCCAGTAGGTGCTCAACATTGCCTGAATCTGTGAATAAGCGGTAAGATTAGAATCTCTTGCTTTTCGTAACAGCTTGTGTTAGTTGACTGTGTGCCACGTGGCCAGCCCTGGTCTTCCCTGCAGAGTGCGCGCCGCGATGGCACCCACCTTGGCTGGAGGGAGGCCTTCAGGGGGCTTCTTAGTCCCCTCAGCACCCCCTGGAGGCAGGGACTGTCACTTACCCCCATTTTGCAGATGGGCAAACGAGGCTCCAAGAGGTGGATTGGAGCCCAGGTGTACGTTCTGGCCTCGGCGGCACTGTGGGTCCAGCAAGCCCACTGTGCACGCGATGGTGCCTTGGGAAAGGGTGGACGCATTCCCAGATGGGGTCTCCCAGCTGGCACCAGGATGCCAGTGTGAGCGCCGTTTTTAAAGGGACCAGCAGAGGGCGCCCTTGAGCCGCGATGGCTGCAGAGTCTTGACTGCAGCCACATGACCGCTGTGGACATTGAGAGGCGTGGGGGCCACTGAGAGCTGGCACAGGGAGTGGTGCTCTGTCCACCAGGGCCTGGAGCGTCCTGAGCAGAGCAGAGGCCTGTCTCAGGGCTTCTGAAGGATGAGAAGTGGTGGCTGATACCAGGAGGGGTGGGGTGGATGCCCCGGCCAGGGGCCACCTGGCCTCTGTGTGTCCTCGGGCACGTCGCCTCCCTTCTGCAGGCTTTGGTTTTCTCATCTGGAGAATGGCCACAATCCTAATATCCACCCTGAGGATTCATGCAATAGTGGAGATCTCATGCTCAGCCCAGAGCCTGGCATGAGGGATGCTTAAGGAAGACTAGCTGGTCTCAGGGGGAGGGGACAGGGGGCAGTGGTCCACACCACCCCCTCGATATCCCCAGGCCCTGGCCAGCTGGTTCACTGTCGGCCACTTCTCCCAGGCTTGGCAGCACACACCCCACAACAGGTATTCCATTCCTACAAGATTGGCATTGTAACTCGATTTTTACAACCGGGGAAACTGAGGCTCAGAGAGTAAAGCCACATGTTCCCACAGTCACCGTAGCCCAGGGGTTCCCAACTCTGGCGGGTAGACTCTGGGAGGTTGTAGAAATCCTGGTGGCCATGCAGAGCAGTGAAATCAGGCCCCCTGGGCTGGGGTCCCGCACTGGTGCATTTATAAACTTCTCTGGTGATTATAGTGGGCAGCCAGGACGGAAACCACTGCCCTCCGGCGGGGAGAGGGCAGACCAGGTTTCAGAAGTCTTCTGACCTCGCGTAGAGCGCTCACCATTTCGCCGGCCTCCTGGAGCCCGGGGTTTTCTCCATCTGGCTTGCTCTGTCCCCAGCTGAGACAGCGTACGCCCCAGAGCAGGGGCCCCGTTAAGGCCGGGTAACAGCCCCCCCCAAGGCTTTCTGCACAAGCTCCCCGTCGCACCCTAAAATCACCCTGACGGCTTGGGATGGTTCTGGGGCGCTGGGATCTGCCCCCGGCCCCTCTCTCCCTGGGGCCTGGCCCCCAGGAATCCCAGCCAAGACCTTCCCCTCAGGAAATGGGCTCTTAATGGCCCGAGGCGGGCACATAATTAACAAATAACAATTCTGGCGTTAGCACAAATGAGCTCCTTGTCTGGGGCAGGGTTGGCATTTGTTTTTAATCCCCAAAGTCGGCTTTATCTCCTGAGAGCTTTCCCTCCTGCTCAGCCATCTCTGCTCGAGGCTGGGCCACCGGGGGTTTGAGAGGAGCTGGAGTCCTACCCTCCCCCCTCCTGCCTCCCCCTCCTCCCCCCCTCCTCCCCCCTCCTGCCTCCCCCTCCTCCCCCCCTCCTCCCCCCTCCCCCTCCCTCTCCCCATCCCCCTCTCTCTCCCCTCCCCCTCCTTCTCCCTTTCCCCTCTCCTTTCTCCCCCCTCCCCTCCCTCCTCTCCCCTCCCCTCCCTCCTCTCCCCTCCCCTCCCTCCTCTCCCCTCCCCCTCCCTCCTCTCCCCTCCCCTCCCTCCTCTCCCCTCCCCCTCCCTCCTCTCCCCTCCCCCTCCCTCCTCCCCCCTCTCCTTCCTCCTCCCCTCTCGCCTCTGCCTCCAGCATCTCTCCAGGGCCCCTGAGTGACCTGACGCTTCCCGATGAAGAATGTGGGCTTTGTCGCCAAGCTCCCGGAACATGTTAAAATGCAAATGCGGGGCCCTGGGAGGAGAGTGGCTTTTCCCCATTAGCATTTTATTTTAGAGCTTTGGAATATTCCCGAGGAAGGGGCTTCGAGGCTGGGCAGAGAGGCTCCCTCCTGTTCCAGATAGCAATAACCAGGTCTTCCTTTTGTTGCCGGCTCTCTGTGAGCTGCTCTTTGTGGATGATTATGGAGAGAGCTAACAGGACTTGAGCACCCTCCAGGCCCCACTCGCTGGGCCCGTGCTTTCTGTGAGTTCATTCATTTCATGGTGCCCACAGCCCTTCAGAGGAGGATGCTGTCACTGACAGCCACCAGCGTCAGGGTGATGTTTTGTTTTTGGCATCAACGAGCCTCAGGCTTTGAGGCTCTATAATTGCCTTTTAGGACATGGGGCATGCACCAGATCCAAACTTCCCGAGGCCTGGATATTAGAGAGCAGGGATGGCAGACCTCGGTCCTTGGGCCAAATCCGCTGCCCGTTTTTGTAAAAAACATTTTATTGAGACACGCCCATTCATTTACATATTGTCTGCACTGCTTTCCTGCTGCAATTGCAACAGTGATGGCAAAGTCCCAGAGTAAAGGATAGTTACCGTCTGGCCCTTCTCAGGAAGTTTGCCAGCTTCGTGCTGCAGAATTGTGCGTCCAGGAGGCACTGGCCTTTGGAGTCAGAGGGACTCGGGCTGGACTTCATATCCTGGCTGCACACACGCTCGCTGTTCAACAACGTGCAAGTCATTACTCGCTCTGGTCCCCAGGCTCCGCATCTCTGGGGGTCGTGCTTATCATGCCCGGCGCCGTGTCTGGCATGTGGCAAGTGGTCTGTGGATGTCCGTGGTTGCCAGTGATAATGGGAGGGCCTCCTCTCAGTGGCTTCCTCTTCTTTTTTTTTTTTTTAAGATTTTATTTTTTCCTTTTTCTCCCCAAAGCCCCCCGGTACATAGTTGTATATTCTTTGTTGTGGGTCCTTCTACTTGTGGCATGTGGGACGCTGCCTCAGCGTAGTTTGATGAGCACTGTGATGTCCGCGCCCAGGATTCGAACCAACGAAACACTGGGCCGCCTGCAGCGGAGCACGCGAACTTAACCACTCGACCACCGGGCCAGTGGCTTCCTCTGATTGGTCTCACGTTCTGCGTAGGAGCGCAGGAAGAAAGGGCTCTAGGGCTTTAAAGGCGGCCTGGAAGCCACCACTTTAGATCACGTGGGCAGTGCTTGGTGGGTGTTCCGAGGGCCTTGTACTCTGACGGGGAGACATGGCCTCTTCCTACAGGACTAACCAGCCATGTCGATTCAGGGGGTCCTGGGGACTCCCCGGGGAGGAGACAGGACTGGGGTTCAGAGGATGAGGAGGTGGCTAGGAGGTTGCCTGGGGGAGGAGAGCAGAGGGTGCTTGTCCCTCCAGGCGTGGGAGTGGCGTGAGGGAGGGCAGGCGGCCTGTGCTTACTGAGAGCTGGCTGAAAGCCGGACTGCGTCATTCTCTCCCCAGCCCAGGGGGGTGAGTCATGCCACCCCCATTTTTGTCAGTGGAAACAAGAAGTGAGAGGGAACCCAGTCCACATGAGACCACCCTTACTTCTGACACCAGCTGTGAGTTTCAGGGTTCCCAAAGCCACCGTCAGGTTCGCTAGCACCCTAGAGAGACCCACAGAGCTCACAGAAAGTGCTAGTGGTCACAGTTATGGTTTATTACAGGGAAGGGGTACAGATTCACATGAGCCAAGGGAGCAAGTGCGTAGGACAGGGTCCAGGAAAGTTCCAGATATGGAGCTCCCATTGTCCTCTCCATGGAGTCACAGGTGCATTGCTTTTGGCAGAGGCATGTGACACACGCACACACACACACACACACACAGTATTGCCAGCCAGGGGAGATCACCTGAGCCTCAGTGTTCACAGTTTTCTTTGGGTGTTCTGGGCTGAATTGTGTCCCCCAAAATTCATATGTGAAAACCCTAGCCCCCAGTACCCTAGCATGTGACCTCGTTGGGAATAGGGTCATTGCAGATGTCATGAGTTCAGATGAGGGCGTGCTGGAGCAGGGTGGGCCCCCAGTCCGGTATGACCGGCGTCCTTATAAAAGGGGAGGTTTGGAGACCGCCATGCACACAGGAGGAACAGCGTGTGAAGATGAAGGCAGAGATTGGGGTGGTGCTTCTACAAGTCAGATGAGGCCCGAAGACGGCCAGGAAGCCACCAGAAGCTGGGGAAGAGGCCTGGGACAGACCCTCCCTCACAGCCCCTGGAAGGAGCCAGCCCCGCCGACAGCCTGGTCTTGGACTTCAGGCCTCCAGGACTGTGGGAGAATACAGTTCTGTGGTTTGAGCCCCCAGTGTGTGGTGCTTTGTAACGGCAGTCCCGGGAGATGAGTACACTGGGGTTCCCCTAGGAAGGCAGGATTGATGGCCCAGGTGGCACATCTGCCTCCAGTCCCTCCGGGTGTCACCCACCACTCACATTGTTCGTCTGTCCAGTATGACCAAGGCCCCTGGGCAAACAGAGGCCCTCCTGCCAGGCCTGGCATCCCGAGGCCTCAGAGGTGGCCTCCCAGAAGCCAAGGACAGAGGCTGGACCTCCTTTGGGGCAAGGTTAGATTCTTTACTACTCAGAGGCCCAGAGAGGAGATGTGACTTGCCCAGGGTCACACAGCTTGTGAGCAGTTGGCCTGACTTTGGAGCCAGGGCTCTCACCCCTGTGCCTGCTGCCTGCAGCTTTCCCGAGCACACGGCCCGGGTCAGGCTGCAGGTGGGCGTAGAACTGGGCCTGATTGCATGTGCCTGCCTTTGTAGAGTCAAACAGACTGTCTTTGACAGTCCAGGCATGGACTGCCCCTCAGAGCAATGCCTCTTAGGTGACCAGGTCACCCTGAGACGCCCCACAGCCATGTATGGTGTTCCCACTGTGCACTTGCAGTCCCTTCCTCCTAGGGTTGGGGCAGGCCGCGCTAACTGTATCAGTTATCTAGGGCTGCGTAACAAATCACCCTCAAATTTAGTGGCATAAGCATTTATTATCTCACAGTTTCCGTGGGTCAGGAAATTCAGGAGTGACATGGCTGGGAGGTTCTGGCCCAGGGTCTCTCCTGAGGTTACGTTCAAGCTGTGGGCCAGGGCTGCGCTTTCATCCGAAGGCTTGACTGGGCTGGAGGATCCACCTCCCAGGTGGCTCCCTCACACGGCTCTTGGCTGGAAGCCTCAGTTCCTCCCGCGTGGGCTTCACCACAGGCTGCTCGAGGGTCCTCACGGCATGGCTGCCAGCTCCCCCCAGAGCGAGAGGGCAAGGAGGAAGGTGCAGTATCTTCTATGACCTCGCCTTGGAAGTCACACACCAGCCCTTCCGTCTTATCCCATTCGCTAGAAGCCCTTCTCAGTCCTCCCACTCTGAAGGGGAGGGGAATTAGACCCTGCCTCTCGGGGCCACACTTGAGAACCACCACACTGACCCTATAGGGGTCATTTAGGAGCACCGTCTCATGTGCCCAGGTTGGACCTGAGGAGCAGCAGGAATAGAAATCACCCCATTCCTTAGCTCCTGCTGTTGGCCGGGGGCCAAGATGCTTGAGCTAGTGTCATCCCAGTCTGGGGCTGTTTGGGGAAAACACAAAGTGGGGGGGAACGAGACAAGTATTGTGACGCCCAGCTCAATGGTGGTGGTTCTTTTCCATGTAAGTAAGACACTCCACTTGCCCTGTCCCGGGCGCTGTGCTGGGCTCAGAGGAGACAGAGATGAGTGAGGGACTGGCTGCCTTGCGGACGCTCACAGAAAAGGGAGACGGCGCTAAGAACTAACCATTTCAGTACATGTGATCAGTGCTGGGAGACTGATGGATGCCTGAGTGTAGACAGACGAAGAGGGGTGGGGATCAGACCTGTGAGACACCTTCCCCAAAGAAGAGCCTATTGTGTCGGGCTTTGAAGAATAAGTAGGAGCTCGTGACCCTGGCAAAGGGAGAAAGAGCATTCCAGGCAGGGGAGCAGCGTGTACGAAGGCACGGAGGGGCTGGGGAGCCCTGGGTGTCTAGGGGACGGTGAGCACTTTGGGGAGTGTGGACGGGTGGCTGGGAATGAGGCAGCAGGTAGTTTGGGCCACATTGTCAGGGCTGAAAGCTGGGCTAAGAGGTTGACTCTAATTTATGATCAACAGTTCACAAAGTGTATTTCATGACTCATGGTTCTGTGAGATGTTAACAGACGTTCCTCCAAAAACAGACCCCAAGGTTGTCTACGTGCAGGAAGCCCAGGGTGAAGCCTAATTCAAGCAGCTTCCTTCCTGCAGGACTTCTCAGAGCCTTTAACTCTCTAACATGCTTGGGAATCTCCAAGAGAGGGAAAGAGTAGATGAGATTCAGTCAACCTTCAAATATGTGGTATTCCCAAACTCATGTGATCATGGAACCCCCTTCCTGACAGAGTCTTAGGAGGCCAGCATTCCAGGGAACACACTTTGGAAATGCTGCTTGTAGGTAATTGTCAAGCGCTAGTGCGTGTTTTGAGCAGGTACGTGCTGTGATGAGATTTGCCGTTTCTGGCTGCTGGTGGAGGGTAGACTGAAGAGGGAGAAGCCAGGAGGCACAGAGACTAGTTAGGGCCATGAGGAGAGAGAAGGAAGGATGTCACAGACATTACAGGGTGTCATCTGCGGGCGAGGTGGTTGATGAACCTGGCTGGGGCTGGAGCGGAGGACGAGAGGGAAGACCCGTGGCTGACGCTCTGGTTCTGGCAGATGACGATGCCGTTGACTCAGACGAGAGGCGTGGAGGAAGGAGTTTGGCGGGGTGGATGGTGTGGGTGCTTTTGTCAGGGGGACCCGTAACTGGCTCGGTCAAGTTACCTGTGCTTAATTTATGGGAGAGGTGGGACAACAAATTCAGCCACTTAGAAGAAATGGACAGATTCCCTGAAAAGCACAACTTGGCGAAACTGACACAAGATGCAACAGAAAACCTGACTAGCCCCATATCTATGAAAGAAACCAGATTTGTAATCAAAAGTCTTTGCACAAAGAACATTCCAGGCCCGGACACTTTCATTGGTGAATTCCATCCAACACTTGAGGCAGAAACAACACCAATCTTGCACTCTTTCAGAAAATCATTTGTGGGAGAGGCAACTTCATGCCTGGCTTTGAGTCAGACAGGCCTGGGTTCCAGCTCAAGCTCTGTTGCTTTCATCTGTTTGGAGTCAGGTTTTGAGGACCTACTATGTGTCGACACTGTTCAGGGCACTGAAGATACCTTAGTGAACAAAGCAGATAAAACTCCCTGGACTCACCAAGTTATGCAGGCGTGGACAGGTCATTTAACTGTGTTGAGCCTCAGTTTCCTCATCTGTGAAGTGGGAGCAGCCGTCCCTTCATTCCCAAGAGTTGTCAGGACTCACAGTGATGGTCAAGGGAGGGAGGGAGGCAGCGGTGGGCAGTTCCCAGCGGCCACTGATGCTTGTCTCTCTGTCATGTGTGTGCATGTGTGTCCCCCACGGCCTGCCTTCTCAGGCCTTAAAATGTGTGTCAGCAGCAGCAGCAGCCACGACGAGGCCCCCGTTCTGAGCGACAAGCACCTGGATGTACCCAACATCATCATTACTCCCCCTACCCCCACGGGCATGATGCTGCCAAGGGACTCCAGGCAGACAGGTGAGGCCACCCCACCACCACTGCCAAGCCGGGTCTGGTCTGGGGGACAGCTCACGGGGCCCCCCTTCTGTGCTCCAGGTCTGAGCTCATGTCCCCGCTTCCCCTGGATTTATTAAAAATTTATGCTTGGATCTGCATACACTCCACCGTGGGCCCCTCGCCACGGCACCAGCCCCAGCAAGATGTGGCATGTTAAGTAATTAGCGAGACAGCCCCTGCCGGCAGCCAGGCGAGTGATGGATGGGGCCAGGCGGGCTCGCCAAGGTAATTGATGGATGCGCCTTCCCCTGCCAGCCGGGGCCTGGTGCTCCATCTTGCTGGCGCAGGAGTTCAGCTGGACAGCGCAGGCTTGGAAACATATCCACGCCAGGGCTGGGGCTGGTCTCTGGAGCTGCCGGATGCAGGGAGGAGAGAGGAGATGGCCTTGTTCCCGGAGAGAGGGGGAGAGGGAGAGGCCCGAACTGGTGCCCCACGTGCCCCTCTGTGGATACCATTGGAGCCAGAGGGGCAAATCGTTCATTTATTCATTAAACAGAAGTGTTGAGCCAGACCTGCGCTTGGTGCTGAGGCTGCTCTTGTGAATGATAATAATCATAATACTAAGTAGTGGTTATGGCGGCAGTAAACGCTTTCCTATTGAGTTCTCACAGTCATTCTGCATTAGGTCCAGTCTTCATCTCCATTTGACAGATGGGTAAACTGAGGTTCCGACAGGGTGCGGCAGTCGCCGAACAGCCAGTAAGTGGCAGAGGCGGGACTCAGCCCCAGGCTGTGTGATCTGGAGTCCACCCTGTGCACCCCCAGGCTGGACGCCCTCCCAGCGGCTAGCGTCATTCAGCCAACCAACCACCGTGACACAGTCCTGCCTGGCTCGTGTGGGGGACACAGGCCGACAAGGCTGACGTGGGGCTCGTGCGAGTCTGGTGGGGGGACTTGGGTAGACTTTTCCAGAAGGGCTGAGTTGGGATCTGAGCTTGCCCACCAGGTGAGTGACCTGGAGAAAGCCATGGGACCCCCTCTGGGCTGGGCCCTGTGTCAGTGCTGCAGGTGGGCCTTGCTCATTCATGATTGCACTGGGTCACACTGCTGTCACCTTCCCCAGTGCTGGGCCCTGGGTTAAAAGCTTTTCTGAGATCTTATTTAATTCTCATTCCAACCCTATGGGCTATGAGGACTGCCCTTATCTCTAGTTTATAGGTGGGGAAACTGAAGTGTAGAGAGGGACAGCGACTCACCCAAGGGCACACAGCAAGGTGAGAGAAGAGCTGGGCTGCTGCTCCAGTGTCTAATCAGAGAGCTCAGGGTGGGCAGCAGAGGCCCAGGTCCTTGCTCCCCACTTACGCTCCCTTCCCTCTCCCAGCCTCTGTGTCCTCATCTGTAAAATGGGATCATAACCACCTTCCCTGCTCCCTGTGAGTGCAGAGGAGTCTGATGGTTACAAGATCTGTGGGGTGAGAGCCCAGAGGCCCTGGGCCCCCAGGAGACTCCTAACCCTGGGAGAGGTTCCTTTGAAACTTAGGCAGTTCTGGGGGTGGATTAATGCCCAGGGGCCAGCACAGGGGTACCCTCCCGTCTGCTCTCGCCGGCGGCAGAGCTCGGATCCCGACCCTCTGCTCTCCCCATTCTGAAAAGGGCAGCAGAATGGCCACAGGCCTGGAGTCAGGACACCCTGAATTCAGATCCCAGCTCTGCCGCCCGTCAACCTGGGACTTTGAGCAAGAGGCTCCGCCTCCCTGTGCCTCGGTTTCCCCATCTGTGAATGGAGATGATAATGGTGCCTCGGTTTCCTCATGTGGAGGATCCGTGACAGGGAAGCTGGAGGGCCTGATTTCACGCCCTGTGTTGATGTTCTCGCCAGTGATATTAGGATGGGAGGACAGACCGCCAGGCCCAGGTGGCACGTCCTTCAGGGCCACATGCTGATACCAGGGGCTTCCCTGGGCAGCAGGGGACTGGCAAGAACTCTGGCCCTGCCTGGACCACCCTGCTGATTGGAGCAGGTCTCCTCCACTCTGGGCCTCAACTTCCCATCTCTAGTCCGGGGTCAGGGGTGAAGGATTTGACCTCCCGCCCAGCCCTGGGCTCGAAGGCACCTCCCAGAAGAGGCTGAGCCAAGAGTGGGGCCCCGGGCTACAATCCCAGGGACTCTGAGTCGGGGAGCGTGGCCTCGAGCCTGGGCGGAGGGGGCGTGGGAAAGCACCATGAGACTCGGCATCAGTGGGGTCCCCTTTAGCATCCGTTGACACTATTGCCCCTATGTCGGGGGAGCTGAGGTGGCCCAGAGGTGCCAGCTCCCAGGGAAAGGGGGCCTGGATGGGGGGGGTCCATCCAGATGTTGATTCCCCCTCTGTCTTCTAGTCTGGCTGGATGAGACGGGGTCCTGCACAGAGGATGGGGAAATAGACCCCGAAGCCTGAGGAGGAGGCGGTGGACACGCATCCATCGGCACCAGCTCCTGCTCTGGCTGCCCCTGGCTCCACCTGCCCCGGGGCGCGGGGTCACCTGGGACAGAGCTGCTGAATAGGCTGGATGGGAAACAGAGCAGATTCGGGCACCCGACCAGGAGAGATGTGGCCGGATGAGCAAGGAACCAGCCCGGCCCACCTCCAGAACGACGTCTTCCAGGCCCCACTGAGTGGACTGGTCCCTGACCTCCTCCGTGTTCTTGCCGACCCCAGGGCCATGGTGACAGCCCGGCCATCCGGGTGCCAGGGAGGGGCTTTCTCCTGGACAAACACACCCTCCCTGCACCCTGGGCCAACCAGACGGGTCAACACCCACGAGAACTTCTCGCAGAGGCGCAGCTCCATTTTTTATGAGTTGTTTTACAGATAACAAAACAGTCCAGAAAGTGATTTATAATTTTTTTGCATTATAAATAAAGATCTTCTGTAACAGACAGTGAAGCTTCCTTCTTGGGCTGGCAGAGGAGACGGAGCACACCCGGATACGAGGTGGGTTTAAGAGCATCGCTTGTCACGGAGGGGCCAGTCAGACGGGTGACAGCTGGTGATGAGCCTTTGGAGAGTCTTGGACCCCTCGATTGGCAGGCCTGGGTGAGGCCAAGGGCACGGGCTCTGAAGTCACACAGACCTCATGTGAGTCCAAGCTCCGACCCTGCCAGCTGTGGGATCCTGGTCATAACACATCTCTCGGATGGGAGGCAAATGGTTTTTGTTTGTTTTTAGAATAACATGAAATTGTTGGTGTGCCCTCCCCCCGTAGACGGTTCTGATCCTGGCACGTGTGTTTCTGTTCGTTTTCTGTGCCTTCTGTCGAGGCTGCGTGGCTTCTGCTTTGGGTTTGCCTACTGTCTTAGTTGGGGTCCCCCAGAAGCAGAGCCCGAGCCAGGCTTTGTGAGCAAGGGGTCTGTTTGGGAGGTGACCCCGGGATACACAGGTAGGGGGGTGGGAAGGTGCAGATCAGGGGTCCCCGAGGCCACTCTCAGGTTCGATAATCCACTAGAGGGACTCAGAGAACTCAGGAAAGCCATTATAGTTGTGATTATGGTGTATTACAGCAAAAAGGATGCAGATTAAAATCAACAAGGAAGAGAGACACAAATGGTAGGGTCCAGGAGAGACCAGGCGCGTGCGTCCGGGAAAGTCACGCAGACGGCACTTCATTCTCCCAGCAACGACGAGGACACATGCATGGGGTGTTGCCAAGCAGGGACGCTCACCGAGCCTGTGTCCAGAGTTTTCACTGGGGGTCAGTCACGTAGACATGGCTGACCGTCCATGTCTCCAGGCCCTCCGGAGGTCGGGCTGATACCCTGTGACGCAGGTCCCCACCATGGAGCACACTGTTAGACTGTCCCTGTGGCCCAAGGCCCCAGGTCAACAAAGACACTTGTATCTGGCAGGATGTCCCAAGGGCCTAGTGGTCACCTCCCAGGAGCTGAGGGCAGAGACCAGACCTCTCTGGGCCTGGTACCTTCTTTCCTGCACAAGAAGCAAGGCAGGGAAGGGAAAGCCATGCAGGTGCTTCTGGAACCTGGCCGCCTGGGGCACCTCGGTCGGTCTCTGGCCTCTGCAGAGGCAGCGTGGAGCTCCCCTCAGCATCCCCCACCCCAGAGGGGTGAGGCAGGGGGCTGCGTCCTCCACCGGCATCCACCGCTGGCTGAGGGCTGCTCCGGACCTGCCCAGCACTTCCCACCTGTCCCCTCGCGGACAGCAGGACTTGCAGAGGGGACGCGGGAACACCCTGGAACACAGAGTGCCCCGGGCGGGTATGGTGGGCCCCACAGTCAGGGCTGACTCCGTGGGTGAGCAACCTGCGCCTTCCAAGAGGGCCCGCCCTCAAAAGGGCCCCTCACCTGGTTTAAACACTCTCCTGTCACCTCCTTGAAATTCTTCATCGTTGTTGGACAAAGGCCCCACGAGCGATACAGCCTGTCATCTTCCAGCCCCCATGGCCCTCTGTGCGCCAAGATGCAGCTCGGGTCGTCTGTGCATCTTAGAAGACCCCACCCCTCCACGGGAGCAATGTCAGGAGCACGTTGTGGGATGGAGATGTCATGGGATGAAGAGCCTGTGGGATGGAGATGTTGTGGCCATTTTTGGAACTCTGGCCTGCCACCTGGTCATGCAGTTCAGTGCCCCCAGAATGCCTTTGCTCACATTGCCAGCCCCGACCCCTGGGCAAGGCCAGGGCTGCTGCAGCCAGGTGCTCCTCCAGGCCAGGCCCTGCCAACTGGAAGTCTTCCACCCCCGACTCCCACAGCACCATGTGTCCCACACGTCTCCTGCGGGTGGGAGACGCGTCTGTTGTTTCATAATCACCAATGTGCAAGTCATCAGAGGAAGGGGTACCCCTGTGCGTGGGGCTCAGGCCCTAAGGCTGATGTACCCACACTCAACCCTCCAGCGTCCCCACACACGACCCTCGGAAAATAAAGCCCCTAAGGTGAGACTCGGGCTCACGCTCCAGTATGTTCCAGACCTTGCACGTAGCAGGTGCCCAGGTTTTTATTTATTTAGTGTGTATGTTGCTGCTGTGTGCAGGGCACTCACTGTTCTAAGCACACTACATCTATTTTAACTCATGTGATGCTCATGGAAACTGTGAGATGCTGTATTAGTCAGTTTTCTTTTTGCCATGTAACAAACAGCCCCTTGGTATAGGCTGAACGTGTGTCCCCACAAATCCTCACGCTGAAGCCTAACCCCCAGGGGATGGCATTTGGAGGTGGGGCCTTTGGGAGGTGATTAAGTCGTGAGGGTGGAGCCCACGTGAATGGCATTAGTGCCCTGATAAAGGAGAGCCGCAAGAGCTCCTTCCATGTGAGGACAGGGCCAACTGTGCGCCAGGAGGCAGCCTCACCTGACGCCAACTCTGCTGGCACCTTGATCTTGGACTTCTCCCCCTGCGGAACTGAGCCATAAATTTCTGTTGTTTGTAAGCCCACCAGGCTGTAGGGTCCTGCTACAGCAGCCTGAACCCCCAAACCCAGGGACTGAGAACTGATTGCCCACTCACTCGTCTCTGGGTTGGAGCCGAGTAGCTCTGAGGGGCTGGGCTTCGTCGGGCTGCAGTGGGGTTCAAATCTGCTCATGTGACTCCTCGTTTTGTGGCCAGCAGCTGCCAGAGGATGCTCTCCAGGAGGAAGGCAGGGCACAGAGCACGAGCCAGGCCATGCAAGGGCTTTCCCAGCTTCTGCTCAGGACCCTCTGCCCCAGTCCTGTTCCCACGGGAACCCAGAGGTTCTGGGTCTCAGGGCTGGGGCTGGGTGCTTGCCCTGAAGGCCGACTGAGCCCACCGTCTGAGGGGGGCCCCACGTCTCCCTGGGCATGGCTCAGAGGCCTCCAGCCCACTCAGCAGCCTGCCGTGGCTAATCACCGCCTCATCCTGGGCATTTAGTGCCCATGGCAACAGGAAGAGGGCTGCTAGCTGGAGACCAGGCGGGAGGGGTGCTGGAGGCTGCACAGCCCCAGGACGCTGGATTTGCCTGTCTTATCCTTGCTTTCCTGGAGGAAGATCCCAGGGCCCCTGGTGTCCACACCAGTCCTGGGCTTTGAAACACACTCAGCTGGGAGGCTCATCCCTGGTGAAGCCAGCAGTTAGGAGGGTGTTACCCCAGAATGGTGTCTGCTGAGTAAGAGGAGAGAGACCCTTCCTGGTGACATCTGCACCCCAGCAGGAGTGAACCCTGTGACAGTGCTCGGTGCCCAGCACCTGTCTTTGAAACTATGCCTTCAAGTAAGCTCTGTCTCCCCACAAAGGAGGGGCGAGGTGGAGGGGGCCTGCTCAGTGCAAGCTCTCACCCAGGGAGGGCATGGGGGGCGGGGCAGGGCACACCACTGCAGCCCCAGCGTCCCTCTTAGGAGCTGTGAGAAGGAATAGGGGGAGTGGGTGTGAGCAAGGACTTTGGCATCAGGCAAATCTGCATTGTGCTGTGTGACCATGGAAAGTCACTCAACCTCTCTGCACTTTTTCTTCTCCTGTAAAGTGAGGATAATCACAGGCTCTACCACATGGGGAGCATATGAGGATTAAGTAAAATTATGTAAAACCCCCACATGGTGTCTGGCACAGAGTAAACAGTGAATAAATGGTAGTCTTCATGATCAGGTGGGTCACCAACCTCTCTGGGCCTCAGTTTGCTCATCTGGGGAACGGGGACCATGCCATGGGGCCCTGAGGATGATGGGAAATGGAGGGTGTGACTGTGGGGAGGGGGGGAAGAGTGAGGGCTCTGGAGCAGACCTGGCATCACATCTGCCGTGGTGCCCCCTGTACCTGACGTGACTCCCACTGCATCACCCGTGCCTCCCTTTCAAGGGCTTTCTCGGTGCAGGAGCAGGTGGGGTGGGGGCTCTCCAGGCCACCTAGAAGACCCGGGGAGTTGACACCTCCAGGAGCACCCCTCACCCCCGTGCACGGGAGAAAGCAGAGAACTAGCCCCCTCTCCTTGCCCCTCGCGGTGGAGGTGAGGCGGCTCTGAGGAAACTTCCGGTCTCCCCAGTGCTTCTCAGACTTGAGCGTGCTCTCCGTAGAGATCTGGTTCAAAGGCAGACTCGGTTTTAGGAGCTCTGCGATTGTGCATTTCTAACCAGCTCCCAGGGCACCAGTGCTGCTGGGCCACAGACCACATTTGGAGTCACGAGGGTTCCTCGCTGCCCAGAGATTCCCAGGGCTCTGAGGCCCGGCTGCCAGCGTAGGAAACCTGCTCCTTAACCTGAACTGGTCCTCCTGGAGCTCCCCGCTCCCTTCCGGGTGCTCTCTGGGATTGCCTTCCCAACAAACCACTTCCCCTTGAGGCCTTTCTCGGGGCCTGCTTCCCAGCCGCAGTCAGCATCCGTCCCTGTGCGCCATTTATATCAGCTGGGTGACCTTGAGCAAGTTCCACTGCTTCTCTGAGCCTTGGTTTCCCCCCTCTGCAAATGGGGAGAATAAACTAGGTTGTTGGGAAGATTAAATGAATGGACACACATATAGAACCTAGAATAATGCTTTAGGGTTCAAAATGTCCTCTAGAATGTTGGCGATAATGCTGAGGTTGGCAAAGCCGCGATCGGGAAGACCCACCAGGCCCGTCTGTGCGGTCGCAGCCTCGTGGGGTCGTTGCATTCTGCACGGACTTGACCCTTCATTAGAGGTCGGGGGTGCTAGAGCAGTGGGATGGGTGCCTCTTTGGGGCTGGTCTAGAATGACACCTTATTTTGAACCCAAAACATGGCTCCCTGATTCTTATTTCTTGAGTCTGTTCTTCCTTAAATACATCCTGGGGGAATGGATGCTAATGTCTGCCGTTTATTTTTCATTTATTTTTAATGCCAAAGCTGCGCATCCTGATTAAAACCAACAATAAAAAAGCTTTGTAAATGGCTCCCCCCCAAAGTGTGTGTGTGTGGGAGGGTGGGGCAGGGGTCCCAGTCAGAGGCCACCGAAGAGGAAATGGACGGATGGACTAACAGCTCTGGCCGCCGACAAAGCCCGTTAACCCTAACCCTGCTGTGTCCCGGAGAAGTTCCCAGGCTCCAGGAGGTGAGGGGACATTCTGGTCCACGACTTGGGATTCATGCTGTATGCCTCCAGGAGGGGAGGCTGGGAGGGGAGAAAAGTGTGAAAACAGATGGAAATGTAATTTTTAATGACAGCAGCAGATGGCAAAAAGACACAAGAGTGTATTCGCACCATGTCGGAGCCATTTGCGAGCGCCCAGCTCAGCCGTGATATGCGCCGTGCGGCTGGCGTGACGGCTCCCCCGCCAAACCCCGCAGGCCGGCGAGCTGCAGGGGGGAACACGCAGGCCCCCTGGGGAGGGGCCGGGCGCTCTGCCAGGCTGTGGGGAGCCACAGGTAGACGGGAAATACCTGTGGCCACCTGGGGGGTCCGGAAGCGTCTCCGTGCCTGGCTTTTCCGCACACAGGCAGGCAGTGAGGCGCTCTGGTTTCACACAGCCCCTCCTCCTGGTCTCCATGGCGGCTCCCCAAGGCCAGGCCATTGTCACCACTCACCTGGACTTCTCAAAGTCCAGGTGAGGAGTCTCCTGCTGCCAGACCGCGTCCCACCCTGACTCCATCCACCAGAGCTGTGTTTCTACAGTGCAGAGCTATTCCTGTCACTCCTTGCCCCGCATCCCTCACGTGGCCTCCCGACGCACTCAGGATCACATCCCTGCTCTTGGAGGCCGCTCACCAAGCCAGCCCTGGAGGTGTGGCTGCTGCTTGTCTTTCTTACTCCTCTCCTCACCACACTTCGCGGGGACAGGAATCCCTGTGGGGCGGTGGTGAGAGAGAAACACCACCACAGCTGGAAGCAGGCGCCCCCGTCCACAGAGCGCGGCCCGGTCAGCTGCAGCTGACAACTCCTCCAGCTCTAGGTGACGTTCAGAATAGGTGACAGCTGGGGTGGGGTGGCCCCAACCAATGGGAGCTGCCCCTGGCCAGAAACAGCAGCTGAGGTCAGCCCCGCAGGAGGTCATGTCAGCCCCCCACCTTAGAGACAGGTGGGGGCAGCAGTCACAGTAGGGGCTGTGGCTCTCGGGCTCCTGGAGCACAGCAGGGGCCCATTAGGGACGCAATCACGTCTTGCTGTCAGGGCCCTGCGCTCCTCCACCCCTCCGGCTTGTTTCAGCTGAGGCAAGGGGAGGGAGGGTTACCAGAGGAGGTATTTCCATTCTGCGTTTCTCTCTCGCTGCCATGACTGTAATTCTACTCGTTCCTTAGCTGGGTGATACCACCAGCTGTTGGTCACCGCATCACCGGAGCCACCCCCGAGACGGCAGGTGTCTGGGTTCGGTTTATGGGAGCAGGGGCTCTCGCCCTCGGCTGAGGCCTGGGCCTGCCCCACAGCATCTCATCCCTTCCGTCCAGGTGTGGCCCGGGACTCGGGCAGGTGATTCTCACACACAGGCAGGGCTGAGTCCGGGGGGGCTTCTCGCCCACCTCCTCAGGTCCTCACTGTCATTCATCGTTTCCTAGGCCGCTGGTCTCCTCACTCTAAGAGAATTGCTCCCACGTGCAGAGATTCAGACTTCGAGGTAGGCTAATCAAGGATGGAATGAACACGCTCGCGCAGGTGGACCACAGGTCCTTCCCAGACGCGCTCAACCCAAGGGTCCTGTGGGGACGCACTGACGGGCCACCAGCCCAGTGTCACTCACAGGAACGAATGCCCCTGCAGAGGACCCCAGACTCCATCCAGTTGCTCATACTGCGAGTTCTCCATTTCCACATGGGGCGGGGGCCGCCCTACAGGATGGGGCGGCTCCAGGAGATTTCCATCATTGCAGGAAGATCTCTGCTTTCAAAGCAGAAGTCCCATGGCTGACTCATTTTCGGAGCACTGCTCTGCGGCTTAAACTCTAGTGTGACCAGGTGTTGTGGTACAGACCACCCTGAAGGGGGCAGTGGGTTCACGCTTCTGGAGTGTTCTAGCTTCCCTGGGGGAATCTGGCAGAGGCTTTTTCTTAAACTCTTTTTTTGCTAAGAATAGCTTTAGCCTTACAGAAAAGTTGCAAAGATAGTACAGAGGGTTCCCATAAACCCCACACCCGGTTTCCCCTGTCGTTAATCTTATGTTACTCTGGTCCATTTGTCACAATGAATGAACCAACTTTGATACATTCTTACCAACCAAAGTCCATTCTCTATTCAGGTTTCCTCAGTTTTCCCCTAACGTCCTTTTCCTGTTCCAGGATCCCATCCCCATTTATTCCACGTCTCCTTAAGCTCCTCTGGGCGGTGACGGTTTTGGGAGGTGGCTTTTGATGACCCTGGCAGTTTTGAGGAGTGCTGGGCAGGTGTTCCGTAGAATGTCCCTCTGTTAGGGTTTGTCTGACATTTTTCTCACAATGAGCCTGGACTTGTGGGGTGTGGGGAGGAAGACCCCAGAGTGAAAGCACCTTCTCATCCATTTCTCCTCCATCGTATCAAGGGTGCATGTCATCACCCTGGCCTGTCACTGCTGATGCTGACGTCGCTCTCCTGGCTGAGGAGGTCAGGTGTCTCCCTGGTCCTGTAACTCTGTGTGTCCTGTTTCCATCCTCTCCTCTTTGGAAGGAAGTGGCATGGGGCCTACACTTCAAGAGTGGGGAGCATCTCTCTGTCCACATCATGTGGAATTCTTCTGCATGGAGATTTGTCCCTCCCCACCCCCACCCATGTATTTGATCGCCAGCCCTTCATTCCTGACCATGGAGCTCATTATCTGGCCTTGCCATCTCCTTCCCCCACTTCGAGAGCCCAGCGTGAGGCTGGGCCTTCAGAAGTCCTCTCTGGATCCCGGGAGTGGCTCAGAGCTGGACTGGATTGGGGCAAATCGCTTCCCTTCCCACTTTTCCCAGTTAATACAACTTCCGGGGGAGTGTGTTGAGTGTGCGGTTTCCATGAGTCACAAAGTCGGAGCCTGGAGCTTAGGCGGGGGCATTTTCAATAACAGCTTTATTGAGGAATGATACACATATTATAAAGTTTACCCTTTGAAAGAGTATAATTCAGTGGTTTCTTAGTATATTTACAGAGTTGTGCAACCAGCACCACTATCTAATTCTAGAACATTTTCATCACTCCAAACGCAACCCCACACCCATTAACAGGCCCTCCCCGCTCCCTGCTCCCCCAGCTCTTGGCAAGCACTACACTAGCATGTGTCTCCATGGATGGTTTATCTATTCCAGACGGTTCATGTAAACGCAATCAGATATGGTTTTTGTGACTGGTTCCTCTCACATAGCATAAGGTTTTCAAGGTTCATCCACGCTGTAGCATGAATCGGCCGCATTCTTGTTCATGGCCGAATAATATTCCACGGCACGTACAGACCACATTTTGTTTATCCATTCCTCCAGTGATGGACATGTGGGTCACTTCCACCTTTGGCTCTTGTGAATAGTACTGCCGGAAGGCAAAGACATTTAACAAGCCCCCAAGGGACCCAGGTGGACCCTCGAGTCTGAGACTCCAAGATGTCCCCATTTTGCAGTGTGTAAAGCTGCACACTTGTTCTCCCAACAGCCCAGTGAGGTAGGCAGCAGCACTGTCCCCATGTTACAGACACGGACACCGAGACTCAGGTGATGCGGACACCGGGCTCTCCTACTCATCCCGCCACGGTCTCTCTGAACCCTGGCTCTCCCACTGGCTCTTTTCCTCTGCTCTTTGACAGGCTGAGAAAATCCAGGAGGGAAGCCTCGCCAACTTTGGAACACAAATATTTTCCAGTCAAGAAAACAATCCCCCATCCATCAAAACCCAGACAAGTTGGCACACGCTCTCTGCAGATGCCCGAGGGAGCTTCTATTTCAGGAGGGGCCAGGTGGCCTGCAGCGTCCCCTCCTCCCCAGACACCCTGGGGCTCCTTCTCTTCCTACCTCACTTTTGCAGATAAGGAGACTGAGGTTCAGAGTGGTCACTTGCCATTGGTCACACAGCATCCAGAGGAACTTTTCATGTATTTTCTTTGAAAGTATTTGTCATAATAAATGACCCACAATGAAGGTAATCTCCAAGCCTGTAAATGACAATTTCCAATGCAGATAAATAACAGACACAGCTTTCCAGGACATGTGAGTGGGCAGAATTTAATTACGGCCTTATTTCATCTTCCCAACAACCCTACATGGGCAGGTTTCGGTGGGGGGGGGGGGGGCGGGGAGCATTGGAGAGGAAAGCATGGGATCATCTCGGGTAGGGCAGCTCTCCGGCATGGGTACAGAACCCTGGAAGTCTCCTGTCCCTTATGCTTTTTCTCAGGGCCTAACGATCAGGGTTTTGAATTCAAGTCCAGCTCACTGCCTGTCCCCACAGATCCTACACTTGCTGCCTCATGTCCCAGGGAGCTGTCCTGGCCTTACCACCCCACCGAAATGACCCTGGGCCTGGGGAAAACTCAGCTTTCTGTCCCCACCCCAGACCCCTGAACCACAGCTCTCCAGGAGCGCGCGTGTTGACGCCCAGGATCTTCTAGGGGACTCTGACAGCGGCGAGTCGGAGAACCACTGCTGTTCCGTGCCACACAAGCCGTCCGCACAGAGGGCTCCCGTTCCCCGAGCAGACGAGAGCATCGGTACATACGTGCTCCAGTCGTGCAAACCTGTCTCTTCATGAGTCTCACCTGGGGTGCGGCCCAAGCACAAATTCTGAGCCTCTCCCCGCAGCTTCTGAATCGGAACATGTGGGTGGGGTGAAGGATCTGCATGTTTATAGATTTTAACCAACGCGTGTAGAGAGAACGGAAGATTGAGAAATTAAAGGAGGCAACGCCTTCTCTCACTCCGCTGGGCGCGGCCCTGTCTGTCTAGCCAGGTCACGCCGTGACCCAATAAATGCATTTACTCCTGGCCGGGTGCGGGCCCAGTGTAGACGCACCCCGAGCCCCACCCCCAGCTTGACTCAGGGTGTTGGCAGGAGGCGCCCGGGCCAGGTGAAGGGACACGGAAGTCTGGCGCCAGGGCAGGAGGGCCCACGGAGGCCAGGTGCGCGGCCCAGGGGGGAGGCGGGGTCGGGGCGCCGAAGGGGGTGGAGCCCGGGAGAGGCGGGGCCGGGACGCGGAAGGGGTGGAGCCTTGGGGAGGCGGGGCCGGGACGCGGAAGGGGTGGGGCCTGGGAGAGGCGGGGCCGGGACGCGGAAGGGGTGGAGCCTGGGAGAGGCGGGGCCGGGACGCGGAAGGGGTGGAGCCTTGGAGGGGCGGAGCCGGCACGGGAAGGGGTGGGGCCCCAGTGGGGCGGGGCCAGGACGCGAGACTGGGTGGAGCTGGGAGATGAGAAGGGCGGGGCCGGGACACGGGATGGGGTGGGGCCGGGGCGCGCGAGAGTGTGGAGCCTGGGAGGGGCGGGGCCTGGATCTGTCCAGCAGAAGGGCGGGGTCTGCCTTCAGCCTCGTTCAAGCTCGCCAATCCGCGGGCTCGTGGCAGCCGCGGGCCCCGCCTCCTGCCGCCGCGCCGCATTGCTATAGGCCGGTCGAGGCTTCTTCCGGCCTGGGGGTGGGCCCCGCGCGGTGGCGGGAAAGCGGCGTCCGCGGCACCTTCTCCTGAGTCGCTGTGGGTCGGAGGCGGCGGCGAGTCCTGGGCAGGCTGCTACGCCACCATGGACGCGGCCGAGGTGGAGTTTCTGGCCGAGAAGGAGCTGGTTACCATTATCCCGAACTTCAGTCTGGACAAGATCTACCTCATTGGGGTGAGGGCGCGGGCCGGGGGCGAGCGGCGGGCGTTTGCCTCAGGAACCGGCGCCTGGGAGAGGCCGGCCCCCGGGGGTCGGAGCTTGTGCGGACGCCGCCCTCTCCTTCGTCCTACCCTCCTCTGCCCCCGCCTTTCGGAGGGGCAGCCGGGCGGCGGGCTCCGGGGCTCGGTCGGCGCGGGGGCGGGGCGGCGGCTCTGAGGAGACCGGGCACAGGTGGGAGCACAGGTGGGCGGAGAGTGGGATCGCAGGTGGACGGACAGTAAGATCGCAGGTGGGAGCAAAGGTGGGCACGCAGGTGGGCGGCAGATGGGATCGTAGCTGGGAGTACAGGTGGGTGCAGGTGGGAGCAGAGGTGGGCACACAGGTGGGCGACAGGTGGGATCACAGGTGGGCTCCGGCCTGTCCGGTGCCCCTCCCCTTCCTGGCCGCAGGGAGGTCGGTCATGCCTTTGTACCGTCTGAGCGGCTCGTTTTCCTTCCGCAGGGGGACCTGGGGCCCTTTAACCCCGGCTTGCCGGTGGACGTGCCCCTGTGGCTGGCCATCAACCTGAAACAACGACAGAAGTGTCGGCTGGTGCCTCCCGAGTGGATGGACGTGGGTGAGGACGGGGTGGACACGGTGCCGGCCTCCCGCTGGCGGAGGTGGGGGGTCCTTCCATCTGCTCCGTTGACCACTGATGGGCCGGAGTTAATGGTCCCAGACTCACCCCTTGGAGGCTGCTGCCCGCTGTTATTGATGCTGTGTTAGTTCGGGGTGTGTTTACCAATCTTAGTTCAGATTTTCGTTTTAAGATATTTCAACTTGCTCTAAAACTAAGGATGCTATAGGACCTTAAAGAAGCATTTGTTCTAGTTCAAGAAAAAAAATAAGTATAGTCTAGCAGGTTGAGGAGCAGAGTCGTTATCTCACGTGGTAGAGAATGCATGAAAATAATGCGTCATCCACGGGAGGGAGGGTTATTCGGCCATAAAGAGGAGTGGAGGACTGATCCCGCTGCAGCGGGCGAGCCCTGAGAACAGGATGCTGCGTGAACAACCAGACACACAGACCACGCATTTATTGTGACATTCCGTTTATCCGAGCTGTTCAGAACGGGCACACCCGCAGGGACAAAGCAGATGAGTGGCTGTCTAGGGCTGGGGTTTGGGGGTCGATGGATGGTGGGGTTCCTTTCTAGGGTGGTGAAAATGTTCTAGAATTGATTGAAGTGGTGGACGCACAACCGTGTGAGTGTACTAAAACCCACCAAATTGTACACTTTAAACCAGTGAATTGTATGGTATGTTAATTATGTCCAAATAAAGCTGTTAAAAAAACAGAAAATAATGCATCGAAGGTGCAGAGGGACTTCATCCTGAGCCTTTGCAGTCTTTTCCCCACCTGAAACATGAGTGGCTCATCATAGCAAAGAATCTTAATTTTATTTGGGGTGGGGGCATTTAGAATTTGGAAAGCCTCTGAGCAATAGTGATTGTCCCCTCCCTGGGGACATCTGGGAGTATGTGCCTCCTAGAAGCAAGGACACTGTCAGGCGGGCACTCTCGAATACTCTTGAATACAGTTTAAGAAGGACTGGGCATTTTCTCCTCCCTCCCCGTCCTAAAGGGCAGAGGGACTCTGGCGGTCCTGAAGCCTAATGGGAAACTCATGCCTTCTGCTTGGAAGGGCCTTGTTAGCGGGGAGCCCCCCAGGCCTGGCCCTATTAGCGCGGCATCCCCTTCTGGCAGTTTTGGTGCATCCAAACCCAAGGCGGTACGGGCCAAGAGCCAGAGTCAGAGAGCAGGCGTGGAGAGAGCGAGCCCGAGCCTTTTCCTGCGCCTGGGCCTTGATGTGGTGCGAGGTGGTGAAACATCCTCATCAGACGTAGGCCCCGCCCAAGGGCCAGCTGCCTTCGGGTTCTGCGGCTGCGATTAGTCCCACCTGTTCTTGGACCTCCTCTAAATGGAATCAAGTGTGTCAGCTTTTGTCTCTGGCTTCTCTTATTCGATCGATGTTTTTGAGATTCGCCCCCAGTGTTGTGTCTGTCATTACCTCACTCTTCTGTTTCACCCGCTGGATGAGGATGCCACAGGTTGGTCCCCCATTCTTCGGTTAGTGCATGTTTGGGTTGTTTCCCATTTTGGGGTTTGTGAATGAGGCTGTTGTGAACATTCTTGTCAACGTCTTTTTGTGGATGTATGTTTTTATTTCTCTTGGGTAAATGAATACCTAGAGTGGTGGAATTCCTGGGTCATAGGGCAGACTGTGCTTAACTTTGAAGGAAACTGCCAACCAGCCCTCCAGAGTGGTTGAGCCATCGTTAGAATCCCGCCAGAAATGTATGAGCCTTCCCATCGTTCCACATCCTTGCCAGTGTTCGGGGTTGTCCTTCTGATTTACCGCAGGGTTTGAACAGGTGTTCTATACTCTGCTTTAGATGATAGAAAAGCAAAGAATCCGTCCGCCGTGCAGAGATGTGCGTGGGGAGAGGGTAGTAGGGAGTTACCCAGGCGAGAGCTGAGGGAGGCTGAGCTGGTGGTGGAGGTGGGCACGTGTGGTCGGAGTGTAGGGGTGTTTTGAAGAAAGAATTAGCGGGATTTGCTGACGGACAGGCCTTGGATCTGGGAGAGGAGTTAAGGATGCCCGCCAGGGTCATCGGCTGAGCTGCAGACGAGGTGGAGCTGCTGTGTCCTGGGACAGGAAGGCTGCGGGAGCAGTGTGTGGGCTGCACTGGGAACCAGGAGTGGGGGTTTGAATGTGTCACCCCGAGGTGCCTATTAGCTATCCAAGTGGAATTAATGTGGGCAGTGGGGCCTGGAGTCAGGAATTCTGAGAGGGGCTCATCTGGGGATGTAAATTTGGAAGTCGTGAGCATGTGGTGTTTCCAGGAGGCAGGAGGAGATCACAGGGGCTGTGGGTTTAGGCAGTGGAGAAGGGGCGGGCACCTGAGCTCTATACCCCACTGTTGAGAGGTCAGGAAGAGCCGGAGGGATCAGCGAGATGAGAAGAGATCTCCGAGTGGTGTTCCAGCCACGAAGTGGTCAATATGCTCCAAGGAGGACTGACCCTTGTCCGATGCGAAGACTGACGTGTAGCCGTTGGGTTTGGCTGGGCCTTGGTGAGCTGTGTTGGTGGCGGGGCGGGATAGACCCCCACCCGAGTGGTTGAGGGGAGGAAGTTAACGCCAGTGTCAGACAACTCTTGAAGTTTTGCTGTAAAGGGCGTGAGAAATGGATGGTAGCTGGAGGAGGATTGGTGTCAGGGGAGGGTTTTCTTTTTAAGATGGAGGATGTTGCAGTAAACTTGATGGAATGGTAAATAGTGACCGAAACAGTGATCATTCAAGAGCGAGAGAGAGCTGCTGGAGTGGTGTCCTGGTGGGAGAGAGAGCAGGGTCCAGTGCACGTCCAGGAGGCTGTTCCTCCTGTGTGGGGACAGAGGCAGGGAGGTTGGGAGATGTGGTGGCAGGAGAGTGCAGGCTCAGCAAGGCCTCGAGGAGAGCCGGGGCGGCAAGATGAGGAAAGAAGGCACGAAGAGGCAGGCAGGATCGCAAGTGACGGGGTGAATGGACCCGGGACGTACAGTAAGATTGCAAGATGGCACCATGGGCCCCCAGAGATGGATGGTCAAACATTTAAAGTGAGACCGCCCAGCATAGTTGCGTCTGTGTGTGTCCCTTCGCCACAGTGGGCAGTCCAGACTCAAGACTAGGGTTTCCTCAGGCCAGTGAGACAGGAGCGAGGGGCAAGGCAGTTGTGGCACGTGGGGAGGGGTGCTGCTGCTGCTTGGGGCTGGGCTCAGCGGCTGGTTCCAGATGCCCGGCTTTCAGCCCTTTACCCTCACCCCACCCCCAGGCCGGAGGGGCGGTAGCTGTAGATTGTCTCGCTCTCTTCTGAACTAGGCTTGCTATAGATAAGTAAATCTCTCCAGTCACTGGTTACTTTCGTCACTTCTTGCTTCAAAGGTAGAAAACTTTGCTCTTTCCCTCAGAAAAGAACTTCTGACTCTGGCGTTCTTTTCAGTAATATTTCCTGCAGGTCAAAGCAATAACAATAACAAAAATTTACCACCTTCTCTAAGAGAAGTTTTTGAGGAAATAGGCCCTGAATCACCTAGCTAGTGACATGTTATCCCAAAAAGTGTTTTTTTCATGTATTTGTTAGTTGACTGAATAGGTAATATAGGCACTTGGTAAGTTTGGAAGATTTAAAAAAAATGTTTGGGTTATGGTGATGGTAAAATGTATTTATTCACTTCTGAAATTTCAGAGAAGTTGGAGAACATTAGGGATCATGAACGAAAGGAAGAAACTTTTACCCCTATGCCCAGCCCTTACTACATGGAACTCACCAAACTCCTGCTAAATCAGTGAGTATCTCTCAGTTCTTAGAGCCCACAGGCGACATGGAGCTCACGGTTCTCACCCCCTAACCGCTGGCTACCGAGTGAGCGGTACCCCTGGGCCCGCCTCCTCAGATCCGTGCTCTGGGAGCCGTTTGTGTGTGGACGTACGCTTGCCCCCGGTCTTGCTCGCTCGCTCCCTCGTTCTCGTTTTTCCTCTTTGCCTCCCTCTCCCAGTAAATCCCTTGGTTCTTTCCCTTCTGCCTCCTAATTCATTCGACGTTGGACCCCAGTGTGGAGACTCCGTCACACCTCGGGTGGCAGGCTTTTTCTAACTCCACGTTCTATTAGTAAAGCTTCCCCCCTTTTTCTCCTTTGGGCGCGTGCATTTGAGTCTAGCACGTCTTTCACGGGAAAGGCCCCAGGGCTCACACTTGCCGCTGACCCTGAGCTGTAAGGAGGGCCTCTAATAGCAAAAATGTGCCCTAGCAGCTTCTGGTTTCCCTCCATCCAGTTCTGGCTCCCACCGGCCTCTCCTTCGTCCTCCATGTTGCAGCTGGAGTGGGCTCTTCGAGACGAAGCTCCCTGTGACTGCCCTGCTCCTCACGGCCTCTCCAGGCTTTGGTCTAAAGCCCTGGGCCTGGTGGTCAGGGCCCTGCACAGCCTGCTCTTCCTCCTCCTTTCACTCCTAGTGCTTCCTCCTGCTGATTCTCCAGCTTCCAGCCTCATGTCGGTCTCTTTCACTTCTTTATACACCAAGGTCCCCAGGGCTTTGCATATGCTATTCCCTCTGCCCAGTAGGTCCGTCTGTTCCCTGCCCCTCTTTTGGGTTAGCGTAACAGGTACTTCCTCCCAGGTTAAGTGTACCTGTCCTCTTGGCAGTTCTGTACACCTCCATGGCATTTGTCAGCTGTAATTTCTTATCACTTGTCTAGCTGTGCTCTTCCTCCCACCTCAGTTCTAATGGGCAGGGACTGTATCTTATGTGCACTAGCACAGTGCCTGGTGCTCACAGGTTTGTTGAATGAATGAATGAATGTATGAAATCTGGGAGGGCCGGGCAAGTGTGGCTAATTTTGCTTGGGAGATACTTAAAATGTAATTTGCAAAATGTCAAGCTTTTGAAGCCCTGAGCACCTTTTAATTGATGGATTCAAGGGCAGAACTAGAAGAAAAATTCAGGAGCTCCCTACTGCCTGCTGTAGAGCAGAAGGGCCAGGGGCCCACTGAATGGCACTGCTGAATGCAAATGGAAGTTGGGGTGCATATCATGGACTCGTCCTTAAGTTGTCATGAGGCTGCAGGTCACAAGACACTAAGCATACAGCAGACTAAGCGTGCCACTAGACAGAGGAGACAGTCGTGTATGCTGGAGTTCCCAGTTTAGATGGGAGAGGTGTGAACCTGTTAACCAGCAACCACACTGCGGTATTAAATACTTTTCAGAGTGTCAGGATGCAACCCTAATGCCTGGTGGTGCCAGAGAAGGGATCCCTGGCTTGAAGGATGAGGGAGAATTTGCTAGGGGAGAGGAGCGTAAGCGGAAGGCACGAAGTGTGAAAGGCACGGTGTGTGTGGGGCAACAGAGAATGTTGGGGCATGCATAGAATGTGGGAGGGGAGGGTTACCCTGTGGTGGAGAGTCCCTGGGAGGGTGTTCAGGCAGGGGTGCATCATCCGCTGGGTCTGAGAGCCTGCCGTGGCGGTGGGGAGTGACTCGGAAGGGAGAACTTGGGAGCAGAGATGAGGGGCCTGTTCATCCTTGGTCTCTGAAATTCAGTGTATTATGTGTGCAGTTCCTATTGAAAACCTTGTTTCATAATTTTTTATAATTCATTCAACTAAGGGACCTAATTTTGCCTTTGTTCTGCAGTTCAGTTAACAAGGAGCTTTGTTCTTTAACCTGCTGTTCAAAGCGTAAAATCCAAATGTTTGGGTCTTAAATAAAATCTGCTACATAGAATTGATGCCACTGGTTCTCCATTTACGAATGACAGCTGAGTTTAGCAGGTGGCGGCCATTTCAGCTTACCCTAGAATGCCTGGTGCTGGATGACGTTGGCTTCGGCTTTTATCTTCTAGGTTGTCTTTTCCTTCAAAGGTTAACGTAAAATATATTTCAAACAGGAAGGCTGTCATTGCCCCTCACCGGCTCCAGTTCAAATTTTTACCCAGAATTTGCTGTGTATAGGTGTGCTCAGTTTATGCTCAGTTATGCAATTTGTGACTTTTGTAAATGTAGTTTTTTTTTCTCTGTAGAGTGAGGCAGTACCCATCCTTCAGGGCTTTTGTGAGGTAGAAATGCTGCGTAGTGCTCAGCACAGTGCATGGCACAGAGCCTGTCGTCATCTTTCTCCGGTGGGTTGTAAGCCCTTGGATACGGACAAGCTATGAGCAACAGAAGTCATGACCTCCAGCCAGCCCTTGAAACAAATTCGTTCTAGATGGAAATTCTCTAGCACGGAACACTCAGTTATCCTGAGACAGACGATGTCCAATTTAGAGCTTGTTCCCCGATCCCTAATTTCTTTAGGTAAACAGAAGTCCTGGGACCATAGCCTGCTATGGGACAGTTAACGTGAGCACAGATAACTCTGTGGATCATGGCTGCCTTTCCCTGGCACCAAACTTAGCTGCTAGAAATGCTTACATTTTAAAATTGAAAACAAAGCAAAACAAATTTTGAGTCTAGAACAGCTCTTGTATTTTGCCTGAAACCGAGCAGCATTTCTTAAAAAGCCACTTCTCCCTGGACGTTGCTTTAGTTTCCCGAGTGCTCTTATGTGACTGATTTCACCTCTGGCTTCCTTTAGTGCTTCAGACAACATCCCCAAAGCAGATGAGATCCGGACCCTGATCAAGGATGTGTGGGACACTCGCATCGCCAAGCTTCGGGTGTCTGCTGACCGCTTTGTGAGGGAGCAGGAGGCACACGCCAAGGTGGGTGCGTGGCTGGCCCTGCCCCCGCAGCTGCGCCCCTCGGAGGCCCGTGCGGGCCTGGTGCTGCTGAGCAACTTCCCAGGGCGTCCTGCCCGCTGAGGCTGTCGCAGGCAGGGTTACTAGCTGGGCTGGGCTTTTATTATTGGTTTCTTGTTTTTATTCAGATTTTACCTTTTTCTCAAAAATCAAAAACTCGACCAACCCAGCCTGTTTCCTTGTTTTAGCTGGATAACTTGACCTTGATGGAGATCAACACCAGTGGGGCTTTCCTCACACAAGCGCTCAACCACATGTACAAGCTCCGAACAAACCTGCAGCCTTCTCCGAGCACCCAGTCTCAAGACTTCTAGAGAAAGACACATCTGTAAAGGCCTCGCATGTGCTGCCGGAGGCGTGCCGGGTGGTGTGGGAGCGCTCGGGACGGACAGAGGTACTGGAGTTCTGGAGTTTCAGAACCATTTTTGAGTGTGTGGCATACGTGTCATGAAGTAAGGGATGGATTCCTAACATGGTGGGGAAGCAACAGGTCTGCGCTTAGGCATTAAGGCGTTCTCATTCCACATCTGTCCCGAGAAGCCAGCTGTTCTTTTATGGGGGAAGAAAAAAGCTTTGGCAAAACAAGTTCTTTTTCCCAGCAGAGCCTCAGGTCTCCCGTACGGAACTGTCACGTGTGGGTGAGTGCTCAGCGACATCAGGTGTTGCTTTTAAAAGACAGTAGGAATGGCCACATGGCCTAGGGCCTTTTTTTTTCTTTTTGATCCTGATCTCTGGGCTAAATTTAGAATCTCCTTACAGGGGTTGCTCAGAGGACAGCAGATAAGCAGCTAGTGACGCTGGTCAGTGTTTACCACCTGAGCCCTGAGACACAATAAAGATGGCAACCCAAATCTCTTTTGCGATCTTTTTCCTGCGTAACTAGCAAGTAAAAGGAGCGAGCCATGTGGCTAAAACGATCTGATGGACTGAAGCGAACGGTGTATTGCAGGCGACTGTAAACTTCAGACCGGCACTCTGGGTGTCTCTCGTTCTCTTGGCTGCTTCTGGTTAAGGTTTAAAGGGTCGCTTATCAAGGGGAAAGTCAGGGAGAAACTAATTCCATGTTATTGGGCGCACGAACGACGCTGTCTTCACGATGCTAAGCAGGAAAGTTGGACTGATACCACTCTGCTCTTGATGGGCTGAGGGGAAAGCTTTGTTATAGGTAGCATGGCTCAAATAAGGATAAATTCTTTTTCTTCATAGGAGAAAGTTTCCAATTGTAGCGTTTTGCAACCGCTAAGTCCCTTCTAGAAATTACATTACCTCGCGAGGGGAAATGATTGTCTAGTCGTGGTGAGCAGGTTCTATAACCACCTGGCTTTCCGCTGTGGTGCCATTGTTAAAGCAGTAGCATGTTATCTCGAGGGCTTTCTGATGAGTGTACATATCTGATCAGCTGAACCTAAGGAATGTGTGGTGCTCTTTGCCCTTCCTTCAGTGTTTCAAGTCCAAACTCACTCCAGGTTACTCGACCACTACTTCTCGGTTCCAAATCGCTACCCAGGTGTCCCCCTGACAAGCAGCTGTGACTGTTTCAACACTGAAGGGCCAGACACAGAGGGATTAGGACACAGAAGACCTGGTCTCCATCATTTCAGGTGGCTGTTGAGAGGGTTGCTTTCAGATGACAGGACTTGCCTTTTTACCTCCCTCGGGATCCTTCAGATTTAATTTGAGGAATCTTGCAGTGTGAAGCCACGTGTCATGGTGTCATGGTGGAGGTCAGGAGTCCTGTGTATCTCGGCTCTCACCCCATACTACCTTTCTCTTCAAACCTGGCTGAGGCACAACTGAATCTGTCTTTATGTTTTACCTGCAAAGCTATAAAGCTGTTGAGCTTTTTTTTTTTTTTTTTTGGCCTTATTATAACATAAAAAAGATTTCCCTCTGAATATGATTTAGGAAGATTTTATTTTTTTGGATGTTGTCAGAAATTACAGCAATATATTCATAAATACCTAATTACTACATTCAACAAATAATATTACAATACAATTAATTCAAACAAGTACACTTAGAACAGGTTTAATTTCACAGCATCTAAACTGCCCCCAGAGTGACCGAGGCACCGTCCCTCCTCCCTCCCATGACCGGTGACTGTTCTAGCTATTAAGCACAGGGTACATACCAAGTAACACAACCAATTAGCATGGTCTTCCTCAGGTGAAGGCAGGGTTAGGAGTGTAAGTCAGGCGCTGGAGAAGGAGTGGGGGCAGGCTACTGCAAGTGTAGGAAAGTCAATAGCTTGGTTACTGAGAGAGCAGGGGGTGCTGCTAAGTGGCTAAGAGACACTTGGAGAGTAACAGAATCGGCCTGTGCTGATCATCTCCATCTTGTGGTGGATCCTTGGAATTTTCTGCACTTTAAAACACGGCTCAGAGGGAAAGGGGGTATCTGATTTAATTTCTGAGATTTGGCAGCACTGTCAGCTACTTGAGGAAAATACCATTCCATATACAAACTTAAGATGTCCTGGGTTACGATTCTTTGCTGCTAGAGCTGTGGGCTCCTTTTAACATTCTAATGGAGTATACCCTTACGGAAATTCAAAGAATATTAATGCCAAGTAGATGTTTTATTTGCTTTAGAATATAAACTGTTGGAAATCCTATCTTGGTCACTTATCTGAGATGATGTTCTAAGATCATGATGTTTTGTCAGTTTGGCTCTGATTATATGAAACAAAAATAACTCCTTTTCAAATGATCAGATTGTGTAGTATCAAGTTTGGGAAAGCTCTGGTTTGTTTCTAACGATCTGATTAAACGTGGAACCACACGATTCCACTTTGGAAGGTGTTCTCACAAGTGTACTGAGATCCTTTTCAGAGGACAGATGGCAGCCGTCTCTTCCAGATGCTGTAGGAAGACACGAGGTCGCAAAGGACTGAGGTCTTCGCGACAATCCTGACACACAGCTTGCATGATCAATTCTGGAGCCAGCCTGGGGTGCTTCTGAACTTTGTCCTCTCCACTACGCGCACCAGCTGGACCAAAGGCTTCAGAGCTTGCATGGCAATTTTTGTTGAACTCAAAATGAAAAGAGACTTAGGTGCTACCGTTTTCTTTCAGAATCATCTAAAAACAGGAGTTTTCAGATAAAACTTAATTATTGGATGGAAAAAACCATTACTGGGTTCTATGTCTTACTGGTGCACTTTTGTTTTCGAAAGATGCTTTCTTACCTTTTTCTTAGTTAATTCATGCTACCTTATATTCTGATTGTCATATTACTTCTTGAGCCCAAGACTATGAGTTCTCCACAGAGGTGGTGTGTGGCAAGGCAGAGTGACAGAGAAGCTCCGAGGCAGGGGCAAGGGGGGGTTTTCAACTGGAAGGGGAACAAGCAGTTATTCTAGCTCGGTGTGCACAGCTTCACCCAGCCCCCCAGCCCCTCACGAGGCGGAGACCGCCCCTGTGACGGTGCGCGCCTTTGTCCCACGTGCCACGAGCCTCTCCCATAACAAAAAGCCCAACCGAGGGCACTCCCCTCGGACAGTGAAGATGGATGGGGCTGTGCTTTCCTGCAGAGTTACTGGATTTCCTTTTCCCTTTTGCTTTAGCCAAGGCCATTACCAAAGCCGATTAGCAAAGGCATCCAGACGTTTTCTGTGATGGAGGAGGAGGACTGTGAGGGGAGGGCTAAGATGGAACTCTCAAGCCTTCCGACCAGAAGCAGCAAGCAGATCCTAGAGAGAAAAATCAGTGCTATTGTGCCCTGACTGCTGGCAGCAGAGCTGCCTCTCCCCACCTGTCCCCACCTGTGGAACGTGCTGTGTCAGTGTCTTTGCAGGGGAGGCGGCCCACAGAACAGCCCTTAGTTCTCCTCAAGTCGCTTCTGTGGAGAGGAAAGTGCTTGTTGACTGCTGATAATACTGGCGGCACTTTTTGTCTGAGTTTGCTAATAACTGGAAGATTCTTGGCAGACATACAAAGCAAACTGTGTGGGAACAGATAAAGCGACACAATGCCATCTGCCAGCAAGCTGTTCCGCACAGCTAAGGTCTGGGGCTGAGGGCGCGGCCGCTGACCGAGTGAGCGGCCTTCTGAAGGTCAGCCAGCCCTTCCCCTGGCCCAGGGCAAAGTGGGAGCTGCCCCTGCCCCCTGGCAGACCAACCCCTGGCTGCTTTGGCCTCTGGTTCGGGCCCATTCAGGCAAGATACCATCTTATCTAGATTAAACACTGCCCGAACGAGCAATAACTGGGGCAAGAAAGGAACTGCCCGCTGCTTCGCAGTGAGATGGCTAGCCCAGGTTTGAGCCTGCAGTAAGTTCCAAAGGAGTTCAGCTCAGCCGTTGTTTACCCTACTTTCAGGCTTTTACAAAGCTGCCCATCTAAATGAAGCCTCTAAAGTTTCTACTTTGCACCTGCTCTCAGACTGCTGTAGGACACCTTAGAATGCTGTCACAGAGAGTGCTCACTTCCTGAAAAGTCCTCGTCACAAAGGCCCCCGTCCGTGTGTGCACTCATAGCTGCCTGGTTTCCCCTAGACCAGCCCCCCTCACTTCACAGCCACTGCTGCTGTCCACTACTCGCGGCCGGGCCGGGGTCCAGGAGGGACGCATGGCTGTCTACGTCGCTGTCTGGTGCAGCTCAGAAATGAAGTGCTCGCACAGGCGCCAGTGGCAAGCTCTTTCACTTTTCTTCTTCTTTAATTTTTAAAAACACTTCAATATTTTAATGTCCTGACCAGCAGCAGTACAAACACTAAAAGCAAGGGTTTTTTTTTTTTTTTGCCCAGAAAAAAAACAAAAAAACAAACAAAACCCCCAAACAGGAAAACAAACAAACAAAAATCCCCCCAAACCACATATTAAAAATGGCAGGCTTTTTATAACAATAATTAAAGTAATAAAAACATACAAAACTTTGTTTTTTAATATATATACACAGTACAAGGCTGAAGCACCTTTGACTTTTCTCTCAAAATTTACGTTTGTATGAAAACACCGCCCACTGCAGTAACAATTTGGTGGGTGTGAACATGTCTACACAGAGCGCTGTACATCGTCCCCCACGGAGTAATGAAAAGGTACCTTCAGTGTGTTGATTCGCTTTATCTTTAGGGAAGAGCTTTTCCAGGGAAAAGCCTTTGGGTGAGGCTTCAGGACTGCCGCTTTATGTGCTCCTAGGACCTGTTGCTTTGATGGGAATTTTGCAGACAAGTAACTGAATAAGCCCTTTACCTAAAATGCACCCCACCTCCAGTCAGCGGAAGCAGGCCTCGGTCCCGGGCGGAGTGAGACCGACCCCGCCCCGCAGGAAAGCAGACCTGCTTCTTGCGCACAGGAGTATGGCAACACAAGAAACAGAACGCAATTAGTTTGATCCAACCTGACACACCAGGGGCTAGAAATGATCAAGTTTTAGTGTTGGTAATGGAGCCTTCATTTTCAGGTTAAAAAAATAACGACGTGGGGGAAGAAAGAATGTTTAAAACCGCCTTTAAAAAGAAAAAACTACGGGCGTCCTACATTGGTTGCTCGCTGAATTACAAAGGTGATTCGATTGCATTGAAGTCAAGGCGAGTTCGTTCTGTTTTCTGGAGCCTGGAACCCTTTGCTTCATGCATGGCACATTCTCATTTTTTTTTTAAGCTTCAAACCTCCCAGTGAAAAATATTAAATATTCAAGGTAATAAAATAGATAATATTTCTATACTATAGGTTCGGCCTAGCGCAAGGGAAACCGTCACCTCGGATATCCCTTAAAATAACCCCTAGGCCAATGCAGTGCAGGCAACGCAAGGCACTTCCGTAAGTGATCCAGTTCTGCCTGGAGGCGCTCCCTTTCTGACACAATCTTCTGTTTCTGGCTCCTCAACTCCTGGAGAGAGAGAAATTACGTTAAACAAACTCACTTCACACTGCAAGGAAATGTGTGTGACGCACAAATGGGCTGGAGGCCCTGTGGAAAGGCCAGTCTTCACTGCTTTGAAAAGCCCCTGCCCAGTTCAGTATCCTCACAGCAGCTTCTGGAAGAAGCACTTCAAACTGTCCCCAGAGTCTTGGATCCCTGCAATACCCACTCTCTCGCATAGTACCAGTGTCTCTGCTGTCTCAGCTTCAACCCTGAGGGTTTTTTTTTTTTTCTGAGGAAGATCAGCCCTGAGCTAACATCTGTGCCAGTCATCCTCTATTTTTTTTACACGTGGGTCGCTACCACAGTGGGGCTGAGGAGTGATGTGGGTCCACGGCTGGGGTCCAAACCTGTGACTCCGGGTCACGGAAGCAGAGTGTGTGGAGCTCAAGCACTAGGCCACGGGGCTGGCCCCAACCCTGAGATTTTAAAAATTAGCCCTGATATTATAAAACACTTGCTACTGCAGGAGTGGCCAACATGTGCAGACCTGGTCTGAGGCAAGCCCCACATCCTCGCACGCTGGGAGCAAGGCTGCAGGCGGGTAGGAGACAGTCCACTGTGCCTCAGTAAAATCCTCTTCCATCCTCCTTAGCAAATCACAGGAGGGGGCAACTGATGCCGGCAACAAATTATTCCCCTGAAGGGATATATAAAGAGCTTCCACACCCTTCCAGGATCAATATTCCGCAAATTTTCCTTAGCTAAATCTTGAGTAATCAACTGACTCCTGAATTTCCCCACTGAGACTACGAGTCTTGATGTCTTACAGAGCAGTTCCCCACAAAATTTGTCAGTATGGTGCTCTTGAACCCAAACTTGAAAGGTTAAACAGAAAAAGCACAGTGTGTTTTAAGAAAACCCCTGAGGAGCAGATCTTGAGTCCTTGTCCCCAACACTCACCGCCATGCTGTGGGAGAGCTGCTCTGCCGTGAGACTGAGGCTGTGGTGCTGGGCCTCCAGCCGTCTGCACTGCGTCTGCAACACCTGCCGCTCCAGATTTTGCTCTGAAAAGACAAGTGATGCTGATGTGTTTTCTGTACACAGGGGCGACGGCTTGGCGTCTCCCTTCTCTCTCGTCTTCATGCTCTCTGGGCCACAATGCTCCCAGCCCTTTGAGTTGCCCTGGTAAATCCATGAGCGTTCCTAAATTAAATCCAGCCCAGGGATCTAGTATCAAAGGGCAACTTAAGGGACACAGGTAGGAAGGAAGTAAGGGTGAATTTATGGCCTTAAAAATGTATTTCTCAAAAAGAAAGATAAAAAAATAAAGGTTAGGCTCGGAAGCTTTTAAGCTGCTAGGCCAAGTGAACTGGGAAACTGAAAGAATAGTTTTAATTAGAAAATTAAAATCTCTGCCTTCCCGAAACACTGGGCCTGGTTTTAACAGCAGAGTGACGTCAGCTCTTCAAGGCTAAGTCCCTACTTTATACAGAGCGTTTAGAGAGTGAAAGCCAGGCAGAGAAGCTAGGACAGTCATGATAGCAAAATAAGGTACTACCACAAAATTAGAGGCTGACACCACTTAAGGACAGACGTTACAAATCTCAAAGGCACTAACAAATCAAATTCAGCAAGGAGGAAGCAACACCAGAAAACATCAAAGTGAAAAAAATAAGGTCGTCGCCGCCATGGGTAATAGGAGATACATGAGTGAATTTTTGACAATCAGCATCAACTCAGCAGCAAATGGGAACCCTTGTTCTTGAATGGACGGCTTCTCAAGCTTCACAAACAAGAAGAGAGCCCCGTTAGAGCCTCTATCCAACAGCCTAGAGGCCCTAGGCGATGCAGTACGACAAGAAAACATGTAAAAATTCAAAGAGAAAGAACTAAATTTATGTGGAGGTCTGATCATCTACGATTATCTAAGGAACAAAAACTGACCACCAGACGGAGCAGAGCAGAGCACCGGGAGTCAGACCCGGGCATGTGTGAGGACGCCGCATAGCAGGCTCACCCCAGGGGCGGAGGCATGCTGTAAACCACCAGGGTGACAGGGTGTTCAGGGGGAAAGATAAAGGAAGATTTCTACCTTATTCCACAAAAGGAATTCCCAAACAAGGCACCCGGAAAAGATAGAGACATTTCATTTCACTCAAATTAAAAAATAATGTTCTATATTGCTTCTGGATATGTAACATATGTCCTTAAAGAATAACAACATTTAAGGATCCCATTCAAGGGAGGAAAGGAAGCAAAACGTAAGCACTGATACTTTGGTAGTGGCTACAGAGGCATTCTTTTTGTTAGTCTGTACTTCTCTGTTTTAAAATGCTTATTTCAAAGTATTTCAAATGATTATGAAATTCATAATCAAGTGTTTATATTTAATATTTACTATATCATAACACTTGATAAAAATTGAGTCAGGGAGTGGTGGCCTGGGTTTGCTAGCCAGTGGCCAGCACTCCCCAAGTTGTCAAGCTGCTTCCCAGTCCTGCCAACACAGCGAGGATGGTGGGTACAGAGGGACCACGGCCAACCATGTCAGCAGGGCCCAAGGGCCAGGAGCTCGCATGCATAGTCAGCACTCTGCTCCAAAGAGGTCCCTGCCGAGCCGTCTACCTTGCCCATCCCACTGCAGGGGGGGGACTGGGGGCCTTTGCTTCTCCCTGCATCAGTTCACAGCGCCACGGCCTCCGTCTAAGCTAGGCACCTGTGCAGGCATTTCAAAGAAGTGGAGGCGCAGGGAAACGAGGTGCTAGCAGCACAGGAACAGTGCCAGAATTCTACCAGCGCCCAAGCCTGGTGACGCACTGGTGCCGCTCACCCTGAAGCAACAGACCAGCGTGGGAGAGGTGTGCCCGAGTCCCCTGGCGCTTGCTTCACCAGGAAGCCGGCGAGTGTGCACTCACATCCTGGTGGCTGGTGAGGGCTGGCCTCCCGGCACAAAGTGCTAGTTCAGCAGGGTGACAGAGCCTGGAACGGAAACCCACCAGCCTGGAGGTGCTTCAGATGTGAGGTGGGCTCAGGCAGTGACCAGGCCTGGCTAGTTAATAAACTTTCCATTTTCCAAGACCCTTGTACGTAGCCACAAGTGTCAGGGCTGAGCGAATATTGAGAAGCAGAAAGAGCAGGGCCCAGGTTTGGGCAGTCACACTGAGTGCTGACAGGCGCGTGGCACTGAAATTTCTCCAGTGAGAATGGCCCCAGCTTCATCCACAAGGAGTCCCGTTATAAGCAAGCCTGGACACCTGCAGAAGCCTAAGGAACCGTTCCTGAAATAGGCAAAACGGCAGAGGGAAATTTACCTGCCGGCATGTTCATCTAGCAGTGTCCCAAGAAATGGAATTGCCAGTGCTGTCACCTAGAAACAGTCCCCACTGCTGGCAGCGAGGTCCTGCACTCATGGGTCTATTAAGCTTTCCTTCACTTTCTTTACCGGGCCACCCCCTCCCCTTTGTACCTTCTATATGTTCTTGGTAAGCTTCTAAAATTGCCTCAATCCCTTGCCACTTGCGCCTGGGGGGTTCCTCCTCATCCTCGTCTCCGTCTTCATCGTCCTCCTCTTCTGAGTCCTGGTCCACCTCCTGCACGAGGGGGCCCTTCCTCACGGTGGGGGGTTCCTGCTGCCCGTTGTGCTGGGGCAGAGGGAGCCGACCCGAGGACTGCAGCTCAGGAATGTTGTAGTGGACGGACGTGTCAACTTTGTGGTTCTGCTCCGCAGACAGCACAGCGACGCTCCCTGGGGAGGAGAAAACATGCTGGTCACCGGGCCTGTGGGGGCGTGTGCTGGGAGAGGGAACAGGGCATGCTGGAGAAGGCCTGGGTTGCCCTGCCTTGGGCGACAGAGCCAGTGACTGCAGGTCTCACAGCGACCAGAAGACGAAGCATGGAGACGCCTGTGACCTTCAGAGATCAAAGACGGCACCATACAGAATGGTTACGAAGAGCCGTAAAGACAGCAGCAGACCTGGATTCCAATTGATCATAAGGTGTGTGTGATCCCAGCGCAGTTAATCTCTGAGCTTCAGTGTCTCGCTCTGTAAAATCGTGGGTCTGAGCTTGGTCTATAGCTGGCCCTCATAAGGGTCAGTCCTGCTCCCCGTGCAATGGAGGGACCTCAGTCCCTGAGCACATGCAGTGTCCTGCCCCCACCAGGAGAGCTGGTAAACCGCTGCTGGGACCTGTTCAGATGAGGTCTGCTCTGCGTGCTGCGCAGCCCTGCCGCTGTAGTTCTGACAGGTGCACGCTGCCTCCCTGGGTGGACAGCAGCGTCTGAGTGGGAGCTGCTCCATCACAGGACGGGTTCAGCTCAGACTGCCGTGGGCTGGACGACCCGGAGACCTGAGGGACTGGGCATTGGGACGTCAGGGGAGGCCAGAACCATGCAAGGTAGGCCAGACGGGCCCCAGGGCTGCAGAAAAGCCTGGGAGGAGAGGCTTGGATGGAGCCTAGAGCTATTTCACCTAGTTATCCAGCCAAAACATTTCCTTCTTGCAAAACAGGATTAATTCAAGTAAATTCACGAGAAACATCCAGTAAAGCATCCTCCTGACTTCCAGCAAGTCCTTACTCCGTGGGTATTACCACATCTGTTGACAGCCTTACCTCAACCTCTGAGAAAGATGCTGCCCAACAGCAGACCCGCGTGTCTCAATGCTTACCTATCTATTCAGCTTTCCTAGCTTGCAGTCATGAAAATTTAAAATGGTTGTGGCCTAATAAAGTCTTTCCTTCTGGCTGTTGGAGTATACGGACTATTTTACCCTCAGTAATTATTTAACCATTGAGCATTCTTTTCTAATTTTGATTTGGTGGGAATAAAACGTGGCCACCCTTGTTCTCCGACCTTCAGTGATCCCACCAAATGTTCAAAGGGAGTGAACCTGGGGCTCAAGCGTGGGGCTAAAGCAACCTCTGTCACAAAGTGCTCACTGGGGCTGCTGGAACGAACACCCCCCAGGTCTGGGTATCAAAAAGTGGGAGATTTCCAGGTTGAGTCTGTTTGTGGGGCGCTGAGAAATCACTCAGCTGGAGGAGTGGATCTTTTTTTTTTTTTTTTGAGGAAGATCAGCCCTGAGCTAACATCTGCGGCCAGTCCTCTTCTTTTTGCTGAGGAAGACTGGCCCTGAGCTAACGTCCATGCCCATCTTCCTCCACTTTGTATGTAGGACACCTACCACAGCATGGTGTGCCAAGTGGTGCCATGTCCACACCCAGGATCCAAACCGGCGAGCCCTGGGCCGTTGAATTGGAACATGCACACTTAACTGCCACGCCACTGGGCTGGCCCTTGGATCCTACTCTTGACTGAAAGGCACCTTGCCTGGCCTTACTAAAAGGAAGTGCTTCTACCAAACTCAGCGGCATCACCTGCTAATTTTCTTAAGTGTGGTCCGCAGACCAGCAGCATCAGCATCACCTGGGCACCTGCCAGAAATGGAGAATTTTCGGGCTCCATCCTGGACCTGCTGAGGCAGAATCTGCCTCTAACGAGCTCCCCAGATGCCTTGTGCACGCCAGGTTCAAGAGGGGTGAGCCCACAGCTGCAGCTGCGTGACTGCAGGCGCTCTAGGAACATTAGCAGCTGCGACAGAAACCCAGGAGCAGAGGGGGATGGGCCGCCTCGTTACCTTTATGCTTCTGCAGCGCCTTCTGGGTGGACTGCAGCACGGACTCGTGGAACTGATGTGCAAACTCTTCTGCTATGAAGGGCTCCCACGGCTTGCTCTTCCCGTTGATGCTGTGGGACAACGGCACAGGAATGTCCTTGGGCGGAGGGCCCCGGATGTAATGAAGCATGCTCAGGCTCTTCTTGCCCCCAGGGGCCTCACTCAGCCTGGGCTTCTCGCTGCTGGCAGGAGCTGGCTCCTGGACTCGTGACAGCTCCTGGGGCCGGAGCTGTTCCAGTCTCCCAGGCTCCGTGGCCTTTGGGACATCAGACAAGGAAGCGGCAATACCCACAGGCTTCTCCACATCCAGAGAGGCTTGCTGCGTGGCTTGTTCTTTTAGAGAAAGAAAGCGAGGAAAATGTTAAGAGCTGCAAGTGAAGAGGCGGACCCTGACCTCTAGAGCTTACACTTAATAAAGACCTAGTACAAAGGACCAAGACTCGGGGGGCCGTTTAATTAAATGTCAGTGCGCGCAGTGTGGTCTGAAGACGGGGGTGTTTAGCAGCAAGTCCATCCTTGAAAGGTGCCCCAGGAAGGCATCTGGGAAGAAAAAGAATCAGAAGCAGCAAGTCGCTTCAAGTCATCCGAGAGAGAGGAAGTTACGTAGCCCAACCCGAAAAGAAAGATCACATTAGGAGCTGAGAGCAGGGCTGGACCACAGAGATCTCCCGCTCCATTCCGCAGCACAGCGAGGTATAATCAAAGCCGTGAGAGAGAGAGGATGTGAAAGCAGGCGCTGGAGAGACCTGCAAGGCAGAACGAGCAAGACAAAGATGCAGGAGAAGAGCGCCAGCAAAGGGCGGACGGGAGCAGCAGAGCCGAGGCAGCAGGTGCGGAAACCCGGGACACAGGGCCACCACTGGACTGACGGTGGCTACACCTAAGCTGACCACCAGACACAGCTCTGAGGAAGCCGGGCCCTCTCAGCTCTGAGCCCTGCCTTCCAACTCTCGCGCTCCGGCCCGAGGAGATCCTTCAGTCGTGCAGGAAGCTTGTACAAGATGGAGAGCAGCACTGTTTCCAGAAGGAAAGATTCAGGACGAAGACCTTGAGCGGTCGCCTCCGACCCTGGGCAGCCCACAGGACAGTCCCGGGCGGTGGCGGATGGGGCTGTCCTTCCCGCCCTGGGCCTTACCGCTCAGGGAGACAGCAGGACTGTCCCTCGGAGAGTTTCTGAGCGAGTCTGCCACTGCTGCTGACAGGGCCTTCTGCTTCATGGCATGGAGCATTGCAACAAGTTTCTCTTTGTCTGTGAGAAAAGCAGCCTGAGATTAACAAGACAGTTGCATCATTTCTGAGAGGGAAGGGAGCAGGAGTCTGGCCCAGGCCGTGACTGGCAGGTACAAATCCTTTAAACCAAGAAAAACGCAAAGCGAGCACCACAGGGACGGGCTGTGTTAAAACGAAGAAACTTTCATTTTAGAGTGAGCCCAGGTTCCTCTCGACTTTTACTAGGCAACATTTCAGATGTATTCCAAAAATAGCTGTGTGTGTGCGGCGAAATAATGGCTATCTATGATCTTCCCAGGGGGCTTCTGAGGATGTATTTGTACTTGAAAGACAAAAAAGTTGGCCCCAGCACAAGGAAATAACCCTGAAGATCCACACACCGCCCAGGAAGCACAGGCTGCTTCTGGGCGCACTCTCTTCCCCGGCCGCTCCCAGCACACAAACGCAATTCCTACGCGGGCTGCCGTTTACTGAAGAGGAACACAGACCTCTGGGACTTTTGATGCCGCAAACTCCTGTTGCAGTGGCACTTCTTGCTGACTGAGACTTAAGTGGCCACATCACCAGTGGCTTCCTCTAGGAATTAAGTCAGGCAAAAAGATGCTTTTTACAAACAAAACTACGCACGTTCTCAGGGATTTGTACTGGTAATCAACACATCAGCGCCCCTTTAAGGAAAAGCAAGAATTCCAGCTTACTGGTTAAGAACAGAGTAAACTCTACACCCCAATAATGAAATAAGCGGGCTCAAGCAATTGACCAACAGGCATTTCTGCTTTCCTTCTGCCTGCCTTCCAGAAGCGACCAGGTCTCAGCGAGGGGACTTGGACGTGTGCAAATGAGCACACCAGACAGTCCAAGTTCTCACCTGAACCAACACCCCGGCCCTAAGTGTGCAAAGGAAGAGGATCCCCCAGGAAGAGATGAAGCCGCAGCCTTTCTTCTACACTACGGATTCCAGGCCAAGAGTCGGCCTCACGTGGCTCTGCCTGGAGGCGCACACCACCCTCGGCCTCCTGCCGTTGAGAACGTGAAGCCCAGTGGGCCGTGGCAGCAGCCCACCAAGAGGAAATGCCCACCACCGTGGAGCTGCAGCCCTGCCACAGGAGGGGTCACCAGACCTGCCTTCTCAGGTGCTAGGAGGTCTGACAAGTGACAAGAATAGCCATCAAGCTCACGGCAGGCTTTACATACAGAACAAACACCAGCGAGCCTTCAATTCCAGCAGGGACGCAACAAGAGAAGACAGGCTTTGAATGGGGCGATCTGAGTTTCAGAGGGAGAGAGGCGGGATGGCGAAGAGACACGGGCAGGTCTGTGAGAGCAGAGCAGCTGTTTCCTTGGGGAGCCAAGAGAGCCCCAGGACTGAAGCATTTTCAGATTCCACCTGCCGTGTGGGCCCAGGACACCCCAGGACTCCAGGGGTCCACCTGCTTCTCGGAAGCTCCCAGCCGTCCTAATGAGCCCCGTCCCCAGCAGGCCCGAGCCAGGCCATACCTTTCCTCTTCTCAGTGCTGATGTGGGTGAGGTTGAAGACGGTCAGGAACTTCTTCTTTTCTTCAAAGTTGGGGCTGTTGTTCATCTCGTCGGGACTGTAGCGGGTAGACAGCGCCAATCTCGGCGAAGGTGTCTGTCGCTTATTCTGAATCGTCGGGGGCGAGGGGCTTCTCTCTCTCAGCATCCGGCGTCGCTTCCTCCGCTTCTGGGTCAGCAATTCCTCCTTCTGCTGTTGGGTGGTCAAGCCAAAAAGTTGCAAAAACTCTAGCTTCTAGATTGGGAAAGAAAACAAATGAGTTTGAAACCACTGGCGGTGGCGTGCTTCCACTGTCTCAGGGGCCCCTCCTGGGGTCCTCAAAGCCCGTGTGCTGTGGCCAACTCTGTGTCGGCCAGTGAGGAGGACCCTGCCGGCATGCCTAGACACCTGCGGACAGCAGGGAAATGAAGCAGCGCAGGGGGATCCCAGTAAGTGTGGGATCAACTGGGACGGTGGGGAAGCCAAGAGGCAGACATCCATGTGGGCACCAGCAGTCCAGCCCATAGCCTGACAGCAGCAATGAGAGCTCAATACCTCAGAGGATGTGTCCAGTTTGAGGGGCGGCTGCTCGGCCACGCAGCGGAGGTGGGCCCTGACCTCCTCCTCATCACTCTCATCGTAAGAGTCATCCAGATCATAGTAGTAGCCTGGTGGCAAAAACACGTTTATTCAGCTAAGCAAGGAGCCTTGATTGACCAGTGGATGTGGGGTACCCCTGTGATGTGTGTGCAGACCCACCTGTCAGACCGGGCCCTGTTGGCCTCTTTGAGCACCCCAAAACCTGGATTCCTTTCATCCCAGGTGGAAAAGTGCATCAACCCCCTAGTCCTAGGATCTTTCAGGGATGGCAGGCACCAGACTCCCCTTGGACCCACAGCCCCCGAGTGGCCAGGCTGTCCCTGGGCTGACGCTGCTCCCTCAGCAGGGTACCATTCATCACACAGGCCCAGGGCCGTGTCCATGGCAACGCAAGGCTGTTTGTGCACATCCACTCCCTCCTGCTGGGGCCATCTGGGCCCATTTCCCAGCAGAGGAGAGGCACACTCGGGTCCCTGTCCTCTCAAAGGCACAGAGCACACATGCAAACGCACGTGCAGAGAGCAGCAGCAGAACCGCCGTACCCAAGGGCACCGGGGGACTCCCCCATTCTTCACAAGGTGAGCGGGGAAGAAAAATCCTCTTTGGGCCCTAAGCCTAGCCCAGACCAACACCCAGGAAGACCTGGCCCTGGCCCCAGATTCTGGCTAAAAGGCTCAATTCTATGTTGCACAGGCCCCAGGCTTCCAGCAGGAAAAAGGAAGCTGGTCTGGAGCCCTCGCTGCCTCCTGGTCAGATGGGGGTGCAAGTGGGGGACAGCCACTTTCACCCTGGGCCTGCTCACCTATTCTTGGCTCTTTGCAGAACCCAAGGAGCTGCTGGCTGGGGCGCCCCTCCCCTGGCAAGAGCAGGAGCCAGAGGTGGCCCGATCTCCCACCCTTGCCCCCACCCCGCCTGCCTGCAATTGATGGCGGCAGTCCCATATGAGGAGCCCCGCTGCGCCCAGGCCCACTCTCTCGACAGCTTCCTCCCGTTACACTGCACTATTAATATTTAAAACCATCTTATTAGCCTCTGTTCATCATTTATTAATTGTGCACGTCTGTAGAACTGTCTTTACAGACAGGCTTTGATTCGGCTTTTTGGGACAATATGCATTGTGGCAGGACAGGCAAGCAGCCCTGGGTGTGTCTCCCCAGCGGAGGTGTCAGGGAGCCACACAGATGCCAGGGACCTGCTCCCTGGCGCTGCTAGAGCCCCAGAGCTGTAAGCAGATGCAGGGGAGGGAGGGGCTGAGCAGGTGCCCTGCCGTTCCCCGGGGCTGGGAGGTCGGGACACCCAGGGAGAGCAGACCTTTCTCCTGGGCCTCTCGCCGCCTGCGCTCCTCCAGATCCAGCTTGCTGACCAGCCTCCGGCGCTGCTGCAGAAACTCATCGTAGATGTAGGCAGGGTCAGGGCCCCGTGGCGCTGGGGGCCGGTAGGGCGACCCCGGCTTCAGGGGCCCAGTGAGCTCCCCGAAGGTGGCTGGCTGGCTGAGGGAAGCCCGCTGCTGGCCCAGGATGGTCTGGGTGGACTTCTCGAGTTCAGCCAGGAAGGGCCCAGGCCCGTGAGGGAAGGTCTGGTGCTCCAGGTTCCCTGCCTCCCGTGGGGGCGGCTGGTACTTGTCCAGGGGGGTGGGCTCGCGCTTCCGGGGCCCCTCCTCTGCCTTTTCCGGGCAGTAGACCCGCTCCACCTTCACCAGCGGGACGGCCGCCTGGCGGCTGGGCTCGAACGGGGCAGGATGGCTGTGCAGAGGGTGGCTCTCAGGGGCCCGCCGTGTCTCCAGCGTGCTGTCCATCAGGGACACCGGGTTCCAGAGGGCTGTGGGCACCGAGTGGTGCTGAGGCTTGGGCGAGATGAGGGGCGGGGGCCCGCCAAAGTGCTGCGGGGGGTCTCGGCTGCCCGGTTCATGGCGGGTTGGTCCTGGCCTGGGGGGTAAACAGACCAAGCCATCAGTCACGGGAGAGCAGGGATGCCAGCCACCCCCGGGACTTCCAGGCTGCCTGCCAGAGCCCCGGTGCAGAGGCAGCCTCTGAGACGGCCCAGATGGGACCCGAGAGAGCCAGAGCTGGAGGGGCGTGAGGCCTCCTGAGCCCCTGGACAGGGGCTGGAGGGAAGGACACGCTTCCACGTGGCTCTACTTCCTCTTCGAACAACTCAAGGCAGCTACGCGTAACCGACTTATGAGAGGACACGGTGGGTGGACACTGCTGCTGAGAGCAGAGAAGGTCTCAGGCCCAGGCCAGACCTGCCATCTGTCGCGTTTCTCACTGGGACCTTGCAACAGCTCACTCTGCTCCACCACTTCCTGAATTCCTACAAACTCCATAAGGTCAGACCCTCACCTCTCTTCCTCAGGGAGATCCGTTCCGTAGAGAATAGAACAGGGCTCCTGTGCCCAGCTCCAGACACGCCCAGCAGTGGGCAGGTCATGGAGGGCAAGCTGGACACCTTCCACTGGGCCATTACTCCCCTCTCCTCACTGTCCTTGCAGACAGCAGCAAGACAGACAGGCTTCTGGGCCCGCTCAGCCCAGGGGGGTGGGGAGACCCATCTCTAGGGAGACCCTCACAGCCGGGGCGGGCCTGTGCTGCTGCTGGCCCCCAGTGGTCCCCGTCAAAACTGCAGCAAGGCCACGTGGTCCCAAACCAGCAGCTACACCCCAGGGTCTTCCAGAACTGGGGTCGGGGCCTGACCAGGGGGCCAGGCCACCCGCTGCAGCACGGCACCCCTCACATGCAGGCAGGGAGGGAACTGGAAGGGACCGCCCACCAGACAAGCAGCTCTGACAGCAGTTGGACTGAATGGCTCTTTCCTCAGTGCGTTTAAAACAAGATTCAACTCAGAAGGGGCTATTTGGCTGTTGTTTTTCTAAAGCTTATCTGTTTTTTTAAGGGAAGCTCCGTACTGCCCAGGCGACCCAGGTAAAAGTCTGAGGGGATGGAAGGAGCAGGGGCAGAGGCCACGGCAGGCATTTGACCAGGCTCTCTGAGCTCTCCCTGCCTGGCCAAAGGGGAGGGACATTCAACCACAGCCGCCACGGCTCCTCCTGGTTATTCGCGAGCCCAGGCTGGGAGACCGCCCCAGCGCCACTGCACCCCACTCAACGGAGGACAAGAGAACCATAGCAAGAAGGTGCGTGTCCTTACGCAAACAGCAAAGGAATAAAAGCCAGCAGCAGAATCATTTCATGCACTGCAGCCCAGCACTGAACGGTTTCCTAGCTCCTGGCACAAGGGCCCATCAGAACGTCAAGTTCGCACTGCTGCAGGGCCGAGCATGCTGCCAGCTCAGCTGGAGCAGAGGCCAGGCGAGGGTCAGGCGCCGTTTCCCCTCCACGCCCCAGGCCTGCACAGGGCCGCTAGGTCCTGAGACAGAGGCCAGCCCCGCTGGAGGCAGCAGCACACAGGCCTGTGCTTGCCTGGGATCCCGGGGCCCGAGCAGAGGAAGATGCCCTCGGGAGTCAGAGCACCCACATTTAATTCAGAGATGCCAGACATGGGCAGCTGCTCTCCCAGGGCCCTGGGAGCGAGCGGAGTTAGCGGGGCAGAGGGTGCTCACAGGCAGACGAGGCTGAGCCTTTGTGACGCCTCAGGGTGGGCCCAGAAAAGCAAAGGGGACCTCACTGGCCATGTCGGGCAGCACCGCCGTCGGCAGAGTGGGCTGGAGGCTGCAGGGAGAGCTGGCCGGGGGCCTGCGACAGCTCACTCCCAGTCACGCCCAATTCGCCAGCAAACCCCCTTGCTGCCCTACTCAGGGGACGCCAAGGCAGGGCTGGTGGACAGGCTGGCCGAGCCCAGGACACGGCAAGAACGCCCGGCAGCCAGCCAGAAGCCGGAGGAAGGAGGGAGCGAGCGAGCGGACACTAAAAACACCCCAGAAGCCAAGAGCTGGAAAGACCCTCAGAAATCTTCCCATCCACCCTCCTGTGTGCACAGCTGAGGAAACTGAAGCCCAGGAAGGAAAGCCGTGTCCAGTGTCACTGAGGCCTGGCCAGCTCCCCCCACCAGCGCTCCTGGAGGGCCTCAGCCCGGCCCTTCAGCAGCAGCCCTGGAGGGACGGGGGCTGGGGGACACTACACCAGGTGACAGCCAGACCAACAAGGGAGTGGGGAGGTCCACGGGGCGGCAGTAAGAAGCGGCCCAGCTCACAGGCAAGTGTCAGCAGCCGGGGGTCCCAGGGACAGGCACAGAGGCCTCCCGGGGAATCCTCTTATAAGGGAGCTGGGAACTGGGTACACTTTTTACTACAAAAGCAATAAAGTTAGTTTTTCATTTAAATAAAAATTAAAGGCAGTCCCTTTCTCATTAAAAAAAAGTTTGGGCTTGAAAGCAGAGGGAGACGGAAAGAGCTCTAACCATCAAAGCTTCTCCCTCATGCTCTGAGAGTGCCATGGGGACACACGCAGCGGGGTGGTGGGGGAAGGGCCCCTGGCTCTGGACACAGGCTTGGTTGGCCTCGTTAAATAGGGATGGGGCACCTCTGAGTGACCCTGGTTCCCCCTCAGAGTCTCTGCTTCCTTGTGGGCAAAACGGGATTAGAAGATGAAGATGAAATGGAACGAGACCACGGATCCAGGGCAATCCGCAGGTGCTCGATACGACTCTGAGCAAACCCGAGCGTGAAGACACCCACACCCCCTGCCCCTGTGGGATTCCCTCCCCGCCCCTGCAGGGCCCCACCTGGCGCTCTCCGGCCTGTGCTCTGCCTCCGGGGGCGCCGGGGGCCGGCCCATGTCCAGGTGCTGCTCCAGCACCTGCTGCCGGAACTCCGACACCTGTGACTGCCGGTCCTCCTTCTCCTGCCGCAGGCGCCGCTGCCGCGCCAGCCACTTCTCCTCCTCGTTGGTGCGCTGGATCAGAAGAGCCGTGGCGGCGCTGCTCCCCGGCAGAGAGAAGAGGCCGTGGTTGGAGAGCAGGCTGGGCACGGCGTGGTGGGGGGCGGGCGCCGGGTGCAAGGGGTGCGGCACGGGCTTGGGCGCCTGCAGGCCCGCGTCCTTCAGCTTCTCTGTGGGGAGAAAGGCCGTCACGGCGGGAGCTCGCATGCCAGGCCCAGCTGGCGACCGGCCCCTTTGCTCCTGCCCCCAACAGCCCTTCAAAAGGGTCCTTCCCACAGACAACCGACAGGGGCCTGAGGGGCGTGTGCAGGAAGCGCTCGGCCCAGGCAGATGCCGGTGGGCGCTGGAGCAGGCCGCGCAGTTCTCAGGAATCGTGCTGGCCGTTGAACCAGCTAATACTGAGAATCAGACTGTAAGTGCTTACAATAGAATAAAATACGTTAAAAACAAAGGTAAAAAAGTATTCTAAACCAGCACTTCCTAATGCTTTTGCTCCATTTTACCTCATGCATATTCTTGAACTCATCTATGCCTACTATATCTGAACCGTGGCCCTGTGCCTCTCTCTTCCCACTCCCTGTTCAGTGACATCAAGTCTGTGGCTTCACACTGGCCACAGTGTCACTCTTTGTGTCACAGAAGTTGGCAGACGGTGCAAAGTCAGGCCCTTCCCTGGAGAGCTGGTTGTCAGACTGACCAGCAGGCCACCACATCCAGCCCACACTCGGGTGGCACAGGGCTCTCCCTCCAGCACCCCCACCCCAGGGACCCAGGCTGGGCACCTGCTCGGGTGGGGGTCAACTGCTCCGAGGGCTTGACCCGCTCCTCCGTGGCGTGGCTCCGCAGCCCATGCAGCTCCGCCACAGGAAGGAAGGCTGGCTCCAGCGCCTTGGCCGCCAGCAGCTCCTTCTCACGGGCCCGCTGCTCCCGCTGGCGCTCCAGCTCCCGCTCCCGCTCCTTCTCGCGCTCGCGTTCTAGCTCCTTCTCCCGCTCGCGCTCCTTCTCCCGCTCGCGCTCCTTCTCCCGCTCCCGGTCAGCTTCCCGTTCCCGTTCTCGCTCCCGCTCCCGCCTCAGCTCCTCGTCCATCTGCAGCCTGCGAGGTGAGCGGGAAGAGATGGTGAACCCCACTGCAGAGGGTACAGGCGGGACCAGGGACAGTCTGTTCCAGAGAATTCCCAGGAGTGAGGAAGTGCCACCCAAGCCCAAGGCTCTGTGAAGGACCCCGCGTTCTAATCTGAAGAATGGAGGGAAATAAACAAGGTTCTGCCTTTGTTAACACGGTGGAAACTCAAGTCCACTGGATGGCAAGTTGCGTACAAACTCCCTAAGCATCGCCGAGTGCTCACATTAGGAGGCTGACGACTCTGAGCGCCACAAGGCCACGCACTGTCTAGGGGCTTGGAGCATCAACTGTCACCACCCCACTTTGCAGATGAGCAAACTGAGGACAGGAGTGGCTGAGGGGCCGCCAGCTACACGCAACTGGCTGAGCAGGCTTCAGCCTGGGCTTCTCCCCGCTCTGCGGCCCAGAGCAGGAGGAGCAGTGGGGGCTCTGGGCCGGCATGTTGCTCACCTCTCGGCGCTGAGGCTGGACATCCGCTCTGAGTGCAACGCTGCCAGCGACGAGTGGGAGAGCTCGGGCGGGTATCGGACCCCGGAGAGGTGGAGATGCATAGCCGACGGGTGCAGCGGGGGCAGGGAGCCAGGGGTGGGGATGGGATAGAAGGGGGACCGCAGGGCCGACAGGCAGTAGGAGTCGTCCATCCTGTGCAAGAAGACGAGGCCCAGTGAGCACCAAGGATAAACGGAAAAAAGGCAGGCCCCAGCCCTACGAGCAGGGGCCCCGGCCGGGGCCATCTATTGATCTGAGCACGCTGGACAGGGCAGAGGGACCATGGAGCCTCTACCAAGGCCAAGTAGATAGAGCCACGGCCACAGCCAGCCCCAAAGCCCCGTACCAACAGAGGCACCAGGTGCCAACAACTCAGGGCTGAGGCCCTGCCTGCTACCCCTCAGCTCAGCCAGGCCAGGCCAGCATGGCCCAGTGGAGAGGCCCTTCCGGGTCTGTGGGAGGAACAGTTCACATCATAACTACAGACTCGTCAGGTTGGGGTTCAGGAAGCTTCTACACAAAGCAGTGACATGGCATGCATTTCCACCAGGTAGCTGGTTACACAGCAAAGGAGTCTCTCTTCTACCTAAAACCACGTGCTGTCTACTAATGTTGTGTGCACTGGCGGAGCCATGATGAGAGGGAGGAGCGGGGGAAAGGACAGCTCCAACAATGAGGAGAACTTTCTCCCAGGAGCAGACTCCTAACAGCTAATGCAGAAGGCTGTGGTGGGGGCCGCTCTGGGCCCCAGTGGGGTTCCACTGTGCCATAAGCAGACCACTGGCTGGACACGAGAGCAGGTCGGGTGATGGCCCTGGGTGGGGACTGTGGTGGGGGTAGTCTTAGGACGCCTCACCTGAAGGCCGGGTGGGGGAAGGGGTGCGGGGCCAGGTAGCCAGGGTGGTAGTAGGCAGCGGCAGTGGCCGGGTCCAGGCCGAGGGGAGGTAGGGAGGACATGCGGAGGTCCTCGGTGGTGTGGTAGGGCCGGAAGCTCCTCAGGTAGTCCTCGGTCACTGTGCTGGGGGGCACCACATGGTGCACAGGCCGCTGGAGGCTACAGGCAGGACGGACAGGAAAGGACAAGACAGAGGTGAGCGGAATGCCTGCTCCAGGCTGGGAAGTGGGCCGCCTCTGCATGCCCCTCCCAGAAGGAGGGGTCTCCAGGCACAGGTGCTGGCTCTCACCGACAACATGCCAGATCTGCAAGGAGGCCCGGGCACAGGGGTGGGCAACTACTGCTCCTTGAGCTCACCTGGCCCCTTGCTGTCCTCACCAGCAGGTTAGACCTGTTACCTGCAGCCTGGGGGACCCCTGATCCTAGGAACCCAGGGTTCAGGCAGTGGGAGAGAGGCGGCCATCACCTCAGTATGGAAACAGACAGCAGGCGCAGACGGGGCCACAGGCCTGGGGCTGAGCCACCATCTCGCAGCTCCCAGCCTCAGCTGGTGCAGACCCAGGCTGCCAGACAAGGTGACCAAAGCCTCAGAGCCAGCCTCAGGGACCCAGACCTGAGCATGCGTGTGCGCCCATCCCTCCAAACCCTCATTCACAAACTTACTTGAGTGGTGGGAAGCGGGAATCCTGCACGACTGGGCTGGGGGAGATGCCGAAAGGGTAGGGCGTGCTGAGCAGGTGGGAGGGGATGGCCGGGCCCCCCGCCTTCTCCTGGGGCAGTGGCGGCTCCACGATGAGGCGTTCCCGACCGCCGCTGCTGCCCCGAGAGCCAGTGTCCTGTTGGAGAGCAGGGAGCAGTGGGTCAGGGTGGAGGGCTGGGGAGGGCTGCCCGCAGGACAGGCTGGATCTCCATCCAAACGCACAGGAAGGCTCCAGCTCAGTGCACGTTCCTGAGACGTCCTTTCCTGACGGTTTTCTACCCAAACCCGCTGTATACATGTTACGGGAGGCAGAACGGTGAGAAGGGAGAACACGGGTTCCAACGACAGGCAGGTCCAGGCTGAAACCCACCCGGGGAGCTGTTCTGTCCTCAGTGCAACGGGAAAAAACGAAACTTCCCTCCAGGAAAACTGGGGTCACCTGGATGAGCACCCGTGAGGGCTCCCCGCCTCACACAACTCCCACGCCCTCCCTGCTGGCATGGGTTCCCCATAGGCCACACCAGCTGCAAACCTGGGGGGAGTTGGGTGACACTGAGCCCGGCACCCCAGGCAGCTCCACACCGCAGCAGGGCACGACAGAACCATCCAGAGACCCCGCCTGCTGAGCACCAGCACACACAGGCATCCCCCAAGGGCTGAGGTGTCAGCTGTGCCGACGGCTGCCAGCCTGCATCACAGACACCCTGCCCTGCTGGTGCCCACAGAGGGATGTGGACGAAAAGCTGGCACTGCCCCTGGGCTGAACATGCCAGTCTGCCCCCTGCCAACCCCTGGGGTGGCCCTGGCACTGGCCAGAGCAGGCAGCTGCGGGGCCTCAACTGGCCCGACTTGTCTGGAGGCACCTTTGCACACACTGGTGAAGGGCTGTGTGCTGCAGCCCCACCCGCTTTGGACGCCTGGACAGAGTGACCTGGGGCCTGGCCAGGGAGGCGGACCCCGGGGAACCAGAAAACGGGCTCACTCAGGGCAGGAATGGGGAGAAGGAGGACCCTGGGCAAGACCAAGGGCAGGGCATGCCACCCCCGTACACACAGACGACGTGCTGCACGCCTGTCCACAGGAGTGTCCAGACCCGAGGACACAGACCATCAAAGGGTTCTGACCATTCTTGTCATTTGAGTGGCTGAAAGGCAGCCAGGCAGCAGCACTCAGAGAGTGTTAACCGTGGTCAGCAGGGTCTTGCTCTCGATTCTGGAGCAGCTGCCGGCCTGGGGCTCTATCCTGCGACAGCCCTTCTTGGCTGAACAGCCCTTCTTGGCTGAAGGTGAGGACGACAGCAGCCTGGGCCTGCCCTGAGCCCTGGGGGCACTTGGAGGCAGTGGCCACAGGCTCCCCTGAGCCCTAAGAGCTTGCTGGCACATCCCTGCCCACGTGCTGGCATGGCCCTCTGCTCATGGCGGGGTCCTCATGGGTTCAAGATGTCAGACTCGCCCTTCCCAGAAGGGGTGTTCATGTGGCGGCGTCAACTGTGGGACACACACGCACACCAACATTCTTGGTCACCCCCTGGCCAGATTTGCACAACGCCCCCTCCCCCCGTGTCAGGTCTGGCCACTCGTGATCAGATGGTGAACCAGGGCTCAGAGGAAGCAGGTGGCGCTTGCAGGGGCACAAGCCCACATCCACCGAGTTCCCGCCATGCCACAAAACACCCAACGCCTGATAACAAGGGGGACCGCAGGCTCGGTCTCCTGAGTTGGCAGCTAAGGATAAGAAGCCTTTCCAGGAATGAGCACTGGACACGGGCCAGGGACCGAGAAGGGTCCCATCCCAGACCTGAGGGGCAGGCGCCGAGGCTGAGGCCGCCCCCGAGGAGAAGCCTCGCTCCCTGCTCCACCCCTCTGTCCTGCCGTCCGGCCTACTCCGTCAGAGCGGGGAGACCGGGAGGCAGAGGCCCCAGCGTATCCAGCTCCACGTGTGGATGGCAAGGGACGGACAGCCACAGCCACCCCCCCGCCTGGTAGCCCCTCTGTCTTCACAGCAGCAGACGGTGACACCAGAGCAGGCCGCTGACGGGGCTGAGCCAGCAGAGAAGGGCCCATCCGTCAGGCGTATTTACCAACACGCGGTGCCAGGCAGCCAGCGCGCCCTCCACGGTCCTCCAGAAGACACATCAGCGATAATTAATTGAAGGAGACAGGCCGCTGATTGGAATTTTTAATGAGCAGCAACATCTGCTCCCTTCCCATGTGCTGGCGCGGCCCTGCGCTCCCAGTGGGGTCCTCGCGGGTTGACGAACTCCACACCTCCCCCTCCCCAGAAGGGCTGTGCACACGGCGGGGTCGAGGGCAGGGGGCAGGACACACGCGCACCCGCACTCTAGGTCAGAGCAGGGAGCCCAACTCCTGTCCTCCAGATGCCTGTGCGGACAGCAGGAAGAACTCCCGCCTTAAGGGACGGCTCCTGTCTGGTCCTAGAGACCCTAGACGAGTCCCGTAACTGCCCCAGGCCTCAGTTTCCCCATCCATTGAATGCGCCCATCACAGCAGCAGGTCACAGAGCAGCGGGAGGGCTGCACAGACGTAAGTGGGAAGCAGGCTGAAGCATCAGCATGGGGGTCTTGCACACGGCACGTGCACCCCCAAGCCGCCATCATCCCCCCCGCACTCCTCCCCACTTCCCCTCCCATCTACACTATGGAGCGAGGGGCTATTCCAGGTCAGGGCTCGCTGGGCTCTCCCTCACACCCCTCACCCAGCCGGGCGCAGGGCCAGGCTAGCAAAGTGCCAAACGCCTGTGAAGAGGAGGCGTGAGACCTGGAACCCACCCACTCCAGGGTCTGCCCCTCGCTGCGGCCAGTGTGGGGCGGAGGCCCTGTGCCCAAGGTCTGGGATGCACTGAAAGGGGCCAGCATGGCCCTCAGATGCTCTCTGGACGGGGACAAGGTAGGCGAAGCCTTAGGACCCCAGGTGTCACGGCAGCCTCCCAGGTGACCTCTGAGATCAGCACTGATGGGAGCCTGGGCTTTGCCCCAGGCTGGTAGCGAGGCCCCCTCCCCTGGGGACGGAGCAGGGGGGGAAGATGGCAGCCAAGGGTCTCGACCATCAACCCAGGACAGCAGAGCCCTTGGAGGAACCTCGACCGGAGGACAACATCCAGGAGAAGCTCTGGGCAGGCCAGGCCATCCCTGCTCCACGTGCTGCTGGCACCGTTTGCTGAATCTAACAGCAGAGTGAGGGGCCCGAGCACACCATCCCGGCTCGGAGACGCCCCCAGAAGCCCCCTTCGCCCCTCGGCAGGACAAAGCCCTGCTTGAAGGCGGCTGGGCCAGATGGCACCTTCCCAGCCTCGCCAAGGACAAACAAGGAGCGGGGGGCGGTGGAACCTGGCGGGGGGAGGGCCGGCGGGCAGGGGGTTCAGTGGGCCAGACCCCGCGCCTCCCGTCTTGCAGAAGGCCTGCCAAGCTGCAACAGGCACCAGGAAGGAGGTCAGCCCAGCCAGAGCGCACAGGGGCTGTCCAGGGCAGGAGGGCCGAGCGGCCCCGGCCCAGAAGGCTCACTGGCCACTTCACTGTACCCAAGCAGTGGCAGCCAGGCCGGCCTCAAGGAGCATCTGTGGGCAGCTTTTATTTCTGAGCAGCGGCTGCAGGCGCAGCTGTAGCAACGAAAGGAAGAAGGACACGGGGGAGGCAAATCCTTCATTCTCTGGTGATTAGGGAGAGGTTTCCGTCAGGCAGGCAGGACATGCCCTGTTAGCTTTAAAATAGACCATTTTTCATTTCGTCTGTCTTTTCACAGCTCCCACTACCTGGGAAATACGGGTGACCCCGGTGAAGGGGCCCAGAGGCCCCCCTACTCCCCGCTATGAGTCATGGGCTGCGACTTCAGGACGTGACTCCCCTCCGCCCTCCCCAGAAGGATTAAACTCTCCGCTGAGCCTTTGTGAGGGAGCCGCTGAGCCATACATCATCTGCTAATCCAGTCCCTTCCGGCCGCCCGCCCCGGTGGCAGGAGCTGCATGAACCGCGCTGGGAGACGGCCGGAGCACACCTCCCCCGGCCCCTTCTCCGGGGTTACTAAATGTTCTGGAGGCAGTTAAGACCCTCCATGTAGGGCGGCGAATCTCCAGAATGTTTACAAGGCGCCCACGGTCCTGCTGGCAGGGGATTCCTCTCAGGTGGGAGCGAAAGGGACAATTCTGGCCACAAGCCAGGGTCGAGCCAGGAACACGACAGGACCAGAAGCCGCCTGGGCCCGAGCGAGTCAGAAGAGGCAGGGGGCACGGCTTTTCGAGGCAGGTGGCTAGGGCCCCTCAGTAGGCACGAGAGTCTGATGAAGACCCCTCGTCCTCCCTCAACCCAGGACCAGGGGCAATCAGGCTGCTCCAAACCCCTCTGGCTGGAAGCTGCCCGCCAGGCCCTCCCATCTTGAAACTGCACGCAAGGGAGGGGCGGGAACAAAGCCAAGATGGGCACAGGGGACCTCAGCCAGGTGATGACCCGGGGGGTCCCAGGCCACGGCTGTTTCCAGGGACTTAGGGATCCCCGCTGGGTTCCTTGAGGATTCTCTCTCTAGGTCAGGGCCTAAGGGATTCCCCCACATCCAGGGGCAGAGGAGAGACAGACCCTGAGTGATGCCCACCGCCCCCACCCCAACGGGAAACACAGATTAGCGCCATGGAGCCTGGGAGCGCAGGAGGCCAGACCGTTGAGCTTTGCGTAAGTACACTCTGTGATGTTCACAACGACGAAATTGCCTAACGAAGCAATTCTCAGAATGTGTCCCCGTCGTTAAGTGACGCACAACTGTATTTTTCTAAGTGGTGACATCCCTCTAGGAACTAGGCAAGAAAATCCAGGGGAGAAGTACAGTGACAGCATTCTTAATCAGGGAAGGGCCCCTCCAAGCTTGGAGGGCGGGGGCGAGGGGAGCGAGGCAGGCGGGAGCAGCCCCCAGCAGCGGCCACATCCAGGGACTCCCCCAAGTGTGGGCAAGGGCGCCCTCAGCGGGCTTCAAATGTAAGATAGAGGCGTGAAAATGTGGGCTGGCATTTTCCTCTCTCAATTTCTTGTTTGAGCAATAGCATAATAATAACAGCTAACGTTCACCAAGCGTCTGCGGCAGGCAAACACAGTTTTAAGCAAAATCCATATCTTGAAATGCCAAGCCCCAGCACCTCAGAATGTGACTCTATTTGCAGATGTGGTCTAAGAGGTGATTAAGGTGAATGAGATCATCAGGGTGGCCCTGACCCACTAGACCTGGGGTCCTTCGAGGAAGAGGCCATCAGGACACAGACACGCACGGGGGGATGACCACATGGGGACAACATGGCTGTCTACACACCAAGGAGAGAGGCCTCAGGAAAAACCAGCCCCGCTGACCCTGTGACCTCACCCATGCAGCCTCCAGAAGCGGGAGGGGATAAACCTCTGGTGTGTGAGCCCTGGCTGGCCTGTGGCGCTCGGCTGTGCAACCCAGATGACAAGCACCCTCCAGTTTGCTTAATCTGCACAGACCCTCCAGGGACGTGCTGCTGTCACCCTGATTTTGGAGGCAAGGTGACAGAGGCTCAGGAGAGTACGAGTTGGGGGGTGGTGACAGCTCTGAACCCCAAAATCTAGTCCTCCCCTGCGGGAGGCCACCATCCTACACTGTGACCTGTGGCCACAGGCAGCTCCACCCACACGCCCGGGGCGCTCACCTGCCGGCTCTCGCTCCTCCAGACGCCGTTGACAGTCTTGGTCGGGGCGATGGTCACCACGGGGGGTGTGCTGGGGACGCTGTGGCCCCCAGGGGGGACGATGATGGGGCCCATGGGCACGCGCTTCGGCGTGCTGGCAGGGGAGCTGTGGTTGGTGGCTGGGGAGGACACGGGGGACGAGTCGCTGCTCAGTGAAGACCCTGTGGGAGGAGGACACGGCAGCCTGAGTCGGAGTCGCGGCCATACCACAGCCACGCCGCCCCCCACATGTCCACGATCCACAGATTCAGAGACGGGCCGGTGTTTGGCTCACGCTCCCCCGAGCCCCGTGTCCAGTGCAGGCCAAACAGGAAACCCCCAGATTTTATCACATCACAGCAGAGCTGCAACTGGTGCCAGGCAGCGGGTGGGCCAGGGGCACACGCTCTCCCACAGCCACTGCCTCCAGCCGCCCAGCCCCACGGTCATGGCTCTGCTGGCCAGGGGGAGGCAGAGATGGAACTGAACACTCCTCCTTAGCGACTTGGGGTGCCAGCCTTGGTCTGGGTGGATCTGGTGTGGAGGCCGCTGGTGACAGTCCCAAGGAGTGGCCTGGGGACATCCCACCTCACTCTTGGACTTGAGGGGCAAAGGGTGACCCCTCTGTGCAGGTACCATTGGGCACCTTCTGTCTCCAAGAGCCCCACTCGGGGCCCCTGCAGCCCTACGGAGGGGAGGGCAGCAGGAGTCAGCACAGGCCCCCTTTCAGCAGGAGCAGCCCAGCGGCTTCCAGCATCCTCCCCAGATTTTGCTCAGAACTCGTCTCATCGCAGAGATCAAGGGACCCTCGTCTGGTCTCCACATCCTCTCACACGGCCACACTCACACTACCAAACAAAACCCTGGCTTACAGGGCAGGTGGTACGGCCCACGGCTCAGGGGACCCTGAGACAATGTTACAGCTGCTGAGCCATCGCCGAGATGAACCATGTGGCGTGCTCCGTTCCCTGCCCCAGAGGGTCCAGCAGCCAAGCACAGCCTCAGCAGTGTGACCAGCAGGCAGAGCGGCTGGACGCCGAGGCCCCACGGACGCCAGGACAGAGCTTTGCCCTGAGCAAGGTGCTTCCGTCCAGGCCTCTTCAAGGTGGCTCCTAGGCTTGTGTACAGCTTGCGCAACTGTACAGGGCAGCCTCATGGGGAGACACCTGGTCCAGCCAGATCTGCCCTCACCCAACTCACAGGCCGCGACCCAGAGCAGCCCGATGCTGCATTCTGCTCAGCCACCCTGAGAACAACGACCAGGCCAGGCGCCCCCTCACTCCCAGCTCACACCCGTCAGTGCTCACCTAGGTGGGCAGCGAGGAGTCACCCGATGGCCACTGCCCCTGAGGTGTGACCTCTGATTCCCCAGACAGACCTGCCAACTGTGGCCCACACCTCAGGAATTCTGCAACCCCCAGCTGGCCAGGCCAAGCCCCTGACAGCTCTAAGCCCACTAACAGGGGAGGGCCAATGGGACACCACGGGCCACCTTCACTCTGCACTGGGGATAGCCTTTGTGGTTTTGAAACCAGCGGGGTCTGGCCAAGTCGGTGAGGCCCACCCGGGAAGCCAGTTTTAGGACTGCTGTGGGAGGCTGGTCATGCGCTGATGCAGCCAGCCTGGGCCCCGTGGTTCCAGAACGGCCCCCAGGTGCTGGTGGCTGCTGTGCACTCTGACGAGCCACGGAAACCCTGAGAGTAAGTCGGGAGGGGTAGGCAGCACGGCACGCAAACCCTCGCCCAGGCTCATGCAACTTCAGGAAATTGGCTGCATCTTCCCAACACCCTACCTGGTGGCCCCACTCCTGGGGAGGTACCCAGCAAAGCAGGGCTGATGTCCCCCAAGACACGACGGCAGCGTGTCCTGGCAGCTCCCCCGACTAGAACCACGCTGTGCCCACTGGCAGACGAGAGGACAAGCCAGGATGCCCTCAGGATGGAGTGCCCACGGCAGGTGGAAAGGAGAGCCCTCGGCCACTCCGGGGAGTCACACGCCCACCAGCGTGTGGAGGAGGACACAGCAGCCTCACTGTGTCCTGATCTGTGGTTCAGCCCTGGACACTCCTGTCTGTGTGCTCACCTGTGGGCATGCAGATTTTGATAAAATGCTCAATTTAAGTTTCTGAAAAAAATACTAGACAAGGGATCTTTCCCTTTAAAAAATGGAATTTCCATGGGACCTCTCCTGTCCTCTTTCCTGGTTCCGACAGCTTCCTCGAGATATAATTCCCACACCACAGAACTCACCGTAACAAGTGTGCGGTCCAAGGGTTTGCAGTATATTCACAGCTGTGCCATCATCGCCAGTCATTCCACACCATTTCCCCCACAAAAGACACCTGTACCCGTTAGCGGTCACCCCGACCCCCAGCCCCTGGCAACCACCAACATGCTTTCTGTCTCCATGGATTTGCCTATTCTGGACGTTTCTTGTAAACAGAATCACACAATACATGGCCTCCAGTGTCTGGCTGTCTCTCTCAGTGTGAGGTCTCATGTCAAGACTTCGCTCCTCTTTATGGCTGAATAATACTCCGTTGTGGGGATGGACCCCATTCTGTCTATCCGCTCCTCCATCGACGGACGTCTGGGGGCGTCCCCCTCTCGGCTACTGGGAACGGTGCTGCCATGTCCACTGCTCTTAAAAGCTCAATGTCACACTGAGGCTCGGGCATGTGGCCACCTGGCTCCCTGGGACGACCTACTGTGTACCTAGCCTGAGCCCTGGGTGGCCCCGTCTAAACTCTGCCTGTGGGTAGAGGGCGGGCGGAAAAAGGAAGAAATAAAACTAACAAACCAAGAGCCCCCACTGGTCAAGGCAGAGGCGGCAGCAGCTCAAAGAAAAAGCTGGGGTAAAAGGCCGGTGGGCTCTGGTCCTCCTGGGGGCTGGAAGCTGGGAGCAGACACTTCCAAGCCCCGTCCTGCACCCCTCGGGGCCTCACAAACAGGAGAACCTGCCAGCCCAGGGGGAGGGGACTCGGGCCGCCAGCTCCCAGCTCACCCTTGTGGCCGAGCCCCACCGCGCCACAAGCTTGTGTTTCTCTGGATTAGCCTCATTTCTAGTCGCCGGGGCTGAGAGAGCAGGACGGGCGCTGGACAGACAAGAGGGCTCGGCGGCCAGGTGCACCTCAGTGGAGGGAGGCCCCCGACAATTAGCAGCCTGCTCCCTCGGGGGCGGGCGTCCCTCACCAGGCAGAGCACTGTGATTGATCCTGGACCGCGCAGCCGCCAATTAGCACGCAGCCAGCCCAGCCTCACGTGGCTGTAACGAACCAGCGGTATGCATCGGGTGTCAGCGAAACACGTGCGGATTGGAGATGACAGGAGGCAGAGCGCTCAGCATCACCTCTGTCGTCTGACCTCGCGGATTAGCGCCCGAGGCCGCCTGGCACATGTAATTAACAGCTGAGACCCCAAAGTCGCTGCCAGGGGAGCGGGAGGGAGGTCTGAAAATAAAACTGCAATAGCACAGTGGCCCCGTCAACTCTCCTAGACGCGCACTTCACCAGCCGCACAAGCAACCATTAAGCACCAACAGGATGCCCTTGACAAGGACCTCTGCCAGCCTGCAGGACCACCCCCGGCACACTGTAGTGTGGAGGGCGAGGCCGAGTCCTGGTCACACCACACAGCCCTCACCCACCCTGCGCCCGATGCTGCAGCGGGTCAGGCGCCCTCCCTGGGGACGCAACAGAGAGCGGATGAAGACCGCGATCATCTGATGCGCCTCCCTATGGAAGGGCCCTCGGGACGTCATCTGGGGACACCTGCTCCTAGGGCCAGGGCTGCCCAGCGCTCAAGGGCTGGAGGGGGCAGCAGGGCGGGGACAGCTCAACTGCCAGCGGGAGGGAGCCGGGACACATCTGCGAGTGAGTATCTGAGAGGCAGGGGTCCTATCCCAGCTGGGCTTTGCGCCACTTTCAATCAGTACAGGCAGTGACCTGAGACCCATGGCCCTGACCACAGTGAGGCAGGAGCCCAGAGACCCTGCATGTGCCTCTCACTGGCTCCTCTGCTCTCCCCTTCTCTGAGCCTGTTCTGTCCAAGTCAGTCTGGAATCGTCTCTGGGCAGATCTGACACGGTGAGAATTTGGGCCGGCCACAGGGCATGACTCCAGCTGGTGTTGGACCCTGGGGTGGGCGAGCCCTAGGCGGGTGTCACTGCTGGGCCCACGGCCTGGCAGGCAACACTCCAGCTGAGACACAAGCCCACAAGCCCCGCTGTCTCCAGCCTGCTCCTCCAAGCTCCGTGTCGTCATCCGTCGTCATTTCCAACCAGCATGTGGGGACCCAGGCCTGGTGGACCCACACCAGGTGGATGTGGAAAGGAGTCTGGCCCTCACCCAGTCCAGCCCCTAGGCCTGTGAGACCCAGAGAGGCCATGGGACCTTCAGGAAGCCTCCCGGCCAGCATGCAATCAAGTGGGACAGAACCTGGACCATATCAGCTTCAGTCCAGCCTCCTTTCCCTGAAACGTACCCAACAGAAGGGGAACAACAGACCCTGAGCCAAAGCGCAACCAGCCCGTGCCGGGTGGGAATCGGAGCACGTGGGTCACAAGCTGGGGAAACCCTCTGACGCCCCGCAGGCTGGGCACGACGGGGACAGCGGGCACTTGCACACGCAGGGCTGCCCTAGGCCTGGCTGCAGTGGACAGCACTAACGACCTGCAGGTTTGGGGAGAAACCGCTGAAAAGGAACCAGGGGGCCGCCACACGCCTGCTTGCTGGTCAGACGTCTCCCGACCTGCCTGCGGTGGGCTGCCCACACTCGGCACCAGCCAGAGCCCATGCACCCGCCATCTTCTCTGTGGAGCTGTCGTCACACCTCACGGCCATGGGGCTGCACTCCTGTGCCCGATTTATCACCTGGGAGGGTCACTAATCCCAAACCAGCAAAGGCAGGTGTGGGTCTTTATCACAAAACGCATTTCCAGGGGCCGACTATTGGCTGATGAGCAGTACGGGGTCTGGGGAGGCTGGTGGGCTCCCGTGGCCAGTGGGCAAGGCTGCCCTGTTAGGGGGCATGAGGAACCGAGAGGGGGTGCACTGAGGGAAGTGGGGTGAGGTGGAAGAGAAGGGAGTCAGAGGTGGCTTCAGGGAGGTGACAGAAAAAGTCACGGACACCACTACGGCCAGGGGGAGCCTCCTGCTCCCAACATCCCGGAGCGGGCATCACCAACTAGTGGATTGCTCTGGTTGTCCTCCCCCCACCCCCCGCCCTCCCAGCCTCTCTCTCTTCACCCCACTCTGTGCCGAGGGGACCCTCAGCTCCCAGTCCGCCCGCTGCCCCTGCCCTGGGCCGCCCTCGCCGCCCACCCCCAGAACCCCCAGCCCAGCAGACAAGAAGGGAGAAGCGCTGAGGACCGCCCGCCGCGAGCTCACACCTGCGCTGGGAGACAGATGGGGCTGCAGACACCCACGGGGACTGCCGCCTCGCCAGCCTCGCCAGCCCCGCCAGCCGCACGGCTGACACGCGTGCACGCAGCGAGCATCCGGTGGGAGCTCCTCTGCCTCGTTTGTTTTGCTGTTTTCTTTGAAAGATGCAGACTTCAGGGGCCAGCGGAACAGGGAGCCCACGCTCGCTCGGGCCGGCTGCCTGACGGCGATGCAGAATGCTACCTCCACCCTCAACAGAGGACGCCCCCCAGCCGCTGCACTTCCAGACGGCTCCAGGGGCCGGACAGCCACCAAACCTGCCTGCAAGGCCAGCAACAAGACAAGACAGGCAGCCAACAAACACACCAAAGGAAGCCGGGCGGGAGACCCCGTGGCCGGGGATCTGGACCTGGATGGGAGGTAGAAATTCCAGCCCAGCAGCCACCAAGCCAGCCCCTCTGCATTGGGGCCAAATAAAGCTGGGCAAGCTCAGTCGTTTCTCTCGCAGGTGACAGAAATGGTGGGCTCTCAGCTCGGTGAGGCCATTTGGCTGCCCCACAGGGCACAGAGTGGCGATGTCACCGCCTGACACGCTCCACTAGGAGGAAGGGACGTGGGATGTGAACAGGCTCACGTGGCTTCAGAGCCCACTCTGCTCCAGCTGCCCAGCCCAGGACCCTGGCCACGGAGAAAGCCCCCAGATGGACACTGACCAAGGAGACCCCACCCAGAACAGCCACGCCCCCAGGCCACACAGGATCAGGGCGTGCGAGCTGCAGCGTGACCCCCCCCAGTGTGGGGAAGAGGTGGGCTGGGCACAGAGATGAGGGAGAGCCCGAGTTAGGACCGTGGCATGGGCCCCAGGTGTTCCACGTGCCTCCCAAGGGCGGCTGAGGGCACCGCGGCCCCCGCTTGGCAGCTGGGCACGGTGGCCCCTGGGGGGCGCCTGCTGCAGCTGGAGGCGAGCAGATTGCCACACAGCTTGTGAGAGCCGCCGCCTGGCAGCAGCCCCTGCTTTGTCACGCTCAGGGACGCTGGAGACTCGGCTCCCAGACCTGTCCTATGTGGGAGGCAGAGGAAAAGGGTAGGGGCCTCCAGAAGCCCCCACCTAGGGCGGCTCCTATGCCGGCTGAGCACCCATCAGCCAGGGTCAGGCAGGCCCAAAGTATGAATGGCACAGTGCTCCCTGAGCACCGGCTCATACCCTCAGTCAGTCATTCAATGAACATCTCCAAGCACACGGGACAATTTGGGGAATCCCCGCCACTCCCTGCAAGACAGACCCTAGAGGAGGCCGGGAGGCTCAGAGAGGGTCGTGGCCTTCCCCATCACAGCAGGGTCAGAGGACTCCCAGGCTGGGGATCATCCACAGGCCTAAAGTGGGGCTTCAGACACCTATGGGGCAACACAGTCTCTATCCAGAAGAGGTTCTGGTGGGGGAACGGGCAGGGCAGGGAGGGGAGGCCAAGCCAAGGCTGGAGTTGGCCTAGAAGCTTCTAAAGAAGAGGGAGGGCCAAGGGGAACCCGGGGAACACCCTTCTGGTGGCCAGAGTAACGGGGGAAGGGTTCCAGCAGCCCAGGCAGCAAAGGGGAGGAGCAGATGACAGATGCCAGGCGCTGCCCACGTGACCCCTCAGTTCAAGGTGGGCCCGTCACAGAGGAAGGGTCCCGTGGGTGCAGCCAGGACCAACTTGGGGTCAGACCTAAACCTGCACCTGAAGGGCCTTCCAGAACGTGCTGTGGGCTCAGTCACTCCCTGGCCCCCTTTCTCCCAAGGAGTCAAAGCAGAACCTCAGGGACGGAGAGCAGCCGCTCTGGGCCTCGAGGCACGGCACGCCGTCGGACAGACAGGAGCAGCTGGTGGGCAGCCCAATTGGGCATGGTTCTCTCCCAAAGTCAGGTCCAACACCTGGCGCACAGCTGCCAGTGTCCAGGAGGACCCGCCCCACCCCCACCCACAGAAGCACCCGCCCTGCCAGCCCCCTCCCCCCGTGAGGGCCCTCAAGCCCCTGGCTGCGTGGCTAGGGGGTGGGAGTGGGGACAGAAGGGACAATGGTGGAGGAAGGCTGGGGGTATTAGTGGTGAGGTGGGGGCGCAGTGGTTGGGGTAGGGGACGATGGCGCTGACATCCTTGTTCACGCACACAACCGCTGTGCCTGATGCTAGTGTGTTCTCACTGAATCACCAAAACCTACGAGTAGACACGTTGTCCTCATCCTGAGGAATGAAGGGAGCTCAGAAAGGTAAAGTGACGTGCCCAGGGTCACACAGCAAAGACGTGAACCAGAATCTAACACCTAAGGGTCCAGCCTGCTGAGTACCTGTCCCGGAAGGGATTAAAGGGTCAAGCGGGTCTGGGCGCCTCTGTTGCACACATGGTCCCTTCAGGAGCAGCAGGGCACCTCGACCCGGGCCCCAAGCTGGGGGACAGGGACTGAGCAGGGTAGTTTGGCTGCAAAGAAAAGAATGCACCTTGGAGCCTCAGAGAAGATAAAATTCCCCATGAAGACCCGATTTCTCCTCCCTTCCCTCGATTTCTCCTCCCTTCCCTCGGGGTGGACCAAACGCGGAGTGCGGATTACTTCCTCTGAACTGAATTTTAAACCACACCCTCGAGACACGAGGTGAGGAGAGACATGAGCCCTCGAAGCAGAGCGGAGCGCAGGGTCCACAGCTCAAAGATGGCACTGCCACAGCGGGGCGGCGGGGGTGGGGGTGGGGAGGGGGGTCAGAGGTGGGCCAGAGACACGCCCAGGACAGGAGAGGCACCAAGGCAGCGTGTGGCTGACCACGTCAGGGGGTCAGCAGGGCCGTGATACACCTGGGGGGCTGCAGCCTGGCTCTTCCACCACCATCGCCCGGCTCCGTGCAGGTCTAGAAGCGGCTCTGTCTCCACCCGGGGCCTCTGCCTGCAGAGACAGGGCTGTCGGGAGATGGCCATGGGGTCCTGCGTCACCTCAGCCCCCAGAAGCTAAGACGCTAGCGCCTCTGGGAGCCCATTGTCCTGGGGGGCACCCCCCAGACACAGGAGGCCTTGCCCTCGAGAGAGGGGCGGCTCTAGCACAGGCCTGGCTCCCTTTCCATGGAGCGGTGGACGAGGATGCCAGGGAGGCAGGAGGCCGTGGTGTCCCGGGACATGCGTCCATGGAGTTTCCCAACTCTCACCTGCTGCTTACGAGGTGGGACGCCAGCCAAGCTGGAAGCTCGGTTCTGCCCCCCAGCGAAATGGACAGAGAACGGAGACGAGGGCTGTGCTGAGACCACAGTGGGAGACTGGCCGGTACACAGCCGGCGCTCAGTAAGCGGTCACTGCCCCGATGGAGGAGGGCAGAGCCTCGCTGAGTCCGCCTCCTCACACGCCCTGTGACAGGTGTGTGGTGCCATCCAGCCACAGGCTCGTTCAGGCATGAAAAGGAATGGGATCCTGGCACACTGCACCGTGGACAGGCCTGGAAACACGGGGCTGAGCACGGCAGGCAAGTCACACGTGCTGGGACCCCAGAGACAGGCGATGTCCAGAGCAGCAGACCCAGAGAGATGGCGAGCGTGGCCGCCAGGGCAGCGGGAGCGGAGGGGAGTGGTTGCTGTGGGGGCAGGGTTCCTTTTAGGGGGGATGAAAATGCTCTGGAATTAGTGGTGACGGCCGCACAACTCCGATAAGCTAGAAATGCTGGACTGCACTACTTTCAAGGTGAGTTTTACAGCACGTGAACTAGACCTTAAACAAGCAAAAGTCTAGCCCCCTCCCCCACAGCCCAGCCCAGCAAAGGTCCCCTGCGGCTCTCAGGTGCCGGGTGGAAAGGCAGTGGGATCTCCCCTCGGGTCCCCACGGGCCCCAGGCTTCAGGAAGCTGATAGCCGACAACTCCTCTCTACATCCCAGGGAGGCAGAGGCCACAACCAGGAGGCACAGACGCCCACGTGCTCCCTGCACCACCATGGTGGGTGCTAAGTGCGAGGGTGGCTCTTCCAGAGCCGGGACCATCCATGCAGGCTTGTCGTCCTAACTCGGGGGTCTCCAAAGTCCACCTGGAAAGCCCTAAGCAGCAGCAGGAAGGAGCACAGAGCATATCCTCCCCAGCTGTGTGCCCTCAGGCTCACAACTTGATCTCTCTGAGCCTCAGCTTCTCCGTCTGTGTAACCGGCCAACTCTGGGCTGCCAGCCAAGACCACAGATCGGGGAGACAGCAAGGTCAGAGCTGGGGCGACTCTGAGAAACATGGGGACCAGGCACGGGGTGCGGCCAGCGGATGCTCTGGAGCATAACTGAGCATCTCATTTCTTCAACACGAGGCCCGACCGGGGCTGACCAGGTGGAGAAGAGCAAACTGAGCTCAGGGCTTCTACAGCTTTAAACTCAGGCTTTGCTTGTGGGCACCGGACACAAGGTGGCGAGGGCCAGTGGCAACACACGGCGGAACTCGAGTGTCAGGGCGTCCCAGTGTCCAACACCGCCCCACGGTCCACGGGCGCTGAGTCCCCCAAGACCTTGGCCTTCTCGTCACAAGGATGGTGTAACCTTGGGGTGGCTGGCGGCGGCTGCCACGCTCCGATGACAGTAAGCACTGGGGCCAGCCTGGCTTGCTGTGCTCCTCTGTCTCTCCCTCTTGACCCTGTTCTGTAAAGTCCCCTGGCACCGTCCCCAGGGCATCACACAAGACGCCAAGGTCACAGCAGGGGGGAGGGCCCTGGGGCCACCAGGCCTGACTCCTGCCAGCAGCACACTCTGTTCCTGGCCAGAGAGGCCTGGTGGCCTCTGGCACACTAGCTGCCTGCTGGCCATCCTTCCAGCCGGATGCCGGGGCCCGCCTGGGGCAGCGGGAGGAGACAGACGACCACTGGGGCCCGAGGGAGCCCACGTCTGCAGACCCCTCCAATGCCCCCTGGCAAGGAGAGAAACGCTTTCCACTGCCACATCCTCGTAGAGCTGGTGTTATCACCCCAGGACTCAAGCCCAGCCGCCCAGGAGTGGACACTGCTGCTGGAGAAAGCCCTGACACCGGGGCTGACCCAGCCCAGACGGAACCAGCGTCCTCCCACGTGCCAAGAGCTGTCTTTGAAAGCTGTGCCAGCCGCGGTTCTCTGCCTTCTGGAACGGCGGGAAGGACGACAGCCAAGCCCGGGAGCTGCCGGGCAAGTTCTGCCCCCGGGGGCTCCTGTTGCCTCCAGAGAGACCCCCAAGCCTCTACTCCAGCTTGGGCTCCCACCGTGGGCCCTCTGCTCAGGGCGCTCTGCAGCCAGCCCGAGACATCTGGTCCGGAGGCCTCGGTGGGCCCGGGCAGGGAGCTCACTGCCTCCTCTGGGCCATCTGATCCCCAGCTGCGAGGCGAGCCAGGGCCCCGAACGGCAGGGCCTCCCAACACCCAGGCTCCTGGGCCTGGCTCGCTCAGCCACTGCCAGGAGTCCCTGGTGGGCATGGGGTAAGGAAGGGAGTGCACCTAGGGACAGGAGGGTCTGCCCAAGTAGACAGAGCAGCCCACAGCAGGCAGACCTGGCTGCGAGAGGGTGGACCCCAGTGACGCAGGAACCAGGCTCCAGCGGTCTTCCCTCTTGGGCCAATACCCGCCCTGCCCGTCAACTCCAGCTCATTCTCCCCCAATTCCTCCCCTGCCCAACAACCAAGCAGCGGAAAGGGCCCAGGAAGAGGCGAGATTCAGAAACCAGAAGACCCCCAGCCCACCCCTGGAGTCTATAAACAGACGCAGCTCCTGCACGCACTTCTCTGGGGGCCCTAGGACCCAGGATGCCCAGCCCTGGACCTTGGGGGCGAGGGAGATGTTGGGCAGAGGCATGTGGGGTACCTGCCTCCTCTGCCTGGAAGGTTGGCCCCCTGCCTCTGAGCAGCAGGTCCAGAGAGGGCCAGAGAGGCCTACGCCAGAGTCCACGGGGACCCAGGTCCCCCAGCAGCTCCAGCCGCAAACTGCCCCCACCCGACTCTTCCAACCAGCAGCTCTGACCAGGACTAACATGGGCAGACGGACAGTCACCCGAGGAGTGCCCGAAGCCAGAGCCATAGTGAGCATCATGGTACGAACCGGAAGACTAAAGCTCAGAGAGGACCAGTGTCCACCCAAAGTCCCACAACATGTCACTGCCCAGGCAACACCAAGAGCCAGAGCTCCGGACCTCTGCCCATGCCACCACGCCATCCCCACCTCGGGGAGTCAAGCAATGGTGGGTGAGTAGTCCCAGAGATCCCCACTCTAGGACCAAGAGAGTTTCCAGAGACCATGTTCCTCGTCACGTCTAGAGGGGGTATCGAGGCCTGGAGCTACTGGCCTATCCCGGGGACCATACCACCTGGGGAACAGGCTCCCCGGGAGCAGCCCAGGGGCTCCAGGGAGAGGTCCCAGGGTGCAGCACTCCCTCCAAAGCCACTGGGGGCTCCTGTGGCCCAGCACGTCCACCCTCCACCACCACAGCCACCAGGCATAGGTCCCCACCGCCGGCCGCCCCCACAGTGGCTCCTGGAGCCAAGGAAGGACAGAGGTGGCAGAGAGCAGGAAGGGAAGCCTAAGCAAGCAGGGGTGCTGGGGCTGGCAGGCTCGCGGGCAGCGGGGGTCCAGGAGGGTCCGCAGCCCAGACCCCACTGCCCCCACCAACGCCCCCAGCACGAACAGCAGGAGGAAGACAGCAGAGGGAGCGGGAGCATGTGCGGGCCGCCTGCAGAGCCCTCTGGATGCGCGGTCCTGTGCGGGGGACGGCTGCTCCCCGACGGCCGCACCTGCCCTCTGGGGGCTGGGCAAGGTCTGGGCGGCCAGGCAGGGGCGTGTCCCCCCTCGGGCCGCAGCCTGGCGGGCGCGCCTCTTACCTCTGGGCTCCTCCGCCTGTTTGGCGAGCTTGCGCAGCGCGGCGGCAAAGCTGGAGGACGGCGCGGCCTGGGCCGACAGCGCGCTGCTGGTGGCGGGGCTGCCGCTGGGCACCAGGGCGCCATTGAGCGGCGAAGGGGTGAGGGGGTTGACGGTGGCGGTGGTCCTGGTCGCGGTGGAAAGCATCCCTAGTGAAGGGGACTTGGGCTCATGGCTCATGCCTGAAACAGGAAAAGAAGAACCAGCGTCACCCAGAGAGCAGGAGGCCCCAGCACCAGAGCGGGTCCGCAGGGCCGGCGCCAGCGGGCAGCATGCAGGGCAGCTCCTGGCAGGACAGGCCAAGCAGGACAGAGCCAGCACCGCAGAAAGAACGGGCCGTGCCCCCGCAGGTCCCATACAAGGGGCAGACCCGCGCCCCTCAGGCTGGCCCTTGGACCTGTAATAGAGAACCAGGCTGCCCAGGTCCCTGGGGGATTCCAGACTCCAAACAGCTCAGCCTGCAACCTCTCCCGGGCAGCCCGGGGCTGGGCGGGTGTGGGAGGATCTGAAAACAGCCCCGAACCGCTGCGGGGGGGTGGGGGGAAACTGAGGCAGGGGCCCAGGGCCAGTATCCTCAGAACAAAGAGAAAATCGCCAGTGGAGAGGAAAAGGAAGGAACTAATGAAGACAGTGAAGACGCCAGGGCAGCAGCTCCTACTTCACCAGCAGGTTCCCGCCAGGAACTCCCGCACGGCACCCGCAAGGCCACCACCACTGCTGCCCCCACTGCAGAGAAGAGGAAACTGAAGCTCACACAGGCGGCGCAGACCCAGGGTCTGACCCCAGCAGGCTGGCCTGGAGCCCTCGCCTGATGCCACCATGCCCTCCCGAGCCCCAGAGCCACCTGGGGTCCCCAGCGGGTCTCCACCTGAGACCGGACCTCGCAGAAGGGGACAGGAGGGGGGAGGACGCAGCCCCTGCTGCTGTGTGGCCCCTCCCTACACACCCACCCTGCCCTGGGAGACAAAGACACACAGCTGCAGACCCACCCGCCCCACGGGAGCGGGGACCCCATTCGAGCCAGGCCAGGTTCAGGCGACGCTAGCAGAGGAGCTGAGGAGCGCCGCCCGCCAAGAGTGACATCAGACGCCGCGGGGGGCGGACACCGCCACCTTCCCACGCGCCCCCAGTCTTTCAAGTCCCAGCCGAGTGTCAACGAGAAGACTGAACCTTCTCCCGCCCTGTGGCCTAATCAATACAGGCTGGCCTCCGGCTCGGACGGGCGGGTCACACCATAAATAAGTTTTCCATTAACATCCCCTGCCCTCCTGAGGCCACCTGCCCAGCCTGGGCCCTGCTCCCGCAGCGACGGTGCATCCGAGGGGAGTAAATCAGGCCAATGGCCTCGCATTGGTAGGGATGACACACGAGGACCCGATGCTGCTCCAAACCCCAGACAGAGCCCTGCGAGGAGGGAAGAGCCATCTGGGGGCGCGGCTTGGGCTTGGGGGCGGCCACGGGAGGCCAGGAGCTGGTGCATAAAAGGCAACATTGAGGCGGGGGCAAGCTCCAGGGAACACCATTCTCTCTGACGAGGGCTTGTACCTGGGGAACAAAGGCCCCTGTGCCCCTGGCCAGCAGGCAGCCCCCCAGCTGCCAGCGGGTGCCCACAGCAGCAGCCGCCCCGAGGCTGACCCCTGCTCGTCCTCTTTCTGGAAGAGCAGAGGTGGGGGGTCAGCAGCCACATGCCCACAACCACTGAGTCCAGCGGGGAAACCCAAGAACCCAGGGGGCACAACGGGTTCGTGCCCCAGCAGCCTGATGGCCAGAAAACACAGGTTCCCAACAAGAGTCCTTTCTCAGCCATCCTGGCACCTGCTAGCCATCGGCCAGTTGAGGACCATGGAGCACAATGGACACCACGCTCCAGAAGCTCAGCTCCAGCCCCAGGCTGCCATCAGGGTGTTCTCCTCCTCCTCCTGTGCACAGTGTTGACAGAGGACAGGCGGTACGGCCAAGGCCTGGAGTCAAGGCTTAGCACTGACTTGGCTGCCAGACACCTGGGGCTCGAGTCTGGCTCTGTGGCCTCGGGCAAGTTACTTTGCCTCTCTGGGCCTTAGCCTCCTCATCTCTAAGATGGAGATAAATAAAATCTACGTCATGAGGTCAATTGTCTGAGGATTCAAGGAGCTAACTTATGTGAGGGGGCTTCACAGTGTGCCTGGCACATGCCAGGGGGGTCACTATTATTATTATAAAACCGATCAGCCGATGGGGACAAAAACCAGGCCAGACGGGGGAGGGCCTGGCCAAAGCCGCACAGTTTAGGTTCAGCGAACCCGGGACCCAAGCTGCCAGATCTGTGCCGCCTGGCCTCCGGGGGCCCAGAGCCATGAGCATCACAAGTCTGCGTGCGGCCTGGGGGGACCCCCCCACTCTGCCTGAGCCCTCCCCGCTGCTGTCCTGTCCCCTGACCAGGTCTGGGAGCCAGCCAGCCCAGCCCTCCATGTCCCTGAGTGGGCGGCACTGGGGAAAGTTGACCCACAGGACACCCTGGGGATGGAAGGGACACCCAGGCAGGTGACCCCACAAAGGGGCCGATGCACGGGTCCAGAAGCGGGTCCTCGGCACACACACGTGGCAGGTCAATGGTTTTGGGGCAAGTGTCTAGAGATGCTAAGTGGCGTAGGACACAGCCCGCCCTTGTGTGGACTCAGGCTAGGCAAAAAGGGTACCACGTCCTCATGGTCCCAGGTGCTTAGAAGAACGACCCACTACAGGGGCTACCCCGGACCGAGGCATGTGAGGGCCCCAGGGCTCCCTCCCCTCCCCAGGGGACACCTAAGCAGTCCTCAGGGGTCAGACAGATCATCGGGGCACCTCTCAAGACAGCCCTGCAATGGGCCCAGCAGAGGCCACTGTGGCAGAGCCACCACCTACCACCTCCACCTTGTGCACCCCGCTCAAGGCCTCTGATGATCCTGGGAGGTCAGCAGAGCCCAGGTGGGGAAACTGAGGCCAGGAGCCACTCAAAGACTGGTCAAGGTCATATGTATGGTCCGAGGCCACAGAGTTAAGCAACACACCTAAGACTTGAATCCTGTTTCCTGGGTGCAGGCACAGTGTTCGTTCCACTCATTACACCCCCTGCCCAGTCTGAGACCCAATGGTGATGCTGGACCAAAGTGTCAACACACAGATAAAATGTATCTGATGACAGCAGTTTACAAATATGTCCCCGAGGTCTTTGTCACACACCCTTCAAGAGGTGAGGCTAATTCTCTTCTCCCAAACGAGGGCCGGACTTATGGACTCACGTCTACTGAACAGAATATGGCACAAGTGACGGCGTGTGACTTCCGGGGCGAGGTCGTCAGAGGCACTGTGGCTGCCTCCTTGCGTCTCTGAGTTGCCATGTTGTGAGGATGCTCAAGCGGCCCTTGGAGAAGCCCATGTTTCGGGGAACTGGGGCCTCCAGCCAGGAGCCACCGTCTTGGCAGCTGCTCCTCCAGCCCCGGGCTGAGCCTTCAGATGAGACAGCAGCCCCGGCCAGCAGCCGGATCACATCAGAGGTTCTGAGCCAGAATCGCCCAGCTGAGCCACTCCTGAATCCCTGAATGGTAAGTCTGGGATGGCCTGTTACACAGTGAGGATAACAGACACAGTGAGGATAACAGACACAGTGAGGATAACAGACACAGTGAGGATAACAGACACAGCGAGGGCCCCCTGCTCTACTGATCAAGCTCCACTCTGCCATTCTCTCTTCCTATTTCCCTTCCTTCTGGAGCCCGAGAAGTTTAAGCATCTACAAGCACCCTGTGCCTTTACCCCGAGTCTGCAGAATGGGCCCCTCTGATGCCAGCAGAGGCTACGAACCAGCCCCCTCACTTTTCCAGCATTCCTCAGCAAACTGGCCTCTATTCTTTGAACCCCAACAACCCTACAAGAAAGGGAGTGTGACTGTGCCCGTTTCACAGGCGGGAGAGGCCAGGCTCGGATCCAAAGGCCAACAGTCAACAGCAGCGCTGGGATTACCTGAACACGGCACCTGTGTCCATCTACACAAGGCTGCAGGAGTCTGAGGCCAGCTCTGCCCGGCCCTGCAGCCCACAGGCGGCCTCCAGAGACAGAGGGGAGAAGGAGGGGGGTAGGGAAGGGAGGCAGGCGATGCTGTCACTGCAGCTCCCAGGGATTGGTCCCCGAGGCCCGGGGAACAGATGTGAGGTCACTGCCCAGTGCCCGCATGACTAGCTGGCCAGCCTGCAACCCGGGCAGACACACTGTGACCGCCAGCGGCCAGCGCTGGGCAGGGTGGTACAGAGCTGCTGGGACAGGCAGGCGGCAGCCACAGGGCAAGTCCCAGGCCAGACCCCAAACTGTCACACGCCCCTTAAGGCTGTTGGTGGCCGTCTTCGGGTGATGGAGAGAGAAGCAATTCTCTCATGTGTATCCTTTTAACTTCCCTATGTTCTAATTTTTATGCAGGGAACCAGTTTTTTTTTTTTTAAAGGGGGTACTGGAAGAGATGGAGACCCGCCTGCATGAAGTCGTCACAAGCAACAAGAGCACGTGGCGTCCCCTAGACCAGGGGCTCCTGCCAGCCAGGGGTGAGAGCCGAGGGGACTGGAGCGCCCCTGCTGGAACCCAAACCCAATCCTCACCTGAAGCCCTGACCCCTTCCTGGTGACCAGGTCCCCGTGGGCTGGTCCACCCTCTGCCTCCTCCCTCCCTCCTTCCTGGAGTCAGCTGCCACCTGAATGTCATTGTCACATTCCTGCTGGCATCCAGTGACCCCCCCCCCCCCGCCAGCCCTCTGCTGAGCCTGCCCTTCCCCTCCCGAAGCCTGGCACCTGCTCCCCAGGCTCTGCCAGTAGCCTACAGCCCCGTGTACAACCCCCTGGGTTCCTGGGGGTCCCCTAAAGCAGCGTCCCTGCCGTGGTGTCAGCCGTGGGCTCTGGAGCAGCTCTGAGCCAGGAAAGCTGCTCTGCTGATGTCAGGTCACTTAAAATAGCATTCCAAATGAGCAGCTTCATTAGGAGAGTCTAAAATTAGCATCCTCCACAGCGTGTGCACCAGGAGGGGGGAGCCCAGGGATGGGAGGCGAGGGGGCACCGGGACCACCAGCAGCCCAGGTGACAGCTCCCTCGCACCTTGGACGTGGAAGGACACAAAGCCAAACTCGGGGGACCCAGAGACCCTGTAAAGGGTCACCCTGGACCTGCTGCAGATCCACACAGCCTCTGGGAGCCCACCACCCACCGTGCCCCTCAGTCACAGGCTGGGGTCACTCCAGGGCCTGCTGGCTGCTCTTCCACCCAGGCCGCCCAGTGTCCTCTTGCTGGGGCTCCAGCAGGACCCCTGTGACTGTGGAGGCCCCAGGGGCGCATAGGGAGGAGAGTGGGCCTTGGGGCGGCCCCTGCACCCTCAGGAGGCCCTGAGGGACGGGGGCCTGTTCCCCCTGCTTTCATTAGAGAGGTATTTATTAACTTCTGCGCCCCTGGCCATTGACTGAATTCTTATCTACATTATCAGCTCATGTAAATTCATTATCCTAACAGCTGGGAATAAGCTCGCAGCGTGAAGGCCAGTGATGGATGGGGGCCGGGGGCGGCAGGGTTGTACTCTCTCTGCGCTGCACGAGCTCTCTTGACACGGGTGACACAGCGGGAGCACAAGCCGGGTCGTGTGGCCGCCTGGCCTTCTGGTTTATAGCACATCCTGCTGTCCTGTTCTGGACACTCACCTCCTGCCACCCTCAGCTGCCCCCTGACTCCCTGGGAGAAAAGAGCCGCAGCCAGACCACCGAGAGGCAAGATCCAACTGCTCGATCCTGGGCACCCTCAAGCCCAGGGCCCAGGACCCTCTGGGCCTCAGTTTCCTGCCGACTGGACCAGGCCAGGGCCCATCCCGCAGAGCCCAGCGCCCATCACCATCCCAGACACTGAGGGCAGGAGGAGAGGAGAAGCCACCGGGCTAACAGCACCCCCAAAATCCCCAGGCGCCCCACTGCACGGACGGTGGGGGTCTGGAGGAGCTAAGATGGCCCCGTCCCAGAACGGCCGGGGGAGGCCCTTGCCTCTCCAGCTCCTTCCACCAAAGTATGGTGTCTTCAATCAATACGTTTTTTTCTCTCCTCTGCCTAGGTTTCTGATATGGTCAGAAAAAAAAAAAAAAAGGAAAAAAGGCAAGGAAGAAAAACCCAAGAGCAGAGGGGCAAGCAAGGACGGCGACTGGCGGGTGTTCTCCGGAAACCCACCTTGTTCTTGGTTCTTCAGAACAGACCCCCACGGTGGAGGGCCTGTTGTCCAAACGCCCCCACAGTGGGGTTTAAAGGGGGGAGGCCCTACCACTCCATCAGCCTCTCCCGCCCGCTCCCGCTCCGTGAGGGTGGAGGGCTCATTAATCAGCACGGCGCGGCCTCCCCACGGCCTCCCGCGGATGCCATAATTACCGCTTCCTTTCATCCCCGCTCCTCCGCGGCACCAGACCTCAGGCCTGCTGCCTCCATGGTCTGTAATTACAAGCTAATAGCTGAGATGAATTTTCTGCTGGCTCCCAGTTCAAGCACCAGTCCGCCCTTCCCCCCCCCCGGCGCCCCCCCCCCGGGGGTAATTACACCCAGCACGCCGGGCACGGCAGGGCTTCACTTTAAGGCCCTGCGCACGCAATCTGGACTCAGATCCTCTAATCACCCCTCTTGGTAATTTTTCATTACCGTAGAAAGAAATGTTTGTGAACAAATAAAGGGCGTCCCCCGGCTCCAGCGCCCCCCGAGCCCCCCGAGGGGCGATGTCTCTGCTGCCCTGACAAGGCCGGGTCAGCTGCTGCAGACACCCCGGCGGGCGGTGGTGGCGGCGTGGGGCGCCACGTGACCCCGGGAGCTGAGCTGCTTCATAATAAATTCATTATTATATTTGCCTTTGGCGTGTTCCGAGCTCACTCGCACGAAGCAATTCTTCCCGGGGGTGGGGGCGGGGGGAGCGGGGAGGGGCGCACAGGGGGGGCCTGCTGAGGCCTTAATGTTCTTTTTCATCCAAGGAGGCCCCCTCAGGTTGCGGCTTTCTAAGGGGACTGGGGCCTTTCTCTTGCCCTGAGTTCCCAAACTGGAGGTCCTCTGGGCGGCTAGGGCCCCAGCAGCCAGAGGCTGGGCCAAAGCCATTGCTAATTGCTGGAGCAGGGGAAGGCCCAGCAGATGGCCTGGATGCTGACCCGGAACCAGAGAGAAGGGCGAGAGAACGAGGGGAGGGGAGGGGACGGGAGGCCAGCCGGCGCCCCCACAGGAGACCCTGGCCCAGGAGTGAAATGAGTAACAAGGCTGCCATCCTCCCCCCGTGGACCTGTCACTCAGAGCATTTATTAAGTTACTACAGAATGCTGAAGGAAGGAGCTCATGAGCTGCAATGTGTGTCCACCGGAACCCCAATCAAGGAGAATGCGAGCCCGGCCCCAGCGGGGAACCCACCCCAAGATGGGCACCACAGGGCAGGCCGACCACAAAGCTCCCTTCCCGGCGGACTGGCAGCCCCTGTGAGGGGGTGGGTTCGGCCCAGGCCACAGGACGCCCCTGTGGTGCATGGGGGTGGTAGGCAACATCTGGGGCTCTCCCAGCCTTGCCCACCCACTGCTGTGTGAGTAAGCGGGGTGGGGGGTCGTCAGGGGGCTGGATCTGGGTTCTAGGGAGACGGCGGCGAAGAGCGCTCACACGGGCCGCTCAGCGTGCGCGCTGCTCCAGGGAGAAGCCGAGGCTGGGCCGCGGGGCCGAGGCTGGCTCCCAGGGAGGGGGCCCAGGGGGAGCCAGGCAGTGAGGGGACAGGAGGGGGCACAGGGTCGGCGCCCACTGACAGAGGCCTCCAAGGACAGTCCGGGGGTTGAGGCTCAAGGCCCCAGATGAGCGGGAGTCCCCGAGGTTCCGGGTGGAGGCAGAGGACGGAAGTCAGGCGACAGATGGCAGCGACATTTGACGGCGATTATTCTAAGCGGCTGTTGCGTCTGGAGAAGCCTGGGACAGACAGATGAAGGGCTGCGTGCGAGCGGTGAGGGGGCGCTGGGCCGTCCCGGGAGGGGTTGGGGTGGGAAGACGCACAAAACCAGCGGCGCGGGAGTCGGAAGGCCAGAGAGCCGCCGGAAGCGTCCGACGAAGCCAAGAAAAGGCTGAGACAGGGTCAAGGCTGCAGCCCAGCACCCAGGCCTCTGGGAGGCAGCCGCCAACAATATTGTCGGTAGTGATAATAACCAGAAGGAACGTTTCCCCCGTGCACTTTGGGGCCGGCACACAACAGCTGCTGCACACAGAGCATCAGTCACCCTTCACAGGAACAGACCCCAGCAGACAGGGGTCAGACAGGTGGCCCAGAGCTGAGCCTAGAACTGACTGACCCCAGCTGGCCTGATTCCCACCCCTTCTCACCCCTGCACCTGCCACACTGAGCCACGGGCCTCAGTGCTCCCCGCGGCTCCCTTCCCATTCTCTGCACAGGCTGCCTCCCAAACGTGGGTGGGCCCCTGTGAACCTGGGCCAGGGAGCCTCCTACCACACACTTATCCCGCACGGCCCACCTCCTTCCCCGACTCCAGAGGGGTAAACCAAGGCTGGGAAGCGTGCTGAGAGGCCGAGGAGCCGGGACGTGAAGCCAGCTGTCCTTGCTGCTGTACCCACAATGTCCCTTTAAATAGAAGACACTAGAGATGACCCCCTACTGGGGATCGCCTCCCATGCTGCAGACCCCAGGCATGTTAACTACTGCGACATGGCCCACCAACATGCCCCATCCACTTTATGATGGGACAAGCGAGCATCAGAGATGGCCCAGAGCCGGGAAGAGAGACCAGGATCTGACCTTGAGACCCCACCCCCACCCCCGATCCCCACATTCCCAAAGCTCGGGGCTGGAGGGCACCCATGCCGGAGACACCAGAGGCTGCAGAGACAACCAGGGGAGCGACTCTTTTGTGTGCCTGTGGCACCGGAGCTAACCAGGCCACGCCGAGCCTCGCCCCGCTGACAAAGGGGCCCTTTCAGGGGACTCCGAGGCCAGGGTGCAGGAAGGGGCAGGGGTCAGAGGCCTCCAGGGCAGACAAGCGGTCCCCAAGGAGAGAACCCAACCTGGCCAGGAGGCAGCCCAGAAGGCCTCCAAGTTTCCATGGAGCCGCAGGGCAGGGGTCAAGGCCAGGTCCTTCAGAGGACTGGAGGATGGAGTTGGAAGCAGAGCCGCTGCCTGCTGGGGCCTGGCCAGCCCCAGGACCCCGCTCTCCACTCCCTCCCTGCAGTAAGGAGGTTGGGGCCAGGAATCTGGGTGCCCTCCCCCCAGGTGACGGAAGAGAGGGTGGGACAGAGGACACAGGAGCACCTGTCCCTCCAATGCCATGTGGAGGGACAAAAGCTGTCTGTGCAGGGCAGGCATTCTCCACCGGCCCCCAGCCCCTAAGGGCACTGAGTAGGTTCACAGGCTGCAGGACAGGGACGGGATGAACACGAGCCACATCTGCACAGGTCCTCAGCCAGGTTCAATCAACGCAGAAAAGGGTGACAGCTGGCACCCCGCTCAGGCAGGGCGGGAGCTCCCCACGTGGCAGGACCAGCCGGGGGCTGAGCCAGGAGACCGAATCGTTGGTGAAAAACCAGCCAGAAGACCAGCTCCCAGCCTGGCTCCCACTCGACTTCTCGGTGGGGCCCTGCCAGGCCACTGCGTGGTCTGAGCCTCAGTTTCCCTCTCCATCCTCTGCGGACAGGGGGTGGCCAGACAGGAGGTGGCAGAGGCCTCCTTTTACCCACAGACCTGTTTTAACTTGGTCTGAAGTCAAGTTGTTTAAATGCAAATCAATGGACATTTTAAAACAGGAAATTGCAAGTCAGAATGAAGATTTCCAGTTTCTCTTGAAAAATCAGAAGCCACAAAACCATAATCCTGAGAGTGGCAGTTCTCTCTTAGCCTGTCCCAAAGTCTCCAGCTCACCAGAGTCCCCACCACTCCCTATCGCCTCAGGCTGGCCGGCTTGCTCAACGCCAGGGGTCTCTCCCACTGTGAAACTATGAGGGCTCACGCAATGACCAGCATCCATAGGAGCTTAATCAGCATGTACAGCGGCCAGGACTCTCAGCTCAGATCTTCCCTCGATCTGGATGCCGCAGGAAGAGCTTCAGGGATGAGGGCCCACAGCAAGAGGGCCGTGATCCTGGCCGTGTCCACCGCAGGTGGGTCTTGCTTGAATCAAAGCCAAGTTCACTCAAGCCAGGACTTGCTCCAAATTATAAAACAGTTTTTTGCTTTTGCAAAAACGCCCGTTCTCACAATGGTTCAACGTATAGATCACAACGTCCTCCCAGAAAAATACACCTACTGAATTCTGCAAATGGTTTTACCAAGTTCACGATTTTTACCGAGTTTTACCAAGTTCACAGAGCCCACCTGTAAACCGCTGGGGGTATGTGTGCGCAGACCTGTGGTACCCAAGAACCCAGACCACTGACTCTTACGGCACAGAATTCTTTACACATCAAACCCAGAGTTTCAACACCCTCCCTGAATGTCTACTGGGCTGAGGGAATATGGGTGTCAAAGGGAGGATGCAGAAAAGTCCAAGTCCTAATGGTGTTTCCTCTACCATCTTCCAAGCCCCGTGTACCATGCCCAGACATTGTAAGTGCCCCGCCCTGGAAAAAACCAACTGCCCTGCGGACAAATGGACCCCAGAATGGGGCCACCAGGCAAAAGTTCGCAAAACAGTCACACAGTGAAGCTGTGAGCTCCCTCGTCCCAACTGTGCCACGGGACAGAGCAAGCCGGTCCCACCCCCTTCTGGCCACCACTGTCCTCCATCCACTGCCAAGAGCCAAGCACCTAGGCCTAAATAATCCTCCCCTTCTTCTCAAAAGCAACTAACACAAACGCCTGCAGGGCCCCGGGTGGACAACCGTGAGGTTCCGGGAACCCAGGCAGGACGCCGAGGCCCAGAACTGGCTCTCGGGGCGCTGGGCTCCCCTCTGGGACCGGGGGAGCGAGTTCTCCTGGATCATGCCGTGAGGAGCAGCCCGGTCTGCCCCAGAGACCTGCACCTGGCACATCGGCCCCCAGCACAAGCACCTGCTGAGCCAAGGGTTTTCTTCCCCTCGTGGGGGGAGCGAGCCTGCTCAGAGACCAAGGACAGAGGGGCACAGAGGGATGGACTCCCAACTAGCCAGAGTCACGTAAACACAGGTCCGCTTGCTGAGGTGGGCGGAGGGCGGGCCCTACACCCCCCGGAGGAGTCCAGCAGCATCTCTAAGGCTGTCGAGCCTTCACATCCAGCCGTGTCCCTTCCTGGGATCTGTTCAGCAGAACAGTGCGGGGTGTGAACACGCTCGCGGTGGGCTCCCTGCGTGGCCTGCACGCTGCTGGTAACCACGGCACGAAACCCCGACGTCCAGAGGACCGTGGCTGGAGAAACCCAGCACCAACACTCCACCAGATAGCATGGCCCCGAGGACCAATGCCACGCAGTCCTACTGGTTCCAACTAGGAAACCAGCTGTTCAGCTCAAATGCACTCCCGGGGCTGGAGCGACAGGCTCCAGGGTCTGGCATCCCTACTAAGGAAGCCCCCTGGGTCTTAGAACGTCTCACAGGACAGATGCTTAGACGGACAAAACAAGTCACAAAAAGTCTATGTGCTCAGAAAGGCGAGGCCTGGACGTCAGCCTGACTTAAAACATACAATCTCGGCCCGCACCTCCGCTCCCGCTGCGAGCCCAACCAGTAAGCCTTTCCAAGAGACCACCTAAACGGGCCCCTGAGAGCAGAGTGGGGCACCAGGCACTCCCCAGGGGCTGATTCAGAGCCTTGGTTTTCTCATCTGTGAAATGGGGGCAACTAGCCTCCCCCGCCCAGTCACGAGGGGACGAGCACCCTCCGGGACGCACAAGTCCCTCCAAGGTTCCCACCTAAGAAGATTCAGCTTCACCCGCATTCAACTTCGTATCTTCCACGCCACCATCCAGTCCCGGAATCCTCATAGTCACGTGGAGAGAGAAAGACCACATAGCATCGCAAAAAACTTACAAAAACACACTCAAAGAGGAGGGAAACTCAGTAGGAGGGACCTGTCTCTCCTCTACTGGTCGGCTGCATGATGGTGGTGGGCGGGAGCCGGCGGAGGGAGATGAGCCCTGTGGGGCCCCCACCTCTCTTAGCTAATGATCAAATGGCGGTAACCCCTACCTTGCAAGTCAGAGCCTCCTCAAGGGAAGAGGAGACCGACCGAGACCACTGCTTGGAGTCACACGGGGACACTGGTCCCTCCCGCCCCCAGAGGGGCTGGGTGGCCTGTTAGGTGGCGCCCCAGGCTCTGGGTCCTCTCCAGGGGAGACTTGGGGTGAGCACAGAGGAGGCCCCTGCCCACCCCCCCAGCTTGCTCGCCTGGTCCCCCTCCTCCTCTGCCCGATGCAGACTCCTCTCCAGGACGGCTTCCCCGCCCAGCGTCAATGCCGCCCTGACCAGGCTCGCAGATCAATCGCTTTCATTGCTGCCTGTGGCCACAGACCCACCATCTGTGCAGGAAGGGCAGGGCGGGGGGCAGCGGCCACGTGAAACAGCACCCCGCTCCTCCCAGACCCAGGGCGCAATCCGCCACCGTCCGGGGGAACGAGTCAGCTGAAAAAGGGGTGCACGTGCACACTCTGCAGTTCCAAGACCCTGGGGGCGGGCGAGGCTCCAGAACACCCTTGGCTGCTGCAGCCCCGGCAGAGCAGGGTCTGCAGGCGTGCTCCGGCACCGTGGGCCCTGGGGTCTTGGTGGGAAAAGTGGCCGCAGCCCCTTCCCACCCCAAACCCTGCAAGGGGTGGGGTGGGGAACAGAGCCTCCGAGGTTTCATAAACTAAATCCCCAGGAGTGAGTACTAGTCACCAAGACAGGATGATCTGGTGCGTCTTCTCTGACCGACCTCACACAGGAGCGCTCCGAGCACTTCCCAAGAAAGCATGGAGCCCCAACAGCCCGAGGACGCAGGGGCCGTTGCCTGTCGTTCCTATCTTACAGATGAGAAAACTGAGGCCGGGAGTCAAGTGCTTAAAGACACACAGGCTGAGCGAGAGGTGGACGTGAACGCCCTAGCTAGGGACAGACATGTGCAGATCAGCACGCTAAGACTAACAGCAGACACTCGCTAGGGGCTGACCCCGCGCCCACGTGGGGTCCAGCCTTCCCCTGCATTTACCTCCTTGGGGGCAGGCAGGTGGCATGCAGTTACGTCTTCTAAATCACCACCCGGAGAAGGCCTCTGCATCCCCATCACACAGAGGGGAAACGGCAGTGGGAACTGACTACGGTGGGAGGGTCCACATCATTTGCCCGTGTGGGGTGCCCCCCACCTGGGTCTGGCAGCCCCAAAGCCACTACAGCGTGCATCCCCTCATGCATGTCAACTCCTCCAGGGGGAGGAACCAGTTCCAGAATCGGACGGCTTGGCTGGAGCTCCAGCCAGACACAGGAGCCACCTGTCCACAGACGACCTTGCATTTGAAGGGCCTGTAGAAGGGCCAGTAGCTGGCAGCCCACCTGGGCCACGTAAGACAATTGCCTTCAGGATTTTACCTTGGGTTAACACAAAGCCCGGAGCCATCCAGGGACCTGGTGATGGGGTCGTGGGTGGCCAGAGGCTTCCAAGCCCACTGTGCTTTTCCAGCACCTCCTCCAGCCAGGTGAGGGGTGCCCGGTTCCAAGCGGGTGTTTGTTCTGGCTCGCTGGGTTGCCCGATCCAATCCTGGGGCAAACACGGCAGACGCCAGCTTCCCAGGTGGGACCCTCATCTTCCTTCACGAGCACCAGCCCACCTTCCCCTTCCACCCCCACAGAAGACCCTGCCAGTTCAGCTCTCACCTGGGGAGGGTGGGGTTTGTTTTTTTTTTTTTTCTTTTTTACAAAATACAGATATCTGGGCCCCACCCCTAGAGATGCGGGCTTAACTGCTCACAGGTCCAGCCGGGGCCCGGGGCTTTTACAGTTCCGCGGGTGATTCTGAAGTGAGCACCCTGGTCTGAACCTTCCTCACTTGAGTCACGCCCCCCCCCCCCCCAACAAAGCTCCCAAGTCCTACTGGGACCCCACAAAGCCTCACATTCAGGCAGGTCCCCCTTTTCTTATAGATGCTTGCAAACGTCCAGTTCCCTTCCCTTACCTACAGCCTCTTCCCTCCGGGCCTGGCCCCCATCCCACCCTCGTGGGGAGGCTGTTCTCACTTCCCCTTACCAGGCAGTTGCTTCCCTCTGAACTTGGGAACATGCTCAGAGCACCAGGAAGGGAGGGGCGGAGGGGCAGAGGGGCTGGCCCCAGGGACCCCGGGGGGGTTTGCAGCCGACTGGAGAGCTGGAGGCGGTGGGGCAGGTGAGCCAGGCCAGGCCCAGGCACCACGTGTGCATGCCCGCGGGTCCGTCCTGCTGGAGCCAAGGCGTGAACAGAGAGGCTGGTGGGGGCAGATGCTGCAGAGGCGAGATTAAAAGGCCCCCGGTGCGTGTTTTGGCAGGCGTGCAGGGGCCGCTGGGCCGCGCTCCCGTGTTATCTGTCTGCACACCTCCCGGGTTCACAGGAGGCGCTCGATAAATTCGCATTGACAGGAACACTCGAAAACGTCACCTGCCGCCTGTGGCCTCGGCAGGGGAGAAAGGCTGGCGTGGGGAAGTGAAGCCAGCGGCTCGGTGGCCCACACCGAGCTCTGTGCGAGCGGAGAAACTGAAGCCAGCCGAGCAGCCAGGCTGAAATGTCACCAGAAACTCGGATCCCTGACGCTTAAAAAAAAAACCCGCTCTCTGGCACACCAGGGAAGGGGGCAGGCGGCCTCCCGCAGCCTGGGGTCTGGAGGCCGCCGTGTCGCTGTAACAGCAGCAATTAACGTGCTGCCACCCCAGCCCAGCCTGGCCCGGCGTGGACTTGGAATAACCCAGGCTGGGAATTTCTGGCCTCCGCGTGGAGCCAGGAAAAACCGGCCTTGCTGGCTGACTCCACAAGCCCCGGCGAGTTCCCCGGGCCGAGGAGAGACAGCCGCCAGCTCCTGCTTGCCGGCACCCACCGCTGGTACGGCTCGAGCCCAGAGGCCCCTCCTGCTTCAGAGCAGGGGAGGGTGGACACCACCTGCCAGAAGGGCAATCAGGGCCTCAGTGGGCCAGGGAGGCCTGAGGCCAACAGGTGCAGGACCCAGGGCGGCCACAGCGTGGCGCTGGGTAGACCTTGCTCTGGTCTCTGGCCAGAGATGCCGAGGCCAGGGGCCCTGGCTTCTGCTCTGAAACCACAAGGCTCTGGGATCTGCAGCCCTCGCACTTCCCCCAGAGACAAGGAAGTTCCTGGCAGCCAGAGAACTGCCCAAGGGGACAGTTTTGCAAAGGCCATCAGAGCTTCCAGAGGCGTTCGCTTCTTGCTGTGAGCTCTGGTGCCGGCCCCCAGGCCCCCTGGACCTCACAGTTTGCTCACACGTCAGGGGACCTCTCAGGCCCAGCCTGCACATCAGAATCACCCAGGGAAACTCAGAACGCGCCAGGCAGGAGCCAGGAACCCAGAGGCTCTGGCTTCACTGGGTTTGGGGCAGCCTGGCCACCAACAGTTCTACAAAACCAAGCTGGGGGATCTAGAAACCCTTTTCAACTGACAAGCCAGGATTCTGAAAGCTGTCCCCAACAGGTCAGGGCCTGCGCTGTAGAGGACAGCCAATGGCCTTGTTCCGAGCATGGCCCCACAGATATGAGGGCCTGGAAGCAGGCCGGGCCTCCCCACCTCCCTTCTCAGGGCAGGGCTGACCCCGGGTCATGCCCTGGCTGCTCACCAGCTCCAGAGTCACACCGCCCCCAAGGTTCACAGAAAGGAGAACTCCCAGGGTCAAACCCCGCTGGCTCCAGCTGCCCCCCTCCCCTCCTGGCTGGGGACTCCTGCTTCCAGACAAAGTGACAAAAGCCAACCCCCACTGGCCATGGGGGCCCCCACACCCCTTTCACCCAGGGGTCAGGACTGCGCAGATATGGGGCCGTGGTGAACTAGCAGGGCAGCTGCTCCTGCAGAGCCAGGCCTGCTGGGCGCTTCCCAGACCACCTGGGCGGGGCGGCGCCCCTGCACAGCAGGCAGCTGGGATGACACACGGGCTGCCAGTCAGAGCCTGCGCCCTGGGCCCCCCTCACCTGCGGCGAGGCCCGGCTGAGTCAGGCACAGCCCGTGCCTCAGGTTCCGTGCCTCAGGTTCCGCCATCCCTGCGGGTGGAGACAGCCCATAAACACAGGGTGAGCAACACTTAACCTGTCCCCAACTTGAGTAACACCGAGGGAGGCCCAGAGGCAGGCTGTTCACCTGGGGTCCCCCTTCCACTCCTTGGGGGCAGAGGAGGCACAGAATCCTATGGGAGAAGACCCAGCCGGCCAACCAGGCGACACATTTCAAAGCACCCCCCCAAGACCCTCAGCCCCTCTTCCCGCCTCCTGGAAATCGGCTTAAGCTGGAGACTCCCACCCAGGGTACGCTGGGCCTTTTGTTCCAGCTCCTTTCACAAAAGGAGCCCTTTTTTCCATCGGTGGTCTCGCTTTTTGTTTCCAAACCCCAACCTGTGTGGGCCCCAGATAAGGCACGGCAGGGGTTAACAAGGGTTTAATGTCTTTCAGACGTACTTCGCAGACAAAGGCTAGTTTACAAAACAAGAGCCAAGTGGACTCAACTCCGGCTGGTAGTCACCACCCAGCTGGGGGCCCCGGCAGGTGCTTCCCCGCCAGGCACTCAGCCCTGAAAACTTAAAGCCGGCGCTCCAGCCAGGGGCCCCCGGCCCATCACATGGGGGCGTCGCGGCATCCCTTCTCTCCACCCGAGGAAGCCCATTCTCCCCACGAGCCGCGCCTCGATCCTCCGCCGCACACTCCTGAGTGGTCCCCTCGTCCCCCACCCGGAGCTCCGGAGGAGAAACGCCAAGGGGGTGTGGGAGGCGAGCCCAACGCCCGCTCCGCCTCCATGGAGGGAATTTAATTAGCCTGCCGGAGAGGCGGGCGGGCGGCCGAGGAGGTGTCTCTGGTGCTGCAATATAATTGAATCGGCTCCACTCGGTCGGGCCACTCGCCGCCCATCAGCGCGGCCGCGCGCCCGGGAGGGCTGGGGGCGGGGAGGCGCATCCAAGCGGAGCAGGAAGGGCCAGGGAGGGAAAAAGGGCAGCGCGAGTGAGGGGCAGCGGATGCAATCACCCTCCCACCTTCGAAGCCGGGGCAGCCATCTTCAGCAGGGGGAGGGGCAGGGGAACGGCTCCAGCCACGGCGGCCGGAGGGAGGGAGGAGAGAAGCGGCGGAGCCCGGGGCGCGCCCTTGGGAAGCAGGGCGCCGGGGTCGGAGACCCCGGAGGGGGCAGTCCCGCCCTCCCTGCGGTCTCCCCCGCTCGCAGGAGAGGGGAAGGGGACCAAGACAAAAACCCAAGCCTCTCGCAGCCCTAGCAGGCGAGCGCCCCCCCTAGCCGCCGCCAGCACCTGCCGCGGGGGTGCTCGGCCGCCCCCCTCGCTCCCTCCCCCGCCGCCGCCGCCGCAAAGTTTTCACTCCGGCTCCGGACCGCTCCCCGAGAGCCCCCCGCGCGCACCCCACTCGCCCGCGCGCACTTACGCGCCCCTCACCGAAAGCAGCCACGAAGCCCCGCCCGGAGCCAGGCCCATCGGGCTACGACCCGCGGCGGGCGGGGAGCCTTTGGTCGCCTGCCCGCCCGCCCGGCTCTTATCGCCGCTCACACTCTGGGGGAAGTTGCCCGAGAGCCGTTGGCGGCCGCCCCCGCGGAACCCGCGAACTTGGAGGAGGAGAGGCGGGCGCCCGTGGAGGGGAGCGCGGAGACCCCCCCAGCCCCCACTGCCCGGCGCGGCGCGCTCACCTTTCATGCCAGGGCCCCGCAGCTCCGCCTCGGCTGACACATGCTGGAACCACCGTCGCCCAGTGTTTGTCTAAACTGCTTATCTCACCCGGGGCTGCTCGGCGGCGGCGGCTCGGGCCGCTGGGGAGGTGGAGCTTCCGGGGCCCCGGCCAAGAAACACCTGCTGCTGTCGCCGCCGCCGAGGACACACCCAAGCGCAACGCCGCCCACTCCCGGGCCACTGGCTCGCTCCCGGCTCCCTGACCTCAGCCAGCGGGAGGTGTCGGGTTTCAGCCGCAAACACACGCGCGCGCGCGCACCGACGGGCGCACGGGTACACCCGCGCGGGCACACGCCCCTCCTTAGCTAGGCCGGCCAGGTGAGCCGAGGACACCAGCAGGTAGGGGCAGTGCCACCCTCAGACTCCCGGGAGCCCCTGGCTCGACTGCTTAGGGGTCCCCGATACATTGGTGTCCAAAACCGGCCGCTTGATTCCAAAAGTAGGGAGCAGTCGCTTCCAAAATGCCCGCCACGCGAGCAGAGCCCTAGCACGTCTCGCGATCACTTCCCGGGCGCCTAGAACAGCGTCTGGCACAGAGCAGGCCCAATACTGAGCGAACCGACAAACTCACGTGTTCCGGAGGACAACTTTCTTGGAGCTGGTGTGCGTGTTACGGAGGGGGCGACGCAAAATAGGCTGTGTGCGTCTACCCGCCCCCCAAGATGCGTGACCTTATTGCCCCCACTTGAAAGGGATGAATGTTAACTCGGGCCTCTGAGCCTTCCTCCCAAAATTCTAGGAACTGCCCCCCCTCCCGTTTTAAGTAACTTTGGGGAAGGCCACAATGCGGGGGGGCCGGGGTAGTTCTTTAAAGATCCCACGTCCCAGCGGCTGGAGAGCCCGCGGAGGCGCCGCTCCTCCAGGGGGATCATTAAGTAGCTGGGGTTGCGGTCAGAGGCGAGGCCGCCCGACTCCAGAAACTGGCACGACCCACTGGGCCTCTGGCCCCAGCGCCGCGCCTCCCCATTCCTGGCACCCCCCCCCACCCTACCTCACCCAGGCACTTGACAGACTGGAATGACTCAGGGAGCGTCCTGAAATTCCTGGGCACCCACAAGCGGCACGGCGAAAGGCTGAGGGCCCCAGCCTCCCCTCCACCCCGGACTCCGCCCCGCCCCCACCGGCGGCGGGCGCGGAGGAGCCTCGAGCCCACCCCCCGCGCCGCCCGCCGCTCCAGGAAGTGCCGGGTTAATGGGTCAAGCCTCACCCGACGCCCCAGGCCCTGGCGCATTCCGGCGCCCCGGGCTCTGACCCCGCGCGCGTCCAAAGCTCCGAGCGTTGCTCCGATGCCCCTGGGATCTCTCCCTGTACATCCTTTCTGGAAAACCCTCTAATCTACAGCTTTCACACTTAAGAGCCCAGAGGCAAACTAGTACCCCTCCCCCCACCCCGAGACGGCCGCCCCAGCGCCTAGTTGTGGGTTTCAACTTTCGGCCCCCGGTGCCAGCCCGCACTTCTGCCAGCCCCAAACCTGCCCCGGGACATGCCCGCCCCGCGCTTGGCAGGCGCGCACGCTGCCGTCCCTGAGGGCCTAGCCTCCCCCGCCTTCCTCCCTCCCTCTCCCTCCCTCCCCACGCCAGCCCGGATTGCGATGGGAGGGAGCGCTGGGCGCCTGCCACCCCCCATCCATCTGTTCCCGATGACGCTGGCGGGCCTGGAGCATTCGGGGCCCGCGCCAGCGGGGAGCAGAACCCGCCTGTGCGCCCGCTGGGGGGCGAGGGCCAGGGACCAGACGGGCGCCCCCAAGCCACCCACTCCCCTGGTCCACCTTCGACCGAGCGCACGCTAGGGCACGCGGGTCAGCCCCCCGCCTTGCACAAGGCTCCTGGCCGACCACAAACGAAAAGGGAAACGGACCGGCGAGGCTGGGCCGGGGGCCGTTACTGGCTCCTACCTGCGGGCGCCGGCCAGTCCTGGCACCGCGCGGGAGGGGCGCCTCCCCTGGCCCCCCGCCCCGCTGCGGCCGCGCTTCCCTCCCGCGGGCCTCGGCCTTCGCCCGAAGCTTTAACTTACGCACCACACGGCGTCTCCGCAGCGCGGCCTCGGGGAATTTATACCCGGCAACGGCCAGCAGATTCACCGGGCCTGGCGGCCAGAGCGCGGGGGAGGGGGTCTGCATCCCTGCCGGGAGTTACGGGCGGGGCAAGGGGGGAGGAGTTAGGAGAGAATAGGAGAGAATTCAACAACTGGCCTAAGGCCTTAAAAACAAAATTAAAACCGCGGGGGCGGGGGCGGGGGCGGGGGGGGAGGTGTTTTCCAACCCTTTCCCACCTGGATTGCAGGCTGCGGGGGGAGGGGAGGAACATGCAAACGAACCTCTCGCACCTGGCCGGGAGTCTCCTCCCAGCCTTGTCCCCCAAGTCCGGACACCCAGGCCCAACCTCCAAATTCCTCTCACCGGGACACAAGCTCCTGCATTTTTCCCTTAAGCCCTGTGGAGGTCCTAGGGGGCAGGGCGGCCACGTTCCTCCACCCCTTTCAGGAGGACCATGAGGGCCAAACATAAAAATGTGTGGGGTGGCCAGGGCGGGTTCTCATTTGGCTCACTTTTAGAGTTGTCTCCCCTTGTAGACATCTGGTTCCTCTGGATTGCAAGACGGGTGGTCGGATCCCGTTTCACAGATGAGGAAGTTGAGGCGCAGTTGCTCAAGGTCACGTGCGCACTGGAGCAAGGGGAGTTGTGCTTGGAGCTGCTCCCACCTGGGTCTCCCCTTCCCGGCGCAGGCGGCCTGAGGCCGACGGGGGAGCTGCAGGAAACCCCAGCGGCCGCCGGGGGGCAGCAGCGAGCTGGCTGTGTGCGCCCCGGCCAGAAAATGCTGGCTGGCCACCAGGCGGGCTGGCCCTGGGGAGATGGATGACACTCGCTGTCAGTGCGCCCAGCCTGAGGAAATTAGTAATCCGGGAGCACGGCCTCCGAGTTTAAGGGTGGGAATTGCTCTCCTGCAGCCCGCGCTCCTCGCTAACGAGGTTTGTAGCCTGACTCCTAATTTCCCGCCACTCGGGGCTCAGGCTGGCTGCCCTCCATTTCCCTCCAGGCACGTTCCTTCTCCTCTCTCCTCCGGAGCCAACCGAGAGCCCTTCCTGGGCAAAGCACTCCTCCTCCCGGGACCTCCTCTTCCTCATTCTCATTTGCCTGGAAACCGGGCAGAGAAAGAAGCTTGGGGTAAAAGGGAAAGATGCCGGGGGCTGTGTGGGGACACCTCCTGGAGCGGGGACACCTGCCCTGATGACACTGCCACCAGGGTCCTGCTTCCTTTGGGCCCGGGGCAACAGGATGCTGGTGGGCACTCCAGACCCCTGCCAATCTGAACTGTGCCTCCTGGGGCAGGAAGCAGGGGTCCAGCCCCACCTCCACGAGCCTAGAACCTGTGACACCTGCAGAACATGTGACACCTGCACGGCTGAAAGCATGAGAAAGGCTTCCATGAAAGATAAGACCCAGAGCCCCTTAAACCCACCCCTTGAGGTTGGCACTGAGATAGGGTTTAGGTGGAAAGGCCCAGAAGGGATCTGCCAGTAAGAAAGCAGTGCCTCTAATCAAGATGGTGGGCATTTAGTCACTCAACAAACACACCAAGCACCGGCTCTGCTGGCACTACCCTTCCCAGATACAGAACTGAAAATGCCTGGCTGGTTCTCAGTAACCAGCTCAAAAAGACCAGGCGACAGTCACGGGCGGGAGGTGCCGACAGGAGAAACACTTCAAGGCAGCAAAGAACTGGCAAGACAGGAGAACAGGATGGCAACTTAACCCGTCAACACCACCAGCCGGGCACCCACCTGGGCCAGGTGAGGTTCCCGGGAGTGTAAGCACTGCCTTCGACTGTCCCCCACCGAGTCCCGGCACAGGTGCCAGCCCCTGGTCTATGACGGGCCCTGGAAACCAGGAAGGGGATCCTGCCGTCCTGCTCTTTGTCAGTCGGCGTCCTTTTAGGATCAGCAGGACGCACAGCAGTGTAACAGTGTCTCCACCCTACCCAGTTGTTCCTAGCACATAAACGCTGCAGGTCACCGTCGTCTTTGCATCACCCCCGCACCTCATTCAACAACCAGGTGGGCAAATAAGCATCAGGGACCAGGACTTCACTGTGAGTGGGAAGGGACGATCACTTATGCCATTTACCAAACATCTAGCATGTGCCAAGGCCGCTCACCTCGTGTCAACTAATCCTTGGGCCCCTGCAAGGCAGGCCGTGTGACCTCCATTACAGAGCCCAGTGAGCAGACCCGAGAAGGTTAATTAACTTGCGTAGGGCACACAAATTCCATCCACGCCTGATCCAGACCCCAGTTGTCCGCCTACACCTGGCAGCATTTCTCTGGAACTAACTACCTGCTGCAGAAACACCTGCGAGGAGGGGGGGCTGCAGGCCTCAAAGTCTACTGTCCTCCTCCCCAGGGGGTTGGGGAGACCCATCACTCAGAGCCTGGCACCCTGGGATGTGCACAGCCCCTCCCGCCCTGCGGCCAAGCCCCCACCACTTATACTCCGTGCCCTCTTTCTCCATCCAGCCAGCTATCACTGAGCCAGAAATCCTCTCCATTCTTCAAAGCCGGCCTTAAATCTTATCTCTTCCAAGAAGGCTTTTCCCATCCTGGCCGCTGGAATCCATCTCTCCGGGCACTGCGTCCCACTCAGATAGCCGCCCACTCAGATAGCCGCCGCAAGGGGCAGCAGGTCTTAGATGAGAGGGGAGGGAGTGTGTGTAAAATACGGATTCCCAGGACGCCCTCCTGAGCTACCTTCCCAGGGAAGGGCCAGGAAGGAGCATCCTTAACAGGCTGGGGGTGGGGAACAGTGGTCTGGGCCTCACTGTGATGGAGGGAGCAGGGCTCCCCTCCCCCTGGCAAGACAGTGGGTGCCTGGAGGGGAAAAGGGACTCTTGTCTGGTAGATGTGACCCAGCCCTGGCCACCAGGCAAGCTCTGTGCTTGCAGATCTAACGCCGATCTGCTGAACAGATAAATGGAGGGAAACAACCAGCACAGGGCGTCAAGGAGAAGGAGCCCCCTCCTCTCCCTGCGGCCCTCCTTAGAGACGGGCCAGATTCTCCAAGGGTGCTGGGGGCAGTCCAGGCCTGGCCCTGGGAGCCCGCCCCCCACCCCGCAGCGCCGTCGCAGCCGGCCCTCCAGTAGCCAAGGTCACCTCCGGGGGAGCAGGAAGGGGGAGGGCCCAGCGACTCCCGCGGCCGCGGGTCCAGGAGTTCGCCTCTTCACCCCGGGCTGGCCCGACACTTCCTGCCCTCTGCGCGCCGGCTCCCAAGCTGCACCCAGCGCACAGCTGCGCTCCTTCACAATCAGCGAACAGCTGTTTTGCATAGATTTTCAATTCTAATTGCCTCGCTTTGTGAGCGCCGCCGAGCCCCGGTGAATGGGGAAGCCGCCGCGCAGCTAGAAAGCAGGCGCGGAGGGGGGACGCTCGAGAGGGACTAAAAGGAAGCCAGTGTGTTCGGGGCTGGCCGCTTTTATTTTTTTTAAATAAGAAAAGAATACCCCTGCCACTGACCGCCCCCGCCCCAGCTCCTGCCTCTCCTGCTGGAGCCCGGACTCTGAAAGGTGTCCCCCAACCTTGGGGGAGGGGCGCGCACCCCTCCCCCACTGACCGGGCTCCCCCGCCCCTCCCCAGACACAGTCCCCCGGGGAGCAGCTTCCAGCCCCGGAACCGCCGCAGGAGCCTGCGCTCCCCTCCCCCTGCTCCCCTCCCCCCTCCCGCTCCCCTCCCCCCCAGCCCCCGGGCTCTCCAGTACCCAGATATGGGAAGCTAATTGGACAATAAAGTTGAGCAGCAAGGAAACGCGCTCTCTGGAGACAGCTGGCATCTATAAAAGAGAAATATTTGCATTTTAAACCTTTAAACTTTATACGCCAGGGCCAGGCCAAGGCAGGGGGAGGGGGGTGGAGGGGGGGATGCTCAGGCCCTCAAAGGGGGCAGCGACTCCTGGGGGAGGCTGCACGGGCTGCTGGGGGTCCAAAGAGGCCCTGGGGCTGGTAGTTCTGGACTTTTCTGCACCAGTGACTCCGCTGCCCCTCCCCCCCATGCCCCTGCTGCTACCTGCAGGGTACAAGTTCGCCAACGCTGGCCTGGGTGGCCTTGCCACGGATCAAGCAGAAACCCTCCCGGCTGCCCACCCACTCGGGAGCCAGGCAATGGTGTGAGTCCCGAGGCATTTCCAGGCTGAGCTGTGGGGGGCCAGGGTCCTGCACCTTCATGGTGGCCTGGCTGAGCCGCTGCCCATCCCCCAGCCACCTGGCCAGAGCCTCAGGCTGCTCTCCACAACCTGTCCTTCCTCCTGGCTCCTGGCAGAGAGGGAGGGAAGTCATGGGGGGAAGTGGCCCCCAGGCTGCAGCTTGCAGCAAGAAGAGTTTGCAAGGAGCCCATCCCTAGTGGCCCAGCGGCCCCGTCCCCTCCTCCCGGCACCCCTTCAGACCCCCTCCGTATTCAGAGCCCTCTGGGGTGGCGCCATGCCACTGCCTGGACGAGGGGCTCCCAGGGCATGTCCCCCCTCCCCACTGCTGCCTGGGCTGGGGGGGCCGGGTTTTCATCTCCTTGCATGCCTCGTTCCCATTTTTCATTTTTTGAGAGAAACCTGGCCAAATTTTCCTACTGTCAACGTTTGTGGTGTGAAGCCCGGAGAGAACGTGTTCCTGAGTGGTCTTATTTTAGCAGGCTTTTACGAAATCGCAGGGCGCTCAGCATCCTCAGCGCCGAATCCCGTCTACCTGGCAGGCCTGCACGGATGGGATGTGCGGGCACAGACTCCCAGGCTCTGCTTCCAGGGCAGGAGCAGAAACTTCCAGAGTGGGGGGGGGGGCAGAGAATGGTGGCCAAAACCGACGGGCACACACGCAGTTTTCGACAATGACAAACAGAAACGGCACCAGGAATATCCCATCCCTTTATGGTAGTGTCAGAGTGGACCATTCCATCTTCACAACTTCTGCTCCCATCAGGAAAGGACTTCCACGCCCAGAAGTCCTGGCTTGGCGTTCAAGGCCCCAGTCAACTGGGAAACTGTCTTTCAGCTTCCTGTCCCTTTCTCCCCACAGCGCCACCCTCTCGAGCACTTTATTTGCACACCCTCCGTGAGCTTTTCTCCATCTCTTCCTAAACACAGCTTCCTGGGCACTTTGGTGGGAACCTCATTCTGTGAGCATCCAGAAAGCAAATTTAAAAGCGTGGCTCCAGAGAGCACACTGGCATTCGGGAGGGAAGTGAGCGTGGCGGGCAGAGGGTCCGTGGACCAATGCTTGCATGACCACCGCCTGGCTGTGCACCAATTTTGCCAGCTGTTGATGGGCAAGCAGCACGACCCCTCCCCCCGTTTTAGTGAGGACCATACAAGACAATGAACTAGAAAGGGCCTCCCAGGGTGCCTGGAGCACAGCCAGAGCTCACCAGGATGCCTTACAGTTTGGTGTGAGGAGGAAATGGATGGACGGGCAAGGGCGGATAAAAAGTTTTATGAGGAGACGCTGTGCAGCGTCATTGCAGTGGGGCAGGGTGGCGGTGGGGAGAGCACGTCAGCCCCGGGGCGTGGGCCACGAGGAGGCAGCGCAGACGGGCCTGTGCACCCTCATGCATCCTGGCAGGAAGGGCCCTCCCTTGCCCCGCACAGTTAGAGCTGAGAATCACGCACACTCCAGGAAACATGCCAGCGCCCACCTAAGCCCAGCCCTGTGCTGGCTGCAGGGTCAGTCCTAGTTGCTGGTCACCTGCAGGGTGTAGCTGGACGGAGAGGGGGACAGCCAGAGAGAAGGATGGGACCCCACAGGCCACCAAAGTTTCTTGGTTTTGTCATTTTTTTCAATATTGACGGCACCCAGTCAGGACCTGCTTCTCAGAGATGCGTCTTAAAAATCATCTAATCAACCCAGCGTCCCCACAGATGAGCGGATCAACAAACGTGATCTGTCCATACAGGGGAATATTAGTCAACCGCAAAAAGGAAGGGAGTCCTGATAGCTATTCCAACAGGGAGGAACACGGGGAGACCAGAAAACACATGTCCCCACAAACCCCTGGACACGAATGTTCTCGCAGCATTATTCCTAAGAGCCAGAAAGTGGAAACAACCTCAGTGTCCCCCAGCTGATGATGGATAAAAAAGTGTGGTCCATCTGCAAATGGAGTATTATCCAGCCGTGAAAAGGAACGAAGGACTGATCATGCTACTGCGCGGATGACCCTGGCAAACAGCATGCCCAGTAAAAGAAGCCGGACACAGGAGACCGCAGTGTGAGTCCATCCAGAGAAAAGTCCAGGACAGGTAAAGCCATACAGGCAGGGAGAAGAGCAGTGGTTGCCAGGACCTGGCAGGAGGGAAGTGACTGCTAATGGGAACGGGGTTTCCTTTTGGGGTGAAAATAATGTTTTGGACCAGGATAGAGGTGGTGGGGGCACAACTTGGTGACTGTGTTAATGTGCTTTAAAACGGTGAATTTTGTTATGGGAATTCCACCTCAATTTAAGAAAAGAATCTGGTCTGAGGGCCCCCTTGCTTGACCTGGGGAGGCAAGGCGGGGCCTGCAGTTCCCGGGGAACCCCGAGGCAGATGGCCCTGAGGACCAGCGTCTCCGGAAAGCTCCCTTCTGCCACATCTGCGGCTCTCAGGCATCTGGAGAGAAACTGGTCACGCTGAGGTGTATCTTGCTTCCTGGGCCTGTTGCCATGCTCAGCCTCCACCCTGTCTCTCTCTCTCTCACACACACTCAGTGCTGCCTCTACAGACCTGACCTCTGAGCAGCCCAGGCTGGGGCTCACAGTGTCCCCCTCCATCGGAGCTCCCACCCCCGAGGCCCCGGGCCTTCCTCCACCCTCTACAGCCGTGCCCTGAGAGCGCTGAGCAGCTGGAGGTCGTGACACCGAGAGGCACACACCTGTCCCCGGGCAGGGCTGCAGCCGCTCCTGCCACCTGGCCGCTGGGCTGGAAAGCAGCCAGCTGTGACCTGGGCGCGCCTGGAGGACAGGGACAGAGCACAGGGAAGCTAGGCCTGCCGGAGGTCACCAGGGGACCTCCCCCCCAATCCTGGACCCCAGACCAGAGGCCAGCGTGGCCCCTTGCGGGGAAAGGCACGAGCACCCCCGTAACCCCATGCCACATCCCCTGCAGCCAGCACACGTCCGCCCTCTGAGCCTGGGCGCCTCGTGGACGCAGAAATCTGGGTGGTTCCCTCAGCAGCTTCTCGGGACAACCCTCCTTTGTAAAGATTAACCAGCTGCCGTCGTGCTGGCTGAGGGGTTTTCCTCTCTTCCTGGTCTGTTGGTCAGCTCAGAGGACCGCGCACCTGGACCTCCACCCAGGCTGCCACCCAGAAGGGTCCCAGGCCCAGGATGGTACCATCTCTCACCTGCTCTCCTCCTGGTCACCCCAAGGATGGGACGGAGCTGGGTGGGACCAGCCACGGGACCCTGCTAAAGCAACAGACCAGGAGATGTTCTAGAACCCTGGACTGGCCAGGCCTGCAAGGTCTCCCTTAACACCCACACCAACTTTCAGGGGTCCTCAGAAACTTATTCCAGAGTCCCCATCCCCCAATTTTCTTTGCATGTTTAAAAGGCTTCAAGTTCTTTACGAATCGAATATCCCTGAAAAATGGACATACACACAGGTCCGTGACTTTGCACACACGTTTGCATGGTGTCCCTGCCCCGTCTCCTCCTGCCTTCACCCTACCCCCTCGGTTAGCCACACCTGGCGCCGTGGTTTCCTGGAATAACATCTGTTGAGTGCCTACTGTGAGCCCGGCATTCTGCTTCCGGGGGAGGGAGACTGAGCGGGGGTTTGAACCCAGGAGCCCTCGTTCCAGGACTGTACCCACCTCTCCTCTTCGCCTGCATCTCCCCTCCCTCCCCGGCCCCCGTCCCATCCTCTCCGGATGTCAGCGCTGCTGAGAAATTTCTGTCATTAAAATCCCAGACTGTCACTTGGACAATCAAATCCCAGTTGCCTTTATTGCTCACCGACTGGACAAGCGACGCACACAGACAAGCAAGATCTGATGTGAGCAGAGGACCGGCGTCACCGGGCCCTGGCCACCACCACCACCAGGCCAGCGGGCCCTGGGACCAGAGGTCAGCGCCGGGAGCTGGTCTCCGGCGGGTTCACGGCGGCTGCGAGGAGCCGCTCGCTGCCGCTCTTGTTGTATTTATGTCTTTATAATTTGGTCTCACAAAAGGAAATCATCCAGGAGAAAGGATCCCATTAAAGCGTCATTTTCCCCGTTGGCAGTTCCTGGTGTCGAGGCTTTGGCCGGCTGCCTCAGATCCTCCGGGTGTCTGCGGACCCAGGCGAAGGTCGGCGCGGAGGCGCCCCGGCACCGGGCATCACTCCCTCAGTTTCCACCTGTTTGCCCCTGCTGCCTGGCTCTTCCAGCCTCGGGCTGGGAAGCTCCCATCCTCCCAGCCAGCCTCCCACCAGTGGCAGCTCTGCGCGCCCAGCCTCCGCTGCCCCAACCCACTCGCTTCCACCCTGGGCTGGCCTGGTCCCGCTGTGACCCTGCCCCTCAAGGTCCCCAGTGCCCTCCACGTCACCCCATCTCTTCATTCTGCTCGGCTCCACAGCGCGTCTGGCAGGCACCAACGGCTGTGCCACCTCCTCCTGCGGTCCTCCGGGGCTGCTCATCCCCCACCGCTCCGCCCTCGCCTCCTGTCCTGTTTTAGGTCTCCACTTTTGCCCCTCAGACCTCAGGCTCCCATCTCTCCGGTCAGGACTTGCAAATCCATGGGCCAGCCACCCCACATGTCCAACCACCCCACACAGGCTCATCCAGAAGTGTCTCATAGTCTCTTTAGATGCACAGGGCCCCACCACGCTCCCTGGCCCTGCCTGTCCTCCCATCCGGCCTCTCGACAGCTTCATTTTGATGAAGAGCGTCTCTCCCTGTCGCCCAGGCTGTGCCCCCTGCCGGCTGCCTCCCCAGCCCTGCCCAAATCCCCCTGTTTGCTCTCTACCGCCTCCCTCAGGCCCTGGCTTCCATTCCACCTCCTCCAGGTAGCCTTCCAGGATGCGGCTCTAACCCCCTCTGGTGGAAGCTGACCTTCCTCTCCAAGGGGGTGACCGGCGCTGACTTTGTGCCCTGCGCTCACCAGGGGCCGAGCCATTGGTGGAGAGGAAACAAGTCTTACTCGTTTCTGGACGTTCACGAGCCCTTACATAAAGGTTTGCTGGAGTGATATAATGAAACGAAGGAGCCCCCAAGAGGACGCAAATCCCTCATGAGCAACAAGGGCTCCCCACATCCCTCCCACCCCCAAAATAAACCCAGCCAAAAACGGGACGCGGGAAGCTCCCGGAGTCCACGCAGAGCCATCTCTCTCTAGAGAGCTGACGCCTTCCCACAGTGGATGAGGATGGGTTTTTTCCCACCAGTCCTTGCACGGGGTCCTACATCCTGGAGGCCACGCCGGTCCCTCCCCCTAAGAGCAGCAAGAATATTCTGCAAAGAGTCACCAGGAAACAAGGGCTGGTTTTCTGTTTTGTTTTAAATGTTCCCCGATGATCTTAAAAGAAACCCACAGACAGGCAGACCTCTGGGGCCTTCCAGTACAAACTCGGCCGTCCCCACTCAACACCAACCTCTCGCCCAGAGTTCAAACGGTCCCTCTCCCAGGAATGACAGTGACAGTGGAGAAAGCTCCGGGCCGGCCTTCACCGTCAACGCGGGATGACAGCTCCCAGCCCCTCCCCTTGGCCCACATATAGGACCCGTGGCGGCTCCCTCCCCTCCCCGCGCCCAGCTCCCGTACAGACCTGCCTGCCTAGCAATTTGAGCCCAGGGTTAGCACAGCCCAGCTCAGGAGTTCTATTCCTGGCTCAGCCAGCAAATTGCTTTGTGACCTTGGGAAAGTCCCCAGGCCGCCTGACCCCACATGTGAGCGCTGCCGTTAATAAACGGCAGGCCCGGCTGGAAGCCGTGCTGTCTGGAGGTGACCCCGTGTCTCTCCGGCTGGCTGTGCAGAGCTGGGGGAGGAAAGGCTTACATGACACCTGGAGGCCGTCCTGGGGCACAAGGAGCGAGGGGGGCACACGGCCACGGCTGCGGATGCTCCTGCGGGGGGACCTTGCCTGTCACGGCGGACAGGACCGTCGCCCTCCTGCTTTACAAAGAGGAGACTCGGAGCCCTGCCCACGGGCTGGGGTGACACCTCACCTGTCTCACAGGTGACACAGTTCAGAGCTGGCTGGGCTCTCAGGAGGAAGGGAGAGGAGGAGGAAGAGGGATGGAGGGAGGAAGCTCCTCCAGCTGCCTCCGCCTGCTTCTGCCAGTTCTTCAGACAGGAGAGCCGGCCAGAGAGGTGAAATGCAAGAGCTTGTTGTGACAGTTGGCCAGGGCCGATGGCGACAGGAGGCCAGTTCTCAAGACGCACCCACTGCTCTTCCTATGAACCCCCCATCCCCAAACGTCACCTCCCCAGGAGGCGCCTGGACGGAACACGGGATTCCCAGGGCTCCCCCACCACGCCAGCACCCGCATTCTAATCTGGGGGGACGAGGAGGGGGGAGCCCAGGAATCCACGTTTTCAACAGGTAACCCCCACCCCCACTCCGAGGGGGCGCCCCGGGGCTCACCCTTTGAGAAGCACCCCATCACCCCAGCTGGCTCTGTCAGCTGGCTTGTGGCATGATCCTCTTTTAAAAATTAATTTTAATTTATTTCTTCCCCGCCTCTCTCCCTGAAAAGGATTCCCAGCAGCATTACCAACCTCTGATATGAAGACGTGTTTATTATTTTTACGGTTTCTCCAGGAAGCTCCCCGTAACTCGAAGGGGAATTATATTCAGAGAGAATTGGGTCCCCAGCGTAAGTCAACATTATTCATTTAACAACTTCTATCGGCGCGCGGAGATGTGAGCGGGGCCTCACCCAGGGGCTCTCCTGTGGTTACTGGAAGGTTTAATTCACAACATCCAAGAAAAATAATTAGGGGGGAGTAGGAGGAAGGAGGCTGCGGGGAGGGGCCCAGAGGCTTCCACGGCCCGGTTACCCCCGTCAGCGCCATGGGTCTCCAGGCTGGGACCGGGCCAGGCCACCCCTCCCCGGCGCTCAGCCGCTGCGGGGAGCAGCCCCAGCCCAGAGCATCCCACTTGGGGGACCTCCCAGTAGCTCCTGGAAGGCAGAGTCCCCCCGCCCCTGCCAGGAATCTCCGAGGTAGCTGAGGGCGCGGGGGTCCGGCGAGGGGGATGAGGTGGCCCCGCTCGGCTATCTGGCGCCTGGCGCCGTCTTAAGCAGTTGTGAAGCACACTGCAGTTCCCGACAGATCAAAGAGGGGTCTCTGACGTGCATCATGTGGAGGTGGGACACAGAGCACAGAAAGCCAGACCCCGCTGGGGGGGTGCGGGTGCTCCCGTGACAACCGATGCCCGCTGATGGGGTGACGCCGCTCCCCATGGAACGGCCTCGCGCTCAGGGCAGTCAATTAGATGGACGGAGGACGAGAGGCAGGGCGGGGGCAGCCCACCCCAGCCGCCCCACGGTGGTGGGAGCGACCAGCCCAGGCCTGGGGTTGACAGACCCAAGCACAGCAGACAAGGACCCAGAATCCATTGCACAGAACCTTCTGGGCCGTGGGGTCCAGCCTCCCCTCTGGGAGATGAGACAGCAAAGAAACGGGACACATGCCAGGGAGGAGAGAGACAGAGAATGAAAAGCATCTTTCCTGGCAGACTGTTTTTTGTAGACGAGATAAACTTTCTCCCTGAAGCCGTCAGAGTCCAGTTCTGAGGAAGTGCATCTTGGTGTGCCAGCCATTTTTAGGTTTTACGTTTTTGACAAGTACAGTGTCTCTAAGCCTGGGCCACACGACAGATCTATTCTGGCCCGTGTCTCACTTTTCTCTCCACCATTCCAAAAGACAGCAGCACACTGTCTCTTCCAAATGTCCCCAAATCTGATCACTCTGGACCAGAGAGGTTAAGTGATTGAATCCAAGTCACACAGCCCCACAGACAAGATGAAAATTCCAATCTGATTCCCAGCTCAGTCCTCCCTCCCTATTGGGAGAATCGAGAAAAGATCTAACCCGAGACCAATAATGGCTGAGGATGGCCCATCTTTTCATTATTTAACACTCTGCATGAGTAAAACACTTTGAAAAGTGCTGTCCAGTTAGAACTGTCTCGGATGCCTGAAATGTTCTCTCTCTGAGCTGTCCCACACAGTCGTCGTCAGTCACGTGTGGCCACTGAGCACCTGAAATGTGGTCAGTGAGACCAAGGAACTGAATTTTTAATTTTATTCAATTTAAAATTTAAAAATTAAATCTAAATAGCCACATGTGGCCAGTGGCTACTATACCGGACAGCACAGACTTAGAATATAAAAAGGACCACATTTTGTGAGCCAAAGGTTGAGCTATTGGGTCTGAGAGGTACTTGTGGGCTCATGGAGAAAACTAGGCAGACTATGTGAAACGGGGGCTTCCAGAAGAATCCAGAGCTCATGGCTACAGCAGGCTCAGACCCCCGGTTGCGGTCTCCTGGAAAGCTGCAGTCTGGAAGGTTACAGGAGTCTAAGGACGCTCCTCGCGGGGAATTGTTTTGAGGCCTCCTTTCCCAAGTTAGGGACGGGGTCTGCAGCTGAGGTTCCCTCAGGGGACCCTTTAGGGGGACAGTCAAGATGGAGGCAGAAAAACAAATGCACCCTTCCTGGGAGCTGTGGCACAGCCGTGGAGGAGGGGGCCAAGTGTCTGCCAGAGAAAAGATCCGCCTTTAGACCAAGTATAGGGATCAAGGATGGATGGATGGATGGGTGGATGGATAGAAAGAAGGAAGGAAGGAAAGAGGATAATGGATGGACAGATGGACAAGTGGATGGATGGGTAGATGGGTGGAAGGATGGGTGGATGGGCGGATGGATGGGTGGGTGGATGGGTGGATAGATAGACAGACGGGTGGATGGGGGGATGGGTGGGTGGATGGATGGATGGGTGGGTGGATGGGAGGAGGGATGGATGTATGGATGGGTGGATGGGTGGATGGGTGGAGGGATGGATGGAGGGGTAGATGGATGGATAGGGGGATGGGTGGGTGGATGGATGAGTGGGTGGGTGGGTGGATGGGAGGAGCGATGGATGGATGGGTGGGTGGATGGGTGGGTGGATGGGTGGGTGGATGAGTGGGTGGATGGGTGGAGGGACGGATGGATGGGTAGATGGATGCATTAGGGGATGGATGAGTGGAAGGTAGATGGAAGGAAGGAAGAAAAATGGATGATGGACGGGTAGATAGAAACAAGGAAAAAAGGAGGATAATGGGTGGATGGGTAGACGGGTGGAGGGATGGATGGGTGGAAGGGTAGATGGAAGGAAGGAAGAAAAATGGATGATGGATGGGCAGATGGAAAGAAGGAAAAAAGGAGGATGATGGATGGATGGGTGGATGGGTGGGTGGGTGGATGAGTGGGTGGATGGGTGGAGGGATGGATGGATGGATGGGGGGATGGATGGGTGGGTAGATGGATGGGTGGGGGGATGGATGGGCGGGTAGATGGATGGGTGGGGGGATGGATGGGTGGATGGGTAGATGGAAGGAAGGAAAAAAAATGGATGATGGGTGGGTAGATGGAAAGAAGGAAAAAAGGAGGATAATGGATGGATGGGTAGATGGATGGGTGGATGGACAGACGGAAGGAAAGAAGTAAGATGATGATGGATTGACGGACGGATGGATGAGGGATGATAAACAGATAGAAGGAAGGAAGGTAGGTAATGGAAGGGTGGATGGATGGAAAACACAGAAAATATCTGACATTCCGAAGTCCCAGCCACATGGACCGTGTCCAGAGTTTTCCCAACAGGCATCAGTGGGTTTTCAGGAAGGAAGATACAACTGTTTTCTAGTCAATAAGACCTTGACGCCAGTGAGCCAGCAATCTGCCCCGAGGGGTTCTGGCGGGGAGGGCACACCCCTCCCTCCCCAACCCTTCTCAGTCGAGGTCTCTGAAAGGCCCTGAGCTCTCAGGCTGTCTTGTGTCAGGCTGAAAAGGAAAAGGGAAAGGACACTTCCTGGGTTTCTGCAGATGCAAACCCTAGACCAGATAAACAAGGCAGTTTGTGAGGCCCTCCAGGGAGAGCGCTGTCTGCGGAGGGGCCCGTGAGCCGGTGATGGGGCTTCGGTGGCTGGCTGTCCCTGTCCAGGTCTGGGCGGGCCCCCTGCCTTTCCTCTCGGCACCACCAGGGTTCCTTTCCAAGGCCCCTCCCTCCCTGGGCTCTCCCCACCGCCCTGGGCGCCTCTTCCATTAGCGCACTCAGCGCAGCCTCGTGGGCTTCCATTAACGCTCTGGAGGGCAGCGGGCAGCGCCGTTCCCATAATTAGCGGTCATCGTTGGCAGTCAGGTACGCAAGGACCACAGGCACCGGGCATCTATGTAGCGGACGCATCACTGGACAGACTTCATCCACATCATGTCCCGCGATGCTTCCAACGAGGCCTCGAGGCCGAGACCATTATGAGCCCTCTTTTACAGATGAAGTAACAGGCTCTGAGAGGTCAGGCCACTTGCTCAAGTCACACAGCGAGGACTGACTCCTTGGGATGAATTCTAGAACTTAACACTCATAAGGGAGGAAGATGCTTATCCTGAGTTGGCTAAGTGAATGAACGAATGCCTGGATGAGCGAGTGAGCAAGGACCGTGTGAAGCAGCTCCCGGTGGCCTAGGGGACTGAGGCTCGGTGGCAGAGAAGTGTGAAAGGCAGAGACGGCCCCTGCAAAGGCCCCAGCCAGGCGACCTGGCCGGCCCGGGCTCCCCAATTCCCCTAGAGACTCCTGGGCGCACAGATGGGGCCTGGAACAGGGAAAATAAAGGCGCCTGCAGCAAAGAGCAGATGGAGAAGCTGACCGCGGTGGGCAGGGAGGTCTGAGGGTTCTAACCTCTGCCCACCTGCCCCCCAGCCCCCCGGGAGCAGGCCCAGGGCCTCCACAGCCCGCCTCCCGCCCTGGCTGTCAGGGCCACCCGACAAACCGTAGGCAGGCCAGGCCTCCAGCAGCCCCTGCTGGTCCTTTCCTCCCCCCCCCCCGGCCCCTCTCCTCCCTCCCTTTTCTGCAAAGAAGTCAAATTTGCCAGTCTGATGCATTAACCAAGCCGGGTAATGAACGGCGAATGTGTGGTGCGCCCGCTCAGAGAGAGAGAAACACGCAGGCCAGGCGCGGACCCCAGCAACCGGGCAATTTTCCAGGCTCTGCTTCCGAGCCCCTCCATTCAACCCCCCTCCGCCCGGCCCCCTCCTCTGGCTCCCCCGCCCCCCCACGAGAGAGAAGCAGCATGCTCTGTCATCAGAACCGCATTGTTCTGGCCAGAAGAAAAAACGGGTCCAGCAGATGGCAGGTGTAACAAAAGCAGCTTGCTGTGGCCAAACCAATTATTTATCTAATTATGATTTACCACTTAACCACATGATCTTTCTGCAGAGTTGTGGGCAATTAAAACCAGGGTGACTATGTGGATTATGCAAATGGGCTGGAGCCCAGCGAATAAAATCAGAGATGAGACATTCACACAGGCAGGAGCTGGCACAGGGCGGCCCCGGGGGGGAAGCGGAGGGGCCTGGGGGGAGTGGGGGCTAGGGGCCGGGCTGGGGGGGTCAGGAAGGATGGGGAGCAGGCAGAGAGAGAGAATGGAGGGGAAGGGGGGACGGAGGGAGGGGATCTGGCTGTGGGAATGCACCTCCCCCCCTCAGGCCTCCAGGCTGCCCCTGAGTGACGACATCAGGCCCCTGGGAGAGGGGAAATGAAGGCAGCTGGCCTGGCAGGGGCTGCAGAGAACCAGGCAGTGCCGGGCCCTGGGGACAGGTGCCCCCAGGGTGACTTGGAGGCCAGGCTGGATGGGACAAGCTGTGGCTCAAGTACCAAGGCCATGGGCAGCCACACTCCGGGGCTGTGAGTGGTGGCTGCAGCCCCTATTCAAGGCTCTCTGATTCTGGCCACTTTCCCAAGGTCCTCGGCCGCACCAGCCCAGGTCCCAGCTACTGGCTGGCAGTTACCTAGCTTGCTCTGCATCACCGCCTCTGAGGCATGGCAGCAGGAGCCCCGGGGAACAAAGGAGGAAACTGAGGCTGGGTGAGGTTAAGTCACATGCCCAGGGAGCCTGGCTGCGAGGCTGCAGGGCCCGAGGTGGCCAGCCAGGTCGCCTCCAGAGCAGTTTCCTCGCTGGAGGGGGCAGGCCAGAGCGTTTCCGGCCGTCCCTGAGCCCGTCCCTCCAGTGGGCTCCTCGGAGGGTGGACGTCAGCAGAGCTGCCTGGTGAGGACAAGTCTATTCAGGTAGGTGACAGTGACCCACGAGGACCCACTAGACCAAGACTCGGGACACCCAGGATGGGTCCCAGCTCCATGGCTGACCGAGCAGCTGTGTGACCCCAGCCAGGTCACTTGTGGTTTCTGGGCTCAGTTTCCAAACAAAGGGACTAGAGATGATGACGACTCCGTTTCCTTAAGCTCTGAAAGTGAGCGTGACACTTGCTAATATCCAAATGCAATCCAGGTCTCCCCAAGACGGCGGAGCAGAGGAAGGATGGACCTAGAGGGAGAGAGGCGGCCGGTGGAGGCGCCCAGGAACCACCACTCAGGCCTGGTTTCCTCTATCACTAATAAAAGTGAAAAGGTACAGAGCACCATGCCAGACCCGGCACCAAATACTTGGGGTGCCTTACCCCAATTTAGCCTCATAACAAACCCTGGGAGGTCGTGCTGTTGTTATCCCCATTGACAGAGGCACAGAGAGGTTAAGGAACTTGCCCAAGGTTACACCGCTGGCAAATGGCAGAGCTGGGATTGTCATGCATTCATTCACATATTCATTCAAAAGCTATCTGAGCAGCCCCTGAAAGGCCAAGCCCTGGGCTGGATGAGAGGAGACATGAGATGAGATGAGAAGTTAAACCTAAAAACCAACGTCAGCGAAGGTCTCCCGTCCTCAAGGAGCCGTGTTCTGGCGGAGTGACATTCTTGCCTCTGCTGTGTTTTAAGCAGAGGCGGCGGCTGTTGGTCAGAAATGCTCCTCCCATCCCACCCCTGCAAGTGTCAGGCAGAGCCTCCTGCAGACACATGTACTTCCCTGTGACACAGTACACGGTCAGGAAAGCAAGACCACATGGAAAACCCGCTCCTAACCTGGGTGTTCCTCCCACTAGATCTGCACTGTCCGGGGGCGGGCGGGGGGGGGGGCCGCTGGCCACAGGTGCTACTCAAATTGAAACTGAAACTAATTACAATTAAATAAAATGAAACGTCCAGTTCCCCTGTCATACTAGTCACATTTCAAGTCCTCAACAGCCACACACGGGCAGTGGCTACCAGTTTGAGCTCACAGATCGAGACTATTCCATCATCATAAGATGTTCCACTGGGCACTGGAAGGTGAGCTTTGGGAGGGCAGGATTTTTTTTTTTTTTTTTTGCTGAGGAAGATTGGCCCTGAGCTAACATCTGTTGCCGATCTTCCTCTTTTTTTTTCTCCCCAAAGCTCCAGTACATAGTTGTATATCCTAGTTGTAGGTCCTTCTAGTTCCTCTGTGTGAGACACTGCCACGGCATGGCTTGATGAGCTGTCTCTAGGTCCACGCCCAGGATCTGAGCCTGAGAACCCGAGGCTGCTGAAGTAGAGTACGCAAACTTAACCACTCGGCCACGGGGTCAGCCCCAAGGGCAGAATTTTTTCTGTTTTGTTCACAGATGAGTCCCCAGCATCTAGAGCTGCGCCAGCCTGCTCTCCTGTAGAAGGAATGGACGGAGGGAAGGCCTCCCCTAAGGACAGAAGTGCTGATGTGGAAGAGGAGCAGACGGCGTCCTGGGGAGCTGTGAATGCGGACCGTGCGGCCGGCCAACCGCCGGGGGTGCAGCATCGCGCTCACGCCTGCGAGGCCAGCCCGGGGCCACCTCTGCACCCAGGCCCAGGGCACGCAGCTCCCCCTGGCCCAGTCGGGGGGCCCTCCTCGCCGTGCTGCCCAGGCGACCTTCCCCAGGACGGCCCCAGCGCCCAGACTCAGCCAGGCCGTGAGGAGCAGAGGGATGGCTCTCCCTAAGAAGGAGTCGATTCCGACCAAGACGCAGCCCCTGGGAGCCAGGGGAGAAGGCAGGGGCGGGTGCCCAGTGGTCCCAGGCCCCTGGGCTCACCATCTAACCTGGCCCTCTCGCCTCCTCCCTCCCGAGTCAGGGCCCTCAGTTCCAGTGTGTGTGAGGGGCAGGGGGCGAGCAAGAGCCGGGAAAACTCGGGCTAAACAATTAAACTCCGGGATGTCCCCAGGAGCCGTGGAATAGAGCCGGCGGGCCCAGGAGGGGACCCTGCACTTTGGGCTCAGGTGCCCTCCTGCGGATCTGATGGAAGCAAGGGGCCTTCTGCCCCAAGACCGTCAGGACAACCCCAATTGTGCCACCAATGTCAGCGGGCATGTGACCCTAATGTGTCTTCACACAGTGGAGAGAACGAGGCAGAAGGGTCAGGTGGCCCCCTCCTCCAGCCGGGTCTCAGGGGGTCCCAGCTCTGGCCTCAAACACCAGGGTGAAGGGTCCATCCCAGAGGCCTGCCTGAAGCCCCCCACTGTCCCCAGAAGAGCAAGCAGCCACATGCCATCCCTGGTCCAGAGCTCAAGCCCCTCCTGTCCCGGATGAAGGCCACCTAGGTCCCCTCACTGCCAAGCCGCCCAGTGCGCCCAGTATCATCCCATCCGTCCCCCGCAGACCTTCAGGGACACGAGCGTCCCCATTTCACACGCTGGAAAACAGAGGTTCCAAGTGGGAAAGTGAGCTGCTGCAGCCACGGGGCCGCAGAGCCAGGCCCGACCCCGAGGGCCGACTTCTCTCCTCTAAGGTATAGCCAGACCCAGGGTCAACCTCCGCGCTCCCCACGGCCCGCACACGCTTGTCTCACACACACTGTCGCACACCCACCCACACCTATTCACTCGCACACACTGAATGCTCTTACACACTCACATGCATTCACACAAACACTCACGCAGCCTCATTCACACTCACACAGGCTTCATGAAGGTCATTCGTCTGGAGAATTCGTAAACAAATAGCAGGGACCCACCCCCAGCGAAAACCAAACATGCCAGGTCCCGGCCACGGGGCCTCTAGGGTTCTTCCAGGAACGCCCACCGTCAGACACTACTTCAGCCTCATAAGCGGGTCTGCAGCTCAGGGGGACGGCCGTGGGCCCAGCCAGCCCTGCCACTGAGAATCAGGCCCTACCTGACCTGGAAGCACCCCAGTGGCACAGGACAGGGTCCCGTGCCCTCACGGTGAGGGGGGTGGGGCAGGGGGAGGGAGGGGGTGGCCGAGCAAACCAGGAGTCTGGGCCGGGGAGGTGAGTAGGGGACAACTGTGCCCCTTCCCGTGTCGCCCACCAGCCCTCTGCAGACTCTCCGAGCCCGGGCTGGCGGGGGAGGGTGCATGGAGCGGCCGGCACTCACCTCCCCCCGCCTGGCCCTGGCCCTGGCCCTCTGGCCTCCCCTGGGCCCCGCCTGACAAAGGCCGGCCTTCCTCCAGGACGGCGCCCCGTATTAATAACACTGCCTGCCTGAGTTGATAGGAGATTTATGCAGCCTGCAAAGTCGGGAAATACAGAAGTATTCCTGATAATACTTCTTGTCCCAGCAAAGGTCACGGGCAGGGCCCATCAATCCCGAGAAATAAAGAAGGTCCTGGTTTTGCTTGTTCTTCAGCGAAGGAGGAGAAGAGCCTTTTAATCGCCTCATTTGGAGAGCTGGCTGGGGTTGTATGTCATCCGAATTACAGATTCAGCATTAATTGACCAGATGTGGGGGGCTCCCTCAGGGCCCCGGAGGACCATAAAGCCGTTCCCACACTGGTAATTAGCAGCCAGAGCGGCCCAGGCTGGGCCACCGGCCCCCCAAGGCATGCAGCAGGAAGGGGGGAGCGCCAGGATGCTGAGGGGGGGTGGGGCACCGGCACTGGTCATCTACTGAGCATGTGCTGTGTCCACTCAAGACCAGGGGCCCAAGGGGCTCAAAGGCCCACCCTCAACACAGCTGGACTGAGGACCTGACACCCTGTAGGGGACGCTGCATCCTGAAAAGCGGGTGGAGGGGGCTCGAGCCCCACCCCCCACCCTGCCTCGTTTCTGTGATGGGAGCATTCTGCAGGCTGTCTGGTTCTGCCCTCCTGGCGGGAACTGAGAGGGATGCAAGAAGCCAGCTGTGGCTGGGGGGGGGGGTCACCCCAGTGAACTGAAGCTGGTGAGGACACTGTGCCTGCCACCAAAGGGGTGGGCTCACCAGTTAACCTCCTGACAACTGGGAAGGGGTGGATGGAGAGGGGAGGCGGACCACATCCTCTGTAGAGAGTGGGAGGATCACAGGGGATGGGCTACAGAGGGCAACTACAGGAAGGGTGCTGAAATACTGAACAACCGGTCCAGCAAGGCCAGAGGCTGGGGCGGCATCCAGGGCTGCCTGTCCTGCAAGCCTGAACTCTTTACTTGCCCAGACATGGGAAGGTCTGGGAGAGGGGGCCCAAGGGAGACACCAGGAAAGCTTGGGGGGAGAGGTGGGGACCACCAACCCAGACCCAGTTATCACCAGCCCTGCTAGCACTGGTCCCCCGGGGACCACAGGGACAGGAGCAGGTTCTCATGTGGGAGAGCTTCCCGGAGTCCTAACAGCCTCCCCCACGGCACCCCGGGGCCTCTGCTCAATGGCGGGGCAAAACCAACAAGAGACCAGCCCTGAGAAGCCCCTGCTGCACCCAGGAGCGCACCTGGACGTACCTGGGCTGCAGGCGGGAAGCACCCGGGCTCGTCCCCAGGACCCCGGCAGGTGCATCCGCGTCCCCGGCCCTCCCCCGGTGGAGCCCGACCACCCGGAGCCCCACGTGCACACTGCCGCTCCATCAATTCCGCTGTAATGTATTTTATGAACGTGCAGATGGCGTGGCTGGGGCCGGGGGAAGGTTTTACCTTGGGATAAGAAATTAACACTGGCAAATAGCAAATTTACCGCACGTATTTTCATTTTCCTAATACCAGCACCATCTGCTAGCAATTGGGGCTCCACATCGATGTTTTTCCCCCTTTATTTCTCCCAACCGCTCTTTTTTATTTATTTTTTTCATTTTCCACAGCCAGGCCCTCCAGATGCCCCCAGGAGTGAGGGTTGATCTTTCTACCAGGGCATCCAGGCTGTGAGACCCGCAGCCTGCAACCCTGCCCGGGGCCAAGGGCCATCCCCACTTTGGTCTTCTCCAGTCTGGAAGCAATGGAGGTGTCCCCCCCAAATTCCAAATGTGTTGGAGGGGTGACGGGAGCCCAAGGAGAAAGACAGACTTTAACCAACCCACACTCTGAAGGTAGGAGCTCAATAAAAACCAGCTAGACGAAGACCCCTGGCACCTGTGGCCACTTATTTCTCCCTCGCTGCTTACCGGAACTATTTAAAATTAAAAAGTTAGCTACTGTGCATTGTGCACTGAGCTCCCCCCAAGCAGGAGGAATGAGGTGGGGCTGGGAGGCACGCAGTAGGGCCTGGGGGCACGGATGACTCATTTGCACAGAGGAGAGGAGGCAGAAGCTCCAAGGTTCCTCGCGACACAAGCAGGAAGCAGCGCCCCTGTGCCCAGGCGTGCGGTCTGGGTTCACGCGCGCTGGTCTCCGTGGTGGGGAAGGGGACACTGTCTGTACTCAAGTCCACGGAGCACGACGGCGGGCAAGAAGACAGAGCCTCGTGGGACCTGTGAGCACCTTCTAGGAGCAGCTGTGACTCCCGGCTCGCAGCCCGGCAGTGGGATAGCTGGGTGGCCTGGCGCCCAGGGGCAAGGGATCCGTCCCAGGGGCCCCTGGAAGAGTGCACAGCCCCAGGCCAGCTGGCGGAGAGCCCCCACGGAGCAGGGATCTGAGAGCGGGTGCAGCAAGCAGGAGCAGGCCCCGGGGGAAAGCCCGTGTCCCCTCCCCCAGCACTGGGAAAACGGTCCTCGGCTGGGACCCATCACTGCAGGGGGCAAGCTGAGGTTTTAGGGCCGGAAAGCCCGAGTGGCCTGAGGCAAGGCTGCTGTCACAGGCTGAACTGGGTGCCCCAGATCCATATGTTGAAGTCCTAACCCCCAGGACCTCAGCACGGGGCTTTGTGTGGAACTAGGGTCAGTGTAGATGGGAATCATTAGTTCAGTGAGGTCATCCTGGAGCGGGGTGGGCCCCTAATCCAATGACCGGGGTCCCTAAAAAACAGAAAATTTGGACACCCAGACAGACAGGCATAGAGAGAGGACGATGTGAAGAGACAGGGAAGACGGCCACCCAAGGAGGGAGGCCTGGAACACGTCCCTCCCTCACGGCCCTCGGAGGGACCAGCCCGGCCGAGAGCCCCCTGGGTTTGGGACGTCTGGCCCCCCGAGCTGGGAGAACACGTCTGTGGGCTAAGCCATGAGGGCGGCAACACTTTGCAACAGTCACACCTGGAATAGGACAGGACTCCAGTGGCCCGGCCTTTCTCAGACATCTGATTTGAAACCAATTACCCCCTTGGTAAGCTTCGGGCTCCTCATCTGTACGATGAGGACTGCTACTCTGACCTCACAGGTAATGGATGGGAAATTTACTATCGGTGATAATGGTTATCTGCTGTTCTAGGCGATTTATATTCCATCCTTGCAAAGCTCTGTCTCCCACTGTGAGGTAGATTCTTCTATTACCCCTATTTTACAAGGGAGGGAACTGAGTCACAGAGAGGTTATGTAATTTGCCCAAGGTCACACAGCTAGTGAGCGGCAAAGCCAGGAAGCGAACCCAGGCAGGCTGGCTCCCAGTCTGTGCTCCTCACTGAGGCACCACGTGCAAGAAGGAGTGTAGCTCAGAGACCTGGCTCAGCGCCTGGCTTGGAAGCCCTCAGGAAGGACCTTGGCTGGTGTCATCACAGCCGGCTTTACCAGCGAGACAAGTGAGGCCCAGAGAGCAGAGGTGACTTGCCAACAGCCATAAGGGAGGCGAGCATCAGAACCCAGACGGGTGGGTCCCACACCTCCCAAGACCGGACCGCAATTACAGGGGAGGGTTCCAGACTTGGGTGGGGCAGGGCGGGACACTCTCCTTCCTCCTCACCCCAAATGGAGATACAGCTGGGCAGAAAAACACCCCCAAGCTAGCAACATGCCAAAGCAAGAGACTGGAGGAGCCACCAGTGACACAGGGGAGAATGCTGTTGTCCCTGGTGTCACTGATGGTGTCTCCCGCGACAGTGTCACAGTACCGCCTCCTCGGCCAGCTCTGGGCTCTGGGTACCCTAAAAACACCACCTCGGCTACCACAGTTTGGCAGGAGGGCCGCCAAAAAGGGGAGGGCAAGAAGGAAAGCCCCAGGTGGCCCGGGCCCTCTGGGGAGCCAGAGCAGTGGGGGCAGAGTGCAGAACATCCCCAGACAGGCCTCTGGTCTCTGCGGCCCTCGGGGACCAACAGGCAGAGACCTCTGGACCCCAGGATGCCAGTGCCACATGGGCTAGGCAGGCAGAGCTGTGGGCTGGTACCCGGAGGGCAAGCACATCTTACAGTCCTGTCCTCCTGGCCAGCTCCTGCGACAACAGCAGGTACAAACCAACAGCTCTCCCCTCTCTGGGCAAACCGCTCCTAGTTCATCACGCCCCTTTTTTATTTTTTTCCCCATCTTTAAAAAATGCCCTGGCAACTTTTCTCTCCCATCAGCAAAAGGGAGGAGAGATGATCCAGCCCCATAGGACAGGATTTGGCTCTGGAAACTTCCCCTGGGCCGTCTTGGGCGGGTCTGCCACTGAGTCTGTCCATGAGGGTTTGGGATAAATGTTGGATTGGGGAGTGGGAGGAGGGAGTGGATGGGGCATGTGGGGGGGGGGGCTCTCGGCAGCCTCCACTTTGGCACGGGCTTCGTTCAAACAGAACGCCCCCCACACCCCCACACAGCCAGTGCAACCCCCACCAACTTTTCCGGCCAGAGGGAAGCCAGAGCACGAGATTGAAGGATAAAATTTGATTTGAAAGAATTTTATCACTCAGCCCAATGATGGCTTTAAATATTAAAAAGGCATAAAACGGAGGGAGAACGGAAAAGCAGCACCAAGTAGCAGCCTCAGCCGGCTTTTGCCAAACACGCTGCTATCTGAGAAACAACGAGCGTTTGGAGAGAAAAAGGCTGCGGGGGGGTAAGGGGGGGCGACAACAGGGGACCGTTCTGCATCCAGATCCTCCTGCTTTGCAGACGTTTTCAAAGCAGCATGCTGGATCTCCCAAACCTTACCCGGAGACAGGTAATACATTCATTATTGATGGATCAGTACCCGGAGAGTGTAAATTACTGAAACAAACACGGCATAATTAGGGCATTAGAGGGAGCGTGGAGGGAAGGCAGGGTATGCCACGCTTGGCTGTGGCTTTCATCTTTGCAGGTGTTCATCTCGGTGGCAGCCAGCATCCCAGCCTGCTTACCATATGCACATCCCGGCTAGCCAGTTCTCAGCTGGGAGGTCCACTGGGAACTCCCTCCAGCCCAAAACGAGGGAGCCAAGGGCACAACCAGCCAGGCCTCTCGGGGAACAAGCAGGGGGTGGAAAGCGGGGTCTCCAAGCACACTCTAGCGCACGCACACACACACAGAGGCGCGCACACACACGCAGGCACGCACACAAAGACCCAAGGCCAGTCTGCGGGCTGTGCAGCTGGCGAGCCTGTGTCCCCGTCCTCATGCGTGCCCTCAGGATTTCATGACAAGAATGAAACTGATCAGGCAGCCTCCACTTCCATAATTAGGGCCAATTGAAGGAGACAAAGAAATCTATGGAGATCACAGTGGGAAGTGGTAGTGATGAACACTGGCTTTGAAACAGCATTTTGCACTCACTGGACCATCACTGTCTTCACATAAAAGCTGCCTGCCTCCTTTCTCTCGCTCCCTCCCCTGGGGCAGGGGCGGCCAGGAGGCTGGCTCCAGACAGCCACCTCCACCAACTGCCTTTTCTGGGTCAGGCCTCACTTCTGGTGGCGCAAGGAGGAGGACCGGAGGGCTCAGGCCTCCTTTTTTGTTTTTTTGGTGTGTTTTGGCGGTGGGAACAGACAATAGGTGGGCATGAAAAGCACCCCGTCTCCCAGATGCACCCCAAACAGAGGGACTCAGGGAGGGACTGACTTAGTGGCTTTGGGATAGGACGCTGAGCGTGGGTGTGTGCAGGCGTGTGTGCACACATGTGTGTCACCATGTCTGCACACAACTGTGTGCATGCACACGTGTATGAGGACTGTGTGTGCAAGCATGTGTGTGTGACTGTGTGCATGTATGAGTATGACGGTGAATGTATGCATGTGTGCATGCGTATCAGGGCACACATGAGTGTGCACATTTGTGTGAGTTCAAGTGTGACTGCACACATGTGCAAGTGTGAGATGTGTGAATGCGTGTACGTATGTGTGTGTTGGGGATCCCAGGGGCCCAGAGCCTTGGAGTCTGAAGCCCCTTTCTCATGCCCACTTTACTTCCTAAAAAGTTAGGACAACAAACCCAGGCCCAGAACGGGGGGACCCTGGAGCAGGCCAAGAGAGGTGAGACCTGGGGAAAGCGGGCTGCTGGCCGAACTGCAAACTGCGGGGCACACGTGGCCAGGGCTGCCCACGCTGGACATCGCCGTCATTCCCTGGGATTCTGGAAGGAAGCTGCAGATGGGAACAGCCACCCATCTCCTCGACTGCCTGTTGCCCGGGCACAGGGTATGCGGCACAGGGCGGGGGGGTGCACGTGGGTGGAAGGCTGGGTCAGCCTTGCCTGCTGTCTTCCCGAATTCGACCTGGAGACGCCACAACACCCCCTGGGGAAAGTGGTCCCCCCGGGCAGCGGCGGCACGCCCCGCCGGGAGGAATCAGGGGTTCCAGGAAGCGTCCCCGGCTGGCATCCCCACAATTGTGCCAACCTGCTCACCACGCACGTGTGGCTCCCCTCCTCGTCCCGCAGTAACCCTCCGCCTTTACAGCAAATTATTAAAACTCACTTATATTTAATCTGCCTTCTGGAATTAATTGAATTTTTACGCTCAGCAAATGCCACAGTTTGTGCTGCATCCCGATCGCTGGCTCGGAACAGCTAAATGACGAGACAGGCGACCAACCACAGGCTCCGAAGACAGGCCCCGGGGTAGGAAGGCACTGGGGGGTGAGGGGGGCCGCGCAGGACGGCGGGCCCCACGCCCGGCACCACTGAGAACAGAAGCTCAACTTAGCAATGCAGGGGTCCTGGGCTCAGGGCGCCCCACAATCGGTACCTAGGGGGACCGTGCTCGAGGGGTCCCCAGAGGCGGGAGAAAGCCGGGAGGGACCCCTCCCCTCACCATGGGGGTCCTCCCGGTTGATTTCGGGCCAAGGAAGCTTCGCCCTCTCCCCAGGGGCCGGGCTCCGGCCAGGCCCCACAGAGGCCCAGAGAACACCAGCTCTTTCCCGCACTTGGCACAAACATCACCCCAGCTCATGGGGCTTCCCGACCCCCCGAACCCCGGCCAACTTCCGCCCGGAGTTCCACCCGGAAGGCGCCGGGGATCCGAGGTCACGCGGAATCCTGGCACGCTCCCTTCTTGCCGGGACACATTAATGAGGCGGGGGCTGACACCTCCGGGGGAGGACGGGCAATGTTTGAGGAGCCCGGTTTGGGGTGCTAAGTGCATCCTGTTCCATCTGCCAGGCTCGGAGTTCTAAGTGAGATGACACCAGGGCTCCTGCAGAAGCCACTGCCTGTGTCTGCTGCCTGCCCCTCCCCCCGCCCAGATTCCGTGCCAACAGCCCACTAATAGAGGCGGGAGGAAGGAAGCCAGCACTGAGATTCTGAACAGAGCCCACCCCACCCCCGCCGGGCATCCCCACACTGGCGGGATCTGCCTCCTAAACCCGACTACCATCCACTTGGGGCGAGGGGCTTTGAAAATGCAGATTCCCAGGCCCCTGCCCAGGTCCCGTGAGTCAGACTTGCTGGGTGGTAGGGGACGTGCGGGGGTCTGCATTTTTTAACCCCAGGAGATTCAGATGCAGCCAGCCAGGGCTGGGGACCTCGGCCAGTGAATCCTACAGCACTGGGGGCCCTGGATTCCATCCCCTCCTGCTCATGGGAAGGGCAAGTCCAGCGAAGGGTGAGGTCAGCCTGGTCCACCGAGTAGAGTGTGAAAAGTTCCGGGCAGCTGCACGTGAGGTGCCACCAAGACTCACTGCATTTAGTCCCCGGAACCAGACACAGGAGTTACCTGTGGCCAGGTTACCTGACCCTGCCTGTCTCTGTCCCCCTATGTGCACACACGCACACGCGCGCACACACGTGCACACGTGCACACACTTCTGTGGAGTCAGGTGCAAAGACCCCACGGGACCAGGTTCTCCAGCGACCTGCCTGGGGGTCCTTTCCCACAACCGTGGCACAGAAACAGGAGACGCCCATCAACCCCACCCTCCTCAGCACCCCCAAATCCTACACCCAAAAGGCAGGTCCCCAAGGTTTCGCTCAGCCTCCACGCGGGCCGGCCCATCCAGATCCCCGGGCCTTCTGGGCCCAGCCCCTGGCTTACCAGGCTCCCAGGACACCAGCCCCACATGGCCTTGGCCCAGGCAGCCCTCGTGTCCTTTCCCAACACACACTGTCATTGGGCACAATGAGTATTCCAGACCCCAGCGACCTGCAATCAACCCACGTGGCCACCTCAACTCTCAGCTTCCCGGCCTCCCTCTCCCAGCTTCCACCCCAGCCACCGGCCTGGGTCCCCGCATGCATGGAGGGGAGGAGGGGCAGGGGGCCTTCATCCATCAGCCCCACTCCAGCTCCTAGTGGAGGAGGAGAAAGGGAGGCAGGGCCCAGACCGCAGCTGTTGCACCAAATCTGAACTGCAGCCCTCCTCCAAGCCCGGCCCCACACGGAGCCGGCAGCCCACCCCACGCCCCACCGCCTGGCAGGCAAGGAGGTGAGGCCAGGTACAGCCGGGGCCTAGCGACTGTCTCCATCTGCTCCAGTGCCATGAAATGCCGCGGACTGGGGGCCTGAATTTTCTCAGTCTGGAGGCTGGGCGGCCCAGAGCAAGGTGCCCACAGGGCTGGGGTGGCAGAGGGCCCTCCCCTCGAGGCGCAGACTTCTCGCTCTGTCCTCAGGTCACAGACCCTCTGGGGTCTCTTCTCATAAGGACACTAATCCTATGGTATCAGGGCCTCCACCCTTATGGCCTCATTTGGTCTTAATTATCTCCTGAGGGGTCCCATCTCTGCTTTCGACCACACTGCGGGTTACGGGTTCAACATGTGAATTTCGGGGGATGTGACCCCCTGACATGCGTCAGCCACTACGGCCAGGCTGTGTGGCCCAGCCTTGCCTCTGGACATCGGCTGGGTATGTGTCAAAGGAGGTTAAATGCGTCCCCCACTGGCTGAGGGGGGCCGCTCGGTGCCCCCACAGAGGCAGAACGGCAGGAGGGCCCAGGTTCAACAGGGAGGCGGGGCTCCCAGCCCTGTCCTCCCACCTGAGCTCTCGGGTCTCCCCTCTGCCCCCCAAGGCCTTCTTGCATCTCTAGGAAGGGTTCCTCCAAAGGCTCCTACATCCTCCTCGCTCACTCTCTCCTCGCTCATCTCTTCCCCGCTCTCAGCACAAAGTTCTCCCCTGTGGGACTAGCTCCCTGTGCAGCCCAAAGCCGCCTCTTCCTCTGCTCTGCTTTCTCCACACTTGCAGGAGCTCGCGAAACATCTACAGAAAGGACACTCAGAACTGGGGACCCGGTAACTTAGTCCAGGAGCCGAGCCGAGGCCCGGCCACAGGGCCTTTGCACCTGCTATTCCCGTCACAAGGCCTGCCCCTCCCCCAGAAATCTCCCAGGCTGGCTCCCTCCCTCCCATCCAGGCTCTCGCTCAGAGGCTTCCTTGGCCGCCCTGCACCCCGTGCTCGCCAGCCCCTCTCCCAGATGCGTCTTTCCTCTGTGGCTTGTCCTTTGCCTACCTCCCCAACCACTATGTCAGCTCCAGGAAATCAGGAGTTTTTGTCTGTTTAGTTCAGTCCTGGATCCCCAGGGCCCAACATACAGTAAGTGCTCAATCAATGTTTGTGGGCTGAACGGAATGAGCTCGCCGTCTGTGGAGGTGGTCAAGCTGAGCCTGGAAGATTTTTCAGGGCTGGTTCAGACCTATGACTTGCTAGTCCTCTGACTTTCTTCCTGGCCCAGAGCGCAGAGGAACCTGCCGCAGGATCGCTGGGCAAGGTGCTGAGACGGGGGCCCCCTGGAGGAAGGACAGGAGGCCACTCCAAAGAACCAACCACTAGCGGGTCTCCCACACTCAGGTCTGCGGAAATCCCCCAAACCCCAGTGCCAGGTCCTCAGGAGCGACACAGCGGGACCCCGCCAGACCCCGCCGTCCGTCCCCAGGTCCCCGAGACATGTCCCTCTGACCCCGGCTGTCCTGCCCGCAGCCGCCCAGGCTCACAGCTGACACCGGCTGCCCGGCAACTGGGCCAGGCCGGATTACCATACATTAAGACATAATTACTCAGTGGAAATTTACAATACAAAGCGCCCTCCCCAACGAGCTGGCTTCAGAGGGTTCCAAGGACACAAAGCCCGGCTGTGTCTGTGACTGACCCCCGCCCCCCTTGCGCTGGCCCCAGCCAGGGTTTCAAAAGAAGTGGGTGGTGAGATCGTGCAGGAACCCCATTCCACCCCCAGGGCAGACGCCCTGCCCCCGGGGAGGGCCCTCGGGTTCTCTAACCCTCGAGGAGGGGCTCTCTGTCCCCCAGCCCCACCCCCAAAGCCCACTCTGGTTCCCCCGAGCCCAGGAGGCCCCCCCTTCTCATGCGGAGTCCTCTCCTTGGGCTGTGGGTGGAGAGAACCACAAATCCCAATCCACATACTGGCTGTGACGGGCAATGAGGTGTGGCTTCCAACTAACAGGCATTTATTGAGCGCCTACTGTGTGCCAGGTATTGTTAGCGCCAGGATGCAACCGTGAATGAGACAAACTACATCTCGCCCTGTTCTGGCAGAGCTTACAGTCCAGATGGGGAGACAGACAGTAAAATACACAAGAAACGCACATCAGGTGTGTGCAGAGCAAACACAGAGTGGATGAGGAATGAACGGCGGCGTATGCAAAGGCCCTGAGGCGGGACTATGTGTGGTCAGGGGGCATGAGGTGGAGCACAGCAGTGCCGCTAAGATCATTGGCTTCTTTCCTAAGGAGAGTTTTGAGCAGGGGAGCCACCCGGTCTGATTTAGGGGATGGCTCAGCCTGCTGTGCCGGGAGTGGCAGGCATGGGTTCGAATCCCGCTTCTGCCACTTCCTGGCCGGAGGACCTTGGGCAGGTCGGCTGGCCCTGGAAGCCTCTGTTCATCTCAGCAACATAAAACAGTTGCAGCTCCCACACACTTGCTGTGAGGAACAAGAGGGCGTGAGCAACGGCCGGGCACCCAAGCGCGGCGGTGGGAGAAAGCGTCTGAGCCTCAGCCATCCCATCTGTACAATGGGCACCAGCCCCGGCCACTGTCCGCCTGGCCCAGAGGGACTAAAGGAGGGGAGCTGTGTGGCTCCCCGTGTCCCCCCAACCCTGACCTTGCTGGTCTACACCACGGCCCAGCAGCTATGCTGTCAATGTTATCAAGAGCATTAGGGTGAAGAAACTGACTTGGGGTTATTTATTCTCTGGCCGTAAAACCCAGGGGCCGCTGCAGGAGCAGCTGCGCGCCACCCTCCCAGGTGTCAACACGCCGCGTATCTGGGGCTGCTCTGGGAGTCCCCGGGGAGGCTCCTGCCAATCACCGCAGCCCGCCGGTGCCAGCAGGAGGGGGACTGGGAGGAGCCGGCGCTTATCTGAAGAATCACAGAGCCTTTCGCCAGCCTCCCGGGCTCCAGGAGAACAAAGGCCGGCAGCCTCGCAACACCAGGTGGCTGACAGCTAAGGAGAGGCTCAGAGAGGGGAAGGGACTTGCCTAGAGCCACACAGCACCCACCGGACATCCATCGTGACTGCCAGCCCCTTGCTCCCCCCGGGTCTAGGCCCCTGCTCTGCAAAAAAGAACCCAAAGAGGGCAAACCTCGCGCCACCAGGAGTCGATCCCTGGGCTTCTGACCAGCTGTGGAGGCGAGGCTGAGAATTACAAAGTGCTGGAGACACTGGGTGCCGGGGGCAGGGCCTTTATCTGTTCTGCCGGGGGTGGCGGGGAACCCCGACTTCTCTCTGAAGCTCCTGGGCAAAGGTGGAAATGTGGGTTCTGACTCAGAGGCAGAGGCTGCCACGGGACGCCGCCTTCTGAAGGAGCTGGGCCATCTGGCCCCGCCCGGCGACCCTAGACCTCTGCCTGCCCCGACTCAGCTGCCTCCTCTAGGGAGCAAGGATACTCCTGGGTAGGGGAGGACGAAATGCGCTAACAAGGGGCCCGCTGGGCGGGGCTGGGGCAGGAGGGCGGGACCCTCCTGCTTGCTGGGCTCTCTGGTCAGGCCCTGAAATCACTTCCTCCAGGGCGGGGTGCCAGTGACAGCAGGTGAACCGAAAGTGCCTTGAATGCTCAGGCCCCTTCTCAGCGAGGGTTCCCCACGGTCCTCCCGCCCCGCCCGTCCTGTCCGGCCCTCTCAGAGGGCGGGCCTGCGTCATCTCTGCCTCAGGGGAGCCCACCTTCCAGGACATGGCCCACCACCTGCCATGGAAAGAACCTCAGAGGGGGAGGACCCACATCCACGCCATCTCACTCGGCTGCTGGGGGCAAGTCGTCCCTCCTCCAGGATCTCATTCCTGTCTGGGACACGGGGACGGTGACAATGAAGGTGGATGACACAAAGTCCCCGGGCAGGGCCTGCGGTCAGGGAGAGGGCGGTTCGCTCTTGTAAACCAGGCAGCGTCACCCAGAGTGGGTGGGGGCTGCTGTGGTGGCCGGGTGACAGCCCGGCGCCCTGCTGCCCGTCCCTTGGGGTTTGCAGTGGCGAAGCGAGGTGGAGCACGAGGTTCCCCAGGTCATAGGGGTGTGGCCAAGGCCAGCCTAGAGCCCGAATTGCAACCCTGGGCACAGCTGCCACTGAGTCCCTCCCTGGAGCTCATAGGAAGGAAAAGGCCCTACAAGTCCCCACCGGCCATCAAAGCAGGCTGATACCCTGCGTTTCTGGGAAGAAAGGGTCTGGGGAGCTTCCTCCGGGAGCAGGGGGCTCACTGAAGGACGATGCTCCGACGTCAGCTCTGGGCCTCTGCACATCCAGCTCCCGCCGCTGGGTGAACCGGCCGTGGCACAGGGCATGCGTCCGCTGGAGGGGCAGAGGGCAGGGCCGGGCTCTTGCTGGCCTTAAGGCCACCTCCCCTCTGCACTCATGTCCATCCAGAGTCCTTCTTAGAAAGAGAAACTCTTTCCTCGGGGATTTTGTAAAACCCATTTATTTTCAAATTCCAGTTACATCTGAGATCACATCCTTTGAAACGTGCCTTTCCCTCTGGATTCCCCGCGACTCAGAAACATTCGGAAATATTGCGTATTAAGGACTCGCCGTAAAAATAAATTGCATTGTAAAAGGAGGCTCTTAACAGACAGCCGTGGCTGGAGGGTTAAATGTCTCACTTCCTACGATCATCCACAGCGGGATCAGATCAGTCACGGGGTGGAGTCCCGGGCCTGCCCCTTGCGGGACCCCGGCCTGGCACCGAGCGGGTTAACGGGCCCCAGGGTGAGACCCTCGTCCAGGTAGCGCTCCCCATCATTGCTTCCGTCCCGGGAGATCCGGGCGGACCACATGCTCCCGAAGACAGCTGTCAGACACATAAAAAACAGGAAGGGAAAAACCACACACACACAAAAACGAGACAACGCACCAAATGCCAAAATATCATGAAAATTCAAACAGCTAAAACAAATATAACCATAAAAAGCATGGAATCCTAGAAAAGCGATCTCTGCAATTAAACAGTTTTCTGCTATATAGCGATAATCACCTAATTATACTATTAATGACAGTTCAACCTGCTTTGAAATAAAAGGACATTTTTCCATAACAGGATGCCAGCTGTTAGTTACAGATGTCAGACATCTTTAAAGCATTATTATTAAGGGGGAAGAAAAAACCCTATAAAATGAGCACATCCATATTTCCCCCCCTCCATGAAAAAAAGCCATCACAATTAGCCGTATCGCTTTTGCAGGGCCCACGTGAAGAGAGAATGGCAAAGCCCACGTGGAAGACAGATGAGAGCGGAGGCACAGGGAGGCCGCGTCCTCCTCACCCCAGCCGGGCACGGGACGGATGGCCACATGTGCTGACCGCACCAGAAGATGTCAGGAGGATCTGTATATATTTTAGCGGCATCTTTAATTCCTTCCAGTGAAATAATTTCCGGAACCAGGATGTTTACGCCGGATAATAGACCTCCCGGCGATGCTGCCAGAGCTCCCTAGGTAAACACACGTCGTCAGACGCCCGGTGGTGGAAAGCGGTTAGCTGCAGCCAGACCTGGAAGGGCCGTGGGTCACCCAAGGTGGCGGCCGCCCGCCCGCCCTGGACCCTGCAGACATATGCTCAGCTTGGTCCCTGCCAGTATTTCTCCAAACTGTGTGCGCCTTTGACATCCAGGAGCGCCAAGGTGTAATAAATATCCAACTTTGTCTTCTGACAATAGGCAGCCACATTTAATTAACTGGAGCGTAAAAAGCCGGGAGGAGGAGAGAGGGGACGCAGGGAGCAGCCACCGAGCGAGCAAGGGGATTAACCTTTTAAGCAAGCTGCTGGCGGGGCATGTTGGGGCGGGGGGGCCGGACTTGTCAGGAGGGACCGGAGACGGGCTTGACAAATCCAAAGCGGGGGCGCTGGGGGGCCGTCCCTCACTGGGACAGCAGATCCTGATGACCCTGCCAGGCTCCCTCGAGGGGCCCCCGAGTCCCCAGGGTGGCAGGGACAAAGTCCAGGCTGCCTCCCGCCCCAGCTGCAGATGGGTGAGGAGCAGACCCTGAGGGGCCTGCCATCTAGGAAGCACGAGAGAAACCCACCCAATCTCAGCTGAACGAGGGCAGGCTGGCGTGGTGCTTTCTGGAAAGCACGCGTGCCACATTCCCAAGCCTGCTCCCCCGAGGGCTCTGGGCACGGTGGCCAAGGAGTCCTTCAGAGGCACGGTGGAAATGCCCGGAAAGGAACCGCATGCTTTTAGGATCTCTTCTGTAAGGTCACTGGGTGGTCTCCTGACCCCGGGGCCTTGTCAAGCAAGGCAGCTTCGGAGAGTTCAGCTACTGCTGACCTGTGGGGATTAAGCCTCGGGCTTTAATGGGATAGACGAGGCTATGTCAGAGGGCAGGAGAAGATATCGAGCTGCTGAAAGGCACAGACTAGCGTCAGGAAAAGCCCTCCCAGCTCGGCTGGAACTTGCTGTGTGACCCCAGGTAAGTCGTTTTCCCTCTCTGGGCTGCAGCTGAATAACGGACACTGGGATTTTCCCAGGCTGGTTTCTCACTGCAGAGCGGAGGAAAGGCATTCTGGAGGGTCATTTATCCAGTTTACAACTTCCATGGCCGGCCCTCAATAGCTTCCTTTCTCTCCCACGAGAGCGCCGGGGCCAAGCCAGCCCTCTACTAGTTGGACGCCCTCCAAGAAAAACAGGCTCCGGGGGCTGCCAGTCAGAACCAGACGGGAGGCCTAGGTGCCACGCCCCCAGGGAGGGGGCACAGGCCTCCCCGAAACCCATCCTGGAGAAGCTGAGCTCCGGGGATGTCCTGCTTCTGCCCCGGGCAAGGAGACGACGCCATGTCTGCCCAAGTCCTCCCAACCCCTCCCTCTCTCTCCTCCCCACCCCGCAGAGGAGGGTGACAGAGGTCACAGCCCTCCTCCTTTTTCTATGGAATTTGGCTTTGGAGAAATTTCTCTCCAATTACCAGGAAGTTCCCGAGGAGGACACTCAGCCACAAGGAGTCTGTTCTGGGCACTGATGGCCGGAGCAGGGAAATGCTCCCCGGGCAGAGATGGCAGCGGGGCACTGGTGGCCACCTGCTCAGGCTTCACCCACTGGATGGCCCTGGTGTTGCTATTAATAGCAGCGGTGAAAGTCATCATTTGGCTCCTTAGAGTTCCCCATCCAGATGTGTCACCCGATACAGAAAACCAGCAGGTCCCCAGGACACTGCTCCCTTCAAGAGCAGGGAAACGGAGGCTCAGCCAACACTCTGGCAGCTACTCAGCAAGTAAAAAGCAGACTTACTATGCGATCCAGCACCTCCAGTCTGGGGCATATACTCCAGAGAAATAAAAACAACCCACGTCCACACAAACACCTGCGGACACGTGTTCACGGCAGCGTTATTCACAACAGCTGAGAGAGAAACCGCTCAAATGCCCATCGACGAGTCAATGGATAAATCAAAGGCAGTCTATCCATACAAGGGAATATTACACAGTCATGAAAAGGAACAGAGTCCTGATTCACACTGTAACATGGATGAACCCTGACAGCATCAGGCTCAGTGAAAGAAGACAGACATGATGGACCACATATGTATGATTCCGTTTATAGGAACCATCCAGAACAGGCAAATCCATGGAGACAGAAAGCAGACTAGCAGTTATCCAGGGCTCAGGTGATGGGGTGAAATGGGAAACAAGGCCTAATGGGTATGGGGTTGCTTCTGGGGGTGAAGAAAATGTCCTGGAACCACATAGTGGTGATGGCTGCACGACTTTGTGAATGAATCAAAAACCACTGAGCTGCACGCTTTAAATTCACTGCATGTGAATTATATCTCAATAATTAAAAAAAACAACAGAGATTCAGAGGTGAAAGGACTGAGCAGAATTGCAGGACTGGAGGGGGACCCATACTCGGATCAGGACACAGTGTAGGGCTCCAGCCTCTACATTATGTGCAGTTTTGCGCCCTGATCCTGGGGGCGGTGGTAACTGAGAGGCTGGAAAACAGAGAGGTCATTAGTGCCTCTTGAACTGGAATCTCAGGGTTCAAACCCTGACTCCACCATTTACTAGCTGTGAGACCTTGGGCAAGTCACTTAACCTCTCTGTGCCTCAGGTTCCTCCTCTGTAAATGCGGGTGGTGACAACAGTACCTGCCTGACAGGGATTGTGAAGGTTGAATCCATCCATGGGGAGGCGTTTAAACTCCTTGCCTGGGATTTCAGGCACCTCCATAAGCAGACCCCACCATGCCCCAGAACCCCAACACTCTAACACAGTCGAAACCCCCTGTTCACAGTCAAGTTCCCCGCCCTCTGGGCCTCTGCTGTGAGCCCTCTCTTATGGACACAGACAAAGGCCCCACACCCCCTCCAGGAAGCCCCCTGGATGACTCCCAGCTTTCCCTCTCCCGCACCTGGAAGAAGTTTCCAAGAACCAGAGGCCATGGGGACCCCCAGGGTTGGGGGAGCCCCCAGACACTGACGGCAGGAGAGCCGGGTTCCGGAGCAGACTCCTTCCAGCTTTGCGCTCCTGGCACATCACCTGCCCTGCTCTGGAGAGTAAAGGAGGGGCACCCGGTCCCCCTGGAGCTCCTGGGGCACCGTGAGGAAGAACTGAAGCGTGTGTGTGCGTGTGCAAGGGAGAATCAGCGTGGAGACCGTCCACGGAGTCACCCACTTGGGGAGATTGTGTGCGCACACCCCCCCACACGTAATAAACCATCAGAGTTCCTGTTCCCCAGGGTCCACTGGTCCGCAATCCAAAGCCACTCCTTCCTTCATCAAACTGTCACTTGGCGGCTTCTGTCCCCACCCCCACCCCGACTCACTTCCCCATTTCACTGACGGGCGCTGACAGCCTCTCTCCAGCTTCCACATGTGTCCCTCACTCCCACCTCCTCCCTGGCCTCGTCACCCACATGTGACACTGCCGGCCTGACCTCCATAAAGCCCCTGCTCCCCGGTCTGGGCTCCTGTCACCTCTGAACTGTCCCTCTGCTTCAGAACTGCCCATGTTTAACGTTACGGGCAGGTCAAGTCCTCACTACAGGGGTTCCCTATGGCCCCAAACACAGCAAAGATGCCCCCTCGGGGCTCCCGAGAGCCTGCTGGCCCCTGCTGGAGTCCCCCCACAGGTCAAAAGTCCAGCATGGTCCGATGGAATTTTCCTAGACGATGGAAACCTCTTCCCGCGCCATCCAATGTGGTGCCACCAGCCCCACACGGCCACCGGGCGCTCCAAACAGACCTAGGACAACTGAGCAACGCAAGTTGCGATTTTGTTTCGTTTTAGTTAAATTAATTTTACGTTGTGATGGTCGCGGGTGGCCAGGTTCGCCCCTCACTACTCCAAGTGTGGCCTATGGACCGGCCACATCGGTGCCACCTGTGCCTGGGGAGGATGCAGATGACCTCAGGGGCTCGAAGGAGCAAAAGGCCCCATTTGGCAGGTCAGGCCCCACCTGGAGCCCCTTGAATCAGAACCTGCCCCTTGAACCCCAGGCCAAAGGGAACTTTCGTCCTCCGACCCCCGGGGCCATCAGCACCCTCCCGAGGCCCAGAAGCTGGGAGCCGCTCCCATGCAGCCCTCCCGCTCAGGTGGCCAGACAGGCCCTGAAGGCACGACCTGCGACTTACTTTCCATCTTCCCCTCTCCCTGCCAGGCCTGGCACCCGGCAGGCGCCTGGAACTGCCTCCACAGCTGCAGGGCGGGCAGCCCACGTCCCTGGGCCAAGCAGGGCGAGGAGAACAAAGTTGGTTGCGGGCTATTTGCTTTCTTATTCCTTCCACTCGGCTCGCCCCACCGGTCCGACCCGCCGGCTGCCTCTCTAGTGGAGTCACTGGTTTCAACGAGCCAAATAAAACCTCACAGGCTTTTCATGAACCTCTCTGCAGGCCGCGATCCAGGACCACACGGCTTTGTCACACAGCAGGTGTCAGTTTTCCAGCGGCCCACCTGTGGGACCCCGGAGGCCCCGGGGAACTCCCGGCAGGGGAGGTCAAGGGTGAGGCCTTTCCCCCTCCCTCCCCGGCACGCCCCTCCCGCAACCACACACTTGGCAGGTGCCAGTGCTGCGCCCGAGGATCTCCCCTGACGCCAGGGCTCACAGGGACACGGACCGAGGGCCAAGGGCGTCCAGAACTCCCCCACCCTAGAGGAGGCCCCCAGGATCAGCCTGTGTGCCTGGGACTCAGACAGGTGACACTTAATGCCCCCTGGCAGCTCAGCCTGCCCCTAAGAGCCATTTCTCTGAAAAGCTCCCGGCACGGAGTGGCCGGCTGGGCCTGGGAACCCCGGGCCGCAGTTCCTATCTTGGCTCTAACCCCGGAAGCCACCAGAAACCTCGCTTTTCTGTGACCTCCTCTGCTGGGCGGGGGACCGAAACCCCTGCCTCCACCAGCAGGACTCAGGCAGGAAGTGGCCTCAGCGCCACGCAGAGGCTGCAGTACAGACGGGCCTGTCCAGGCCGAGGGTGGGTTCGAGGCCCCCGCCCCCCGCTGAGAGACTGACTAAACCCATATAGCCTGACGTGGCTCCGAGGCCTTCCCCACGGCATGCCATGGCGGCAGTGCAACCTGAGATCCCCAGTTTCCCAGGAGCAGGGAAAACACACGTGCACAAAAGACTGCAGTGGCCAGAAGGTATCCCCTGTGCTTGGGCTGAGCGGGGGAGGCTGGGAGGGAAATTTGACGATGATGACAATCACACTGACAATAATACCAACAGCAGGTAAACACTCATGGAAGCACCTACTATGCGCTGCATGCCACACTAAGCACCTCCAATGTACAAACCCTCCCAGTGCTCACAGCAAGCTCAGGAAATATCACCCTCCACGCTTCACCCCTGCATGCACTGAGGCACAGCGCATTTAAGTAACCTGCCCAAGATCTCACAAGGAGTAAACGGCAGAGCCAGGATCCAAACTCCACGGCCACCTGGCTTCTGGGTCCCGGAGCTCGACTACCATGCTGCTCCCTTATAAATAATGGGCTACAGTGGGAGCTGGGAGCACAGAGAAAGGAGTCATCTGTCCTAAGGAAGTGAGCCCAGAAAGGTTTCCAGCCTTCTGAGCTCAGTGCTCCAGGCAGGGGAAACAGCCTGGACCAAGGCAGAGGATGGGCAGAGAAGGTCAGGCCAGGCAGACAGGCGGGGGGCCTCCCCAGGGCTTGCCTCGGATGGTCAAGGAGGAGCAGATCCCACCAGAACCACCCTGGAAATGCCAACTTATTATGGAGAGCAGTTTAACCACGGGGCAGGCCCATTCCATGCCACCTGGGAGGTGACCTGATACCAACAACCATGATCGTATTCCAGACCCAAAGGTGTCCGTCAAAGGGACCCTCATCTCCATGGGGACCCCAGCACTGACTCCCGGGAGACTCCGAGAGAGGAGCGGAGGCAGACGAGTGGGAGGCAGGCATTACCATCATCAGTGACTCCACGATGCCAACAGGCTGTTGTGAAACTCAGGGGTCAGGAACCCTCTGACTAATGCTCCCCTCTCTCAAGCCAGTCCCAGCCCTGGTCTGGCTGCAACTGTGCTAATGAGATGTGAGTTATCAGCCCCATCTCTGGACCGAGAAACCGAGGGAGAGGCAAGGAGAGGGAACAGTTTCCCAAGAGCCTCCCTCCCGGGGAACTCGCCCCGTTTCTGGGTCACCAGTCTAGCCGGCTGCCCTCGACTCTGATCAGCCTCTGTGTGCTGAAGTCGGAGATGAACATTCATGAGCCTATCCAGTTCCACACTTTCACTTCTGGCCCAAATTAATAATTTACCGTGGAGTTTCATAAAAATCACACACAGCTCATTAGCAGCTCCCCAAAAGCCACTCCAGTCTCCCCACTGATGCTGCTGAGGGGCTGGTCTTGCTTCTGGGACAAGCAACCGTGCCTTTATTTTGAGAGACAACCCTTATTTGTACAGGACAGGTGAACCTGAAATGGGGGTGTCCCTCTGTCAGGGAAGGCTGCCCGGGTGTGGCCACGTACATTTCAGGACAGTTCGGACGCTGTCCCTGGGAAAGGATGGGCTCGTTCCCCTGGCAAAGGCAAGGCCAGTGACCCCTGGAAGTAGAGGTGGCAGGCGGGTGGCACGCGCATCACAGACCGTCATGTCCACCCAGGCAGCATCAACGTCTCTCTCCCACAGGCCCTCCTAGCACCTTGCAATGCCCCCCATCAAAGGCGGGGACTGACCCTGGCCAGCTGGTCCCTCCCTTGTAACCCACAGAATGTGGCGTAAGTGACCCTGTGTGACTTCGGAGGCTGGGGCCTAGAGCACCTTGCAGCTTCCCCCTGTGAGCTGGGACACCTGCCTCTGGAGCCCTGAGCCGTCACGTTGTGAGGAAGCCTGAGCCACACGGAGATGCTGGGACCCAGAGCCCCGGCTGAGGTCCCGGCCACAGCCAGCATCAGGTGCCAGACGGTAGAGTGGGATGAAGGCTCCTTCAGATGACAGAGTCTGGCCACCAAGTTGCCCCAGCCTTGCAGTCTTCCCAGCTGAGGCTCCAGGCGCTCACGGGGCAGAGGCTAGCCGCCCCCGCCCCAGCACGCCCCTTCTGAATTCCTGGCCCATGGCTTCCATAAACATAATAAAACAATATTGTTTTATAACCATGCATGTGCTTATGAAGTCCCCGCCATCCCAGGGCGTCCTGGTCCCCTGCAGACCCGCCCACCAGCCCCCTAACTGTAGCTCTGGCCGGCCCACCCACGGGCGGCATCCTGTGGTTAGTGCTGAAGCAGAGATGGGCTGCAATGTGTCTGCGAGTGAAACTTCCCAAAAGGGAAATGAGGGGGAGGGCAAATGACACCTTGGTCTCTGGGCCCTTAAGATCGAAGATAAAGCTGCTGATACCTCTGACACTCATTCCCAGAGGGGGCGAGGCGCCGGTGTGAACTGGCCCTCGGGCCCTCGGGCAGCTGCTGGCTGCCCACCTCCCCTCACCCCACCTCCCCTCACCCTTGCAGGCAGCCCACCGCCAGCCCTACCACGGCCCCTCAGTGAGTTCAATTAAGAGCCAGGCATTATCTCCGCCCGACCCCCTTCCTCTTGTCAGATAATCACGGGAAACCAGCAAACGGTTGACACAGTTACCAAGACAACAGAAGTTAGGGCACCAAGGAGGTCTGAAAGCTAATCCTAAATGAATTATAGGACAAGAGTGACAAGGGGGTGGGGACCCGCGTCGGGCAGCTTCAAAGAGGGCCCCACTTATGAGACAAGGTGCTGTCTGCCTCGGGGCTCTGGCGGTGGGCTCTGTCACTCGCTAGAGGGTGACACTGGAGTCCTCTGGGGGGTGGGGAGGTCGAAAAGGAACTCATTAAAAAGAAATTCTCCGTGGAAGATGGGCTGGCCACGACACCCACCGTCCAGGAAGACTCAGGGTCTGGGGTTCGCCCCATCCAGCCTTCCTGGCACTGGGGCAGGGGCCAGGATGATCTAATCGAGGCGATTCCATTTCTTCTTTACTTATTTAGAACTCCCATCTTGTGACCAGAGGGCTGTGCGGCCCCAGCTGGCTGCCAGCCATTTCGGGAGTCAGCAAAGTGGCCCCGAGCTCCTCGCTGGCCTGCCCGGCCCCATGGGGCCCACAGGCAGTGCCCTGCCCGCCCTGGCCACCGCCCCCGTCCAGAATGACTCAGCCAGGTCCCTCAGGAAGGGCCCCCTCTCTGACCGCAGTCCAGACTTCAAGACATGGGCAGCAGGAAGCCTACGGCTGGGGCCATCAATCCAAACAGGGACGGTGGCTGACAGTTCTACAGCGCTCGGCTCTCACAGAGGAACGCAGCCAATGCTCATGACAGCCCCAGGAGGCCAGCACTGCCATCAGCCCCACTTAACAGACGAGGAAACAGAGGCCCAGAGAAGTTAGGTAACCCTCCCAGAGCCACACAGCCAGTCAGGAACGAAGGCAGGATCAACCCCAGCGCTCTCGCCCCAGTGTCCTTGCTCTTAACCAGAGCTCTAGCATTAGAAAAGTCTGCTGGCCTTGCGGGCGGGTGCAGGCAAGGCCCCACAGGCAGACCCTGCAGGGGCACCCCAAGACAGCTGTCCGCCCTCACGCACCTCCCCCCAGGATCGCAGGCCAGGAAACTTCCTCTCTAGGAGGCCCCCCGCTGCTCTGCACCGTCTCCCGGCCTGCCTGCTCTCCCTCTCACCAAGCACTCCTCTGGAAAGGACAACCCCCAATTCTCAAACTGCCTGGGGACTCGGTTACCCCAGCTCCATTTCCGCAGTCGGGCCAGCTTGTGGGGCCGGTTCTCACACTCGAGCAAGACTGAGGATCCCCTGGAGGGCTCGCTGGACCCCACCATGGAGTTTCTGCCTCGGTGGGTCGGGGAGGAGGTCTAACAGCTCCCAGCAGCTGGCAGCCCAGGAACCCCGCTTTGAGAACCGCAAGGTGTTCACCCACGCCCAGCCTCCATTCTCCAGACCCTCACCCCGACTCGCCGTCCCCCAGGTCCCGGGCTGTGACAAGCCCTCACGCTCTTCCTCGGGGACCCCACACTCAGAGGCCCCCTGCCCAGCCCTCTACCTGCAGGACCCCATCGCTCAATGGGAGCCTCGGCTGACCATCCACCTCTAGGCTGCCGGGGCCATCTTCCTGAACAGCTAGGACAGGTGATCCATCTCCACCTCCGGACCCCCTACTCCTCACCACCTCCATCCTGTTCTCTCACCTGGGCCATGACAGTCACCTCCGGGTCTCCCCCCTTGCTGCCCCCCGACCGCCCGGAGTCTATGTCAGCCCTACAGGGGGGAGCCTGCTACAGCGCAAGTCACATCAGCCCCTCCTCTGCTCCCGGCTCTGCCCTCACATGTCCTACCCTCTCCTGTGGCTCATGCCCCTGCAGCCACATGGACATCCCAGGGCCTCGGGGCCTTTGCACATGCCTGACGCTCTCTCTGAGCCCTTAGCCCTCAGATCTCTCCAGGGCCAACCCCTCCCTTTCTTCAGGTCTCTGGCCACCCTTGGCCCACACTCTGGCTGCCCTCCTTCCCCAGCTCTCCTTTTCTCCAGAGCCTGCACTGTGGGACAGGCTCATTGCTGGCATGGGAGCTCCACTGGGGGCTTCTCAGCCGTGTTTCCATGTGCCTGGCATGTTGTGGACACGTGGTGAATAAACCAATGGCCTACGCTACTTTAACGCCCTGGATTCCGGCCCCCTTACAGCAAAATCAGGGTCACCCGTCACCGGCCTGATGACATTCAAGACCCTCCAAAACGTGGTTCCGACCCACCCTCGGGCTTCACTTCCTTCCGCGCTGCTGCGTCCCTCCTCCGAGCTCACCCTTCCCCGGAACCTGTCCTTCCTGCCCTTTCTGGGCGGCCCAGCTCGAGGGCCACCATGTCCCGGGGGCCCGGCACACTCTCTGAGGGGGAGGACGGGTCACAACGCATCTGCCTGGCCTTCCAGGTCCGGCACACGGGGGACCAAGCAGCACGAGGAGAAGGACCCCAGAGCTGACCGGCCAGCGAGGGACACCCCTTCTGCAGGAGGCTCCATCCTGCCTGCTCCCTGGTCGTTCCCGAGCCCCTCAGGTTCAGGACCCCCAGTGTCCGGAAGGAGCCCTGTGTCTGGACACCACAGGCAGGGTCCCCACACCCCTGGAAAGAAAGCACGAGGGGCCGGCCTGGTGGCGCAGCAAAGTTCGCACATTCAGCTTCAGCGGCCCGGGGTTTGCCAGTTCGGATCCCGGGTGCAGACATGGCACCACTTGGCACACCGTGCTGTGGTAGGCATCCCACATATAAAGCAGAGGAAGATGGGCACGGATGTTAGCTCAGGGCCAGTCTTCCTCAGCAAAAAGAGGAGGCCTGGTGGCATATGTTAGCTCAGGCAGGGCTAATCTTCCTCAAAAAAAAAAAAAAAAAGAATGCAAGGGCTTCAGAGCCACAACAGGGCACTGCCAGAAGCAGGGCAGGAATGGCGGCCCGCCCTCGAAAGCAAGTGTGAGGGGGCTGGGATCCCCCAGAGCAGAATGGCCAGCTCGAATGTCACCTCCTCGCGGACACTGCCCCCACCCCCACTCCAAACCAGTCGTCACCCCCTCTGCACTCCCAGAAAATTCTACCCCCGCCCCTCAGCACCAGCATTTGTGCTCCTGGATCACTCTATCCACGCCCCCCACCACCCCCAGGGTAGGGACGGCCCAGCGCCCAGTTCTCAGCCTTCCTGATGTGAACGGAAGATGCTGAGCATCCTCAGGGCGGCTTCCCTGTCCTTGTTCACCCCGCCTCGCTGCACTGGCCGGCCTCCTTCCACCCGGTCTCACCCCTCTGTGCCCCTCATTCCGAGGCCCACCTCCAATGCCACCTCCTCCACAGAGCCTTCCTGGATTTCCTCCACCAGGAGGATCCTGGGAGATTCCAGTGCACTCTGTCCTTGCTCATCTTGCTCCCTGTCCCTTCCTGAAGCAACGTGACCTCCTTTGTGCTCCTGCCGTGTCGACACAGCACAGGGCCCAGCACCCCTCGGGGTAGGCCTTGCCCGGCTCAGGCGGTGATCCTGAGGAGGAGACCCGGGAGGACAGAACCAGGTCAAACATCCTACCAACCCACGGTGGCACAGCAGGTCTGACCCTAAGAGACGGCCGAACCGAGAGAAAAAGGGCCTGGGCCGTCTGACCTCTGAGGTCCCTTCCAAGTGCAATGTTCCGTGACTTCCCAACCCCGAGGGCCATTAAGCAAGTGGCCTGATGCCCACTGGGCGGCGGTCCAGGCCTGGTCAGAGGGCACTTCCTGTCTCGCTGCGGGAGGAAGCCAGGGCAGCCACTGATCCTTTGGGGCCGTGGGCTTCTGCTGGGAGCCCGGGCTCCGGGGCCGAGATCTGGGCCCAGCTGAACTCAACCGGGCCAGCCCCCACCCCGCACCTCCCGCAGCTCCAGGCACAGCTGTACCCAGGCTGAGGGCAAGTATCAACCCCAGCCCGGGCTGTGGAGGGCCTGGCACCAGTGGGAAAATGCCGGAAAAACGGATTTTCCCCTAAAGACTTGTAAAAATATTCTCACTGATTTTTTTTCCCTTTTACCCCAAGCTTTCACAGCTCTAAATATGCCACACTTAGTAATTTTACGAGCAAACCAAGCTATATATCACACGGTTTTATGTTCCTAAATTAACAAAAGGACTTTAAATCTATATGGGGCTCTTTAAAAAAAAAAAAAAGCATTGCATCTATTTCCAAATTCCCTCTTCCCTTCCAATGTACGCCCCCCGCCCGCTGTGGCTTCAGATTTTCTGCTGATCGTGTAGCTAGACCACCAAGGAGAGACGATTCCAATGCCGATGAGGAGCTGCTTTGCTGAGGACCCCCAAGAAGGGGGGGTCCCCGGTCCTTCGGGAAAGGCTGCCTTACGGGTTATAAAAGCCGGATGTTTTTCCTGCAAAGGAGATTATAACTGAAGGTACCCTAGTAGAGGCCACATCTACTGCCCCCACCTCCCCCAAAATCTAAGAAGAATTAGAAGGCAACAGGTCCTGCAAGGTGTCCCACATGTGTCTTCTGAGCTGCAAGATGCCAGGGTTGACCGGACCACCGGAGGGGCCCGCTTGCACCTGACACCGCAGAGAAGGAAGCACAGAGTGTGGCTGCATTCGCACATGTCCATGTCCAGGGGGAAGACGGACAAGTGACATGGAGACCGGACCTGGCACAGAAGCCCGAGCCCAGACACTTCATCCCACTGCTGGCTCGGCCTCCGGGAGCCGGGCGGCCCTGGCCAGCTGCCCCTCAGCCCTCCACTTCCTCCTGCTCACGAGGCCGAGGCTCCTCCCGGCTGACGCGAGGGCAGGGGTCCAGGTGTCATGATGCCTGTTTGCTCCGACAGCATAAAAGAGCCTTCCGACTGCACGAGTCAAGCAGATAAGACGCAGCAGAGTTTCCAGCGGGGCCGGGTCAGATTCCCACCCATGGAGTTGGAACAGCACATTTAAGCAAGAAAAAAATCTTAATGAGAACCAAATTGAGCAGGGGGGGCAGTGGGAACCGACCCAGGCCCCTCAGAGGAGGCCTGGATCGCAGCTGGGACAAAGGGCCCCTGGCTTTCCCAGCCGACAGATGGAAATGTGGCGGCCCCTCCTCCTTTCTCAGGGGTATCGGAAGATTAATTAGTGACTGCCTGGAAAGTGCTAGGTGGGGGCCAGAACGCTAGTCCCCACTGAGTTTCTGAGCTGTAAATAAGCAGCCTTCTCAATCACAACCGAAATAGCAATGTTGTCCTTTAATCTGACTCAGATCCCAGTAGGCCCACCCCGCCCCCAGAGAAGGCCCTGGGCGGCTCGAGAGCCCCCCGCAAAGCCACGGGTTTGCTCTCACCCGGCGGCTTCCCACGACAAGCCAGAAGCTGGGCAGGAGCTCAAGCGCAGCTGGCCACCGCGGGCGCCCCTTCCCAGCTTCACCTCCTGGGGTGACTTCAGAGCCAGTGACAAGTGGAGTGCCGGGTTCCAGCCTGCCCTCGCCTCCAGCCACTTCCCCCAGCCCAGGCCGGCCTGAGTGGAGACCCACGCCCAGCCTCACCCCAGAGCTTTCTGGAAGCAGTCTGAGGAGTAAAGAATAAAGTCTGGGCAGCTCCCCACAGGCCGCCTGGGCCCTGCTCACTTCTCTGGGACACCCTCGGCTCCCGGCAGGAGAGGCCCAATCTTACAAGCCCATCAAAGGCTGTTTAGAGAAGGGCCCAGGCCAGGCTGACCCCCTGGGAGGCAGCTGGGGGCAAGGAAACTGTTCCGAGGCAGACCCGGATTCTCCCAGAGCAGCCACCCACAGGCTGTGTGGCTTTGGGCCAACCCCCAGCCCTCTCTGGGCCTCAGTTTCCTCACTGGAGAGTCTGAAGTGTCCTTCCTGGCAGTGGACAGTAAATCCCGCGGGGAAGCCGGGGTCATCCAGAGTTCAGCGTGGGGCCAGGGTGGGGTCAGCTGACAGCTGGAGTCCAGCCCTCCATGAACTCCAGGAAGAAGATAAGGGGGCCGGCAGGACGCCACCGCCAACACCAAGGGCCAATTCCCTCCCTCGGTTGTTCAACAAATATTTATTAAGCAGGGACTCTGGAGCCAGACTGCCCGGGGTCACAGCCCGGCTGCGCCATGGACGGCCTGTGTGACCTCAACCTGTCTGTGCCTCAGTTTCTTCACCTGTCAAGTGGGATTAAATTAACACCATCTGGTATGGAATGGATACCATAAAAGAAGTAGCCGCTGCTGTCTCTTCCATCTTATTATTTTTATTTTTGTTATTATTGGTCTGGCACTGAGCCAGACATGAAGGAAACACACAGCCTCTGTCTGCGTGGAGCTGGCAGCCCAGTGGAGTTCAGGGAAGGCGGTATCTGGGCGCCACACACACAGAAGGGAAGTTTGAGAAGCATTATTGAGTGACAGCCTGTCATCTCATTTGGAGGACGGCAGAGACACCACCCACCCACCCACTCGCTGTCCCAGCTCCCTTTGAAAATGCCCGTGTCGGGGCCGGGCCGGTGGCACAGCAGTTAAGTACACACATTCTGCTTTGGCGGCCCAGGGTTCGGATCCCGGGTGCGGACATGGGACTGCCTGGCAAGCCATGCTGGGGGAGGCATCCCACATATAAAGTAGAGGAAGATGGGCACGGATGTTAGCTCAGGGCCAGTCTTCCTCAGCAAAAAAGAGGAGGATTGGCAGTAGTTAGCTCAGGGCTAATCTTCCTAAAAAGAAAAAGTGCCCTTGCCTCCTCCTCCTGGCATACGAAGCACCTCTCTGCTGGATCCCAATCTCCCCGCCCAGTGAATGAGCATGGAGAGATCAGACACGACGTCCTGGGGGGAAGGGGCCTGGTCCAAAGACCAGACTTCAAATCCCGGCTCCACCACTAGGAAGCCCTGTGACTTTCTGCAAATAATTGCACCTGAAGAAGAACAATGATTACAGCCATCACTTGCTCATGTCCCAGGCACCATCCTCGGCGCCTTGCAAGGATTCACTCATTTAATCCCTTATACCACAAGTCGGCAAACTTTCCCTGTAAAGGGCCAGCTCATAAATATTTTAGGCTTAGCAGGCCTTGTTGCAGCTACTCAACTTTACTGTTGTAGCACAGGACGCTGCCACAGACAACACATTCGAGAATGGGTGTGGCTGTGTGCCAATAAAACTTTATTTACAAAACAGGCAGCGGCAGCGGGGCGGGGGGGGGGGGGCGTGGACGACAGGGCCCCTGTAATCTGCAGACAGCCCCTGCCTGACACTGATACCGAGGAGGATGCAATTACGGATCCCACCTCACAAACGGGAAAATTGAGGCCCAGAGAGCTCAAGCCACCAGCCCCAGGTCACACTTGGAAGAGCCAGAACTGGACTTCAAAGCTCGGCTGCCCAGCCCTGGTCCTGTGACCTGTCCAAGAGGAGGAGCGGCGCCCCACGCCAGCTGGAGTGAACGGCTCCCAGGGTCACGGCTGGGCAGGCAGGCTCTGGGCCCTCGCTCCCCGCGGTTACAGACATTACCAGGGTACCCGGCTTCGAGAACAGAACCAGGTGGCAGAGGCCAGAGAGCGCCTGGGCGCCCGGCCTCCGCAGGCTGGGCTCCGGCTCTCCTCTGAGGCCGCAGAGCCGCAGCACGCCAGGCTGGCCGTGCCCGGGCCCCTCCTCCCCGGGCAGCGCGGTGGGCAGCAGCAGGCAGCTTCAGGGCCCGGCTCCACCACTTCCAAGCCAGGCAAACCAACAACTCCCCCGAGCCTCACGTTCCTGTCTGTGAAACGGGCAGATGCCAGCCCAGAGAAAGCCGGTATTCCTTTTACTGTGACTTCCAGACGAGCTGACTGGCGCCCGGGACAGCAGCAGCACTTGACCACGGTTCTGCCCAGTTAAGCCTTGACACTATTACACCACAATTATAAGGTTCAAAACCCTAGCGGGGGGATTAAAAGAGAGAAAACTCTAGTGGGTCCAAACCTCGGTAGGCAGGCTGAGACTGACTCAGGCCCTGACCTCTCCTGATCTCCCCGGGGGGGGGGGGGGTCTGGACCTGCAGCTGTCACCCCTCTGCTGCTGAGGGCCTGGACTGATTCTCCTTAATTGCTCTGAGTTTTCAAGCCTGACACTTCCTCCTTTTCTCTCTGAGCCTCCCAGTGTAAATAGAAAAGCGGTCACCTGACGAATAAATATGAGCCAGCAGCCACCCAATGGCAGGTGGAGTGGCGTGTAGATTACAAACACCTGTGCTTTTTAGGACGCCCTGTACTTAAGAAGATTCATTCTTGCCACAAGCTTGCACAGAAAGTGTCTCCAAGGCAAAGTGCAGCCCTGGGGGGTGGCGCAGCCCAGGGGCGCGGGCTGCAGATACCAAGAAGGAAGATTTGTCCCTGCTCCCAGCAGCTCACAGTCCGGGGTGGGCGGGGGGGGGGGGCGGGGGGCGGGCTACAGGAGACACAGCAGCTGGGGCAGGAATCCTCAGCTACATGTGGGTTCAAAGGGCCCTGGTGCATTTCACCAGCACCAGCTCCCATCCCTCTCTCATCTTCCTATGAGGAGCCAGCTCTGGGACCCCAAGGACTCAGCCCTGTGTTACAACAGCCCTGTTGTAAACGGAGGTTTCTCGGTTCTAATTTTCAGATGAGATCTCTTAAGGGCGGTGCAGAGGGAGGGGAAGTGCCAGATTTGCATTTCAGATCAAGAGGGAACTGCAGACTACGAAAAACATTCTTCTTATACAAGTGGTGTGGACACCAAGCATGAAATGCAGACCTTGTCAGTTCCTGGGAAGGGCTGGGGACCTAAAACAGCCACAAAGAAACTCAAAAACAGTAAATGTACAGATTTCACACAGAAGTAAAAAGTCCTTCCTACTTTTTTTTTTTCCTACTCTCCTCCCCTTGCTGTCAACACCGCGTGAAACCCTTCGCCCTCGCTCAGGGCAGCCAGGGCTAGATCCAGCAGAGCTGGGTCCTGTCCAGACCCATCCCCCCCCCCCCCCAGCTCCTCCCAGGGACTCCAGGGCGCTATGGGAACCTCAGCCAAAGTGACAAGGGCTTGTGAACACAGAGAGAAAAACCAAAACCTAACACTGGGCCACGTGCACTTTTCCCAGCAAAACAGTTCAGAAAGCAACCACCACCAGCCTCTTTTGCAGAATTTTTAAAGCCCCAACATGAGCAGCTCAGGAAGTCGCCCTCTGCTCCCTACAGCACCCCAATGTCTCCCCACCCCCGGGGCCCTGGATGCCCCCACCTCCATAGGAACTGTGTGTCAACACACGGGGAAGATGAGCTCTCCAAGGAAGGGAAAATAAACACTGCTTGTTCCTAGAAAAAGCGGACACACGCAGACCTGCCTTCCTGACCTGCAGGTCACGTGGCCCGCGGGGCAGGCCTGATTACTTCCGACCCCAGGGGGCACTGGAGTGGGGGTGACGGCGCAGCAACGGGGAGAGCCCCAGGGATCACCAAGGCTCCAACTTCCCTGCTAGGAAGCCCTGGTTCGCCAGCTTCCCTTTAGCCTACATGTAATTATTTTTAAGGTTTCAAAGTCCAAATAAGGTGAACTCAAGAGGGGCTCCCCAAACCTCCTTCTGTCACCCCTCCCCTCCCCTTTGGGCTGCAAAAGCGACTTGCCCGAAACAGAAAGTTACAGGGCAGGCTGCTGTCGGCGCGCAGGAAGGCTAAGGAAACAGGAAGCCAGGCCAGCCCCGCTCTTAAGCTTCCCCAGGCCCCCTCCTCCGACCTCGGCGGGCACAAAACCTTCCAGGGAACCCCAGGCAGGAAGGGGGGCGGGGGGCAGGCGCGCCACGCTCGCGCAGAGACCGCGCAAGGGGCTGGCTGGAGAGAGGGCAAAGGAAGCCCCAGGACTGGGGGCGGGGGCATGGGGGGGCGCATGCTACCCGATCCCCGGGGCCTGCGGGAAAGTAACTTCACACCCAGAGCTTAATTCACCTTGGAGGGCTTGAGTGCGCGGGCCGCTCGCTGCGCCGCCGCCGCCGCCGCCGCGGAGCCGGCTCCGGGCAGACAAAAGGAGCGAGACGCGCAACCCCCGGCGGCGGCGGCGGCGCGGCGGGGGCGGCGGGCCGGGTGGGCGCTCCCGGCTGCACGTAGCGCACACACTGCCGGCCGGACCGCAGCGGGAGCAGCCGGGACCGCGCGCGCGCCCGCCCGCGGGAGGCTCGGCGGACCCACCGCTCCGACCCAAGCTGGGGTACCTGGGGGAGGGGGGCTCGGATGGGGTGGGGGTCCGGGGCGCGCCGGCGCCGCGCTGGACCCGGGGAGGCGTACAGCTCGCTTACCTGGTAAGTAATACAGAGGCGGCTTCAATCCGAACATGATTCAGATTAGAATTCCATAGTGGCCAGAGAGGGATGAAGAAGGAAAAAAATATTTAAACCCCAGCAATGAGACAAAAAGCGCCGTCCAAGCCACGGCGCTCAAAAAGGTCCAAAACAATAAAATAAAGGCAGAAGAGCGATCCCGAGAGCGACGGAAAAAAAAAAAGTCTTTTTTTTTTTCTTCTTCTTTTTTCCTCCCTAAGATGATCAAGAGGCTGTCTCTCCGGCCAGCGCCGGGGCAGTCTCGGCCACCTTGGCCCTGGCAGCTCCACAGTGAGGTAATTGACGACCAAGGACGGGCCGCAGCCTCCACGGCTGCCCGGTGTCTTCGCCGCGTGTGTATTTTCTGCCTTTTGGACTTGAGATGCAAATAAAAATAGGAGGGGGGCGCGCGGCGGAGGGAAGCGGGCGGGAGAGCAGAGAGGAGCGCGAGAGAAATAAAGGGGGGCGGTGAGGGTGATGAAATTGGGGGGTTAAGATCTTCAGGGATTACTCATTTGAAAGAAAAAAAAAGAGAGAGAGAGGCAGCCCCCAAGACGTGCGCGTAGCAATCTCTCCTCCATTCAGCCATTTGAATGTCAAGGGCGAGGGTCAGCGGACCTGTTTCCAACAGGGCTTCACGTTCAGAACCAGAAGGAAAAAGGAAGGAGGGGCGGGAGGGGGGTACCTCTTGTTGCCAAGGAGAAATCGGCTTTGTTTTCGTTTCCCCTTAGCTACTGGGTGAGGAGGGGCGGGGTGGGGGGGAGAGGAGGAGGGGGCGAGCGGGAGAGGGGAGAGGAGAAAATTAATACCCAAACAGCCAAGAAGTACCGAGGGGGAGATTTCTTCTCGTAAATAAGAGGCAGCGGCTGCACACACACAAGTCTCGGGCGGGAGAAAGCAGGCCGACGAGCCGGCTCCCCTCCCCCTCTCGCAGCCAACACCCCCCCCCCAACACACACACACCTTTTTTTTTTTTTTGGTTATCTCCCTGGCCCGGCGTCCCACCACTGACTCAGAGAGAAGGGGTGGGGGAAGGAGGAGAAAGAAGTCGCGAGGCTCGGCGCCCGGGCAGAAGGAGCACAGGAGGAGAGCGGGGAGGCGAGAGCGCACGGCGGTGGAGAGCCCCTCGATCAATTTTCATGCAAGAATCATTATCGGTAAATTGGAAAGCTGGCTGCCTGACAGCAGATTTGTCTCCCCTAATGAAAGCGAAAGGGTAGGGGCGCAGCGGCGGGCGGCTGCAGGCGGCGGCGGCGGCGGCTCCTTCCGTCTCTACGCGGCATCTTCCGAGAGCTCCATGCTTCGCAGGGCGATAATAATAGTTTCACTTGCGAGCTTCCCCCCGCGCGGCCGCCGAGCCGGGCGGCAGATCCATGCGGACCAGGATCCGGACGCAGAGAGCTGGGCTCCCCTCTCCGAACCCGGGGAGGGTGCTGCTGCTGGCAGCGGGGTGCTCCCCTCTGCCCCAAAGCGGGGGCCGTTTGCAAACAGCGGGCGGCTGCGGGAGCTGCCGGTCCCCCCTCCGGCTGCCCAACTCCGCGCTCTGGCGGCCCGCCCGCCCGTCCTCCCTCCCTCCCTCCCCACCCACGTCTGACAGCTGCGGGAGCCGGGAGTTCACTCGCCGCCGGGCCCGGGGAGGAAGATCCCCCAAACCGTGCCCCGGGGGCTCTGGCCCGCCTCGGGTGAAACCCACACGGCGCCGCGGAAACGCGCACACCGGCCGGCCCGGCTGAGCTCCTAAGGCGGCGGCTTCTTTCTCTCCCTTTTTTTTTTTCTTTCAGCCCTCACCCCACCCCTTAAAAATCCCTGTTGCAAGTGTAATCAAATGCTGATAGCGTCTCCCACACTCCGCCTGCACTGGTGCATTATCAGATCCGGGAAGGCATGCTTCCAGGCAAATAGACCTAATAAATGCTATTACTGGGATTCTGCGAGCCCCGGCCGCACCATAGTAACGTGAGCCCTGGCTAATTTGGTTTAAGAAAACGATCAACTGCACAGAGTGCGTGTGAGTGAGTGTGGAGCCTGTATCTCTCCGCCCCACGCCGCCTCTCTTTCACACCAGCTCAAGAAGGCCCCATGTGATAATTCCCCAAATCGAAGGGGAAAAAACCCTGCCGCCAAACCACATCCTGTGCGCTCATTGTCCAGCCCAGCGATTTTAAAGAGACAGGATCCATTTACCCACGCCCCCCCACACACTGAAACGCACGCCGCCAAGCCACCTCTTGATGTGACAATTTATTTTCAAGCCCTTTTACCTTCTGAAGGGCCCCCTAAGTGGCACAACCACCCGGAATTGCAACTTGGTGACACTAAGAGGTCACCTTTTGACCCCAGATACGAGCATCTTGGTTTGAGGAACAGACCTGAGCCGGCAGGTACGCGCGGCGGGGCAGCGCGGTCACGCCAGGCTGGGGTTCCTGCCAACGCTTTCCAGCCACTGCGTAAATCAGGGGTCCCCAGCGGCAGCCCCGGGGTCCCTGCTAAATGCGGCGGCTTCAGATGACAATTGAACTCCTGGAATATGACACTTCAGAGGAGAGCTCCGGAGGGCAAATTGGAGGAGGTGGGGGCACCCAGCGTGCCTTCTGACCCCTCCATGCCACTCTCCCCCGCCCTCCCGCCTGGAAAATCTTAAATGGGCTGGGCGGAGCGCTCGGAGCCAAGGGAGGGAGCTGCTCCTCCCCGCCGCCACCAACGGCTGGGGGGTGCGGCGCGCAGGCGGCCGCCTCCTCCGCCGGCTGGGCCGCCAGGGGGGTGCGACAAACATCTCCTAATCCGCCCAGCGCCCGCTGCGCCCCGCCTGGCGCCCCCTCCCCGCGGGCAGCCGAGCGCGCGCGGGCACTGGCGAGGGCGCCGGGGCTGCTGACCTGGAGGAAACGGGCCGCCCGGGGCCGCCAGCGCCCGCCGCCAGCATCTGGCCGCTCCGCCCCGCGCTGACCCCGGAGGTCGCGCCCGGCCCTCGGAGGCGGCGGCCCTTTGTTTCCGGGGCTGCGAGGCGGCGCGCTCTGCGCTCCCCGCACCTCCCCCTGCGCCTGCCGGCGGCCTTGCGAGGGAGACAAGGGTCCCGGCCTGGCGGGGTCGGGGTCCAGCACCTGCCTGACACCCCCTGGCCCGGCCTCTGCTTCAGCCCCGCTTTCGCCTCCTGCCCATTTATCACCCACTTATCACCCGCATACTTGATAATCTGCACCCCCTAGGGGGCCGGGCACCAGGGCGCGCAGCGGGGGCGGGGGAGCTCCTGCTCACCCCCCTAACCCCTCACAAGCTTGGAAAATCTCTGATCTTACTTGGGGAGAAAAATAAAACTATTGTTCAAAGACCCTAAACTATCAGTTTCTGTTGTCATCCCTTTATTGGTTTTTAATTCTCCGGGATTACACGAACAACAGTAGTAATTAATACTAAACCTTCCTCTACTGTATATGCTAATGGCAGGAGCCATAAAAATTAATTTGCAAACATGTCATTACACAATAGCGGTACAGGCAATAAACCTGTAATTATGGGCCAATCACAGGCCGGGTACAGAGGGACGCTCCCCCCCAATCTGCTGGGTGCCCCCCTTCCCTTGCTAAAGTGGGGAAGATGGTGCCAGAAAGGAGCTCGCCTTCCGGGAGCCACCTGTGGCGGATGCACCCAGCTCCAGGAGGATGGCAAAGGGGGTCTCTAGCCTGGCTTCCACGCAAGACCTCCTGGACACAGTTACTCCAGGGCCAACCAAGGCTGAAATGAGGGTGGAGGGGCAGCCAGAGCCTTGGAGAGCTCCCTGGGCCTGGCTGGTGGGTGAGCCTTAAGAGGAGTGGAGGCACAGAGAAGAGGAGACCCCACGCTGGTGCGCCAGCCCGGCCTGTCTTCCTTTGCTGCCCTGTCAAAGGCAGACATCTCCCCCCAGAACGTGTGTGAGGGCCTGCATGGAACTGTCTCCAAATGCACAGGCCAAGCCGTAACTGCCTTTGGGCACGCCCTTGGGAACGGGGTGAGCTGTAAGATTCCCGTGATAGCTAGGCCTCCTTTGGCCCTGGATCTGGGCGGCCCAGAGTCGGTTAGTGACATTTCCTGGTGACAGGGACGTCTGCAAGGGAGGAAAATATGAGATCCGCTAGGGGAGGATGGCGGCACCGCAGCTCCCGACCTGATGCCAAAACATCTGAAAAATACACGGCACCAGCCCCAGGCCCAGCAGCCTGCAGCCCGGGCTGCCTCTGCGCTGAATGGCGCGGTTGTCTGCCATAATGTGGCTGGACCCAGAGCTGGAAGGGGTTCCCCTTTCCCACTGGCCCTTGTGGCTTGGCTCCAGTTTCTGGAACCCATCACTACGGCCATTCATTCCCACTGGAGCCACCCAGCGGAGGGTGCCTATGGCCCGGTTGGGGGTGGGAGGGGCCGCCAGCCTGGGCCGCACCTGGACCAGCTGCCCGGTGCCCAGGTGAGGACAGCAGTCTTGTGATTTCGCCTCCGCCGGCTCCTGTGCAAGGACGAATGTCTCTCTCCACCCCCTCCGCTCTCTCAGAGCCGGGGCCTGGCAACACCCTCTCCTCCCTCTCTCGCTGCTCATCTCTGGGGAGGAGTCCTGCATTTATAGGAAAAAGACAGCAAAGCTCCCTGAGACCCTCCCCACATGGCAGGCCATCCCAGGGGCAGAGGGAGGCTCAGGGCAGCTTCGTCTCTCGGTGGGGAACCGGCTGGGGGCTGGCTGCTTCCCCAGAGGCGCTGTGGAGCCCACCAGACCCCACCCTGAAGATGCAGGGGGACCCCCTCCCCAGCCACTCCTTCAAAATGGAGGGGCCCCCGACTCCCTCTAGCGGGACTGCCATAGCCACAGCATGGAGACAGCCCAGACAGCCAAGAGCATCAGCTGAATGCAGTAAAAATAGCCTCCCAGCACGTGCCGAGAACACCGAGGCTGCAGACAGGGTCTGGAGAACGTGGTGGTGGGCGCCGGGCGGCCCCGAGCCGCAGGGGTCCCTGCCTCGGTACGCCCATTGGTGCCCTGGTGGCTGCCGAGGCCAGGCCTCGACCTCGCCTTCTGGAGAGCGGACCTGCTTCCCAAGGATTCCACGAAAGGCAGGAGAAGGGAGGCCGCCTGGCTAAGCCAAAAGGCTCCTTTTGGTTGGCCCCCTTCCTTTCCCTCTTTAGGATAATCATGCCAGCTGATGTTTCCTGAGCCCTCAGTCTGTGCCAGCTGCTGTTCTAAGCACTTCTCATTGGATCCTCATGACAACCCTGTTCAAGGTCGCCATCAGGAGTTCCACTTTCTAGATGAGGCACAGAGAGGTCAAGCACCTTGCCCTAGGACACACAGCCAGAAAGTGGCAAAGCTGAGGTTTGAACATGAGCTCGTTCCAGAGTCAATATTCGTAACCATCAGCTTGGAGTCGGGCAGACCAGAGTTCAGATTCCAGCTGGGCCCCCACCCGCTGTGTGCCCTCAGGCAGTGATGTCACCATCCGGAGCCTCAATTTCCTCACCTGAAAAATGGGACGAAATCACCCCTGCGTTCCAGGAAGACGCGGATGTGTCGCCACTCCAGTGCCTGGCACGGAGGAAGGACTCCATGAATAGAGCTGTAATTATGCCTTGTTTTGGATAATAGAGATAATAGCTATGAGAGCGGCTAGCACAGACGGGGCACACCCGGGCCCCGTGCTACGTGCTTCACCTTCTCTGGAACTTGTCCCCACCCCCACGAGGCCGACCTACAGTGACCATCACCTCGTTTCGTACATGAGGACATGAGGACGCGGAGGCTCCAAGAAGGGAAGTCACTCACCCAAGGGCACACGGGCCGTGGACACACCCGCTTTCTCCCTCCTTCGGGCTCCAGTCCTTAGGTGACTGGGACAAGTGGGAATGCTGTCTCAAGATAAGCCAGCCCGAGGTCGGAAGAGAGACAGGGAACCTCTGTCAGGTCACACCTCGGGGTGACGTCTGTGGCCACAGGTTTTGTTCCCACCTTTGCCTGCTGTGTTGATTTCTGCTTGCCTCTTCCCCAGGGGCTCCCACCCGGGGTGTGCTGTCCCGTCTTGGGGGGTCTAAACCAGGCCTCCTGGGGCCTCCTCCACCTGCCCCCGTGCAGTGGGTTGAAGGGTGGCCTGCCCACATCCATGTCCACCTGGAACCTGTGAATTTGACCTTATTTGGAAAAGGACTCTGTGCAGACGTAATTAAGTTAAGGGTCTTGAGATGAGAGCATCCTAAATTATTGGGGTGAGCCCTTCACCCAATGAAAAGGATCCTTATAAAAAGAGACAGACAGACAGACAGAAGAGGAGGCACACAGGGAGAGGCCATGTGCAGACAGAGGCAGAGGGTGGAGCAATGTGCCCACAAACCCGGATCTTGGGGAGCCCGCCGGAGCTGGAGGGGCAGGAGGGACCCTCCCCAGAGCCTTCAGAGGGAGCAGACCCTGCGACACCTTGACTCCAGACTTCCGGCCTCCGGAACGGGGAGGGAATAAATTTCCGACCCAGTTGGTGGTCATTTGTTACAGCAGCCCCGGGAACCCCATACCTCCTGTCACTTCTGTAAAAATGGAATGCCCTCCGTCCTGCCAGCCGAGGGAGGCCCTGGGCAGCTTCCAAGGCTGGACGCCACAGCCGCGGGCCAGCTGGGTCAGCCTCTCCTTCAGGCTTGTCACGAGGGCTTGGATTAAGACGAAGTGTCCAGGGCCCCCAGACAGGTGTGTGTTGGGACCACCTGTCTGCTCCAGGAAGCTGAAGTCAACACCCACCCCCCCGCCCCGAATGAGGGGCTTTCCGGTGACCTGCCCACCCTCTCGTCTCCCCCCTGGTGACCCACATTTGCTGGCTGGCGTTTGGGCAGTCGCCTGAGCTGCAGGAGATGACCAGGTATAGCCATCTGCCCAGAGAATGGCCGGCCGGCCATCTTTGCCGGATCAACCCCTGAACCAGGGCCCTGCTGGCCTTCCGTGTCCCGGCAGGCCCCACGAGGCCCGGGGCAACAAAAAAAACAACCAGAAGGCCTGGTGGCCAGCTTTTCACCAGACCTGTTTCCCTTTCCTCTGGGCTCAAACCCACACTCCAGGTCGCAGCCTCCCAGGCAGATGCGAGGCCAGATGACCAGGCTCTAGCCAGGGAACGTGGTGCAAGTAATAGCATGCTGCTTCCAGGCCCGGCCCAGAACAACCTCCTGTACCTGGGCCAGCCCACCACCGACGTCGGCTCCCAGGATAACCCTGAATCAGCGTGCTGAAGATGCAGCACGTCCATCCACCCCTAGATGTTGAGGGCAGAGGCCCCGCCCTGGCCCCCCACCTGTTGTAGATGTGGGCACGTGACTGAGAAACAAACATCTACTGAGTAACATCTCCTGTGAGTGTAACTTGCAGCGTGACGAGCGGCTGAGAGACCAGGGCCTCCTTGTCACAGCAGCTAGTGTTAGTTTCACACACACACCAACCCCGTTCCCTTTTCAGATGTTTACTTAACGGCCAGCCCTGCAACAGAGGCTGTGAGTACATTATCTTATTTCATCCTCACGACAAAAATAATCTATCGTTATCCTCATTTTTCAGACGAGCAGACTGAGGTCCAGAGAAGTTAAGTGACTTGCCTAAAGTCACACAGCCAGTAGGAGGAAAAAGCTCAGACTTGAACCCAGACTGTGCGTTTTAAACTGCCCACTATGGTGCCCCCCTCACTCCCTCCAGTGGGAGCTGGCAAAGAGGCTTTAGCCCAGAAACGCTTTTTAACGAAAAGCAAAACGAACGAAAAGCCCCAGGAAGGGCAGGAACGCCGGCTGGTGCAGTCTGCACGCAGATCTGTGCATGTGGCCTCCAGCGTCGGCCGGCCGCTGGAACGGGCTGCTGGCGAGCTTGGGGTTTGGGAACACTTTTAAAGAATGGTTTTATAAGACGTCAGCAGTGACGTGGCCTGAGCGCTCCCTTCTCGGGGTTGCACGGATCCCAGAGAAGTCAGACAGAGACTGCATTGGGTCTGCTGGGGCCACACAGCTCACCCCTGAAAAGGGGCCCTCCGCCTGTCGCTGTGCCTCCCGGAACGTGGCGGGCCACTTCTGCAGGCCGTCCTCGCCCAACCTCACACAGCCCTGGCCGGCAGCGTCCTGCTTTGTGCAGAGGCAACAGAGGCCTGGCAAACGGCCGTCCAGGCGCACCGAGCAAGGTCTCCCGGGGGAGGGAAGATACCGGCGAGCCCGCCTCCCGCCATCCCGGGCAGGCTGCGCGGCAGCGTCTGTGGACACGGCGACAGCCCCGGGCGGCCTGTCTCCTTTGGTCCTGCCCGGCTGCCTGGGGGCAAGCCGACAAGGCTTTCTTCTCCCCACCAGCCACCGGCACGCACACCGGGGACCCCGCCAAAGCCTGTTCAAGAGACGGAGGCCTTTGTGCCCTCCCCGCTGCCCGCCGCTGGTGTCTGCTGGGGAAGAAGTCACCGCGGGACGTGACTGCCCATTGGTGGATGACACACAGATCTCCCTGTCCACCCCAGGCCTACCGGCTACAGGTCTGTGTAGCCCTCTGGCCGACAAGATATTCTTTTTCACAGGTGGCTTCCTGCCTGCGTCCCCTCCCGCCGGGAGTGACAGAATGGGACCGGGGGGCCCAGGGCCCCTTCCCACCCTTCTCTGCCTTCCCCCTGCACAGACGGCCCTGGTCAGCTGCCCGCCTCCTTCCCCTCTCTCTTCCTTGCCCACCCCCTCTCTGTGCCCCCCCAGGGCCCGAGCTGTCCTTTATTGATCCTCCACTGGGTCCTGCCCGCACTGCTGGGACTCCTGACGTGTCCCCAGCACGAGATCTCCTCCCTGTCCGAGAGCTCCTCTGTCGGGGCGTTGACGAAGCGTGGATGTCCATCTCAGCATGACTGACGCTGGGGCCGGATCGCTCTCCGCGGTGGGGCTGCCCTGTGCCCTGCAGGATGCCAGGCAGCATCCCCGGCCTCGACTCGACTCGCTAAGTGCCAGGAGCACCCCCAGCTGTGACAACGACAATGCCTCCAGACATTGGGAGGACGGACAAAAACGCCCCTACTGAGAGCCCGCGATGTAGCAACAGGATTCAGCCAGTGTGCGGAGTGAACTGAGTTTTAGCCCCAGTTCTACTGTTGGCCTTGGGCAAACCACTGCCCCCTCTTGGCCCCAATTTTACCATATAAAAAATTAGAGGGCCTGAATGGGCTGCTGTGGTCTTCCAGCTGGGTCTGCCTCTCCCATGCTGCTGAGCACCAATGGTTCCCAAGTGGGGATGAGCTTATGACTCAGGAAACAGGATGGGAAAGGCAGGAACCCAGTAATGCTGCAGTGCTCATACCAAAGAAACGGGGAGGGGCCGACAGATTAGGTGGGCAACCCTGGTGCCCTGGGCCGCTCAGTGTCTCTCCCTTTTCTCCACAGTCCTCTCTCTCTCCAACCTGAACAAAACATGCTCTGAAAAAAATAGTGTCTGCAATCAGCCATTTACACTCTAGTATGATTTAGCCCCACCTCTACTATCTTCATAGAACGAGACAGTGGCCCTGGTTGGCGCCCTCTCAGGGCTAACAGGAAAGCTGTAGGATGTATCTGGGAAAGGCAGGACAAAAGAGCTGCTCTGCCCACTTGGGCTAAAACGGTGGTTTCGGTTTCACAACATCACGTGATGAGGTGAACTTCCGGGTGCCCCGTGTTATAGTCCGTTTCAACAGCTGCCACGGGGGAGGGAAGAGCATCAGTCAAGAGCTGGGGTTGGGAGGAGTCAGGTGGCTCAGATGAATTCTGATCAAGAGGCGGGTCCAGCAGGGCCACCCACAAACCGGGTGCCGAGTGGCCAGGTCGCCTGGGCTCCATGACCATCATCTCCTGATGACACCTGGCAAACACCAGCTTGTGTGCAGCTGGATGGAGCACCAAGGCCGGCGACCACAGTCCTGACCCGTGTGTTCCAAAGACCGGGTTTCCGGTTGTTTGTAGGGGTGGATTAACCCAGGACGAGCTCCGTTTGGGCTTTTAACTGGGAGGCACGATGACTACTCTTGGTGGGGGGAGCATACACCTGTTTCGTCCCGTGGAGTGGGAGGCACACGGGCTTGGAGGAGGACGCAGGGTCCCAGCACAGCTCCGCCCACATCGCAGGGGCAGCGTGGCTGTGGCCCGCTGTGGCCTTCCGTCTCTTCCTCGGTAGGTCGCTGGGACTAAATGGTCCCTCAGGCCTCCCAGCTCCGCGAGCCCGTGATTAATAAAACTCAGACACGCCATCTGCTCACTCTGACATTTAAGAAACAGAACAGGTTTCCAAAGAGAGAGCTGCCCGGTGCAGCTCGCGTCTCCTCCTTCGCCTGCCGATGGAGTGTGGGTTCACACCCTCCCCACAGCCCAGCCCCGACTTGAAAAATCTCGACGTGTGCACACACAATCACACGCAGCGCTGTCCCCCCTCCGCCCCAAAGGTCAAAAATGACGGAGCTGGCCGATGCCTAGTAACACTCGAAACGAGTGGGCCTTGCACCTTGGCACCCTTTACAATGTCTTCTCTGGCCGGAGGGCGAGGCCTGCTTCTTGATGACATGTCCCAAACTTCACAAGCAGTAGGCTCTGACTCATCTTCCCCAGTGTTCAGCTCCTCCTCAGCGCCGGGGAGCGAGAATCGCTGCCCACATTATAGACGGGGGGACGGAGCTCGAGAAGCGAAGGGTCAGCCCCAGGTCACACAGAAGACAGGCAGGGAGGCAGGGGTGTCACCCTCGGCAGCGTACATGTGTCGAACGTTCTGTGCCATGCAGGGCGAGTCCCCAGTCCCCACAGCACTGCTCGTCCACATGACCCCACAGATGGCCCTTCACCGTCCCAGGCGGCCTCCTGTCCAACACCAGGGGCTAAAGAAACGGGGTCTCAGGCCCACTCTGCTGCCGGGCACAGAACACGGACCCTCTGCCACACCAGTGACCCCGCTGTGTCCACCAAGGGGCCTACAATTGCGGGCACCTGAGGCCAGGCCAAGAGGCGGCAGGTGGGGACACATCCTGGGCCAGGGGGCACCCAGCCAAATCCCGGAAGTGGTTCTAACTTTGTCCAAGAGCCGAGCCCGGGTGGTGGGGGCGTGGTCAGACTGTGTGACACCCGTGTGGCAGCCAGGTGTCTGCACGGGTCTACTCAGTGGCTTCCTCCAACGGCCCAGGTTCTGCCTCCAGCTGGGCCCCACAGGGGAAGCCCCCGGGAAGGCCCTGGCTCAGGGTCTGGCTGTCCATGTGGGCCGAATCTCGGGGACCCCCTCAAGCTGCCCTCTCCTGGGCCCCTGGGCTCAGCTGATTTCCAGATCCTTTCTCGGCGGCTCTGTCCCGGACACGACGCTGGCCTGGCTGCCTGCTCCCGCCCTGACCACTCTGGACACAGGGCCTGCTGCTCCTGTGGCTCTGCCTGCCGAGCGTGGCCGTCCCCCTCCCACACTGTCCCCTGGCACCCCCTGCTTGGAGAGGTGGCCTGGACATCCTGGTTCTCATGATGGCCCGTAAAATCAGCCCCAAAAGCTGGATAAAAATATCCCCCCAGCTTCTTAAAAGCATCAAAGAGCTGACGAGTCTATAAAGAATCACTGGGCCAAAAGGGACCGGGGAACTGGACCCCAGAGCTGACCTGGCACAGAGGCCACACTGGACCCGATGGCATCTACGGATCCCATGAAATTTGAACTTCCATTTTTATGGCCTTGAAGGTCAAGGGGGACAGATAGCAAAGCCTGGGGCCTCTGTGCCAGTTGGGGGCTCAGAGGAGACCCTCTCCCGGGGATAACCCCAGAGAACTACCGGCAAAGGGTGACAGTGAGGGGAAGGTGGTCAGCCTCAGACGGAAGCAGTGGGTGGCGCCACCCTTGGAATAGTGAGTCCTTGACCGGATGAAGGCGATTCCAGGCACCTACCAGAAGGACAAGTTCTCCTGAAGGATGGCACTTGCCTTCAGTCTTGGAAGGGCGCCCTCACGGTGTTGCGTCAATTATCACGGCCAGCGCACGGCTGGAGACAACCAGGCCTGGCGGAAATCACGCTGCCTGGTGGAGAGTCAGCAGTGACAACAGCTGCCATAAGCAGACCCACGCTGACGCCAGAGGCGGGCACATGGATGCCGCTGCAGCTGCCAGTTCCAAGAAAGAGATGAAGGCCGAGTCTGAGACATCTGCAGGGAAGGGGAGACCAAGAGAAGCGCACGGTCCCCCCGCTCAGCAGACTGCCGTCTCCACCCCCGGGCAGGGACTCTGCGGGATCACCACCCCGTGCCCCAGAACCACGCTGGCCCATGGTGGGAGCTCAGCGGATGTTTGCAAACTGACTAAACGAACGTGCTGGACTCCGGACCTTGGGTGAGGTGCCCTGCAGCCGTCAGCCACTCCAGGTGAGCCTGGGGAGTCACCGGTCAGACAGGCGAGAGGAGGTGATTCACCCCAAATCTCCCTTCCCCGTGACATTTCCCTGTGCGAAGGCGGGCGCTAACGAAAAACCAAACCCAGCCACAGCACGGCCTCCGCCGGGGAAGAAAACAGCCCAGAGGTGTAATGTCTGCTGCAAAGAGCTGAATCCTTCAGGCCAAAACAAGCAGCCCCCGACCGCGATAATTCCGAGTTATCCGTTCTTTATTACGATTCGTGGCCTTGGCTTCAGAGCATCTCCTGGGAGTTCTTTCTGTGGGGGCAATTTCGGTGCCTGCAATTAGCTGAACAGGCGTCTTTTGTCCCCGCTGAAGCACTCGTCTGCAGGTGTAATTAGGTTCCCTCACCCTGAAATCTGCCGAGCGCCGCCCGCCTTGACTGCGGGCACCCACAATTAAGCGCTCACGGGCACGCGGCCGGAGCCAGCCAACACGCGCACACGGCTAACAGCCGGGGCACCGGGCGGCCTCCCCGAAATAGACGCAGTGTTGGAGAAATCCAGCCTTTCTGCATTTGTTGTTCAAACGGCTCTGTCCAGCTGGGAATAATGAGAAAAGACAAACACGCCAATTAGGCGAGGTCCATACGTAAATAAACCACACAGCTCCTTAATTAAGCCACTTACAGGAGTGGGCACGGCCGGGAGGAGAAGGGGGAAGGAGAGGTGGGGGCACCCGGCCGTGAGGAGCGCCGATCCCGGATCGGCCATGGTGGCGGAGCCAGGTGGGGGGCCACGGTCCATCAGTGTGGGGCGTGGGCCGCTTCAGCCAGGGGACTCCGTGGCTACGGGGGCAGCCGGGGGCTGCAGGAGGACGAGTGGGGATGGGCGGGGGTCTCCAGACGTCCCCCCAGGGTGATCGGGAGGTTGGTTAGGGGAGGAAGTGAAGGTGGCTTCAGCCTGCGTCCTGGACGGTGCCATGGGACCGAGCCTGCCTCCTTTGTCCTTCTCCAGGAGCCGGCTCGGCCCGGCACATGACCTCTTCCTTGCAAACAGCCACATCTGCTCGCTCCCCTTCTCCTCCTACCCCCGGGGCCTCAGAAGGGTGGGAAGTCCAAAATCAAGTCACGGGCCAGCTCCCAAAGCCGGCGCCCTCCATGGAGACCCAGGCCCTCGCCGAGCCTCTCCAGCTGCAAACCAGGCTATGGGGACCCAGATAAAGGACACACGTGGCCAGGGACGAGGCCGGTGTATGCCAGGAGGTAAACGGCCGTCAGGGACCATGGGTAATTCTGCATCTCTGCCCCCCCCCCCCCCCACTCCACACACTGTCTAACCTCGCCACCACGCTGCTGTATTGTTCCCGAACAATAAAACCCAGCAGATTACAGCGGCTGCAATCAGGCGCAGGAGCCAAGCCCGCCACTGCCCCAGCAGAGCCACGGAAAGCGCTCCGTCCGCTGCAGGGCTGAGCAGGCCCTGCTGGAAAGCAAAGGGCAGAAGCAATATTTAGATAATTAAAAACCTACTACTGACGGGCCAGCCAGGTGACCACAGGTGGCTTCAGGGTGGACCAGCAACAGCTCAGAAAGGTCAGCAAGCCTTCTCTCCTGCCCTGCCGGCTACAGCTGAGGGAGAGGAGAGGCCTGGGAGGCAGGCAGGTGACCACTGGGAAATTCTCCCCAGAGAGGAATCCAGCTCCAGCCTGGGATTCTGGCTCCCTGGTCCCCAGAAGACCTGACCCAACCCCCACGGCTCTGTGTCACGTCTACTCCAGCCACACCTGCCTCACCAGGCCTCTTCCTGCCTCAGGGCCTTTGCACTGGCTGTCCCCGCAACTCTCTTCCCCAGTATCTACACAGCTCCCTCCATTTGGGTCTGTGTTCAAACATCACCTCCTCAGGAAGGCCCACCTGGACTATTCCATCAAAAGCAGCTTCACATAGCCCTCGCCTGTCACCCAATCTCTGGCTCTATTATGGGGGTTCTGTAGCACTGAATCTCTGGATTTTCACCTGGCATTTTCTTGTCTCATTTGTCTTTCTCTAATGGGGCTCCATCGGGTTTCTCACCACCAGGTCAGTGGTGCCCAGCAGGGTGGCAGGTGGCTCCGGAAGCTTCCCAGGAGTAGGGGGTCCCTGCTCCATGGGAGCAGGGGTTGGAAGGCATCGCTGGCCATAGCCGTGCCCCAGCTTTCAGGCCCCGGGCAGCACGGGTGGCCACAGGTCGGCTGGCCGGGCAGCCTTGTCTCCTCACAGCCTGTGGATTTTTAAAGCTTGACTTGGCACCGGCCTCGCTCCCCATCTGCCCTCCTCCTGCCCCTCCTCCCAGCAGATGCCCCTGAAAATCAAAATCAAGGTGGCTCCTCTTACAGCGGCCAAATCTGGCTCATCTGCCTTCACGGGGACACTGGTGGCGGGAGCACTGCCGCGGGTACGGGCCCTGGGTCTTCCGATGAGCTCTGCCTGGAGCTGCTGGCGGAGCCGCTGACCAGCAGGCGCGGCTTCCATCCCCTCCTCCATCCCCACCTCTGCGTCACGGGCCCTTCACGGGCCCTTCCCGGGCAGGGGACGGGCGAAGGCCCGGGCCGCCCCCCCTGTAGGGATGTGGCCCGTTGGCCGGAGGGCAACAGATGCTTCAGGCCTCCCCCATCAGTCTCCCCTTCTCCAACCTCCCAGGGCATGTGCCCCACGCACGGCACGGTCCGTCCCTCACCGGCCCCGCCATGTGGCTCAAGTTCCTGAGTTGCAACCAATGCACGGTCCTGACAGTGGCCGTCCCTCTGCCTGCTCGGGGGCCAAGACCGCCCTGCTGCTTCTCCCTGGAGGTCCCGAAGCCCCTACCCTCCCTGTCGAGCCCCGCTCCCCCCAGCCCCTGCGGGGTTGTGTCAGGCTACTTCTTCAGCAAAGGGACAGGTAAGACAGCCACGGCCGGCCAGGCAGCCTCCTGGGGGGTAGGAGCCAGCCTGGGTCCAAACGCCCCCCGACTCACGGCCGTGACCTCGCTGTCCCTCAGATTCCTGCGGACACTGAGTGTGGACGAGGGAGCCATCCCCTGGGAAGTGTGGGACATTCTGGGCCCCGGTGAGGCTCACACATTCCTGTACCTAGGGTGTCTGGCTAATGGCTAATGTCCCCGTGTCACAGGTGCCTGCCCAAGGTCGCACAAGGAGGGGACCACAGAGGCACACCTTCAGCAAGTGGCAGGCACCCTGGAGAGCCCCCTCCCCAGGATGGGGTGGCCCGGGCCCCGGGGCTTCAGGAAGGGGCCAGCCTCTTCCCGCCCCGTGCCGCAGCTCCACACTCAGGAAACCACGGAGGGTCTGCTTCTCCTTTTCTGAAGCAGCTCCCATCTCACCCTGAGCCAAGGCCACTTCCCTAAAGGAAACGAGCCCGCGAGGCCCCACGGGGAGCTCAGGGCCTCCCGGCCTCCAGCCAAACCCACGGAAGCTTGGCTGGTGACCAGGCCAGGTCCTCCTCATCCTCAGGCAGTGCCGGGCTCCCTCCTTGGGACACTTCCCTCTTTGAGGAGAGTCCCCTCTGAGTCCCTTGAATCTTTTTCTCATGGCCCTTAGTGTCTGTGCTGTCAGGATCCCCTCTTGCAGCCACTGTCCCGATGCCCCAGCCCTTACTGCATCTTCCAGCTTTGAATCCCAAAGCCTAGGCCTGGGGCCTGGTATACAGCAGGTAACCAATGAATGCTTGCCTGGTATACAGCAGGTGCTCAATGAATGCACCTCAGGAGACCAGAGACTACAGGAGACAGAGGCAGGGCTGGGCCCTTGAGGCCCACATCTAAGGGAATTTGGAAAGCTGATCCTCAGGCCCCATAGTAACCACATTACCTTGGAGCCACTTGGGGGTGGGGAGTGAACAATTGGTTCCTCAGAGGCCCCAGGCGAGGGGGTGATTTGTTTTGGCCTCTCAGCCCTGTGCTTGGAGGCTTGGAGCCGGGGTCTTGACCACATGCGGATCCAGATTAGCCAGGGTCCCACCCACTTCTGCTTTCACTGGGTGTCACCCCAAACCACCCAGCCTTCCTCTTATCAGCAGGCTGTCACGCCCAGAGGGCTGTGGGTGGCTTTGTGTTCTGATCCTTCCCTCCAGGGAGCGAGCCCTGATAAGGAGATGACCTTTACCCTCTGCTGCTCGTCTGCAAAGCTTCCTCATCAGCAGAGGGATGGGGCCTGGGGCTGCCAGAGATAATCCCACCCACCCGGCCCAGCGAGGGCAGGTTCCGCACTGGGGAGACTCTCACCCCCGAAGACCTCGCTGCTGTGGCCCCAGGCGGCAGCGGGTGTGGTGGAGCCGGGCCTGGCAGCTGGTGGCCTCGCCAGGAAGCCCTGTTTGCACAGCCAGCTCGCTTGCTGGTCATGGTCTCGGCCCGGTCCAGCAGGCCAGGCGCCACGGGCGAGCCTTGCTCTCGATGCTCCCGCGCTTGTGCTGGCCCTGTCACATCTCAGCTGCAGGCTCTGCTCCTCGAGGCAGAGCCCGGAGCCGCTCGGGGCCGGGGCCAGGCCTCCCCCGTGTCGGGGTCCAGCATCAAGGAGAAGCCGGTCCAGGATCTGCTGGAGGAGGGCGGGCTGTGCGCAGGGTGACAGCCCAGCACTGCCAGCTCTGAGAACAGAGACACCTGGCTCTCCAGGTCACGGTCCCTAACTCTGCCTTCACAGAACGGCCCCGAGTGTCTGCCCATCAGAAAAAAGAGCAGAGCGACGACCGTGCCGAGTCCCACAAAGGGACGTCACTCAGCAGGAAAAGGAACAAACGACGGGCACGTGGCAGCCTGGACGAGAGAAGGGCACACGCTGTGTGAGTCCTTCACACGAAGCTCCCAGCAGACAAACCCCCCAGGACAGACCAAAGGACGAGGGCAGGGACCCCGAGAGACAATCGCACGCCCGTGTCCACAGCAGCACCGTGCACAACGTCAACACGGGGAAGCCACGTGAGTGTCCACGGACAGACGAATGGATACGCCCAACGTGGTCCATCCACACGCCGCAATATGATTCTGCCTTAAAAAGGAAGAAATCACTGACACCTGCTCCAACACGGGGACCCCTGAGGACACTAGGCTGAGTGAAAAAAGCCACAAAAGGACAAACACTGTAGGATTCCACTCATAGGAGTGACCTGGAGGAGTCATGTTCACAGAGACAGAAAGCAGGACGGCGGGCGCCAGGGGCTGGGGAGGGCATGGGGGGCGCCGAGTGGGGACGGAGTCTCAGTTTGGGAAGATGGAAAAGTTCTGGAGATGGATGGTGCGGATGGTCACACAACATGGATGTACTTAACGCCACTGAATTGTACACTTAAAAATGGTTGAGATGCTAAATTTTACGTTTTTTTGTATTTTACTGCAATTTGAAAAGAAGAAAAAGAAAAAGGAAAAAAAAAAAACCTAACCCAGAGGGATGGGAAGCAGTCAGCAGTCCCCTGGCTGTGGGGGAGAGGGCCCGGAGGGCGCACCTGGGGAGGAACTTTCCAGAGTGACAGCCTTGTTCTCTCCCTGGATTGGGGTGATGCAGACGTACACCTGCGTCAAAAGCCAACGAGAAAACTCTTAAAACGGCTGCGTTTTATTGAACACAAACGACCCCTCAATAAAGTCGATTTTAAAAGTTATAAAAAAGCCCCAACTTTGAACACTCATATCTCCGTTTATTAAGTTTCTATGTCTTATACATTAACGACCTCTCTATGCAAAAAGAGATTCTTAAGAGACAGAGAGGGGGCCGGCCCCGTGGCCAAAGGGTTGAGTTCACGCGCTCCACTTCGGCGGCCGGGGTTTCGCAGGTTCGGATCCCGGGCGCGGACACGGCACCGCTCCTCAGGCCACACGGAGGTGGCGTCCCACACAGCACAACCAGAGGCGCTCACAACCAGAATATACAACTGTGTACGGGGGGAGAAGAAGGAAAAAAAAAGAAGATTGGCCACAGATATTAGGTCAGGTGCCAATCTTTAAAAAAAAAAGAAAAATAGAGTTCTAGCACATTCTTCCTGTGTGGAAGGGTTGCTGTGTCCCCCACTTTGCAGGACAGCGTCAAGGCAGTCTGTGGGAGATGCCCAGTGTTGGAGAGCTGGATGAGAGAGAAGTGGGGGTGAGGACGATGGAGGGGCGCATGGCGAACATTCTGGGAGAACCGCAGGCCGTGCGGTCTGCGATGGGAACCACGACCGCGAGGCCACGGGCACACAACTTGCAGGGGAGACCAGTCCTGGGCCACGCAGCCCTCCTCTCTCCACCCCACACGTATAGGAACACATGTGGCATCTCCCCAAACCCCACGTGGCAGGGGAGCCAGAATTCTCAGAGTCCAGGGTCCCCGACCGGGGTGCACCCTATGTTCCCGCGGGCTCAGCCCCTCCCCAGGGTCACAGCTGGCGGCAACGGTGCGGTGGGGGAAGTCCCAGAAGGGGGGTGGGCGGCGGGGGGCGAGCCCCACTTCAAGAGGTGGGGTGGGGGGGTTGTGATGAGGAATGAGGGGTCTGGAGCAAGAGGACCCGGGCTCAAATCCGGTTCTACCATTGTGTGGCCTTGGGCAATCCCTCCGTGCCTCAGTTTCCCCATCGATAAAGCGGGGATGCTGCTGCTCCCTCATGGGGTGGTCGTGAGAGCGGAAAGCTGTATCTGAAGCCCTCGAAGCCAACGGCACGCTCACCGCTGGTTGCTGTCATTTTCCTCTGGAGCCCGTCTCCGGCCTCCGCCCACCCCACCCCAGCCCTTTCTCCCCCAGGCTCCAGGGGTCCCCCGCGGAGGGACGAGGTCTCGGCCAAGCTCTCTGCAGCCTGAGTTCAAGTCCACGGGCGGGTCTGTGTTTATCTTTAAGTTGTCCTTTTCCGGCCCTGGCCCAGCACCTGGCGCCTCCCCGGGCCCATTGTCTCAGGACGCAGGGCCATCCGGTCTGTCCTGGGGGGGAACAGTGAGCCCCTGCCCCCGTTTCCTTACCGCAGCCTGGACTGCAAGTCCCAGACCAGCCCTTGGCCGAATAAACACGAGCCCACACAAAAGGTCCCGCGTGGCTGCGAAGTGAGGGACGGTGAGAGGGTGGAAGGGGCAGGTGGGGTCACAGCTCCCAGGGCATCCTGCTTCAGACACCAGCGGGTGCCCCCCAGGTTCAGGGGTGCCCCCACCTCACCAGCCCTTGGGTGCCAGGAGTTGGAGCCCACCCAGAATGGGTCTTTTAGCAGAACCTTCCAGAACATTCCTTTCTCGCTCTCCCACCCAGACCTACTGAAGGCCTCTGAAGTCCCCTGAGCACGCTGGCTGCTCCATTCTCGCAACGTCTGGGGTCAGTCTGTGCCCGTCTGTGCGTGACAACCAGGGCCTGTGTCACACAGGGGCCGCCCACTGCCCGGGGGAGAAGCAGACGGGGACAGAAGCCGTCAGCTCCCCACTCACAGCCCCTGGACAACTCAGCCCTGCTCCGAGGTGGCCCATGGTGCGCTGGCGCTCCGCCCCAGGACTGTGGGGACAATGGAGGAGCATCCCCCACCATCCCCTGGGGGCCTTGGCAAGGCCGAGCTCTGGCTGCCCACACCGGGGCTCGATGACGCCCCGGCTGTCAGTTCCTTCCCTTCCCACCTTCTGTCTCTACTGGTGTCTCCTGGGACCTCGTCACCTGACCCAAGTCCTGAATCCGGGCGCGCAAACTCCGCCAGAGGCAAGCGGTGCCCCCTGCATCGCTGCGTGGGGGTCAGCCGGGGTGACAAACCCAGGGACGGTTCATGCCCTCCAGACCCTGGAGAGGCAGCCAGAACCACAGAAGGGAGGGGCTGGGTCTCGGCCCGGGCACAGACAGACCCCCTGGCCTCCCCGTGCCTCCCACGGTTCGGGCGCTTTGTCTCCAGTTGGACCCAACTCCCCCCACAGAATCGCGTGGCGCTGGCTGAAACTGTTTCCCCCGCATTCGATCCATTAGTGGGAACTCAGATCCACCGGCTGGCTGCTGCCTGAGGCTTCAGGTAGCAATTTTCCATTTGTGTTTCAAATTTTAATGAACGTGCCTGTCCCCTGGGCCCAGGACGTGGGGCTGAAATCCTCACGGGGCGGGTCGTGGGCGTGCCACCCGAGGCGGGGGCTCCTATGAGATTTCCCTTGGGAGCTTGATTTCTCTGGGGAACAGCTCCTATGAAAAATGGTCCTCCCCACAGCCTCCCCGGCCCCTCCACCGGCCCTCCCTGCTGGCTCGGTGTCAAGCAGGCTGCAAATGTAAGATTATTATTTCTTTCCGACATCCCCAAAGTATCCTGTATCCCAAGATGGAGAGTAAAGTTCAGCTCTGATAAGATTGCATCATGGGGAGGGGACACACTCCTGCCCTTGCTCCCTGTGCCTCCGGCTAACATAATTCCTTTCTGATCTTACCCAGGGCATCCAGGCAGGCTGGGAGGCACAAGGGATAATCCATTTTAGAGAGATTGATCAATATCGTTAGGAGCCTTTTAAATGGTTCCACAGGCTTCAAGGAGCCAAGGCAGACGGCCGAGCTGGAAATTGGGGGGCTGGGGGGTGACAGGAGGGCAGGCGCTACCCTTGGGGATTTCCTGATAGTCCTATCATTTCCTACCAGACTTCAGGAGCTGGTTCCAATCGGGGCAGGGAGGCTGGGTACACGTGCACGGGTCGTGCACTGCATAAGGGGCTGGGCCAAGCGGACTAGCAGGCTGAAGTCTAGCAGCTCCTGCACCCTGGATGCAGGTACCTGGAGCGAAAAGGAGACACGTGCCCCTCCCAGCATGAGCAGGGGCTGCTCAGCTCCCACGACAGGTGCCAAGGGGGAAGCAGACCCAGTGAAAACAGCTTCAGACTTTTTAGAGAAGCCAGGAATCTGGGGTTTAAAAATAAATCTCCAGGTTTTTAAATATTGGCAATAAATTTTAAAAAATAAGTAAAAAACTGTGTGGGGACCAAGTGAAACAGAGCTGCAGGCCAAACACTGAGCCATCCAAGGTCTCCCAGCCACACCCCCCCCCCGAGGCCCTGCCCCCTCCTGGCCCTGCAGTCCACCTGCCGCCCAGCCGCCCAGTAGCCCGAGCCCTCTGCTCTCAGATCCCCAGCACCACCCAGCCTCCGGCAGCCCCTCCTTCAACTGCATCTGGAATTGGACTTCACTGGCCCTGTCCTCCCTCGCCCGGACTGGTGCAGTACCTCCTCACGGGCCTCCTGCTGCCCCCTGCGCCCCCTGCAGTCTCTTCTCGGTACAGCAACCTGAGGAGCCTGTTAACCAAAGGCAGATGCTCATGCCTCTCACACAGAACCCTCCATGGCTCCCATCTCACTCTGAGGAAAAGCCAAGCCCTGATAACACCCTCTGGGATCTGTGCTATCGGCCCCCAACCACCCCTCTCTCCCTTGCTGGCCTCCTGGCTGTCACGCCTGCCCCGGGGCCTTTGCACTAGCCCTTCCCGAGCAGCCTGTGTACCTCCTGGGCCAGACATCCAGACCACCATGAAGGGGCTCTATTAACAATCACGCTGGAGCAAAAGGCATGAACCGGCACTCCCTCGGCCAACAGGGCGTCCTGTCTCTTCCGTTTCTTCCTTGCTCTGCTAAAGGGCAGCAGAGAGGCCTCCCCTGATGGCCCCATGAAAACCAGCAACCCTGCCTGTGGCTGGAGCCCCCTCACCCTCTCACACTTCTCCATGTTGCTTTCACCATTGACCCTCACATGCACACACGTTTTTCTATTTCTCGTCTGTGGCCTTGAGTGGACTGCAAGCTGCGTGGAGCAGGGATTTCCGTCTGGCTGGCTCTCTGACTGCCGTGTGCTGAGGCTGGACCAGCACCGAGTGGACAAATGTCTCTCCGTGCCTTCAGGGTCCCTGCAAGCTGCTCTGCCTGACGTTCAAGGCCCCTCACATCCCGACCCATCTCTCCAGCAACATCCTCGACTCTCCCTCAGGGATGAACTAAACGCAGCATATTCAGCACAACTTTATGCACGTGCTCTTCTCTGTTTTCCCGGAATGCCCTACTCCTCCCCATCTACTAGGCAAACTCCTATTCATCCTGTAAAACCCGGTGAGGAAAGCCCCTACTTTAGGAAACACTCCCTGACTCCGTCCTTACTCCCAACTCCAGTTAACCCTCCCTCCACCATCACTGCCATGCGTGCTTATGTTGGCATTTACCGTCTTCTGAGTCCGTCTTCAAGGGCAGAGTCTGCTGTGTTCTCCAGACGCTGAGTGCCTGAGCTTTGCCGCCAGCCCACTGCCGTCAATGGAAGCTCTAGCCGACGCCCCACCCGGGCAGCCGATGGTCTCAGGAGAACTGCATTGTTGCCAGCACCCCTCCCCAGGGTGGCTCGGTTTGGGGGTGGGAGGAAAGGAATGGCCTTCTGGAGGGTCTCTGTGTTTTCAGCGTTGGGTGACCTCCCTTCTCCAGGACGCTGGGGCTGCTGGCCCGGCTCTGGGCACGCTGCCCTCATGCTCACCACCTGCTGCCCCATCCACCCCTCCGTCCGCCCTCTCTGGGAGGGTCCCTCCGGCAGCACATGGCCCATCGCAGTTCTGTCCTTTCTGCTGCCCTCCCCACGGTGGGGGCAGCACGTCTGTCCCCATAAATCATCTGCCAAGAGGGGCACGCGGGGACACGGCACACCTCAGTGGCCTCCCCTGCCGCCCACCACACGCAGGCGTGCACGCGTGCACAGGTGAGGGGCCGGGCAGCGCATCCGTCCACATCCAGCTCCCTCTGCTAGGAGCCACTCTCCCTGCGTGGGGACCGCGAGTGGGCGGGCGGGCAGCGGGCAGTGCCTCCTCCGGCCCCGGCAGGGCAAGGCCTCCTCGGAGGCAAGGACGGGCCGGCCGCACCCCTCCCCAAATCCCCGCCCCCCCCCCCACAGGATTTTCATCACCCTGTTTGGCACGTCCGCCGTGAACTTAATTTAACATCCATATTGCTGCTACTTAATTAAATAGATGAACTCATTCTACATTTACAAGTCTTAATTCATCCTGAACAAAATTGGCCGTGTTTAGTTCTTTATACACTAGCAGCTCCCTGGAACAAATGGTGGCCTTTCCGAGTTAACGGCGGGGACAGGTTAAAAGCTAATTATTGGCTCTGGTCGCCTGTGGGAGAGCCGGCCGACGTCTGTATCCATCATCACACGGGAGCCCGGGGCCACCCAGACCTTGGCGGCCGAGGAGAGGTGGCCGCGTGGTCCACGGGCCTGCACCCTCGACGGTGGGTGGGCTCCTAGCACCTCCCCTTGGGGCTCTTTCTGTCCCCGCCTCCAGCCCTCTCTCCTGGGGAGCCTCGGCCCCGCCCAGGGCTCACCTGTCCCGCCCCAGCCCTGCCTGCTGTACCGCTCCACGGGGCTGCTCCGCCTGTGTCGTCTGTGAAGGGGCCTGTGTCGTCTGTGAAGGGGTCTGCGGTCTGCCCTTCTGCAGCTCCCGGAGGGCTGGGGGCAAGCAGTGTGGTGGGGGCCAGCTGGGCCCAGGCCGCCTGGGGAGTCCCCATCTTCCAAGCTGACCCCTGGGGAGGGATCACTCCCATCCCCATTTTATAAGAAGAAACCCAGAGAGGTCAAATGGCTTGCCCAGGGTCACACAGCTAGCAACCGCGGAGATGAGATTTGAACCCAGACATTCTCGGGGCAGAGTCCACGGTCTAACCACAAACCATGCTGCCCCTCATGGAGCAAACAGACCCCCAGAGGTGGGAGTGTGTCTGCCCTCCGTCTGGGGCTCTGACCGGCCCCTGACCGCCTCCCTCCTTCTTAGCCCCCAGGGCCCGCTGACCACCAGGCAGGCAGCTGGGCCCAGGCCGACAGGCAGCTCCCCTGCAAAGCCGTCCTGTCCCCTCGCTGAGCTGGTCACCGCTCTGCCCGCTGACCCTCCAGGGCCTCTGCCAGCGGAGGCTCGGGGTGGGAGACGGAGCTAATCCCAGGGGAGGGGCTGTTTGTGCCCCCGAGGCAGTCACCCCACCCCAGGGTGGAGACAAGAGGGACAGAGGACAGAGGGGTGCAGCTGCTGGCAGGGGTGCCATGTGTCACTCACAAATCCCCCAGGCCAAATGAGGCCACCGGAGGCTGCGGCGCCCCCATCCAGCCACTGGCCAGGAGGCTGTCACCGCCGAGGGCCAGCGGGTGCCGGTGATACAACCTCCAAAGCAGGTTGCAGAGCAGCAGCCGGGCACCCGGGGGAGCCGTTTGTTATTTGTGCGGGGTGGGGGGGCCGGGGAGAGCCCAGAAATGCACAGAGGACAAGCCCTGTGAGGTAGCCTAGCTGCCTCAGTTTCCCCAGCATGTAACTGCCCTGCCCCCACCTCCCACACACCCAGGATGTCGCGAGGCCAGCAGACCCCTCTTGGGGAGGCCGCGGTCCCTCTGCCCGCTCCCCCTTGTAATGACAGGCCGGGCCCCCGCTTCCCAGCCCAGGACCGTGAACGGCTCCAACAATACGAACAGACCCGGCTCCCTGGCCCCTTGCGAGCTGCACAGCCCCAGCCGCCCTGGTCTCTGGTCCTGACCCCTTGTGACCACCAGCCCCACCACTGCACACACCAGTCTCGGCCCCTGCCCAGGGCGCGAGTCTGTCTCACAGGTGCCCAGGCGGCCTTAGCACCCGGGGCACCCATCTGTCAACCCCCTTGAAATGGTGGCCACACAAGCATTTATAAGTGTCTCTCATGTGCCAGAAGTGTCTCTATTACCCCATCTCGTTCTGTGCTTCACGGCAGCCCTTGTTTCTAGATAAGCCAACAGAGGCCCAGAGAGGCTGATTCCTTCTCCCGAAGCCACACAGCCAACAAGAGGCGGCGACTGGGATCAGATCCCAGGAGTGTGGGGGCTCAAGGCCTGAGCTCTAACCACGCCACCCCATGGCCTCCTCTGCTGACTTCCAAGGGCAAAGACCCACTGGCCCACCCACCCACAGGCCAGAGACGGTAGGCCACATGCAGGCTGTGTCGGCATCAGAGGACCGAGGAGGCTCGGAAATGAGGGTGCCCCGCCCCCCGGAACCGGCCCAGGATGCAGCAGGGAGCCAGGAGGGCCAGGGGCTTCTTGCGGGCCTCCCATCCTGGGCACTCAGGTGGGAGGGAAGCGGTGTCACCCCTGACAAGCCCCAGCCTCCCTCCCAGGGCCCTCCTCACAGAGCGGGGAGACCGAGTCAGCAAGCTGCCCCTACCCCTGCCCCCATGCAGGCGGCGTCTCTGCAGCCCCGACCTTGTCCTGGAGGCCGGCCTGCTGTGACGACAGCCAGGGGCAGGGGCGACCTCTCCCTGGGGCAGGACAGCACCGAGACCCGGCGTTTGGAATTCTCCCTTCGCCCCGTGTCCAGGGAGCCCCACGTGGGGTGACATCCAGAACCCACGGAAGGTTCTCGGGCTCAGGGCGCCAGGAGCAAGGGCCACTCCCCTGCCCCAGTTCCTCCCCCGGGAATTGCGTCAGCTCCAGCCCCAGGGGTGGGGGCCGGGGAGGGCGTGGGAGGCAGCTCCCGGGGTGCCCCGCCTGCCTCCTTCCCCGGCCCCCACTCGGCCTCCTTAATCAATCCCTGGAGACTCTCCCAGCCCACTGCTCCCCACCCAGAGTGCATCTCATCAGATAGTCAGTCAACAAACATCTACTCAGCACCTTCCTGAGTGTGCAGAGGGCAGGTACGGGGTTTAACAAAAGCAGAGGACAGAGCAGAGCTAGAGACCTGAACACCACACACCCATCACACACACTCACACATCCACACAACAAATACACCCACCCAACACGCACGCACACACTCACACACGTGCACACAGACTTGGCCCTCCGCAGGGCACATCCCCCTTCACTCCAAGCCTTTGGACGAGTCATTTCCCCTCGGGGGGGCCTGCGGTGGGCGTGAGTCCCCGGGACCAAGGAGGCCGGGACGCCTTCCTCCTGCTGCGGGAAGCGAGAGGGCAGGACCGGCGGCCCCAAGGGAAGGACGGCTCACCCTGGGGGCGCTGGGAGGCAGGTGGGCCCTGCCCAGCCGTGCTGAGCCCTCACCCCTGCTGACACCCTGAGCCCACCTGACCTCAGACCTGGGGGGAGGCCAGGCCCCTAGTTTCTCTTATGCAGCTGATCGTAACCGTGGGAGGGAGGAAGGATAAAGGAGAAGCCACTTCCTGGCAAATCCCACAATCCCCCCGGGGCCGTGGGAGGATGGGGGGGCACTTGTTCATAAGGCAGCTACTAAGGCCGGGGGCTGGGTGGGGGCCTGACAGCTGCCCAGTGAGATCCTTATAGCTGCCACCCTCCCAGTCACTGCTCAGGCAGCCCCCATCACAAATGAAGAAACAGGCTCAGAGAGGGTGAGGCGCCGGGCTGGCGATGCCCAGCCACTTCCAAAGGCCCTCTTGCCATGAGGGCTCCTGGAATTTCTAGGAGGCCCCGGAGAGGCTCCACAGGAGGCAGGCGAGGGGCCACTCCTCGGCCACTTTCGCCAGCTAGAAGATTCCGCTTGCTGCGTGCTACGCCCTGCTTCTGCCGGCACCACAGACGGGGGACCATGGCGTTGCCAGGGCCTCGTTAGCAGAGGATCTTAAACCAGTACATGGAAGCCCTTCAAGACCCCCCGGGCTGAGTGCCAGCGCGCTCCGGATTTTACGGGGTGAGAACACTGAGACAGAATGCTGGCCTCTCTGGAGGCGGCTCTAGCCCACAAGCAGGCCCCTGGCCCCAACACACGTCTTTCCCTGCTCCTGCAGGGGTGGGGCTGGAACCCCTTCCTGCCTGCTCGGACGGCAAGGAACAGGCAGGCTGCAAACACACGTTCTTGAATGCAAGGGAAGGATGCCTGGGCAGACAGGGGGTTTGGCGGCTGTAACTGCATAGAAGAAGAAACAGAGGTCCACAGTGGTCCCAAACGTGTCCAGAGCTAGCATGTAGCAGGTAAAGCTTAGCCTGGAAGCCAGGCCTCTCAACGCCCACAGGCCCGGCCCCGGGTGGGATCCTGTACCAGGCGGGAAGCCAGGCTGAGAGGACAGTGCAGGAGCCAGACGCCAGAGGCTTGGGACCTGATCCCAGCTATGCCACAGACTCCCTTTGGGCTCCAGTCCCTCGTCCCAGAAGGCGAGCTCAGGGCGAGGTCCAGGTGTAGGGTCATTCTTTGGATTTATGTCTCTAAATCTGGACGGGTAACCAGCTCCCATGCCTGGGTCCAGTGCCCTCTGCCCTCTGCCCTGGGACCCCCCAAGCACCAAGGGACTGCAATCAGGGTCAGTGGGTCGGAGGCCTCCGGGCACGGGTCAAGGCAGAGGGTCAGGCCCGGGGCAGAGTTTCTGCTTCAACTGTGTTAGTCCCGGGGGCCTTCCTCAAGATCCAGACTCACTCCCCGGCCCCCTGGCCCCAGAGTGAGGGCCTCTCGGCCAGCCTCCCTGCCACTGCCCGCAGGTGCTGACCACCGTCCAGAGGCCGCCGGAGCCAGGCTCCACTCCGCCCTCAGGCCCCGCAGCAGAGACGATGCCCTGCTCCTCCCGCACCCCCCACCTCCTGGGCCGGCGCCCGTCCTGCCCACGGAGCCTCGTTCTCTGGCACAAACTGAGAACAGAAGAGGGAGAGGCTGCTGGCCTCCGAAGGGCTGGGAACGAAAACAGGAGCAGGGCCTGAAGACCCTTCAGAGGAAGGAGAACTCCCCCCGAGACCCTCTGAGTCTTCTCTTGGGGGTCCCGGTCCCCCCGTGCGCCCAGAGAGGCCAGAGCACAAAGCACTGGGGGTCACCAGGGGCCCTTCCCAAGTCCAGAGTGCCCCAGAGCCAGGCCCGTGCCCCCCTCACCCACACCAGGCTTTCCAGAACCCTGGACCACCAGCCTCACAGGACGGGAAGCCCTCGGACTCCTCGGTCACACGTGACGGTGACGAAGACGACGATGATGATGAAGGTCAGAGCCGAAAACACTTACAGGATGAACCTGCCGCCCAAACTCTAGACATCGCCCACTCATTCAGCACTCACAAGAACCCTAGGAGGCAGTGGCTTCATTATCCCAATTGTCCAGAGGGGAAACTGAGGCACGCAGAAGTAAATGGCCTGCAGTCACACACAGTGAGGGAGGGGCTGGGATCGACAGCAGGCGGGCTGCTCCTGCGGAAGGAAAGGAGGCTGGGCCGGAACACGCCTGGACCCCATGGCTGCATGGCCCAACACCGTGGCTACCAGCCTGGTGGGGGCTCCCGTTTAAATGGATCAGCGTGAAATGACATAGCAGGTTCAGGTCCTTGATGGCAGAAGCCACGCTTCAAGATCAATAACCACCATGGCTCATGGCTGTCGTGGTGCACGGTGCAGTTCTAGAACATTCCAGCATCGCAGAAAGTGCTGCTGGATGGAGCTGGTCCAAGGGCTGCTTCTGGGGGGTCGGGGAGGGGGAACAGAGCTGTACGGGGGGCTCTTCCCTGAGGTTCCAGCCTCCCGCCATCCTGGCCTCAGGTTGGGAAGGGAGCCAGCGTGACCTGTCCCCATGCTGGGACCCAGGTGCTCGTCTCACTGCCACCGGGCCAGGCAGGGACACGGAGGGGCATCACGCACGCACTTCACTACACGAACTCGAGGAGCGCCCCGAAACAGGTGGACAGACAGACGGACCGACAGATGGGAGGAGGGACCGTCCCCGAGCTGGGAGGCAAGACTGACGCCTCCTGGGTGAGCATCTCCGGAGGGCAGGGCGAGTCCCATGTTTCATGACGAGAGGGCCTTTCTAGACCACATGGGTCTGAAACATACACCAACCACTTCGTCTACACCCGAGAGTGATTGAAGAGACGAGGCCATGCAAGCCAAGTGCTGGCTTTATGACTGACTCTGAACCTCATCCCTGTGGGGTATATGCTCCCCACTTCACACGGGTTAAACTGAGTCTCAGAGAGGGCAACAGTTGGCCTGAGGCAGAGCTGGGACTGGAACCCGAAAGGGGCCATCATGAAGGTTTCCTGGGAAGCCTGGGGTTGGCTCCCGGCTGTGTGACCTTGACCAAGCCACCTTCCTTTTCTGTGCCTCAGTTTCCCCTGGTGTAAAGTGCTGATGCTCACATCCTGCCCCATAGTTAACGAGATGATTCCGACAAAGCACACAGGGCAGGCCCAGCGACACGGTGAGCACAGCATCGCCATTTTTCTGTGGTTCCTCCCGTGACCCACCTCGGTGACAGGCCCTGTCGCATGCAGAGTGAGTGTCCTCTTCGCCCAGGGACCTCCCACGTTGTCTCTCGGACCCTCGCACCCCGAGGGAACTGACCCCATTGCTCACTCCCAGAGCCCTCGCGCACAGGTCCGGGCAGCGGCTGCCGGTCACTCTGGACCAGGAAGCACAGATGTCTTGGTGGCCGGGGACGGCGGGGCCACCGCGGGTAGCCTCTGCAGGGGAGAGATAACCGGGCTGGCTGCGCCCAGCTCCAGCTCACAGCTCCCGACAGGGCACTGCAGGCCGGGCCTGCGCTGGCGCCGGGTCTGCACAGCGGCAGGAAGTGACAGGGAGGCAGAGCCGAGGGACGGGCCGCTCACAAAGAGCGTGTCCTCTGTCAGTGGAGATAAACCTTGGGAGGGAGCCGGGCTCTAAATCAGCTGTCGGGCGAGGTACCACATGCTGACAGGGCAAACGGGCGGCCTTTCACGGCTCTCACCGGCCGTTATTCACGGAGGAGCCACCAGCGCTTTATCTCCCTCGCATTATGCGAGGCCACGAGGCAGACACTTGCTCCGCGTGCGCGGGGCTCCCTCGGAAAATATTAATATGTAAATGTCACTCTCCGAAGACCAGAAATGAAATGGAATGACCGACTGGAAGATGCTCTGCTGGCAAGATAAAAAGGAAAGAAAGAAAGGAAAAAGCTGCTCGGGACTGGAGGCGAGCGAGGGAGCGGGCTCAGGAGAGGCGGGCTCGCCGGGGGAGCACGGGACGGGGGTGCGGGCATGTTCTCTCTCCAGGCAAACGGCTGTGACAGGGGAGGAGAGCTTCTGGGCTGCGGCCCCATGTGGGGATGTCTCCACCTGGTTCCGAGACAAGTGACACAGATGCTAACGTGGCCTGGGCCGTCCCTCTGCACCCAGGGGTCTTCTGAAGCATTTATGTGCATGAGCTCATTGGCTCTGCCAGCCCCCTGGCCCCATTTCACAGATGAGGAAGCCACGGCACACGGAGGTTAAGTGTCGGGGTCAAGGCATTTGGCAGCTCGGCAGCAGGCTGGGACCCAGGTCTGGGTGTGCCCGCCCCCCTGCACGTGTCCTCAGGGGGCTCCATCTCCTCCCATCAGATCCCAAGGGAAGACCAGGAGGGACCCAATCTGATGCCCCTCTGTGCCAAGAAGCCAGTGCCCTGGCCTCCTCTTTGTTTCATGGGCAGGTGGGACACAGACTGTCCCCCGAGGAAGGCAAAGGCCGTCCCTCAGCCTCCAGCAGCACCAAGAAGCAGCAAGCAGCCCACTCTCGCTCCGCAGTGAGGGGGAATGCTGGCGTGCCACAGCGGCCCCCCAAATCCAGGAGGGACAACGGCCTTACAGAACACCCAGGCCACCCCCTCACTTTACAGCCAGAGAAACTGAGTCCCAGAGAACATCCAGCCATCATAGGAAGATGTGCCAGCCCCGAGGCCATCACCCTCTTGAACTCCCGGGGCGGGGTAGGGACGTGGGGCATCTGCACAGTCTCCTTGTCACAGGCAGGACAGGACCTGCTCAAGGTCCCATGGGGTCACAGGTGCTGCAGCCGGAACACAGCCCCCTGCCTAGGGGGCCCTCCCTGTCCTCCGGCCTCCCAGGAGTGAGCATTTGATGGCCCGGTGCCCAGCGAGGACGTGTACAACGATCTGTCTGTACTCAGGGACCACTGATTTGCTCTGAGGACATGCTGGCAGGAGGGAGGGACCTGAGTGGGGAGGTGCGATGCCCACAGGGCGGCTGCCCATGGGCTGGCACCCTTAGCCAAAGCCCCAAAACCTCCTGTTCCAGGCTTGCCCGCTGCCAGGCGCCGGGCATTTCATTTGCGCTGCCCTCCCTCCGCTGTGCCCGGCCCCTGTGCCTAGTGGTGAGACAGCTGGGCCAGGAGTGCAGTGCTGGGGCCGGGAGGGGGGTGCCTGCAGGCCACAGACCCAGCAGGCCTTGCCAGAAAAGACCAGAGAAAATGAGCCCTCATCCCCCGACCATGTTTTTGGGGTGTGCTGGGGGGGTCCCCGTGTCCCACCCCTCCCGTGGGACCCACCCAAGAGAATGTGGCAGTGGGCTCCAATGTGCCCCCTGCACCCTGCCACCAGATTCTCAGGGCCCAGCTCTGCACAGCCTGCACGGGGCACCCTGGAAGAATGTGGGGGCACCCCTGGCCACCCCCACCACCTGCTCCGGTGACCTCCCCACACAGAAAACAGCACCCGTGAGCCCCAAGGAAACACAGGCGCGAGCCGGGAGCAGCCTCCGGCCCTTCCTTCTGAGGCTGCGGCCCCCACTCCCGCCCCCACCAGCCCGCTGCCAGATCTCATCAGCAGACTGTCAGAGTGACCCCGGGCCCCAGAGCGAGCAGGGCAGCGGCGTTTGTTCTCGGCAACGTCAGCTTGCCACTTAACCCCGTGGAGCAGGAGGGGCCTCGAGAAGGGGCCTGGGCTGAGCCCCCCAGGCTGGGGTGCAGGCCTCTGGGGACAGGGACAGGGATGGTGCAGTGGCGGGTGGCGCCTGAAGATGGAAACTATGACTTCACAAAGCTGGAATGCTGCTGGGGAACATGGACGCTCATTCATCACCCGGAGGCACCCTGGGAGCAGGAGGGCGGGCTCCCGGGCTCCAAGATGAAGCATGTGCACACATGTGTGAGCTCACAAACACAGATACACATGTGTGCACATGCACATGTGTACACACTCGTGTGCACTCATACACATGCACCCCCCCAATCACACACATGCACACATATACATGGCCTCACTCACACACATACACACATGTGCATGCCGGTATATGCACACACACATACAGGTGTGCAATGTATGCACACACAAACGTGTGTGTGTGCACACGGACGTCCCTGCCAAGCCTCTGACTCACCAGCCCTGCCCTGGCTCCCAGGATCCCTGCAGGCCCCGGGGCAGCCCCAGGCAGAGGAGGGAGTGGAGGGAGAGGAGCAGCTGCTTGGCAGGGGCTGGGGGCTCCAGAACCTCTGGGAGAGGAGGGGCGCATGGCCAGGCCTCGTGGTCTGGACTTGAGAAATCTCCATCCCCTAATAGATTCTGGCAACGCGGCCCTTCCCCGAACAATGGGCTGGAGAGGCTCTGAGCTCGGCGGGCGCCTGTGTGTGAGGAGTTTGGGCAAGTTGAATGTGCCGAGTGTGTGAGAAACGGGCCTTGGCAACCTTTCCGGGGGCCACGCCAAACCTCCAGCGGGTTCGCGGCTCCCCGGCAGCGCCGTGCCAGGGGGCTGCAGAGCCAGGCCTGCCCACCCATCCCGGGCCTGGCTGCCTTCTTCCCTCCTCCAGGAGCTGTCCCGGGATCGGGCTCTGGACCAGGGGCACCCTCGGGGCAGGACTCACAGGGCCCAAGGGAGGGGAGGGGGCTCCCAGGAAGAGGCAGTGGGGGCAGCTGTTTGGGTCTGTCTGCAAGGAAGCCCTGGGCATTCCTGGCCAGAGTGGGGGCCTGGGTCCCCGGTCTTCCTCCTCTGAAACTAAACAGGAGGGAGGGGAGGGTGGCCTCCAGGAGGAGATGTGGGGAGCGTGGCTCTGACCTTGGCCCCCAAGGGTGAACCCCCTCCTCTCTCCAACCACAGCTCTCCGGGGCTCTCAGCAGCCCTGGCCGCACCCTGGAATCAGGCAGGGAAGAGCTTGAGAGGCTTTTGTTTTTTTAGGAGCCCCCCAGGGATTCCAGTGCGCCCTGGTTCCCAAGGTGGGGCCCGCACACATCGGCAGCGTCACCCAGAGGATAAACGCAGGTTCTCGGCCGTCCCCCAGGTACACGCTTCACCAGCCATCCGTCCGGGGGTCCTGATGCTCGGGGGAGGGTGGGACTGACCCCACCTGGGGTGTGCACCCGGGGGGCCTCCAAGAGCAACCTGCTCTCAGGAGGAGAGGAAAGTGCCCCCAAGAGCTGTGAGTGTCCGGCAGGGAGGGTCCCTCTGCTTCCTGGAGGAGGAGGGGCTGAGGCCTGAGGCAGCCAGTGCCCTGGGTCCTCCTAGAAGTTGGGCGGACAAGGGAAGGAGATGCCCAGTGAAGGAGAGACACGGGGACGTGTGAGGAGCAGGACAGGGCAGAGAGGAGAGAAAAGTTGCCTGTGCAGGGAACAAGGTCTGGGGGGCAACTAAGCAGTGATGGGGTGACCTGAAAGAGGGCCAACGTGGGGTGTGGCCTGTGGTGACAACAGCGGTGGGGACAGCTAACGTATATGGGTGCCAGCTGCTGTTTCAAGGACTTTACGAACACCGTTCTTCCCAGACTACACACAGGAGCAGATGGGGGCACAGAGAGGGTGAGTCAGTGGCCCAAGGTCACCCAGCAGCAAAGGGGCTGAGCTGGGAAGGAAGTGGACCCCAGCACAGAGTCAGGGTCCACGCTTTCAATTGTCCTCTCTGAAGGTGGTGAGGAGGGAGAGGCATTCCCAAGGGTGACCGGAGTCAGGGTGTGGCGCGGGCTCCCACTGGGCCATGGCGAGCGCTGCCCCCAGTGGGTGGATGGACCACAGAGCAGAGCAATGGAGCGGCGCGTCCCGAGAAAGCAGACGGAGGTGAGGGTAGAGGAGTGTTTCAAAGGCTTCCAGAGGTCCCCAAGGTGACCTGAATGCCAACCGCTGGGGTTCAGGGTCAGGAGAAGTGAGGATGGAGTTTCCGAAGGCCTGGCTAGCAACCTGCCCAACCGTCCCCATGCTCGCCAGTCTGGGAGGAGCAGGAGAGATGGGGTCCCTCTGTCCCCGACCCCCTGCAGATTTGCAGTTAAATTAGCCTTCCATCTCCACCACCAGGAGCAGCGTCCAGCCCCGCCCTGACGTTCCCGGGTGACGGGCGCGCAGTGATATCAGGCTGGACTCTAACGCGCGCCATGTGAGGGACCCTTAATTTATTACGTGCCGGTAATTGATGTTTATATAAAGTAGCTCTTACAGCTACTCAAAGTAGGAGATGAAAAGCAATCAATCAGCCATTTGCCTCAAAAGAAAAGAAGAAAACACCACATATCAAAAGCAAACCCCCGATAAAGAATCCCGGGCAGGGGGCCAGGTGGGCACATCGGCGCTTTGAAGTTTGGGGTGCCAACCATGCAGACCAATGGCGACGGCCAGGACGCGGGGAAATCGTCATCAGGCTGCCTGCGGCCCCCGGAGCGGGACGGGGCTGGGGTCCCTCGCGTGGGGGCTGTGGTGCGGCCCCACAACCTTCCCTTGGCCGCCTGGCCCTTTCACCTGCTCTGAGTCCCTCCCTCATTCTATCCCCTCTGGGCCACGGCGCCAAGGAATATGTGGGTCGGAGCCCGGGCTCAGTTTTGAGGGAGCCCTGCCCAGCTCCAGGGTGACCTCAGGGCTGAGCAAGACCCCTGACCCCCGTGGCCTCATGGCTGAGGTTTAACAGTCCCCACGGTGGGGCCGAGCCAGGCCGTGAACTTGCGGAACAGTGCTCCCTGGAGTCACCCTGAGCCCTGGTACGCGTGCTCTCCCCTCCTCTCCCACCCACACATCAGGTGCACCCTCTCCCTCACTCCCACCCTCAAAACCACCCCGATCCAGCAGCTTCCGGCAGCCACAGAGACCCAGACTCTCCAGTCGGGGAGCCTGCCCCCGGGGGAGAGGGCGATGGCCCCACCGCCTGTGGGCCCTGCCCTGCCGTCGGAGCTCATCTGGACATTGCATTAAATAGTGTCAGATGCCAGATTAGTTTCCCGTGGCGGTGACAACAAACGACCACAGACTCAGGTGGATTAAAATACCACAGATTTATTCTCTCACAGTCTGGAGGCCAGAGGTTGGTAATCAATGTCAGTGGACTGAAATCCAGGTGTCACGGGGGCTCCAGAGAAGGATCCTTCCTGCTCTTCCAGCCTCTGGTGGCTGCAGACGTCCCTCGGTTCGCGGCCGCATCCCTCCATCTCTGCCCTGTGGTCACACTGCCTGCCCGCTTCCATGTGTCTGGGGTCTCTCTCCTGCTCTCTCTTGCAAGAGCACCGTGATTGCATCCCGGGCCCCGTAACTTAATCACGTCTGCAAACACCCCTTTGCCGAATCAGGTCACGTTCACAGGTTCCAGGAACTAGGACGTGAGGTCTTTCGGGGGCCACCTTTCAGCCTACCACACACACGTACAAGGGGAAAATCAGCCCAGCGCCTGCTTCTTTACGTCCGGCCCCGGGGGCCCCGAAAGCCCGTCCTTCGCTCAGCAGCTCCTCTGTCTCTTGCTGGCTGAGTGCCCGGCACTGTTCTGGGCTCTGGGGATGCAGCCGTGAAGGAAGCAGACAGCCATCCCTGTCTTCAAGAAGCCGACGCATGTATGTGGTTGAAGAGTGATCGACAGGAAGGGAAATAAAGCCAGGAGAGGAATTCGGTGTCAAATGTCCACAGGGTGGCCAGGTCGGTCACCTGGGGCAGCTGACTTTCGAATAAAGGCCTGAAGGAGCCAGGAGCATGGCAGCAGGAGATCTTGGGGGGAATACTCCAAGCAGGGGGAACAGCAGGTGCAAAGGCCCTGAGGCTGGAGAGTGCCTGGCATGCTCACAGAACAGCAAGGAGGTGGCGCAGCTGGAGAGAAGCAGATGAAGGAGTTGGAGGTGGACGTAGAGGAGGGAGTTGGAGGCCTGGACAGCTCTGGGGTTCTAGTCGTGACTTTGACGTGTGCTCCTGTGGAGTGGGAGCCGTGGGAAGGCTCCTGCAACAGGGCCAAAGCCATGTGCGCCCACACTCGGGGTCCTGCCTCCCTAACCAAGCCTGGGTTCTTGCCTCCCTTCCAGCGTTTTCTTCCAGCAGGGACCATGAAGAGCAGCTCCCAGCCCTTGCTGAGTGTCTAGTCTGGAAGCCCATGCTCACGCACACAGCCACGGGCACAAAGCAAGGCCACCAGTCATGGTGCGTGTGCCCCAGCTGAGGCGGGCGTGTGCAGGTTGTGCCTGCACACACACGTGCACACAGGCACTGGGGCGCTGGGCCCGGGCTGGGGGGGTTGCCGTGGGTGCGCTGCGGCCCCCGTTAAGAATTTGTCAGCCCGGAGGGAAGCAGTCTTTAGCTCCGGGCCTCCCATGGTGGGGTCCTCGGCGGCAGCAGAGCTTGGCTTCTGGGAATAAGACGGACGTTCAGCCCCTGGAGTATAATGACGAGCCGGCTCACAAAGCGTTTCCCTTTGAGCCGGCCGACAGCCCCCTAACAAGGGGAGAGCTGGGGGCAGCTGGAGGGGCCCCAGGGAGCCCCAGGGCAAGCACACAAGACGGTGGCCACGGGGGAGGCGTCCGGCCCCCCGGGTCCCACCTGCTCAGCGCAGCCTGGCCTAATAAACCTTCTCTCTTTGGAGTCACATTCGATGCGGCTCCAACAGGGAGCCATACGTCACCAAATCCAGCAAAAATTTGTGCTAAATTGAATCAATCCATCTTGGAAATGGCTCTTGTCAGGTTCTGTCAGAGAGACCGTCTGCAGGGGATGTGAGATCACAGCGGGGGGGTGGCGGTGATCAGGACGCAGGAGCCGGGGGCTCGGATCCAAGCTCCTCAAAGCCTCCCACGGCCGCCAGTCAGGGAGGACGGGGCTGACGCGCCACTCGTGACCGGGGCTCATGGCACGCGGCCCAGGGACAGACAGGCGGCAGAGGTGGCCATGGGCCGTGGGCCCCAGCCCCGAAGCCTGGCTGGTCTCCCGCTGTTCTCCCTTAGACGGAGCCTTCTCGTTTCTCAGTTCAGCAAAGGCCCACGGTGACAAGGGGCCGCTGTCACCAGGTGAGCTGACGGCAGGGTCTGCGCTGAGGCGGCCGAGCAGGACTCAGACCCGGGGCTGCAGGACTCGGGCTGGACAGCAGCCAGGGAAGGGGCCGAGGTGGCTCCCAGGGCGTGGCCAAGGAAGACTGCCCTTCCTGCACAGGAGCTGGCCGGGGGGCCTAGGGGCTGGCGCTCACCAGGAGAGGCCCTGGCCTCCTCCTTGGTGACACGGGCCTCCCCCTACACTCCATGATCCTGGGCATCAGACCCTCCAATCTGGAGCTCTGGGCACTGAGGTGAACAAGACACGGGTTCCCCCAGCCATCACCCACTGCTCTGAGTGAGGCCACAGCAGCCAGGCCCAGAAGCCCCCACCAGCGTGGCCTCCCCACGACCAGAACCCTCCAGATCTCCTCCCAAAGTCCAGCTCTCAAGGTTGTCCACAGCACAGACCAAAGCCTCATGGGCAGCCTCTCTCCCACGTGCGCCCACACAGACCCCGGCTCCCACCACGTGAACAGCCCTGCCGTCCAGCCTCCCGGCCTTTGTCCGAGCTGTGCCCCTCCCGATGACCCTTCGCTTCTCGACTGAGGTCATCCCAACCCCTCTTTCCCCCGTCCCTGCCTCACCATCTCCCGAAACTCCAACCCCCACCGTCGCATCTAATGCCTTCCGACCAGCCAGTGATCGTCGTCCGTGGGGCTGCTGACCAGCCGGCCACGCGTGCCCACCTCGTCCACACGCTCCGAGTGTGAGCTTCCTGAGGACACAGACCCGACATGCGCATGACAAGCCCAAAGGACGCGACGCCAGGCGGGTGCACGGATGTTTAAAAAACGGTCCTCTGAACGGCAAGGTGCGCTGGGATGCAGCTAAAGACAAAATTACTTATTAAGGTCCCACGAATTTCACTTGTGGATAAAAAGAACCAGGAAACCCGTCCGCCAGCACGCCGAGGTCCCTGAGCTCCCCTTCCCTTCCGGCCATGTTTCTGGGTAACTGTTGTCACGTGTCTGTGAGGCAGCCGCTGGAGGGCTCAGGGGCCGGCCCCACCCTAGGTCTCCATCAAGGGGACAGCTGGAAGCCTAGGCTGAGCTCGACCACGCCTCCTCCTCCAGGCAGCCCGCCTGCAGTTCCCCAGGACATCTTGTCACCCCCTGGAGCTGTCTGCTTGTCTCTCCTCTTGCTCCATGGTGCTGCTGACATGGAGCAGTGGCGGGCGAGGCAGAAGCCACCCAGAATGTCACTTTGGAACGTCAGTGGTTCTGGCAACTTACCTGATGGGCTTTGAAGTCGGGACAGTGGCTCCCCCAGGGGCACAGTGGCTGACCAGGGGCCAGGTTGACCAGGGGGCTTCTGGGGTCCAGTTACACAGGGGGTTCAATTTGTAAACACACGAGGGGTACACATGCACACTTTTCTGATGAATATCACACTTTGAAGACAGCTGAAAAAGAAAAATGGCACCTGTGTGGGCAGAACTGCGTCCACTTAAAATTCCTATACTGAAGCCCCGACTCTGGCATCTCGGGATGTGAGTGTATTTGGAAAGTGGGCCTATAAAGAGGTAATTAAGTTAAACAAGATCATGAGGATGGGCCCTCATCCATTCAGACTGGGGTCCTTATAAGACGAGATCAGGACACAGACATGCACGGGGGGGAGGGACGCCCACGTGAGGACACGGGGAGAACATGGCCGTCTACACGCCAAGGGGAGAGGCCTCAGGGGAAACCCACCTGCCGCCACCCTGACCTCGGCCTTCCAGCCTCCAGAGCGGAAGGGGACAAACCTCTATGGTTCGAGGGTCCCGGTCTGTGGCACTTTGTCCTGACAGCAGAAGCCAAGTCATCCAGCCCCATCTGGTGAGCAGGAGTGACCCTGGGGCCCGGGCCCGGGAAGCCCAGCCACGCCCAGCAGCCCTCCCACCCACAGCCCAGCAGCCTTAGAAGCGGGCGGAAGAGAAGCCGGGCTTCAGCTTCACGGGGTCGTTTCCCCTCGGAGTCACCACAACCCCCAACTCAATTTTCAAACCGGATACTGAGTAAGTGGAGCGCTGGGGCCAGAGACCTGCAGCGGGATTTATTAGCAGGCAGAGGAAGACAAAAGCAATCTCGCCTGACACAAATATAGATGAATACGTGTATAGGAAACCCACAGACTGGCAAATTAAAACGTGGTTGGGGCTGGCAGCGTCGAGGATGCCGGCTGATGGATCTTCCCAGCCAGACAGCCAGGCCGACCAAATGTGTCACCACGACACGCTCTCGCAAAAGTGCGAGCCCCATGCGGGTGCCCCGCCGGGGAGGAAGGACAGCTACCCCCTGGCTGGAGGGCCAGCAGGATAGCGGATTCCACGTTTGGGGGACAGTGTGCGTGCAAACCTGGTCTGTGACTCAGGCGGAAAGGGCGTGGGCTCAGGAAACTTGGGGCATTAGGAAGACAGGAAATAAGAGAGGGCCCGGAGGTGGGCCTGCCCCAGCGCCCCCTCCCTGAGCCATCAGACCCAGACAGCAAAGACTGTCTGTCTGTGGCTGCCCCCCTTCGCCCCCCAGCAAGGAGCAGGAGCGCCCTTCACAGCTGTGAACAAATCAGCACATAAATGAATGAATGAATGAATGAATGACACAATGCCTGAAGAGCTCAGCGCCATTCAGGCACACAGCTAATAAACGTCAGCTGTCATTACCAGCACCGGCACCACCTCCCCAGGCTCGAAACCACACTGACAGCCGTCACTTCACCCTGAGAACACTGGACCCCTTAGCACCTGTTCCAGGCTCTTCCCATCTGGGCCCACCCACTGCCCCCCTCTCCCTCCTCACTCTGCACCGGCTACTCCAGGAGTCTCCCTGATGCCCAGCAGGCCCAGCCCGCTCCAGCGCCCTCCTTTGTGGTCTTGTACCCTTTTCCTCGAGTAATCCTCCCTCCCTCCCTCCTCTGGTGGGTCCCACCTCATCGCTCCGGGCTGAGCTCAGACCTGCACCACCGGCAAAGCTTTGCCTCCACGCCCACATGGAAGGTCCCACTCCGCCCACGTCCCCATGGAACTGAGCTACCCCACAAAGCAGCCACATGTGACTATTCACATTAAAATACTAAAATGAAATGAAATGAATAACTCAGTTCCCGGATCGCACTGGCCACATTTCAAGGGCTCGAGAGCCACAAGCGGCGGGTGGCGACTGTGGGGCGGGCACCACAGGCAGAGAACACTTTCCCCCACTGCAGAAAGTGCCATCATTCGGTGCTGGCGCAGCACGTTCGACTACAGGACTGCTGGAAACAGCTGGTGTTCGCTCCTGGGGGCGGCTGGTGCCCCATCTGATGCATCACGGAGCCTGGCATTCAGGAGGTGCTCAAAACTTGCACGCTGAGTTGGAGACCTTGACTGCTGTTCTGATCCCCAGCTGTGTTTAACATCCGGAAATTCTGTCTGGAAGGCAGAGTTTCCAGAAGAATCTGGTGATGATGATCATGATAACACAGTGTGCGTGTCCGTGTGTCAGACCCCGAGAAGTGCTTCCCACACGTGGCCTCGTTCAACCTCCGCAAGGAAGATGCTATCGGCCTGTTTTACGTAAGTGGCAGAGCCGGCTTTGAAACTGGAAGATCTGACTCTAAAGGAGAGCCCTTAAAAATCACAGGTCTCCGGCCTGGGCTGCATTCTGTGGGCCACTTTCTCTGCAGGAGGGGACACAGCAAGGACAGGCCCCCCGACATGTGCTCACAGGCCTCAGGGCACATTTGCTGTGTGACAGGTGTGGGAGTGTGGTCGCCCAGGGTGGGGCACAGACCCAGGTGGGGGGGTCCCAGGCTCATGGGAGGTTAGGGCTGGAGGTGGCCTTGGATCATTTGGGCCACGTGCAGGCCCTGCAAGGTGACAGAGAGGCTCAGGTGACACTGATGCGTGGGGGTGGAGAAGCCATCCCCTGTCCACTGCTTTTGGATGCCCTCTTCCCTCGGGGTGCCTTGCACATCACCAGGCTGGGCGGCCCAATGCTCAGCGCAGGCCTGGACTCCGATGGCGAGCGAGCCCAGTGAGCCTGTTGGCCCACTGACACGGGGACACGGGGACAGAGGGATGGAGAGCGAACATTCAGAAAACCGGGATCTAAACTGAAGGAGGAGGAGGGAGCTGCCCTGTGTTGTTCGTGTGCGTGCATATGTGTGCACCTGGGTGTGCACATGAATATGGGGGGGTGTATGTGTGCGTCTGCACGGGTACATGGGGGTGCGGGCCCATGTGTGTTGTGGGAGGTACAAATAGGTGTGTGTGCGCACAGGTGTGTGTGCTGGTGGGTGGATGGTCGTGTCTCCATCTAGCAATTTCACAGCTGTGTAACTCCATTCCATCTGCCTAAATTCTTCCTGTGTTCTAACAAACGAGCCCAAGGACGACGCCCACAGAGGGGCAGAGCCAGACTGAGGAACCCTGGCCAGCGGAGCCCACCCACCCGACCTCTGCACCCCTTGTTCCAGGACATTAAAATCCCCGATGGTTTAAGCCAGTGAGTCAAGGCTCTACGTCACCTGCAGCCGCGGGCATCTCGGCAGATCAATACACTTAGTATTTGTCTAAACAGCCTGACGCACAACTCAGACCACTCACCCCGAGCCCACACAGCAAGACCCACGGGCTGCACGTTCCAACTGCACATTCTCCGACACCTCCTCTCCGATCCCCTGAAAGCGTGGACTCGCATGTCCATACCCCGTGGTCAGGCTGGTCTTCACCTCACACCTTGGGAAATCAGGCCTCCAGGGCCTCCCAAGGCCTCTCCTGACCTGGCCTCGCAATTGCACCAGTGGAAGGGGAAGGAAGGTGAGCGCCCTCCGGCAGAACAGGCTTTACAAACTGTCAAGTGCCGGTCTCACCTGTCAGAGTCCAGGCTTTGAGGGTGGCCCCCAGGGAGGATCCAGGCCCCCTCCCATGAGATGCCCTCTGCCCTCTGTCTGCTCCACCGACCCGCCCTTCAGCCTGGGGGGGCACGCACACCATGTCTCCTGTGTCCTCCCCCCGGCGTCGGGATCAGTGTTAACCTTGGTCTGGAACAGATGTGTGGGCAGCACATCGGAAGGCGAGGGCGGTGGACAAGGGAGGCAGTCTTTTCTGCAGGGTCAGCAGCCTGGGCTTCCTCCCTCGGCCGCTGCCACACCTGACCCACCCTCCTAATCAAAGAATCGAGAAGGTGACCATCCATCTTTCGAGCGGCTGGTCCTAATTAAGCGTCAGCGAATTCCCCAGCCTGCCTGCTTTCTGTCCCCAGCATAGGATGTTATTTACCTGCAGCTAATCGGTCCACGGGTAATGAGAGTCTTGCATCAAATGACGGCCGTTTGGCTTCTGACAGCTTTAAAGACCAGTCTCGGGGACACTACAGTTTCTAATTACAGGGTCTGTCACCGGCGAGGTTCGGTTCAACACAGCTCCTTCTCCCGTGGGGGACACTTCTGTCCAGATAGGAAATTTAAGCTCAGCCGCGACAGTTAAGGTTAAAAATACTGCTTGGTATGAGGCAAGGGATCATAATTTGGGTCGCTGCCGTGTTTAATTAATTGGGCTGCAGCAATCAGTGCTCCGCGGGCCGTAATTACAGGCAGGGCGAGAGGCCCCGCTCCCCTCGCCGTGTCTTACAGCTGTAATTTCGCGGGGGCCCTGACCCGGCTCCGAGCCAGGGCCCCGAGCTCCTCCCAGGCGCGCGGTACTTCATTAGGCCGCCGTGATTTGTGAGTGGGAGAGAGGGGGCAGCCGCAGGCCGGGGCAGGTGGAGGCCAGGGAGGCGAGTCAGGAGGGACCGCACCTGCCCGCGACTGGCCCAGCTGTGGGCTGCCTCCCCTGGGGTCATCCTGGCAGGCAGTGTGGGGACAAAAACAAGCGACTCCTGGATGCCAGTGAAAGCCAGGGGAGAAGAGAATCCTGGCTCTAGAAATCCCTCAGCTCCTCCGTCAGCAGCGTCCACATCTCGCTGCCCTGCAAACGGGCCGGGGGCGCCCCGACCACAGGGCCTTTGCACATGCTGTTCCCTCTGCCTGACCACCTTCCCCCCATGCTCATGCGCCTCTTCAGGGGGCTTTCCCTCCTCGCCTCCCTCGCCCCATCCCTGCATCCTGCCTTTTCCCTCTGATAATTCTCATCACCATCTGAGTCCATGTGACGTGTGGATGTCCCGGAGGCTTGTGTTCTGTCTTCCATGAGGACTCAGTCCTGGCCTGTCCTGGAATGAGTGGCTCTTTATCACTCCACTTCCTGGTCCCCCAGGGCCACCACCTGCCTCCATCCCAGGCTGATGTTCAGGCTTCAAGGAGGGCCCCGGGACAAGTCAGGCTGGGTGCAGCTCTTCCCGCTCCAGGAACGCCTGCCCAGCTCGCACCTCCGGACCTCGACCCCAGGTGTGTGACCTCGTCCAGGGGTCAGGAGTGGCCTCACCTCTGACCGTTTAGAGCTTCCTCTGCAGCTGCTCTCGGTGTTTGAGGCTCGTGCACGACCGCACGGACAGAGGCCCAGGGTCAGGACGGCAGAACTCGGAGCCCTCGGTGCTGGCCTGGCCCCAGCACTGAGCCACTGTGGGGAAGGCCTCATCCCCTGGAACCTCTCTGTGCATCTGTGGGGTACAACCGTTGACAGGGGGCCTCTGGGGCCAGACGGCTGTCTGCCTGGATGCCAGGTGCCATGATCCTGCGGAGCCTCAGTCTCCCTCATCTGTGAAATGGGAATGGTCTTCTAGCCTCCCACAAAGGGCGGGAGTTCTCAGGAGTGGCCGAGCTGAAGCAGTGGCACGTCTTGGAAAGGACAGGCGGGGACAGACTCGGGATGCTCCCAGTCATCTCCCCTGGGCGCTCGGGGAGGGGTCAGGCTGGCCTCCCCAGGCGGCCACCAGAATCAACGCTGACTGCGTGTGTTCCGGTGCTGGAAACCTCAGGGCGCGAGGCTGCACTGCGGCTCCCGAGGCCCACACTCACCCGCCCCTCTCGCTGCCCCCTGCCCGGGGCCGGGGACCTCGGTTTACCCCACCTCGGGCCGTCTTCCCTCAGACTCAGCGCCTGCAGCGTACGCGTTCCCTTCCCACTGTCCCCCAAGCCGCCCCCTACTTCCACCCACTCCCCACCTCCTGGGATCTTCCTGCCAGAGAGAATTCCCAGTCGGCCTCGGCTCCCCCGCTGAGCCTCCCATAAAGAGCGTGGTGCATTTGCTCAGCTCAAGGATGGTTTTTATGAACGGGGCCATGCCAGGCGCTCCCCCCACTGCCAAAATTCACCATCCCCCCACATCTCTCGTGCCCACACCCCCACTCCACCCCCAGGCACAACAACCTTGGAGGAGCTTTGCCAGGGTCTGATGGAAATCCAGAAATAAAATTGCTCACCTGAGGAGGCCTAATCTCCAAATGCTGGAGGAGAGGAGAAGGGGGGGCCCCCACCCTCCTGGAGTCAGGGACGGACTCAGGGGGCGGATTCCCTTCCAAACCCACAAACAGAGAGACCGCGTCCATCAGTGGGCAGCCGTCCCCCACGGTCCTCACCCGAACAGGGGTGTCGTGGGCTGAATTGCGTGCCCCCTAAAGATATCCGCAGCCCTACCCCAGTGCCTCTGAATGTGCCTCACTTGCAAACAGGGTCTTTGGAGATGTTACGAAGATGTAAGCTAAGGAGAGGCCACACTGGGGTAGGTGGGCTCTTGACCTGATACGACCGGGGTCCTTATAAGAAGAAGAGAAGAGACTCAGAGACAGATACACCGGGGGACGGAGGCCAACTGACGGCAGAGGCAGAGGCTGGAGGGACGCGGCCACAAGCCAAGGAACGCCAAGGAGCACGGGCCAACCAGCAGGAGCTAGAAGAGGCAGGAGGGACCCTAGAGGCTTCAGAGGGAGCACAGCCGGGCCCACGGCCTGGGAGAGAATACCTTTCTGTGGTCTGAGCCCCCTGGTCCTGGTGCTTTGTTACTCAAACCCAGGACACGGATCCAGGGGACACAGAGGAGGACGGCAGAGTGGTGCGGACTTGAATGACCTCTGCACGGTGGCCAAATCGCCACTCCCACACTCTGCCCCTCCTCCCAGACCCTCGGTGTGTGGTTCCCATGGAGCTCAGGGACTGGGGCCATGGTGGGGGCGGGGGGGCAGGCCAACACTCCTGTTCATTGAGAATCGAAGGCTGGGCTGCTCGCCCCTCCGCGGAGCCTGCTTTTGAAGTGCGGAGTGATTTATTTTAGCCAATTACTGGTGCACTTCCCTTCCGAGGACCCCCGTAATTGATTGAAGCCTATTGAAAACAAATTACCCCGCACCAGGATGCAAAGATCTGCTGACCGCTTCTCGGCGGCTTTCAGGGAATCCACGTGAACCACAGGACAGCCTCATGTCTGTTCTTCCCTTCCCCAGGAGGACAGGAACAGAAGAAAGAACAGATCTTTCCCAGGCTGTGTGGACCCCTCTGAGCACCCAGCAGCCTGTTATTCTCTGACTCCCACAGTCTCTGGGATTAGCATCGTGAGGATGCCCCAATATTCTGCCGCAAGAAGGTCAGCGCCCGTGGGGGGCACTCAGAGTGGTCCCAGTTTTGCACCGTGGCAACGCACATCTTCACACCTACTGTTTCCTCGTCTGTTTGTTAGGACATATTTCCTTAGACTAAATCCCAGGGTGGGGTTTCTGAGATGAACGGGCACCCCCATGGGTCTCTCTACAACCTGCCCTTTTCCTTCCAGAACATTCTTCCCATTCACATGCTGCCAGGCCCCACACGTCTGTCCATTTCACCACAACTGTGCCAGCCACGCGGGTCACGGTTTTACGTTTGTGGGGCTGACTCAGCAGGTAAAAACTGGCACCAGGGCCCAGCTTTAAATGCACGTTTAGGTGAACTTTTTAAAAACTATTTTTAATTGTGGCAAACCACACACAACATAAAATCTACCACCTTCACCGTTTTGAAGCACACAGTTCAGGGGTGCTGAGTAAATTCACGTTAAATTGCATTTTTAAAAAATTACTTTCCCACCTGTGTGAACATGATTCCGTGACGGACGGCCGGCACGCTCTCACAGGTGCCAAGTCTGAGTGCCCCGCACCAGCTCACCTGACCTTCACCGGGTCCCCTCACCTGCCGGAGTCACCTCTCAGGAGCTACAGCCCCGAGTGTGCCAGTCCCGCTCGGACGCTGGCTCAGTTCCTCCCCTCCTGGAAACCCTGCAGGGCCTCCCCTGCGCATCTCATCAGGCCTCAACTCCTTCTAGAAAAAGCCTTACCCCACCTCCACCAAGCACAGGTCACTCTGGGCTCCCCAGACTGGTCCACCTGCCCCCTGACATCAAGCTTCCAATTGCTCAAGCCTGTGTTCTTTCCCTCTGTCCTTGCAACACCTGCCACCCCTGCCCTGCCACCCAAGCAAGGCACATGCACTGACCACACGGACCCTGCTGCCCCGTGGCCAGATGGCGGTCCCCTCAGCTGGACCTGAAACGAGGCATGACCGAGGCCCTCCCACGTCCCCAGTCAGCTGCACGGCCTCCCTCTCCTTGGCCGCTCCGACCTGAGGAGGGCCGAAGCTCCAGGCCCCACGGGGACTCCGGCCACGGCCACCACTGTCACCGCCGCATGGGTCCTGCTGCCGTTTCTGTGCTCTAGCTGCCGTCAGCAGCAACGGCCAGGTGAAAGTACCAGGGGCTTCAGACGGCCTGGGAGGCAGCAGGGGGAGGCCCCCACGGAGCCCCCTGCCGTGGGCGGCCCCTTGTTGTCACCAGGTGGACGAGCTCACAAAGGAAGGTGCAACCGGCCCATGGGGTCCAGGAACCCGGCAAACGCATGCTCCTGCCCCTCGGCGCTCACATCCATGTACATGTGCACACACATGTGTACGTGTGTGTGTGTATGTGTGCATGTGTGTCTGTCTGTGTGTGCTTGTTGGGGGTGGGGACAAGGAGATGAACAGCCACCCAGCAGGCCAGCGCTCTCAGGAGGATGTGCAAGGGCTGGGAGGATCCCGGGAGGGAACCTCTGCCTGCAGGACAATGTGGGGGGCACACTGCGACCCCCTCCTCTGCCAACTCTGCCCCTCCTCGGTCAGCCGCTGCAGTCCGTGCCCACGCGCCCCTTGGATTCTGGGCCCAGGTACCCCCAGCCCAATGAGCTGTGGCATTCCTGAGCAGCAACAAGACCCAGGGGCCCCCCATGTGAACCCAGCTCCCCACCTCCTGGCTAGGAGACTCCGGGCAAAAGCGACGTCAGCTCCCTGGGCCTCAGTTTCCTCATCTGCAAAATGGGCATAACAGAGCACCACTCTCCCAGGGAAGCCGCGAGGACTAAGATCGTCGCCCACGTCAGGTGCTGAGACCAGGCAGGCCCTGGGCAAGCATGCGAGAACGGTGGCATGCCATCCCGGGGCCCCCCCTCCTGTGACCTGGAGCAAAATGCTGGTCGTGGGCTGTGTCCCCGTCCCCACCCCCCGGAACCTGCGCTGGGACCTCATTTGGAGATGGGGTCTTTGTGGCGCTGACTCAGATGTGTATCACCCACCATGCCAGGCCGCCCAGAAGCGTGAGGCCGGCAGGGCCCTGCGCTGTCACGTGAGGCGAAAAACACGTCCACGTCAGACGCGTGGGCTGCAAAGAACAGCGAGATGCCTGCCAGGGAGCGTGGCCGCCAGAGGCGCCGGGCTGCGGGACGCACGCCCACGGGCTCACATGTTCCCAGCATCCCAGGACCCACTGGGCAGCTCACAGCCCCATTTTACAGATGAAGAAACCCAGGCCCCGGGCTGAAGCCTCAGGCTCCGGCAGCCTTGACAGGACACGGCAGGATTCTGGAACCCCCCGCTGCTGATGTGATGGAAGCCACAGCGGGTGATGGAGGACAGGGGCTTGGCATTCCCAGGCCCATGCGGGTCCCCCAGGCGAGGCCCACAGGGTGACGCTAAGTGACGGCTTCATGGGACTAGAAAAGTCCAGGCACAAAGCAGCCATGAAAACACTCCACCGCAAGGGCCATCCTGAGGCCCCAGCGGCCGGGACAGCCAGCAGGTGAGGGGCGCTCCAGCCGCTCAGCCTGAGTCTGTCCCTGCTCCCAGGCCTCCCTCTGCTGCAGCCAGCAGCTCACACACCCCGGCCTCTAATTACAGGTTCGGAATCTTCCAACGCGCTGGTGTTGCGATTTGCCACGGACAGCACAGTCCCGGCTCTCATCAGAAGAGTCAGTTTCTCCCCAATTCCATGTCCACCCTTGACCCGCAAAAGTCGCCCGGCGCTCTGTCAGCCCCCAGCCCTCAGCTGGGGCGGCCCTGGCTGCTGACCCACTGCCACACCCCCGGCCCGACCTTCTGGACTCCAATCGCCTCCCCTGCGCCCTCTGGTCGTCTTTTGGGCACAGTAATGGTTCTTTCTAGAAGCTTCTCCTGGTATTTATTGTTCGGCTCTCTGTGAAGCCTTGTCTCTGGCACCGTCGGTCCCAGCGGCGCCCTGTCCGTGGCGCCAACACCATCACTCACGCGGCGTAAACCTGTTGTAGCGACTCCGGGCCCGCCAGAGGCGCCCATCACTCATGGCCCACGGTGGCGCTCGGAGGCACAGGGCGCTAGGAGATGGATGGTCCTGCGAATTACCACTGGCTGCAAAGTGGGGACCTTTCACCTCCAGGGAGCAGGGTCAAGTCCCTGTCATCGTGGGCCTGGCCTCCAGGGAAATGAAGCAGAAGACCCCTGCTCGGGGCCGTGGCCCCGCCCGCCCAACACACAAGCCTCCGCCGCATTCCCCATGGGGGACCCTACTCCAGCCTCCCGAACGATTGATCAATTCACTGGGGCCGCCGATGACGCTCTGAGGCAGGTGCCGTCCGCGGTTTTTGACAAATGAGAAGTCTGGGACTCGGAGACACCGGACAAATTACCCCAGGTCTCCGGGCCCTGCGCGCTCTCTGGCAGGACACGCTACCCCGTCGGGTCACAGCCTCCCCTCCCCCAGCCTCCGGGAGGCCTGGATGAGATTTCAAAGCACATTCTCATTCGAGACCCAACAAGAGGGGCTGTCTTTAATCAGCCGTAGGAGAGTGAAGGGCCCAGAAGGCCCGAGGGTCCTACAGGCCAGCACCAGGACAGGGGCCTGACTCCCGCTCCAGCGCTCGCTCCTCTCCCAACGGTGTACCTCTGCCCCACAACCCATAGGGACGGGCTCCCAAATTAGCTTGATGCTGGCTCAGCGGCTTTTAGGGAATGGCCGCGGCCACCCGGGGCCTCTTCCCTCCCTTTCTGCCCTCCCCGCACAGGGCCACGGGTCACCAGAACAGCCACGTCCTGAATGAAGCGGTGCTGGAGGGAGGCTGCTGGCCTAGAACTTCCGAGCCGGGCTGAGCCAGGCCAGGCACTCACCTCCCTACCACCCACCCTGCTCGCAGGCCGCACGGCGATGCAGAGCCTGGAGCGGTGCAGACGGGGCCTGGGCCGCCCTCTCCTCACTGCCACCGAGCACCTCGCCCACCTGGGCTCCGTTTCCTCATCATCAGTGGGAGGGGCTCGCTGGGGGAGCCCCAAAGCCCCTTCCCGTAACGTGAGCCTGTAGCGAGGTGACGTGCACCCAGAACCTCAGAACGTGACCTTGTTTGGAAATGGGGTCTCTGCAGATGCAATTAGCGAAGATGAGGTCAGACTGGATCAGGGAGGGCCCTAAATCCAGTCTGCCTGGTCTCCTTATAAGAAGACTATATGAAAGAAGCAGAGCCCCGGGGGCGGGGGGGGGGGGGGCGGTGGGTTGCTGACGCAAGCCCAGGAACACAAGGACTGCTGCAGCCACCAGAAACGGGAAGAGACAGGGAAGCCCCCGGAGCCTTCAAGGGAGCGTGGCCCTGCTGACACTCTGATTTTGAACTTTGGCCTCCAGGAATGTGAGAGAACATAATTCTGCTGTTTTAAGACGCCTGGTTTGGGGTTATTTGTTATGGCAGCTCTAGGAAACAATCTGCAACCTCAAACCAGATTTGCTGGGAATACGCCAAGGTAAAGGCCTGCCCCCCGGCCTTTGCATGTGACATCCTACCTCACTGGAGCACTCTCCTTGGTTATCACAGGGCTTGCCTCGCCCTTTCTTCAGGCCTCTGCCCAAAGTCACTTCCACAAAGGCCTTCCCTGCCACCCCAGGGACATTAGCCCTGGTTCTCTATCTCCTGCCCCGGCTGCCTTTTCTTCTTACAGCCTATCACTACTGCATCAATCACGGCTATCAGTACCTTTATTGTGATGCACACCCCCTCCTTCCAACACACACACAGAGCACAAGCTCCTCCAGGGGAGGCATCCACCTCGTCCTTGCTGAGTCCTAGGTCCAGGTACAGCCCGCACACAGCACGCGCTCAACAAATACTTGCGGGATGAACATGCGTGATATGGGCCAAGTTCCAGGCCAGGCAACCTCAGGAAGGGACAGGAAAGCTGCTGTGACGTCACATGTCATAATCCCTCCACAACAGATTCCTCTGGGAAGGAAGATGCCCCAGCGAGCTTCATCTCTAGGAGGCGGCCTGGCAGGGCACTAAGGGTGAGGCATATGGAAACTACCTGGGTTCAAATTCCACTTCTGCCACTTCCGAGCTGTGCAACCTCGGGCAAGTCGCTGAACCTCTCTGGGCCTTAGTTCTGCATCTATAAAATGCGGATGTAAGAGCACCTGCCTTGTGCAACTGTTGTGCACATTAAATGAGTACATAGGGGTGGGGCTGGTATTTGCTAAGCCCCAGGTAAGCATTTACTGATGCTGCCATGGTTGTGGGAATTCCTGGGAAAGACCAGTGATGTCGGACTTGAACGGGAGGCGCCCACTGGATCAGTGGGCTGGGGGCCTGCTGTGGGGGGCAGTGAGCCCTCAAAGTGCTGCAGACGGGACAGGAGAGACCTCTGCCCAGGCCATCTGGGCGGCTCCTGGCGCAAGAGACTCACTAAAAAGCCAGACTCCAGTTTACTTCCGGCTCAAACACACTCGCCATCAAGATGCCAGCGTCCCCAGCCAAGACATGGGTTCTGCCGAGCAGGGGCTCAGGCCGAGCGCGTCAGGCAGCGGCGACCTCCGAGGGGCGGGCGTGGCCTCCATGGGGCCAGTGGAAGCCGCTCTCTAGGCCCGGCTGCCCGCCTCGGGGTCCGCTCCCCACACCTCGGTGGGGCCCAGTAAGCAGAAGGATGCCCAGCCCCTGGGGCACCCAGAGCAGGCCCAGAGACCCGTGGGGGACAAAGACGGGGTGACAGAGGCACCGCCTATCCACATGGGCCACAGCACCACTGAGCTGACAGACCCGGCCAGGGACTGCGTCCCCTGAGTAAGGGACACTGTCCGGGCTGCATGCAGCCAGGTCCAAGGGGACCCTCCCAATTCTCTGCCCCTGCTCAGCCCACACACGGTTTCAAGGGTCCCCACGTGGCCGGGGCCCATACCGCCCATCCTAGAATGGGGAGACCCACTCGGCCTTTCTCTCCCCCCAGCCCTCACCCTTCCCCTTCCTCCTGGCCCTGCCCAACCCTCCAAGGAGGCCTGTCTGCCGCTCAGCACGCCTGCACCCTGGCCTGCGCCCCCGCCCGCTCCATGTCGCCGTGCTGGCCTCCCCGCTTTGTCACATGCAGGCCCCTCAGCCCCTCGCCTCTGCTCTCCCGCTCCCTCTGCCCGGAGCACTCCCCGAGACAGACACCTGCTCCAGGCTCACTCCCGGGCCGCCACCTTCCAGACCACTCGCTTCGATGCTGAAGCCGGCCCCTCCCCAGAGCACCGCTCCTTCCAGCCCCCTCTGTGGATGTACTGGGTTCACTGTCTCTGTGGTTCCGACGTGTCCCAGAAATACTGGGTAAGGAGCAAAGGGATCCTGGGTCCCTTCTCGTGGCCCCAGAGACGCACCAGAGGAGGCCTCGCTCAACATCTGCTGCCCGGTGGACACGGCCGGGCAGTCCATCCAGGGCTGCCAGCGGCAGGTAGGGGGAGGCAGGAGGCGCAGACAGAGGAAGCTGGAAACACTCCTTCCAACTGCACAGATACACCCGGGAAGATGGGTGCGCACGGAACCCAGCTGCACCCCTGCTCCTGGCACCCACAGGCACCACCTGGGGCAGGGCTAGGGGCACTCAGGAGGCCGGAGGGAGAGGAGAGAGGCCTGCCCTGTGGTGGGGTCCGAGGCGCGGCCCCTGCCCCCCAGGAGAGCAGGCAGGCTCAGGCAGGAGCTAATGGCTGCGCCCCCACCAGCAGCCTTGGCCAGCATTAATTTGACCATATACACACACGCTAATCAGCTGTAACCGTGGCACCCAGCTCAATTCCAATTGATTTACGGAGCCTGGAAATGGATACAAATGTGATTAAAGGCTTTTTATTTTACATAGGTTCTCTATAAAATGTCTTAAATCAATTGCCCGGCAGGCCCCACGCCATTACTGCACAGACTCTCCTCCTGTATTGATGGATACGGCTCCCAGCTAGAGCCGGGGTGTCAGCCGCACGCCCGCCCAGCCTTGGCATCCGAGGCGGGTGGCTGCAGCATCTGCTGGTCGAGCGTCCATCTCTGCTCAGGGGGCCCCTCTGCGGCCAGCCCGGCTGGCCTGGCACCTTCGAGAGGGCAGCAAAAGCTGGCGGGCGAGGGGAGCAGGCCGGGGAGCCAGGTGGTGTCGCCATGGCGACAGCCTCGCGCCATCTCCCAGCCGGCTGGCCTCTTGGCTGTGACTCCCGCGTCTGGACGTCTCGGGGGGCCAGCCCTGAGCCCGGGAGGTCAAGTTCTCCATCGAGGGCTCCAAGGACGGCCCTGGAATGGATGTTCTGCAGACATCATCTGCCCTACTCTGGGGCCCCTTTTCACAGATGAGGAAACTGAGGCCGAGGGGTGCGAGTCAGCGAGCAGAGTCTCTGACAGACGGGTCACAGCTGGAGGAGACGCCGGCTCTCCGGGCTCCGGTCCACCCGCCTCATCCCTTAGAACACCCCCACTCCAGTGGACGCCGAATGGCTGCCGTGGATTTGCAGCACACGGTGCCGTCCAGCTCAGACGGAAAACAGGAGGTGATCCTGGAAGCCCAGCTCGTGGGGGGCTCAGCACAGAGCCAGGGGCCCAGCCCGATGCCCAGCATAGGGGACACCCGGTGACATCCAGCAGGCCAAGGATCGGTCAGCACCACCACGCCCTCTGTGGGCTGCCTGGGGCCACAGACCTGGGGCTCCATACAGCAGGAACTCATTCTTTCACATTCTGGAGGCCCGAACGCTGGAATCGAGGCGTCAACTGGGCCGCGCTCCCTCCAGAGGCTCCAGGAGAGAATTTCTGACTCTCCCTGGTCCTGGGGGCCGTAGGCTGTCCTGGGCTTGTGGTCACACCCCTCCAGGCTCTGCCTCCATCATCACACGGTCTGTCCCCTCTCATAAGGAAGTCACTGGATTTAGGGCCACCCCAATCCAGCAGGACCTCATCTTAACTGGATGACACCAGCAAAGATCTTATTCCCAAATGAGGTCACATTCTGAGGTTCCGGGTAGACATGAATTTTGGGGACACTATTCAACCCAGGAGGGATGGAGTCTGAGGCACCACCCCGGGGCCACAGCGGTGAAGGGTCCCTCTTTTTATAAAGGAGGCCTGAGGTCATTCAGTAACCGAACGAGTGTGCAAGGCTCGTGGCGGGCGCTGGACCACGTCCCCGGGTCCCCGGGCTGCACGATCCTGGCTCCCTGGAGAGCTGATTCATCACCCCCATCTCTGGCCCGGGGGCTTCCACAGCCTGTTCCGAGCGCCCGCAGAGGCAGGATGGGTGCTCGAGCCACGAGCCCCCTGGCTCCCTGGCAGCTCCTTAGGATAAACCCGCAGTGCCACCGAGAAGTGAGTGCGGCGCAGAGAAAGGACCTCATGGCCAAGCCCGGAACGATCGCATCAGCCCTGCTCAGAAGGCCGAGCAGGACAGGGCACCCGGTGGCCAGGGCGCAGGAGGCAGCTTCGCTCCACCCCAGAGCCTCGCTGCCCGCGACAGCAATCGCCAGAGGCGAGCGGTGACTTCAACTCAAAGTCAGACTAATTAAAATCAGAGAAAATTCCAAATTCCATTCCTCAGTCGCATCAGCCACATGGGACAGTACAGAGGCAGAAGACAGCCCACCGTCGCAGGAAGTTCTGCTGGACGGCCGCTCGAGACTCATTCTTTCTTGTACTTTTTGTACGAGAGCAAAAAGAATCAATGCAAAAAAATATAATAATTAAAAAAACAGAAGTATACAGGGCTGTTGATTTCTCCTCACACCAGCTCCGATCCCTGGGGGCTTTCTGGGTCAGCACTCCTCTGCGGCCTGACCTCTCCTCCCATTGCTGACCAACCACACACATCCCCAGGGTCCAGCCCTTCTCCCGACTCCAGGAGGTCACCCCCCACCTCTCCCCACTCTTGCCTAACTCTCTGGTCTGCTCAAACTTCTCCCAGAGGCCCCGCAAGACCCTCTTTCACAGTTTTGAACATCCTGTCCTCTGTTCTTGGCCTCACCAAGCTCCTAGGCATCCCTCAAAACCCCGGCCCAACTTCAAGACCTCCGGGAAGCCTGCTCCTACAGCATCTCATGCTCCCCTCTCTCGTGGCATTTCCCACTACAAATTTGAGTCGCTTGTGCCTCTGTCCTTCCCTCCTTGGCTGTGAGCATTTCGTAAGCAGATCAGTCAGTTTAATACCTGGCAGGGAGCACGGGGTCTGGATGTGCTGTGGGCGGAATAAGCCAGAATTCTTTCTCAACCAGACTCTGAGTTTCCTGGGGGTTAACACTGTGCCCAGCGCCCTGTGGACTCTGAGGGCTGCTGGCTGCATGAATAAATGAATGGACCACAGAGAGCAGGGCTCAGGTCTTCTCCTCCCTCCACAGTCAGCACATGTGTAAGCACATAGTAGGTGCTTAATAAGTGGAGTGGGGCAGACAAGCAGAACTGAGTGGAGAAAAGACCACAAGACGATGAGGATGTTCGATGCGGAACAAGAGCTGGAAGGACCCTAGGGACGACGAGGCAGGCAGGCCGTGTGCTCCGGGAGGACAGAAGCCTGGTCCTCTGCTCCACTGGTCCTCTGCCTCCTTCCTCACCGGGCAGCCACCTGCAAGGTCACTGGCTCCCTGGAAGATGAAGGGCCCCCTCCCCGGCTCCCCTCGCCTGCTCCTGCTAGAAGCCTTGGTGGCTGGGCAGTGGGGCTGCCTCAGTCTCTCTACCCTCTTTTGTTGCCACCGCTGCGCTGCAGAGAGCGGTGAGCAGTGACAGGTGACACAGAGGGGCACGACCCCCTCCTCGGGCCCAGTAATTGGCTAGAGTGCCTCCCAGACCTCAGGGAAACACCTATCTATATTTACTGGTTTATTATAAAGGACCAGACTCAGGACCAGCCAGATGGAGAAGACGCCCGGGGCGAGCGATGGGGGCGGCCACAGAGCGCCCGGGCCCTCTCCGGACACGCCACGTCCCAGCACCGTGTGCTCACCAGCCCGGCAGCTCTCTGAACCCCACATCTGAGCGATTTTTACGCAGGTTCATCAAGTAGGCATGACCCATCATTAACCCAATCTGCAGCCCGTCTCCCCTCCCCAGATGCTTCCAATCACGGTCTGTCTGCTGACCTGTCCCCGCCCTGAAGCTGTCCGGGGGCCCCCAGAGCCGCCTCATCAGAACCAAAGATGCTCTATCACCCAGGACATCCCCAGGGATTCAGGAGCTGCGTGTGAGGAACTGGGCCAGAGACCCAATCCGCGTTTCTTCTCACGTCTCACCTCCTCCCAAGGACACGCCCTGGCTCTGAGCCCCGGCCCCCCCACTTCTGTTCTACTCAAGGCAGCACGGTGAGGGGCCCCATGCAGACTTGGGGGCCAGACTGCGTGCATTCAAATCCTGGCCTGCCATTATCAGCCGTATAGCCTGGGAAAGGCACCTCACCTCTCTGTGCCTCAGTTTCCCCTCTGGAACAGAGACAAAAATGGAAGGACTCAGGAGGTTACCCGGTGACTTCAATGAGTTCGTTCTTGCCTGGCTTGTAACAGGCGCTCAGTGTCTGTTAAGTCAGCTCAGCCCAGGTACAAACACCAGCAGCACAAGGACCATGAGGCCCCTCAGACATGACCCCGTCACAGCTGGGGCGAGCGCTACAGTCCCCAGAACCCAGGTCTGCAAGTCGTACTGAAAACTTCTCTGTGTCCACATGGGAACTGTCCCTGGGGGGGAGGTGGTGACCTGTTAACACCAAAGGTCATACAGGGGTGACGGCCTAAGCAGCTCCCCCCTCACCTTCTGTCCTTTCCCAAGTGGACAGAAGGGCGGGGGCAGCATCTGGAACCCTCCGGCATCCTGGAACGCGTTCCTCCCCCTGCAGCTCACGGATCCCTGGAGTGGGATCCCCAGGGTGCTCATCCAGCCCCAGGCAGACCCCCGGGTCCCTGGGCTGCCCACGCCAAGGGGAAATTGAGGTGGACACAGGACTGGCACAAAACCACCACAGGAGATGTCGGTAACAAATTCTAACTGAGCCTTAACACTGTGGCCTTCGTGTAGCAACATCTAAACTCACCCTGACACACACACACGGAGCTCCCAGCACCCAGGACCCGGGAGGCAGAGGAGAGAGGGAGGCACCACCCCCTCGAGTCAGGAAGTAGGAAGGCACTTGGGGTCCAAGGCTGTGCCCGGGGCGGGGTGGAGAGAGGGCTGCGGGAGGGGCGACAGAGGGATGCTGCTCCTGGCGGGGCCTGGACCCTGGGGGCCCAAAGGGGGTCCCGGCGTGGGGATCAGAGTGAGAGGAGGCCGGGTGGGCAGGCGAGGGGCTCCCTGCGAGAGCAGAGATCCCGCCCCAGGACAGCAGGGCGTGGGAGCCACCGAAGGGGCCGAGGGGAGGCGAGGCACGTTGGAGCAGCACCTTCAGATTCCAGGATGCGAGGAACGCCGTCTCCCGAATGACCCACCTGGCACGGCTCCCTGCACAGGGGTGGGCACGACACGGCCTCAACGCAGGACACGCCAACACCTGAGGGCTCCTGGGACTCTGTGCGACCCCAGCACTGAGGAATGGTGCCCCCCTGGGGGCTTCCCGGGATGTGCGTGCATGAGCGTGTGTGTGAATGCACGAGAGGGCACACGTGGGAGAATGTGTATGTGTTCCTGGCTGCACAAGTGTGTAAGTGTATGCGTGTGAGACTGTGTGAACCGTGTGCAAATGTGAGTGTGTGCTGGCTGTGCATGCATGCACGAGACAACAGACGTGGGAGTGAGCGTATATGAGGATGGGCGTGTGTAGGTGTGTGAGATGTGCATGGGAGACAGTACAGGTGAGTGTGTCAATGTGTGAACATGTGTATGGACGTGCTGCATGGGTGTGCATGAGTTTGTCTTGTGAGTGTGCGAATACACACATGTGTGAAAATGCAAGGAAGGAGGAGAGCACGCGTGTGACTGTGATGGGGGTTGCAGGGAGGAGGGCCGTGCTGCCCGGGGCGCCATCATCCCACCGGTAAGACGGTCGCCCCCAGCAGGCTGCAGGGCAGGAGGGGGGCCCCTCGAGGTGGCCCGGGGTGTGGTGTGGGGGAAGCAGCTGCTCTCCTGTGCGAGGGGTGCCCGAGGGGTGGAGGGGCTCCCACCCGCCTGCCGTCCATCCCGGGGGAGGGCGCACGAGGCTCCCAATTACAGCAACAATTAGGACACACCGATGCACAGCCAGCCGTCACGGTGCCACCTCGAGAGTGACGAGCGGCCCAGCTTAATCCCGGGAAGGCTGTCGAGTGTTAATGGCGCGAGCAGGCTCATTAGCTGTGATCCATCTGTCCTTAATGCAGGCGACGCGCGGCCCAGCCCAGAGGGAGGCTGCCCTCCCAGGAGGGCGGGCGGGCCCAGCACAGAGCAGGCCTCGCTCCCTCCTTCTCTGCTCCCCAAAATGAAAGGAAGATGGGGGCGAAGACACAGGGAAGAGAAGACAAAGTTCCCCACGTCCCCCTGACCTGAGAACTGCCTGTGCCACGGCTGGGCCTGGGATCTGGCCACACCCTGCTGTGTGACTCTAGGCAAGTCACTTTACTTCTCTGGGCCTATGCTGTCCTCTGGGAAAAAGCAAAGCTGCAATGGCTGCCCCAGGGCGCAGGAAACCATGAGTGGCACCCCTGCACAGTCACGGCACGGCAAAGACCACAGCTGGAAGGGCTGCCCCGAGAGACACAGAGGGCAGGAGAGTGGCTGAAGAGCAAGGGGGCTGGGGGTCCAGGGGCCTCTGGGCAGGCAGCCCGGGTCCAAGGCCTGGCTCTGCTGTGTGACGTGGGGAGGTGATTTAGCCTCTCTGTGCCTCCATTCCCCTATCTGTACAACAGGGAAGTAGCAGCTCTCACCCCGGGGTTAAAGAGGATGGTGAGCAAACACGCGTAAAGCCATTTCACACGGGCCCGGCACTTGGGAGCCTGGACGTCAGCTGCCATCATCCCCGCTGCGGCCTCTCCCCCGCTTCTGTCGCCCGAGGGCCACATCCGTGATTTCCGCCAGGTCTGTACCCCCCGCTTGATTTTCTCGCTACTCCTTCAGACCAGCCAGTTGTTTGGTTTCTGGGGGGATAATTACATCAACTAATTTTTTAAAAAAATCAATTTCTGCCCAGAAGGAAGCGTCCATCACCAGCAGAAACGCAGCGCGGCACCTCCCGGATCCCGTCGCTCGGAGCCCGGCACCTGCTCCTTCGTGCCCAGGGATGGAGCAAAGGCTGGGGAGGTGTGGGGCCCACCCCGGGCTGGCCTCGTCCCTGCAGGGTCGGGGGACCACGTGCCCACATGACACAAAATGGTCGCGGGTGCCCCATAAACCCACTGGACACAGACAACACCCGCTGCAGACCCTCAAGGGTGAAAATCACAATCCCCAAGAGGCTTCAAAAGTTGGGCCACCTCCTTCCTCGCGAGGAGCACAGAACCGGCTTCGCTGAGCTCAGAACGCTGGGTTCCAGGCCCGGCTCTACCTTTGAACCGCCCAGCCTCAGTTTCCCTCTCTGGAAAATGGGGACACTTGATCTGTCCCCTCCCGAGGGCTGCTGGAGGGTTTCAACCAGCACACAGGCCTGCGGCTGAGGGGCCGTCAGCCACACCGAGCCCCACCGGCAGGGACGGGCCCAGGAGCCAGCTGGCTGCAGCCAGCAGGACGCTTCACAAGGGCCGCCGTCTCCCCGACGGGCTTCAATTATTCAGACCACGGCCGCGCCCTTATTTAAAGTCTAGCCTTGCGTTCGCTGTATCCGGCGGCGAGCACCAGACCTGCGGGTGGACTGACGTGGGACGGCCTCCCTCTCACAAAGTCAATTAATTAAGCAAACGCTTTGCCAGCAGGTTCTCAGGTGTGCGGCTGGGCGGTCCACGGGTCTCAGCCTGTCGCCTCGGGGACACTCGATCCCACAGGGCCTGTCAAGTGGGCGGGGACAGCGGCCTAGAGCCCGGGCATCGGCTGGTGGGAGAGAAGGGGCAGCAAAACTCCTGTTCACAGGGTACCTACTGTGCGCCAGGCCCAGGATGGGCCCACGGCACCCGAGGGGCTCCTTCAGCCCTCACAGCCAGCCCCTTATCACTTCAACCTACAGGTAGGGAAACTGAGGCACAGAGCAGGGAAGGGACTCGCCCAAGGTCACACAAGTGGGAAGTGCTAGGCTGGAGATTTGAACCCTGGCTGCCCGGCCCTCATCCCTGCTCTCTGGGCTGAGCACCTGCCTTTCTGGATACGCCCATCACCACCTCGCCAGGCCTGGCTAAGTCTGTCCCCTCCTCCAGGGGGACTACGCATGCACTCTGTCACCAGGCAGGACTGGGTACCACCCAGGACACCCTCAGATTAAGTGCAGCTCATAGGCGGAGGGTTCTGGAATGTTCCGGCAGGTTCCACGGGGTTCTGACACTGGACCACTCACCATCTCGTACATCTTCTCCGGATAACAGCAAAAGCCAGCGTGTGCCAGGCACTCCCCTCATAGAGGCCTCCTGCAGCCACCTAAGCGTCCGAATGGGCGGGACACCCAGGATGGCTGTCAGCCGCGACAGCTCTGATTTTTGGGTGAGGATGTGAAATCCAGAGGTGAAATGCCTCAGGCCAAGTCACTGCCCCCCAGGGGCCCAGTCAGGAATCAGGGCTCCAGACGCGAAGCCAGCAGGCCTGGAGGTGAAGGCCAGCCTGTCCTGCAGGGGCCGCTGAGTACGGGGGCTCCGGGTGCAGACATGGGCGGAGGGCCGGGCTGCGCCCCACTCTGCCACTACCCAGCCGCTCACCTCGGGCAAGCCACAAGCCACGGCCCCAGGCCTCGGTTTCCTCATCTGTGAGATGGGGGTTAAGACAGATGCGTTGTCTCATTCGGGCCATCGTGAGAATAACATGAGTTGATGTGCGTGGCTCTTCCTTGCTGCTCACGGCGGGTCCCAAAGTGCCCAGTGCAGTGCAGACGTCCCCCAAGATGCCTTCCTTCCTCTGGCAGCAGATTTAGGGGCATCGAGGCAAAAAGGTTGCCAGGTCCCGTCCACCCCAGCTCATCTCAGCTCCTGGAAACCAACTACACCCAGCGCTTCCAGCCAACAGGCAAGGACCGTCCAAACCGCGGCACACAGGACAGATGCTTTCTGCTCGACTAAAACATCTCAGTCAACTCCCTGCCTGGAAGGAGGAGGAATCCAGCTGCCGAGGATGAACGTCAACCCTTGCCTGGGGTTCCTTTCACCTGGAATGCCCTTTCATCTCTGCCTCATCCATCTAGAAAACTCCTACATACCCCTCAAAACCCTTCTCAAGCATCACACCCCTCTACCCTCCCACCCCGAGTTGCCTCTTCCATGTCATCTCTCAGCCTCAGGGACACCTCCCCCATCACGAGAACCACGGACCGAGAGCCAGACTCTGCACTCAGCACTTTACGCGGTTTGTCTCAGTTCATCTTTCAAAAAGGGAGGTGCGTTTTTCTCCATTTTACAGATAAGGAAACTGAGGTATGGAGCGGTTGAGCCCCGTGCCGAGGCCGCACAGCTGGCCAGTGTCAGAGCCCGGACTTGATCCCAGGAAGCCTGGCTCCGATAGCAGGGAGGTCTGGCTGTTTCAGGAAGAGCCAGTGTCAGGACTGGCTGGCACTGGCCAACTGGCAAAGAGAAAATTGCCAGAAGGAGGCAGGAGGACACTCGGCCCAGGGAGGGAGCAAGGGCACGCTAAAAGATGAAACTGAAATCCGAGCAAAGGCAGCACACGCTGTCCCGGGAGGGGTAACAGGGACCTGTGGTTTTCGCACACACTGCTCCCCAGGGACCCGCCGGCACTCGCTCAGCGCGGAACCCAGCTGCTCGAGGCGACTGTTGTGCCAGGAGCAGAGGGAGGCGGGGGCAGGGCTGTGGGCCTGAAGCTGAGATCTCAGGGAGGGGGTGCTGGGGGATCAAGCAGAGAAGTCAGGCTGGGGGCCCAGGGCCCCCCAGTGGTGCCAGCCCCCCAATCTGGGCCCACCCTTCCCGGGGAGCCTCGGCTGCCCCCCCGCCGGCTGCACCTGCTGTGAAATGACACCCCGTGGGGGACGGCCCTGCTCAGGCTCCCAGGAGGGCAATTGGACACTACACGCAGACCAGGAACGGGCGACAGGCTCCTGATCGGCTCGAGGTGGCTGGGGTTGGGGTCCCAGGAGGGGCGAGGCCCGAGAAGGTGGCCCAGGGATGGGGGCAGGAGCAGGGCTCCCCAGGGACCTGTGAGCAGGTAAGGGTGGGGGGGCAGAAGCAGAGGCTTCCAGAGGCCACAGGCTTGCCGCCGGCACACGGCCAGCGAGAAACCGAGACACGGGAGGCTCTGCAAGACCAGGGCTCACCCGGCCCAGCGGGGCCCCGGAGCTTCCCTCCGTCACCACTCAAACCTCTGCCTCTCGTGCAAGCGGCATAAGGTCGGGGTGCAGGCGGTAGAATCTGGAGCCAAACTGCCCGACTTCTGCTCCGGTCCCGACCCTGAAGGCCAATGACCGTGGCATGGCACTCGGCCTCTCTGTGCCTCAGTTTCGTCATCTATCAAATGGGTACAGTACCAGTCCAGGCTTCGTGAGGGTGTTGCAAGGGCACAGAGATTTCAACCAGGTGCTCAGGACTGGCCCGGGGCCCGGGGGCCACCAGGGGCACACCCCCATCGCTGCATGGCTGCGGCTGTGCCATCTCAAGCTCCCGTGGGCCCTCTGAGCCCTGGGTCCTCCGATCTGGAAGTGGGGGCTGGAGAACTGCGAGCAGGAGACAAATCCTGACACCACAGCCACCAGCGAGGGGACCTGGGCCTCAGTTTCCCCACTGTGTATGGGATACGATGACAGCTCCACCCCACAGCTGCTCAGGCCTCTGTGAACGGACTCAGGCAACGTCGGGCACACGGCGACACTCAAGAAATGTTCACTCCACTGTGCCGATGGACACCCAGAGCCGCCCCACTGCACTCAGCGTCCCCAGGGTCCACCAAACAGGGAGGGGCAGCGAGTGAGTTAAACATCTGGAGGCCCAGAGAACTGAAAACACACATCTGCACAAACACTTGTGCCCACATGTTCACCCAGCACCATTCACAACAGCTGAAAAGTGAAAACCACCCAACTGTCCGTCAGTGGATGCACAGATAAACAAAATGTGGTCCATCCACACAGTGGAATATTACTCGGCCCTGAACAGGAGTGAAGTAGTGATTTAGGCTACAACGTGGATGAACCTTGAAAATATTATGCTCAGGGAAGGAAGCCAGACACAAAAGGCCACAAATTTTATGATTCCGTTTATATGAAATGTCCAGAAAAAATAAAGCCAGAGAAATAAGTAGATTCGCAGTTGCCAGTGGTTTCAGGGAGGGAGCGACGGAGAATAGGGACAGGGTTTCTTTGTGGGGCGATGACCATATCCTGGAATGAGACAGTGCTGACAGTTGCACAATCCTGTGAATACACTAAAATCACTGACTGTGCACTTTAAAAGGGTGAATCGCACGGTACGTGAACATCTCAATAAAATGGCTAAAAAAACCCCAAATCCTTGAGGCCTATTCCACGACTGGCGAGTGACTCCCAAGGGCCCAGGAGGCTTGTGGGACGCACGAGGATGGAGGGTGGGGGCAGGCGGAGGTGTCCCCTTGGGGAACGGCCTGACCAAGGTGGAAGCTGGCTCCTGGCCTGGAGGGTACCACCCACAAGCAGGCGGCGCGTGGTGGAGGGGCTCTCAGTTTTAGTTTTGGCTAAAGAGTCAGGAAGCACATAAAATGGAACATCTGTGCAGAACTGTTATTGAGCACCTCCCGCATACCTGAGCCAAAGAGCTGACCTCGCCCTGGGGCAGCCCAGCTCGGCAGGGAGATGCACAGAACCAAGAAGTCACACGAGCACATCTGCACACAGTGGGCCCAGAAAATGGACTGGAAAACACTAGGTGGGAGGGAAAAGCCAGGACCAGCATTATAGAAAGTGGGAACAGCATGTGCAAAGGCCATGAGGTCGATGGGAATTTAAGGAACTAAAAATGGCTGGTGAGGCTGGAGAACAAAAGGCAAGACCTACATCTGGGACAACAGAAATTTCCCTGCTCCATTCTGCACCTCAAACACTTAAGATGTCCCCAGCAGTGGAGGATGAGAAGGTGTGAGGAGACCCCGCCACCCCTGGCCCGTTCGCAGTTCACGATTCTCTGAATATCATCCCAATCTTGGGGGTCCCTCCAAACTGCCAAGGAAGCCCCGCCACACATCCCAGGCCTTGGCAGGGCCTGCCATGCTCTTAGAAGCCCTCACAGGCCTTGAGAAGGAAGATCTCCCCCGGGGCTCCTGCCTCTTCTTCCTTCCGCCAGAGGCAAAATGCCCACTTCCCTCCCAAGAGCATCCTGCTGGGATTCACGGCTGGGCACTCAGACCCGGGCTCCCGCGGCCACAGAGAGACGCTGCCCCACAGCCCCAGCAGCTGGATGTACGGGGTCCCGAACTGCCCAGGCACTGCAGGCAGACCACGGCACGCTGCAGACAGACTGGCTTCTGAAGGCCCGGCTGGTGTTATTACAAATAATCATCCTTAGCATGACTACGGGCTCTGAGACAGACACCTGCCTCCGTTTGGTCAAACTAAAAGGACAGGCACTGGTGACCCTGTCCTTGTCGGCTTCCAGACACCCCTCTGCATCCCGAGGGGCAGCTGGGGCCCAGCCTCCAGGGGCTTCGATGTGGTCAGACACGGTCCACCCTGCTGGAAGGAGGAGTTCCTGGAAGCAGCATTGGGCCTGGCCGTGTCCGTCTGGTGACAACGGCTCTGCCTGGAAAACGCAGCCGTGTGGAGGCCCCAGTGCCGGTTAGAAACCCAGCAATTTAGCAATAGGTTTGTCCACACTCGCACTTCCTCGCAAATGGCCCTGCCTTGCCAGCCCCAGGGGTGGGGACAAGGCTGGTGGGGACAGAGGTAAGGGGGAGGGAGACAGAAAAGTTGGGATTCTGTCCATGAGGGGTCAGCAGGGGCCCCGGAGCAGGTCAATGAATCCATCAGGGATGTTATTACAAGTCGCAATTTATGGTCCCCGGGCCACATTAGCCGTGGCAGGGAGGACGTGGGGTTGCCCTGGCGGAATCAGAAGATAAACTCGAGCCGTCTGGAGAACAGAGCCGGGCGGGAGAGGACAGCGAACCCCCGACGCCGAGGTCCGAGCCTGTGAATCCGTCAGCGCCATGGGTGCCGCCAATAAATTAGAGGAGATAAGGGCTGAAGGGTGACGTATTAAAAGCAACGTTCATTTTGGAAACTGGCGCAAAGACTTCGCGGCATCCCGCTCCCCCAGGCCTGGCGGGGGCTGGAGGCTCAGCTTCCAGGCAGAGGGCAGCTTGGGGGGGGCAGAGGGAGGGGGTGGGGGTAGGGGGAGGAGGAGGGGGAGGAAGAGAGGGAGAGGAACGGAGAAGAGAGGGGAAAGGAGGGGCAAGCAGAGCAGGAAGGCCCCGTGGGGGGCAGGAGGGAGGGGGGAGAGATGGTGATGAGGGGTCACAGGCCAGGGACGCGCTCTCCCTGAGGCCGGGTTAAGCCATCAGCACAAGGTACTCGGGTTTAATTGTGGGAAATGCTGCAGAGAGAGAAATGAAATGTGACTCCCTGCCCGGGCTGGCACAGCCCCTCAGGCGACCCTGCCGCCTGGAGTCCCCCGTCCCCTCCCTCCCTGCACCTCCAGCTGTTCTCCCTGCTCCCAGGAACAACAGCTGCCAACGTGGCGGGGTGGGGAAGGGGAGGCGTGGCGGGGTGGGGAAGGGGAGGCGGAGGAGGGCGGAGGCGGGGCGGGCGGTTTGGGAAGAAGACAAGACAATCAGAAATCCATCAGGGAGCAGGCAGCTGCACCGAGGCCTGCTCTTCCCCGGATGAAGGCCCAAATCGACAGCCTTCCGTTCCCTTCTCTGCTCCTCGCTTGGCCCAGGCCCAGCACCTCCCGCCTGGACCAGTGCAGTAGCCAACTCGCGGGTCCCCCTGCTTCTGCCCTGGTCCCCGGGCTCCCTCCTCCATGTGGCACCAGATGACCCCATGAGAAGGGAGGTAGGCTTGTGTCCCCCCTCTGCCCAAAACCTCCTGGGGCTCCCACCTCACCCCCATAAAGGCCACATACTTCGCAGACATACCCCACTCCTTTCCTCCCACCCCGCTGTCCCCACCCACTGGTTTCCTCACTGATCCGGAACACTTCCGGCACGTCCCCACTCAGCGCTCTGCCCCACCGCGCTCTGCCTGCAGCTCGCCCCCAGACATCAGCTCAACCGGCTCCAGCACAGCCACTTCCCGCAGAGGTCTTCACTGACCCCCCATGACAGCCGAATGGTGGTCCCCCCAGGAGACAGGTCCATGTCCTAACCCGTGGGACCTGCAGATGTGACCTTCTTTGCAAAAAGGGTCTTTGCAGATGAAATTAAGGATCTTGAAATAAGACGCCCGTGGACCATCTGGGCGGGCCCTAAATTCAAGGATGAGCATCCTCACGAGAAAAAGAGAAGACACAGAGGAGAAGGCCTGTGAAGACGGAGCAGAGAGCTGAGGCCATGAGGCGAGGTAGGCCGGCAGCTGCCAGGAGCTGGAAGTGGAGAGGAAGGGCCCCCACCCCCGAGCCCCCGGGGAGCACAGCCCTCCTGGACCCCGGATTCCGGCCTCCACGACCAGGAGAGAATGAACATTGTGCTGAAGCCCCCGTTTGTGGAGCTTCGTGACAGCAGCTCCAGGACACTAACGGCTCCAGCTCAACCCTGCAGCCCCGTCCCCACCCGAGACTCAGCCCGGCTCCCAGAGCACCTCCCCCTTCAAACAACTCCCTCGCTCAACAGCGGCCCCCTTTCCTCCTTTACCGCCCAGAACACAAGCTCCAGACCCAGAACTCCTGCCCCCTCACCTGCACCCACGTAGCGGGTGGAGACGCCCACTGCCCCAGCTGGTGGCTGGAACCCTCCCCGTAGGGCACAGGGAAGACCGAGTCACCAGGGAGCCCAGGAGGGGTAGGGGGGCCCCTTTCGCCTTGGTTCCCAGGTCAGAAGCTCATTAAACTCATCTCACGTGAGTCACACGATGGCCGATGGCTTTGGGACCCGTCCTGGGCCATCGGGTCACCACCCAGGCCTGGTGAGGCTCCTGCTCCAGGGAGGAGCTGAAACGTTTCTTGACCACGTGAATTCTCAGAAATTTCCCTCTCCTGTCAAGCCTTCAGAAGGAGCACGGCCCTGCTGCCTGCGCGGTGATTTAGGACTCCTGGCCTCCAGAGCTACGAGCGGATAAATTTCTGTCGTTTTAAGACCCCAGTTCGTGGTGATGTTATGGCAGGCACAGGACACTCATCCACTGACATTAAGCCAGTGGGTCTCTACGGGGCCATTTTGCCCCCAGGGAACACTGGGCAGTGTCTGGAGACATTCTTGGTCGTCACAACCGGGGGGATGTTTCTGGCATCTAGAAGGTGGCGGCCCGGGATGCTGCTCAATGTCCCACGATGCACAGGACGCCCCCCACCAAGAAGCACTCGCCCTAAATGTCAATGGTGTTTGATGCGCCTTAAGATGCAGCCACTCATTGGAAGCGTTCTGCGCCCCCCAAGTGACACAGGGAACAAACTTTACTGCCGAGCCATCAAGGCCCACACCAGGGTCCAGCCGCACGTGGAAGCCTAATGCACGCAGCTGAAGGAACAGCCGGAGACCCCGGCATGTGGCATGAAGCAGCGAATGTCCTCGTCCTCATTTCACACCGTGGCGCCTGCATCTGAAGCCACCACACCCTCAAACGCCACCGCTGATGCTTGGCGGCCTCTGGCACCAGCAGAACCACGCCGTCGGCAGCCCCTGAACCGGGGCCTCGCTCCCAGCAGAAAGGCCGTGAGCCGGGCCCTGTGTTCAGGGCAGCTGGGGGCAGCGCCCCATGGGGTCTGTGAAATGGGGGCCGGGCCTAGGGCAGCCAGGAGGACACGCCGGCTCTGGGCCACCAGCAGGAGCCTGCGGCCCCACTCCCCCGAATCAGCTCCCGTGGGCTCGGGTGTCTGCCAGACGGCCGCATGCCGTGTCAGGAGATCATCTCTATTAAAACTCACCGGGTTTTAGTTTATCTTTTTATTTTTTAGATTTTGTTTCAGCTCTGCTTCCTCCTAAAACAGCTGCCAAGCTGCCACCATGGCTGTTTCAATTGTCTCTAATTAAAGGGACACTGACTGGGTCGTGGGGCTTCTCCACTCTGACACCTGAGGGGACAGGGCTGCGCCCCCGCCAGCTCAGCCTCCTCCTCTTGGGCCCACACGGGCCTCCTGGACCCACGGCTCCCCATGCCCTTCTGCCCCAGGGACCTCGGCTGTCGGGCCACCCCTGTGACAGGTTTAGGATCCCAACAAGAGGCACCAAAGAAACACCCAGAGGCCAGCGGGGCCAGGACAGCACGCGGAGCATCACAGACCAGGGGCCAGGGATTGCAGGTCTGGGCCACGCTCGGACCCCGACTGACAACTTCACCCAGGAAAGAGACTCGGGTCCCAGCTCTGCCCCCGCCCGCCTGTGGGGGCCCGGGCAAACACCAGCCTGCCCCAGGCCTCCGTTTCCACCTCTGCCCAGCCGCTGGATGCGGTTTGTCCAATGACTGCTGGGATGAGCTCCAATTACATGGTTGAAGGGCTCTGTGCTCCAAAGAGACAGACGAACGTGCAGGGGGGCAGGCCAGGTGAGGGGGCAGGCCAGGTGAGGGGGCAGGCCAGGTGAGGGGCAGACACTGCTGCCCCCACAGGTCCTTTCATGTTAGTCAAGGACTCAGGCACGTACTCGGTCCAGCATGTTCTGTGTGCTGGGCATAGGGCGGCAAGCAGACCAGCCGGCTCAGGCTGCTGACCTTCAAGAAGAGGGTGGGAGGTGATCAACAAGTGAACAATGTGGAGGGGGCTCCGGCAGAGCAGACCCCAGCTCCAGCACCTGTGAGCCTCACCCCAGAGTGAGGCCCAGGGGGACCTGGGGCAGACGAGGTGGCAGCATCTCAGGCCGGAGATGAGCAAGAGTGACAAGCCCGGGGGCCCCGGCTGCATCAGAGATGACGGTGAGGACAGGGTCCTGAGTACCCCGCTGCCCGGCCAGGGGCTCCGACAGGCAGAGGGTCCTGGCTCCTCTCTCCACCCCACCCTGGCCTCGGGCGTCCCTCACCTTCTGCAGAGACAGAGGACGCCAGGGCCGCCACCGGGGCAGGGCTGGGTCTCCAGCCCCTGTACTCAGTGCAGTCTGGTCCCCCTTCCCATCAGACCAGCTCCCCTCTCCTGCCTGAACTGAAGACCAGAGGCCGGGGCGGTGGGAGGCAGGTCCCGGAGGCCAGGTCTGCGTTCTCTGGGACACCCCTCAACACGGCGGGTCCTGGGAGGCCGTGAAGGAGATTAGGCAGCGTTGTTAATCACCACGTGTTTTTAAATAATATAAAGGTGGCGGTGATGGGGTATTCGTGTCCTGGGGCTGCAAGAACAAGTGACCACAAGATGGGGGGCTATAAACAACAGAATTTACCCTCTCACAGTCTGGGCACCAGGAGTCTGAAATCCAGGGGTCACAGGGCCACGCTCCCTCCAGAGGCTCCCGGGGAGGGTCCTTCCTGCCTCTTCCGGCTCCTGGGGGCCCCAGGCGTCCCTTGGCTGTGGCCATCCTCCCCTCAATCTCAGCCTCCGTCCTCACACAGCCTCCCCCGTGTCTGTTTTCTCTTCTTATCAGGACGCCAGTCACTGCGTTTAGGGCCCACCTCATCCCGGCGGGTCTCAGCTCAGGATCCTTAACTAACTGCCTATTTCCAGACAAGGCCACTAGCTGTGGTTCGGGTGGACACGAAGTTGGGGACACTAACCATCCCCGTAAAGACCAGGGACAAAGTCATCGGCAGGCTGACACTGGCATTAACGCCTCTTTCTTCCAGGGAAAAGACAGTCACTTGTGCCAACTGCTGTTCTGGATAACAGCACGGCGGGGAGACGGGAGCAGAGAGGACGAGCGAGCCCTCCCTGCCCCGAGCTGCCCGAGGCGAGTCCTCCACGGGCTCAGAAGGGCCACCTGCCTTTACACGGCTCAGTTGCTCGTCCTCCAGGTTTGAGGGAGTCGCTGAGCCCTGGGAAGCTGGTCCAGCCCTTCCTCCTGGAGTCAGGGAGGCAGACTCCCAAGAAGGGAAGGGTCTTGCCCAAGGTCACACACCTGCTACTGGACTCCCCTGTTCCTCCAGGGCAGCCCCCATCCCCCATCCTTGTGGTCCAAGGATCCCCGGACACGGACACACCAGAGACCCGGCAGGGGAGAGGCCACCTCCCGTGGGGACCTCTGTAGAGTTTCCAGGTGGGCGATGGCACCAGGGACGCGGGCAGGAAGGTGGGGAGCAGTCTCGAAAGGTCCACAGTCACGGAAAACAAGGGGGTGGGCAGAGAGGGAATCCTAACACGAGGGCAGGCGGGCCGACGACCCCAGACCTCCCACACTCCAGGCCACCTGCCCTCCTCTGCCCACTTCCCAAGTCACTTCAGATGCTAAGAACTTCTGGGGGGCCCAGCTCCGAGGAGAGCGGGACTTCACTCCCACGCTCCGTGTTCTAAGCTCTGTTCACACGTGTTACCCGCTTAGCCCAACACCCCCAGGACGGACCCAGGGCTTTGAGACGCGTCTGCAAATTCTTTGACCCTCTTTCCATGCGGAGTGACGTCTCAGTCCCCTCCCCTTAAACTTGGGCGGACACTGTGGCTGGGTCAGGAAGGGTGGGGGAGGGGAGAGGCCCAGCAGCCCCCATCTGCCTGCAGCAGCAGGAGACCCCGAGCGAGAACCAGCTGCGCCCCAGCTTCGTGCGTGAGCTAAAGGTTTGTCACTGTTCTCAGCCACCGTGCTGGGGCGGTTTCTCACGAAGCAGTAGTCACCTGCAGCAGCACAGGTGCCGTTACTATTCCTCCGTCTACAGAAGGAGAAACTGAGGCACAGAGAGTTTAAGCCTCTCGCCACAGCCAATAAGAGACAGATCTGGGATGCAAACCCAGGCCATCGGGCCCCAGGTCGGCAGGCCTCACCGGCAGAGCAGGCAGCAGCGAGAGGGAGGCGCCACACGCGGACTAGCAAAGGCCCGGCCTTCCCAGCCGGCCGCTGAGGACCGCACCTGGCCCAGGACCTGGCGATTACACCACCCGCTCAGTCCCACCTCTCAATTTGCCTCTTCCTGCCGGCCTGCGGGTCTGAGAGACTTTTCCCCCTAGAGAGAGCAAAACTCACGTGCAAACCTGCAAACTGCTTGTCTGGTTTACTTACTGAGAGACAAAAGCGCAAAGGACGCTCCCTCCGTCGTCACTCATGGGGAGCCTGCGTCGCTGGCAACGCTGTGGCCACCCATCCCCGCCTCCCACGCCTGCTGACCTGAGGGAGGACCGCTGAGCTCGGCTGCCGGGGTCCGTCATTGGGGGGAGCCCGGCCTGGGTCCACCAGCACCAGCACGACGGCCCGGGGCCCTGGGCTCTGACAGCCCCAGGCAGCCCTCTGGGGGTTCCCCGGGACCCTGCTTTGGGAATAACCCACTGCCCCAGCCTTTGACTCCAACCCATGATGATGGCACCCTGCCACCCAGCGCCCCGTCCCTTGCAGCGTGCCTGGCAGCTAGGTCACCCCAACCCGGCTCTCGGGGTTATCCACCCCACGTCCTTCCAGCAACTGACCGTGTGGTCCCCCCAGACACCCAGCTGTCCAGGTGCGACCCTACCCTCTCAGCCCCAGGGGGAGCCCTCACCACCACCAGTGAGCTCGTCCACCCAGGGGACCTGGAACCATGTGAACAATCCCCAGGATCCACGCTGACTGCACTGTCAGTCCAACACTCATCAGAGCCAAGCGCCCACTGAACGGGGAGCAAGTGGGACTGAACGCTGGTCTGGCCAGAAACACGGATGCCCTCGGTTCATCCAACAGGCATTTATTGGGCACCTACTGCATCCCCATCACCTTGGGAGATTCTGAGACGAGAACGGAAAGGATCTTCTGTCACAGAATTTCTGTTTAACAAGACAGAAAAAACAGGTACAAAGGTACAGATTCCACCTAAAAAAAAAATACAGGCCACAAGGACAGGAGACGGCGGGAGAGACGGCTTATGGCTGGGCAGAACCTGGAGGGCTTCTCAGAGGAAGTGGCCTTCCAGCTAGGCCTTGAGGAACGGAGAGACGACAAAGAGAAGCTGCAAGGGCTTTCCAGGTGGGAGAAAAAGTAACAGTCATTCACATTTACGAATCTGACAGCAGGCAGTTGCTATCACTAACTGGACTGATGCCATTATTTCTAGGAGGGCAGAACCACGATTGGAGACTGCAGCACAGAGAGGTTAGGTCATCTTCCTCACGTCACACAGCAATAAGGAGGATAGGACCTCAGGGGTCTACTACTCATCACTGTTATGCTGTGGGGCTCCCCAGTGGCCGAGGTCCTAAGCGGAGACAGGAATGGCCAGGCCATGGCAGAAACAGGACATAGGACTCAGCTGGCTGGAGAACCTGGGCGGCGGCGGGTGAGACTCTGGATGGTAGGTAGGGGGCAGGCCACAGGAGAGCCCGGACTTCTCCCTGATGGCTGCATCCTGCTGGCAGAGAGGGGCCGTCCAAGACTGAGACGAGGTGCGGCGAGCAGGTCCCTCTGGAACTGGAGGAAGTGGCTCTGCAGGGGGCCTGCCAGGGCTCCCTCACCACCTCTCTAGCTGTGTGACCCTGAGCAGTGAGCTGAACCTCTCTGAGCCTCAACTTTCTCACCTGCAAAAACAAGAGGGCACAAAGCCAGCACCTTCCTCCCGAAGCCACCCTGAGGCCTGAGGGGTGACCGCAGCAAAGGACAGAGCCGTTGCTTAAGTCTGCAAAGGGCTCCTCCGAGACGGAGAAGCCAGCAGCTGAGCTAGCTCCTTCTCACACAGGCCCCTGGGGCCAGCCTTCTCCTCCTGCTTCTCTCGCTGGGCTTTCGGGAACAAAGCGAGGTCCTGCCAGCTCCAGCGAGATCAGCTCCGAGGAGGGCGCGGGGCGATGCCAGGAGGTCACCACCGCACACTGTGGGCCAAGGACACGGTCCACGGGGCTGAAGGTGGCGCACACCCTTGTGGACGTCCCCCCGCCCACCCCGTACACCCTGGGGAAAGTGAGGCTCTGAGGTGCCATGTGGCCTGGCCAAGGGCACACAGCTGGGGAGGGGCCTTCTGGGGCTGCCAAGGTTCCTGGGGGCAGGTTCCCCCACCACCCCCACTCAGCCAGCCCAGGAGGACGGGCAGTCAGAGGGAGCCAGCGGCACAGAGCGGTAATCAGACATGGGGACAGGAGGAAGGTTTGTAGGTTCATTGAGCCGAAAGGAGAACAGGCCCCTCCTCGAGGCTGCAGCCCCCACCCAGCCCCCCAGGAGAGCGCTGGAAACCGCCAAAGCCGACGTCTGACGGATGGGGTTTGCTTTAAGCTCTTTCCACGCACTAGACTATAATCGTCAACTGTTCACGACCTCTCCACAGCGACTCGGCCCCCCCTGAGTTCTCAAAAGGCAAAAAGCTTTCAAAGCAGCAGTTCAAACAGGCAGAGAGGCGCACACAGAGAGGCGCAGGGCGGGGAGGGAGGCGAGGCAGGGGAGGGGCCGGGAGCCCCAGCAGCAGGGACCAGGGGGTGGCTGGGGCCAGGAGGGCTCCACCCACCGCTCCCCTCTCCAGGAACCAGCCCACCTGGAAGGAAAGGCCCGCAGGGGAGGTGCCTGGACATCAGGGTGTCCGGCCTTTCCCGGCCTGGGGCTGGGGTGGCGCACTGCGCTAATGGCCTCTCGTCCCACCCAGCCTCTTACCAGAACCACCCTGACGGAAGCTGCTGCCTTCTCTCCATCACCCCCTCCACCTGCCCTTCCAGCCAAGGACCTGGGGGGGGGGGGCGGGCCCCGCCTTGCCCGATGCCCCCTTCACACTCTTAACCTGCAGGGGTGCCCCTGGGCCTCAGTCCCGCTAGACCCTCTCCAACAGGGCCTGAGCGCCAACTCACCCACAGCGGGCGCCGTGACACTGCTCACCCTCTTCCTGCCCAACCAGTGCACCGGCAAGGCGACGCAAGGCGAGGTCACGGCCTCGACACCCTGAGAAAGTTCTCCCAAGCGGCGCTGGGACGGGCCCAGGGAGATGCCAGCCCAGCTTGGGAAGGGGGCACGCTGAGGTGAAACCCAGGGGAAGCCACACATCCCAGCCCTGGTCCCCACCTGTGTGCAGGTAAAGACGGGGAAACCCCCTCCTGTTTTTGCTCCAGGCTCTCGGTCCCCCCAGTTTCCTGCTGGCACAAAGGGCCCAGCCAAGGAGGACACTCCTAGCCCAGCTTGCTAACTAGCTATGATAACGCAGGCCCCCAGAGCGGCAAGGCCGTGCAGGCCGGCCACCTCGCCTGGACAAGATCTGAAGGTGAGTCTCCACGCCTCCCCCCCAAGCCCCTGGACATGCCCAGGCGCGGCCAGACAGGCGGGCAGCTGGCGCTTTTCTACTTGAAAAAAATCGATTGGCTTCTTTTCTGTGTTGACACGATGAGGCAGCAGCGGGAGGCCTGCCTGGGGAGCACGTCCGTGACCCAGAGGTAATCTGGGGTCAGCGGGCCAGGCAGGCGGGTGGTGCCCCCGAAAGAAAGTTCCATCCTGGGCCCTCCCCCCTCCCTCTCCGCGGGAGGTGAGCCCGGCACTTACTGAGGTTCTGGAGCAGGGACGACCAGGTCTTCATGCCGAGCATGCTGTGCCGCCCCCGCCTGGGCTGCGGGGACCCGGGGGACTCTAGGAGGGGCTTCTGGGCATAGCCGGCGGCGTGGCCGCGGGGGGCGTCCAAGCGCGCCGTGCGCTCCTCCTGCCTGCCGCGCGCCAGGGGCTGGGAACCTGGGGAAGTGCCAAGCGGGGGGGGGGGGGGGCCGAGGGGGTCACGGGACAGCCGAGGATGTCCCCAAAGGGGGCTGGAGAATTAGGGCGGGGATTGGAGCCCCGGTACTCCTGGGGGTCAGAAGCAGCCGGGGGCGTCCACCCGCGTTGCCCGCTGTGCGCCCTGGCTGCTGCAGGGCCCTGGGGGAGGTGCCGTGGCGCCTGGGAGACCCGAGCAACCTCTCACGCCGCCCCCAGGGGCGCCCGGCGCCCCCCTGCCCTCTCCGGAGGCTTCACGCACCACCAGCCGTGGCTGCGCGGCCGCCTCGCAGCAACCATTTTATTCCCTTCCCGCTCGGCTGGGGCCGCGCGCCGCCTCCCCGCCACCTCCCGCGCGCCGCGGCGCCCCCATCGTCCTCCTCCCGCGCTGCCCCCCTCCCCGGCGCCCCGCCCGCTCCCCGGGCAGCCCCCGCTCCCCTGCACTTGATAACGCGCTTGTCAAGACTGCTGAGTTGTTCCTGACCTCTCCCCCGCCGCTGCTAATTAAGGCTCCGCCGTGACAGTTCAAGTGCCGAGCATCAAGTTTGCAGAACCAAAGCCTCTAATTGGGGCCGCTTTTCATTTCTCCATCCCGCGGGCTGGGGCTCCCCAGACCTGGGCACTGGCGCATTTTCCTTTTGTATTTTTCATCAGGAAGGAGGAGAAGGCGGGGGGCCGGGCACCAGGAGAGGAGGGCAGGCAAACGACCAAAAGGCTCGGGGTGGGGGGCCCTCCCCTGCTGCCCTCTAGCCAGTCAGCCGCCACAGGACGCTTCCCTCCCAGCCCACCTGACATCTCTCCTAACCCAGGGGTCTCTCAGCTCTCTGACTTAGGGCTGCAGGAGCTGAGCCCCCCGCAGGAGGCGACTGCTGGGGCACCCCTGCCTCCCCCTCCGCCCTCAGCGGGAGCAGCAGCCCCACAGTGCGCGCGGGGGCGGTGGGGGCCTGTAGCCTGTGGTGCCAGCGGCCCTGCAGAGCGTGGTGCTGATGGCGGCGGGCCAGGCCCCTGCCGGGCGGCGAGGTGTGTTCCTCCTTACACCCCAGCTCCCTCCCAGGGGCCGCTGGCCTCTCCTTTCCAGATAAGTGCTGGCGAGCATCGAGGCTCTTAGCGACTCTTCAAGCTGCCTTTCTCCTCCAACGCCTACTAAATCACGCCGCGCTGAGAGCCACGGGCGGGAGGGGAGGAGGGGGCGGGCGCGCCGCGGGCTCCCCGAGCTGGTGGAGGGGCGGGGGCGGGGGCGGGGATAAAGTCAGGGGAGGAGAAGGTGGGGGAGGTGAGCGGAGGCCCAGACCCGGGAGCTGAGAGGAGAGCTGGGAGGGGGCGTGGGCGTGGAGGACACCCAGCGGGAGGACAGGAGGTCCCAGCGAGGCCGGCAGCCAGGTCCTTCCAGCCCTGAAGACTGCAGCCTCGGCCGCAAGGGTCTTCCAGACACAGGCGGCATTTCTCACGCTTGCCGGAGCCTGAGAATCCCAGGTGCTTCTAATTAAATCGGGGCGCAGTTGCTGGAGCCACCCCCAGGTCTCACATTAGAACCCCCCCGGGGGCCGCTTCCCCCCAAGGTTGTCCAGGGCAGGACTCAGACCAGTGAAGTCACACCTCCAGGCGTGGCCCCAGGTGTGTGGGTTTTCCAAAGCACCAGGTGCCGCACGGCAGAGAGCTATTGTTCAAGTGAGGGGTTCTCAGTGGGGCGGGGGTTCTCCCCCCAGGGCATACGTGGCAAGGTCTGTAGATATTCTTGGTTGTCACAATGGGGTGGGGGTGCTGCCAGCATCGAGTAGTGGAGGCCAGGATGCTGCTCAACACCCTGCAATGCCCAGGGCGGCCCCCCGAGAGCCATCATCCAGCCCGGAATGTCAGTAGGGCCCCGGTGCAGGGACCTCAGCACGGGCAAGAGCCCTTGGAAACACTATTCCGAGGAAACCTGACTCAGCATTGTCCCAGGCGTGCTCCCAGAGAACCGCGGGGCCTCCCTCCACTCTGGACGCTGGCCTGGGGCCGGGACTGCTCCTGAGAGCTGAAATCTGGTAACCGCCACCCCCTGGGCCAAGCTCCTCCCCATCTGTCATCAGACTACTTCATCGGTCCCCTGAGTCTGCTCTGCTTCAGCAGAATCTCCCCCCGGCCCCACCCCACCCCGGTCTCCTCAGCTCATTCCCCATCGCAGTCCCAGGTTCTGGAATGTTCCTCAGTTTGTCAATATCTTTCTTAAAGTTCAGACTCACAGGACCACGACCTTTCCCGCCTCCCATCATGCCTTGGAAGATGACATCAGGAGGGCTCCCTGTGGGCTCATGCGCCTCCTGTCACGTCAGGCCCCACCCTCTGTGCCTCAGTTTGCTTTCTGAAGCTACGCGCTGGACTTGGCATCACGCTGCATTTGATGGAGGAGTTTCTCCTCATTGTCCAGCAGACTAGCACACAACCAGGCTCCACATCCACAGGGTCCTGTGTCCCTCCCATGGATGTGAGGGTGGTTCTCATTGCAGCTGGCCACCAGGCTGGGGCCCCACTGGCCACCAGCCCCACCAGCATCTCTGGGGATGGGGCCCCAGCATCGGCATTTCTAGGATGCAGGCGGTGCCAGTGTGCAGCCAGAGCTGAGGCCAGCTGATGTCAGGATTAGGGACGCACAGGCTCCCCAGGCCAGCTCCTGTGACCTTGAACACGCTCGGGACTTCAGACCAGAGCGCCATAGGGGAACATCTTATCTGACCCGGGACGTGGGCTGGGCCAGAGGCAGGGCACAGCCTTCGCCCCCACCCCAGGGTTAGGCAGAACCCCCACCCCAGGCAGAACTTCGCCTTGCCGATGGCAGGAAGGGCGCCCCAGCTTATCCTGTGTGGAGCAGGTGGGGGGAAGCCGGCCATGAGGCCAGGCACCGGGTAAAGGTGAGCCCTGGGGCCCCTCCTCTTCATCCCACAGAGAGAGAGAACGGGGTCCCGGGGAGCTGCGGGGTCTGCTGCCTGGTGGGAGGAGACAGCAGTGTAGACGCAAATCCACTGGGCCATTAACTCACTGTGTGAGCCTGGGCAGCGTGCCCTGGGCTCCGGCACCCTCGTGTGTGAAGGAGGCGTGAACACTTGTTCCGCCCCACACAGCCAGGGCTCAAGACAAGGAGAAAGAAACAGTCTGAACAATGACTTGCCCAGGGCCACCCTGACTTTCGAGACCTCATCTGTTTAATGGGCACACTGGGTAAATGACCTCTAGAGTCCTCCACCTCTAAACCACCCTTTGTTGTGAGTTAATAGATCCCAGCCAAACCCCACTAAGCACGTGGGCAAAAGATACTAAGCAGGGCAGAGGAGAAGAGCACCCTGGTTTCCCCGGAGTGAAAGGACAGCTGGGTGGTGTTAGGTTTGTGCTCTGAGCCCCTAGCAGCCAACCGGGGGTGGTGGTGATGGGAGCTAACAGGAGCCCAGGGAGCAGGGCCGCCAAGTACTGTTGTCGGAGTTGTTCACTGCACAAAAGCACCTGGCTGAAATGGCAAATGGGAGCTGAAAGCTAGCCCTGGCTCTGCTCATCGGCACTCAGCTAGGCCTGGGTTTTATCTGCCTGGAGGAAGAGGCACCTTCTAATTTGCACAAAGGACCTCTATGCGCTGGGGGTGGCCCCTGCCAGGGAGCTCCTGCTGCTTCCCAAATCCTGCCCTCCTCGTCCCAATGCCCTTTCCTGGGAGAGTCGTCCCTTCCACTCTGAGAGCAGGGACCGGGAATACAACTTCCCAGGGAGGATACTGAATCTTAAAGTCACAGGAAGTGGTAAATGATGGATTCCCACCTGTTCCAGCGTGCAGGTGCAGACAGAACAGAAAGGGGCATGGGGGGCAGTGTTTGCGGTGGCAGGGCTGTCACCTGGCTGTGTTCTGCCTGCCTCCCTCCATCCAGGGGGAATGAGTACTGTCCAGGCATCATTAGGAACCACGGAGCAGCAGACAGCGATGGGGTCGCCCAGCAGTGAAATCAGAGCCCCCAGGGCCTGAGGACAAAGGACAATGAGAGCGGAAGCCTGAACACCAGCTTGCTTCAGGACAGGAGCAGAAGGCTTGGCCTCAGTCTCCTCGTCTGGAAAGTGGGGCCGACAGCACGGCCCTCTGTCACGGGACAGAATGAGGCGGCACGGGGCCCGGGGCACAGCGAGTTCTTCATGAACTTCGGCGGCTACTGTCATTCTTGGGGACCAGGGAGCAGCGCCAAGCCCGGGCTCACATTCTCTGGGCTCAGCGGGCTCCAGGCAGCACCATCAGCCCCTGTCCGTCGCCGTGCGAAGACACGCTGAAGCTGGATGCCTGGGGGCTGAGGTGGAGTCATCCCCAGCCTCGGGGCATGCAGGTGACCTGGGGGTCCCTGGGAAGGAGCCCACCCCTTGCCTTCACCCCGCTCCCCACATGTCAAGGGCTTAGGACTACCGGGTCCTGGGACAATGGCACATTTTATGGCCGTGAGGGAGACGGCAAGGTCGGCTGTGTGACCCTCTAAGGGATGGGAGAGAAACCCAAGATGACTTGTATCTTTGTCCCAGGTCAGAGGCGGCCTCCTGTGGCGGCCGCCAGATTCCTGGGATTGGAGGCCAGGCTGGCAGCTGCGGTCCAGGCCTCGGGGGAGGGCTCCAGGCCCACCCGCCCTGCTTCCTGGCTCCTGGTGGAGATGCACCCCCCCATCCCTTCCCATCCCTTGTCTTGCCTGCTCTGGGGTCCTGACCTTTTCCAGATAAGCCTGACAGGGCCTCCCCTCTTCTCCTCTCCCTGCCCCGTCTGGCAGTTGGCTGTCTAATCCTAGCAGCCTGGGGGCAAACCCTGCTGCCCTTTCTTTTGGGGTCAGAGCAGAGCAGGGGCCGAGGAGCGCGCCAGCTCTCCGACTCAGCCATCCTGGGCTGGTGGCAAGCCGAGGGCACTGACATCAGAGGCTCATTGATCAGAGGACGTCTTCAGGCCCAACTGGCGAAGTTTCTGCAGAGGAGGCCCTGGTCAGCTTCCCTGGGTGGCCCCTCGCCGGGAGGGGGTCGCTGGGACTCAGTGGGAACGGCGCCTTTGCAAACACAGCTGGCCCCGTGGACCCTCCTGGGGAGGGGTGCTGGGGGCCAGGTCTCCCCCCCAGGGCCTGGGTCCCACAGCAGCCGCCTGCGCAGCAAGCCTCTGGATGCCGGCCCGCCCCTCTGATGCTGCGCCCTCCCTACCTGCCAATGCTGCATTAATCTTCTTGAAACACCACTTAGCCACCTCGAGTCCCGCCCCCCACCCACACACAGGGCAGAACACAACCATCTCTGCCCTGTCTCAGGGTCCTTGGGGATTTGTAGGGGGTCCTGGACCCCACCACCCCGGCCTTGACTTCATGCGGTGTGACACGGTGGGCCGTGCGTGCTGGAGAGAGAAGTCAGGAAACTCTAGAGCATAAACCAGGAGGCACTGGCCCAGAGCAAGCTCACCGCTGAGCCCTCCCTCCCCGCCTCCACCCACCCCACCCGGTCCTGATGCCCGGCCCCATCAGCCCCCAAAACCGGACACAGAGGATGCCGAGGGCAGACCCCTCTGCACCACACGCCCGACACTCCCCAGTGCTGTCATCCTCCCAGCCACGCTGCGTCAGCTCAGCGAGACGCCAGCCTCCTCTGGACCAGCCCGGGCAAGGCCAGAGGGAAAGCCAGACCCCAGGTTCACGTCCCAGCTGTGACCCAACAACCGTGCATCCCCGGGCACGTCCTTGGCCTCTTGAGCCTCAGTTTCCTCCTCTGGAAAATGGGACACTTCGAGCCCCTCCTCGCAGGGTTACGGCGAGGATGACGCGAGTTCAGATGTGTCTGTAAGGTGCATAGAGCGCGCCCTGACCCACAGCGGGGCTGCGTGTGTACGCCCGGCCCTGGGCGGGAAGGCCTTTCAGCCTGGGATGGGGGCAGGCACAGGTGGACCAAGAGGGCTTCCAGGTCGGGATGGGGGACCTGGGACAGCTATGGAGAGGATCTGGGGGCAAGAGGGCTTCAGAGAGGGGCGCCAGGCAGGTACGGGTCACCCTCAGCCCCAGGGTCGCCCCCTGACGGCACCTGCACCCCCCCCCCGACTTCACCCTAATTCAAGGGGCTGCCCGCCCCAAGCAGCCCACAGCCCTGGGGCCCCGTGCTGGCTCCCGGCCCACCTGCAGCCTCCTTTCCCAATTAATCACCATTATCAAGCACCTGGCTGGGACTGGCGCTCAGGGCCAAGCCTCTGTGCACGCGTGTTCATGCCCGGAGTGGTCTGCACAGCCTCTGAGGAGGGGCACGGGGGGCCGGGCGAGCTGCCCAGGGTTCCCCGGCCCCTTCGTGGTTCCCCTGTAGGGTTCCCCAAAACAGCTTCCCTCCACAGCCCCCTCAGCTGTGCTAATGCCCAAATCGAGACCCTTCATCAGTGGGGAACCGTTGGGAGCCCACCGCCCCCACTCAACAGAGGGGGCCCAGGAGGCCTGGGCCTCGTCCCGGGTCCTGAGTTGGGGTCTGGGCCCCTGCTGGTCTGCGCAGTGGCGAGCCAGCGGGGTTGGGGCATCGTGGGGGGCATGAAGCCCGAAACACACAGTCAAGGGGGGTAACTATGGCCAAGTCACAACTCACAGAGCAGGCAAGGGGCCCTCAGTGCCCGCAGGGCAGGGGTGGAGGCACCGGGCAGCCCCCAGCCCCCAGCAGGGGTCTCCACCCGCCCGGCGCCCACAGAACACCTGGCAGAAAGAAGGAGCTCCATAAATGTTTATTTAAAAAAATAAACGGGGAGAGGAAAGGTGAGCACACCGCCCAGAACCGACCCCGGATCCCGCAACCAGATGCTTCTCTCTGGCTATGTCTACACTGGGGGTCCCTGTTTCCACATCCTTCCCCAGGACTCCCGGAGCCCATGAGGAGGGGACAGCGACAGGCCTTCCTGTGGGAACAGCCTGCACCCACGGGAGCCTGGGTGAGTCCAGGGAAAAGGCAGCACGCAGTCTGGGCTTCCAGAAGAATCTGTTTGCTTCAGGTCAGTCACCCCTGGGGGAGCTTTGAAAAATCCCCAGTGGCCTGGCCACCATCCCAAATCAACCGCCTGGGAGCCCGGGGCTGGGGCGGCCTGACCTCAGCGGTCTCAGCCTCTGGCTGGTCCCTGACCCACAGGGGCCCGGGAGCTCGATGGAGGGAGAGGTGGGTGGCCGGGGTGGGAGCACCCGGGGCCCGGCCCATCACCACCCGACGTGAATCACCCGGCCCCTGGCAGTGCCCAGCCTGTGAAAGTTGGGTAAATAAATAAACAGCCGAGCTGGCAGGGCCGCCCAGCACCACAAATGAGGGACGCAGCGTCAGCCAGCTCGACTCTCAAGACATAATCAGTTTAATTGCAGGGGTGCGGTGCAGGCCGGGGCGGGAACTGCTTCCGCACTCCCGTCCATTTTATTAAAATCCAGTTATTCGCTCTGGCCACAGGTCCCCGGCAGGGACAAAGATGCATCTTCAGCCGAGGTCGGGCCGATGCTGGGAGACGGGTTCGTGGGGCGCGGACGCTGCTTCCTGCTTAGGGCACAGGGGCCGGTCTCTCTGGAACCAGAAAGGGGAGGAGGGAGCCAGGGAGCCCTGGGGGGAGGAGGCCGGCTGTGCGACCCCAGGCTTGCAGGTCGCCATCGGTCAGGGGGGAGAATAATGCCACGGACGGACGTGGCGGGGGAGCTGTGAGTTTCTGTTGTGGACTGAATGTCTGTGTCCCCCATGGCAATAGGGTTTGGGGGCAGGGCCTTCGGGAGGCCACAAGGGTTAGCTGAGGTCAGTGAGGGTGGGGCGCCTGCGATGGGATCAGTGCCCTCACAGGAGAAGACAGGAGAATGCACTTCCTGCAAGGCACGGATAAGTCACGCGAGGACACGGCGAGAAGGCGGCCCCACCAAGGAGAACCTGCCGGCACCCGGATCTGGGACGTCAGCCCCCAGAACTGAGAGAGAAACGTCTGTTGGCTCCCCCCAGTCCTGGGTGTTTTGTTACAGTCGCCTGAGCGGACGGAGACAGTCAGTGAAGAATTGGAAGACAGGGAGTGAACACGCCCATGGCCATCGGCGGGTGAATGGACACTCCCACCGACGGGGCACCACTCAGCAACCACAGCTCGGGGACCAACTGGATGGAGCTCAACCACAGCGTGTGAAGAGAGGGAGGCCGCCACGAAGCTTCGCACCGAGTGCTTCCACCCGTGTGACATTCTAGCAAAGGCAGAGCTATGGGGACAGAAAACAGATCTGTGGCTCCAGCACCAGGACTGCAAAGGGACATGGTGGAATTTTCTGGGTTGAGGGAAAAGTTTTATATCTTGATTGTGGTGGTGGTCTCACCACTGTCTACATTTGTGAGAACTCACCAAACAGGACCCTGAAAAAGGGTGAATGTGATTGCATGCAAGTTATATCTATCTTTCTTTCTTTCTTTTTTTTGGTGAGGAAGATTGGCCCTGAGCTAACATCTGTTGCCAATCTTCCTCTTTTTTTTTCTCCCCAAAGCCCCAGGACATAGTTGTATGTCCTAGTTGTGGTCATTCTAGTTCTTCTATGTGGGATGCTGCCACAGTAAAGCTTGATGAGCAGTGCCATGTCCATGCCCAAGATCCAAAGTGGCAAACCTCAGGCCACTGAAACAGAGCACGCAAACTTAACCACTCGGCCACGGGGCTGGCCCCAACTTACGTCTTGATAAACCTGATTTTTAAAAAAACATCAGGATCCAACAGTAGAGCTGGCCGCACGGTGAACCTCTGAGAGGGCAGCCGGGGATAGCTGTGCAGTTCAGACTCTCTACAATGGGCCGGAGGGAGAAGGCCACTGGGCGGAGGCCCCACCCTCCCTCCGTAGGCCAGGCTGGGAGCCCTGGTGGGCAGGGTGGCAGGTAGGGAGACAGTGGGCTATTAATAACTTGTCTGCCAGCGGTGGCACACCGTTTTGTATTTTCATGGTATTATTATTGTCGTCCTTATTGTTGTCATTATCAGATTCTCCAAGTGGCTCTTCAAATCCAACCCCTACATCTTACAGAAGGCAGGATCAGAGAAGGCAAGCCATTAGTCCAAGGTCACCCAGCAGGGAGGCAAAACCAGGCACGCTGGCCCCAGAGCTTCCACCCACAACCACATCACTCCTGCCGCCTCCTCAAAGGTGCTCAGTGTTCACTGAGTGAATCTTAGATGGGCAGGAAACCAGGCCATTGGGCTTCATAAGCCTTGCTCCTGCAGACAGGAGAGGAGCCATTGCTGGGCTCACATTTCCAATGAGTCTTACTTGGCGCGCATTCCTCCTGTCATGTGGGCCTCACGGAAACTGGCTCTCAGGTGGCCCTGCAGCCAAAGGTGGCGTGATGGGCCCTGATCTGGAAGACAGCCCGCGCTCTCGCCCACGCCTGCGCCGCCTGGCCTTGGTTGCTGTCCCCGCCAGGTCCCTGAGGCTTCCCAGTCACCCCTGGCTTTGTTTTTCCAGGCCCTTCCAGGCCCAGCGCCATGCAGAACGGTGGGGCCGGGAACAGCTGCCTGGCCCCTTCCGGGATGCCTCAGATGTGGGGCAGGCGGGAGCCCCTCGCCAGCATGCTGCTGGCGCTAGGTGACTCAGGCCGCCATCGGAGTCACAAGGACCAATTAAAACGAGAGGAAAAACAGCCTCCCGTCTCCTGGCACCTCGCGGCCAGCTGCTCCCGCTCCACCTCGCGGCCCTGCGGGGCGCCCCGGGCCCGGCTCCCAGCCCGCTGCCTCCGGAGCCGGCCACCTGCCTCTGAGAGCGCCGACACGGAGGCGGCCGCCCCAGCCTCCCGTGGGCAGGCGAGGGCCGAGGGGCGGAGGCACCCGGAGAGGCAGGCAGCTCCCGGATTTTCGATTCGATGGCTGTGAGGAGAGATGAGAAATTGCGTTTCTGACCCAAAACCGGAGTTCACAGCTGCACTTCATTACGGGTTCCTCCGAGAGGCGGCGGGGAGCTCACCTGTTAGCAGCAGCTGCGCCCGCCTCGCTCACAGGCTCGTTGGTGGTTTCCTGCCCAGGGCAGGGGTGGGGGACAGGGCAGGGGGGTGGGCAGCACGGGGCAGGCTGCCCTTGGGGTTCCCGAAGCACCCCCACCCCGCCAGTTTGCACTTACTCAGGGACGGAGGGAGGAAGAGGCACCAGATAAGGGGGCAGGTGTGGGCGACCCTATGTTCAGAAAGTGCTGGAAAGCGAGGGGCACGTCTTCCCCTTGGGGTCCCACCCCATCTCTCTGGGTCTCATGGCCACTTTGCTGGGCTGATGAGCGCCCATGCAGGTACCTGGAGTGTCTCTGGGCACACAGCAGGTGCTCCATAAATGCTCTCTCCCCTCCCCCCTCGCACTTGGCCTCTCCGGCTGTTAAAACGGCGCCGTTTGATATCTGACACGCGTTTAAAGAGCACAGGCTCCTGAGGACCAGGGGTTCTCCACCCCAGCTGCACAGGAGAATCATCTGGAGAGCCCGTGGAAAGATCCGGAAGCCTGCTGCAGGATCCCTGAGGTTGGGCCCAGATGTGTTTCCAAAGCAGCCGGGTGGTTCGAATGCACAGGCATTGTGCTTGTCTGGCCCTTGAAGTCTGTGCTCCCTCATCTGCAGGTGATGGCCCAGGGACCGCTGACGGAGGAGCCCAGAGCCAGCCTAGAGGAGGAGGAGAGTCAGGCTTCGGAGTCAGCCTCGCCTGCCACCAGGCTGCCCTGCCCTTCCTTGCCAGCTGTGCTTCTCCCGTTGCCATTAGGATTTGCACTCATGTCCCCCACATGGAGAGAGCGCAGGCCCCAAGGTATGGAAGCTGCCCCTCAAATCTGTCCCAGCAGGAGAGAGCATGTTGGCCTGGCAGTGAGAGCTGTGTGATGCCAGGCAAATTACTTAACTTCTCTGAAACTTTGCTCATATGGCTGAGTACTGGCTGGGCACAGACGGCCTCAACGCTGTGCCTAGGAAGGCACCCCAGGGTCCGACCTCACACCTAAAATCCCGTCTCATTTCTTCTTCCGCGCGTTTCTGAGCTCTGTGGTCGGAGGGGAGACGGGGTTGCCAGACGGGGTTGCTACGTGATGCCAGAAAAGCTCTGAGCCCTGCAAAACCTCGCTCACCTCATCTGGGAAGTGGGCAGATGGACCGAGCTCACCGGGTCCTCAGGAAGCAGGCACAGAGCCAGCGCCCGGCCCGGCGATGGCGCCAGCAGGTGAGCCCTGAGCACCTGCGCGCACATCCCACGTCCTGAGTCCTCGCAGCCACCGCATGGCTGGTCCCTTCCAGCCGCCTGTTCCAGGCGAGAGAGCTGAGGTCTGGAGAGGTCACTGCCAAGGTCAAGTGGTGAGGCTGCGATTTGAACCCTGAACCTGTGAGCCCAAACTTTCGGCCCCCAGATGCTCACGTGGGCCTCCTTCTGGTGCCTCCTCTTGTCCTGTGCTCTCCCCTCAGGGCCACCCGGCCCCTGGGATGGCCGGAGCCGACGGGGGCCGAAGGAAGAATCCTTGGGGGGTAGAGGGGGCTGCTCACTCCTGCCCATGGCTCCACCAATGTCCAGGATAGACAGACAAGGTGAGCCTGGCTTGGCCCTGGGGACCCAGAGATCCAGGGGCTTTGGGCCCAGAAAGAGGCAGGGCGGGCAGCCCAGGGTGAGAGGCCATGCAGGGTCAGCACCCGGGGCAGCTGGCTCAAGTCCTGGCTGAAAACAGGCCCAGTCCTGGGGGTTGGCCCCATGGCCAAGTTGTTAAGTTTGCATGCCCCGATTCGGTGGCCCGGGGTTTCGCTGGTTCGGATCCTGGGAGCGGATGTGGTGCCGCTCATCAGGCCATGCTGAGGCAGCATCCCACAACCAGAGGCACTCACAACTAGAATATACAACTGTGTACTGGGGGCTTTGGGGAGAAGAAGAAAAAAAAACAGGGCCAATCTTAAGGAAAAAAAAAACCCAGTCTGGGCACACGGCACACACACGGAGCACCTGAGGTCCTAGGGGGTGGCGGGCAGGGCTCCGGAGGGGCTGCGGGGTGCAGGGAGGAGAGGACCAAGGAGGCCGTGTGCCAGCAGAGAGCTGAGGAGGTCAGGGAGGGAGGGAGCCAGGCCGGCAGCCCTGGCGGCCCCCGGGGGACACAGATGAGGAGTCCGAGGCTCAGAAACGGACTCACCAGCACGAGGGCGCACAGGCAGCTACTCGGGGCAGACGGGCCACCGCCTCCCGCGATACGCTGTGCCTCCCCACTCTGCTTGTTCACACGCTTCTCGGGGCTGGGCGCACAGTGGGTCCCACCACTACACACACTGAGAACCAGCCGACGGCCGTCTGCGGAGGCCCCCGCCTGGCCCAGCCCAGCCACCCACTCTGCTCTTTGCACTCCCATCCCGATTCCTCATCATGGGCCTTGTCATCTCAGCACCCAAACGAGGACCCACTACCTACGCACCGAGCCGACGTTTACTCGTGCCTACTATGCGCCTGGGCCCTGAGCTCACGGCACATCCTCTCATTTAAGTCTCTCAATGAGGTAAGTTCTGTTCTTATTTCCCCTTGACAGCTGGGGAAACCGAGGCACGGGGCGCTCCAGCCGCTGCCCCTGGTCTCACAGCTGGTCAGGGCCGAGTCGGGAGGTGGCCAGACTGTCCACTCCACGGCTCCTGCCCCACCCGACAGGTGGAGGGCAAATAGGGACCTGCGAGAGCTGGGTTCGTCCCAGGAATGGGCCCCCTCGTCCCGGATCTGACCCCACGCAGCTCCCCGCCCGCAGAACGCTGGGGCCGGCGAGACGCTCTGGAAGCAATGACGCCTACAGGAACTCCGATGGTGGTGGCGGCGCGGATAGCAGCCGCTAATATTTACACGGCGCTCACCGTATGTACGCCGGGCGCCAGGCCAAGTGCTGCGTGCACAGCCTTTGCTCACGGAACCTCCCAGGCCTGTTGCGTACACGCCGTTATTTGCCCATTTCACAGATGGGGCACCAGTGGCACAGAGAGGTTAGGTGGCCTGTCCGAGACACACAGCCATGAGGTGTCAGAGCCAGGGTGGGAACCCATCGGCCAGACCGCAGGGGGCTGTGTGATGGGCCCCCCGCAGAACGCCCAGAGGGGCGGCGTGGTGGGAGCAGGCCAGCCACCCTGGGTGTGGGCGGGGAGGGGTTGCTCTCCCTCCCGCCAGGAGAGGGCCATGGCTGGCGCTCTCCCCGCGAGGCCAGGCCTTGCAAGGGAAGCAGAAATCTGTCGTTAACACAGTGCCAAACCCAAAGTGGCTGCTCCCAAACTGCAATCCGATAAAAGTGCGACTTGTCTATTTATCATCCTCGGGGCTTTTTATCGCAGCGCAGATGGCTGCTACCTTTGGAAGGCTCAGCCACCCGCCGCCAGCCGCCCGCCGCGCGGAGCTTGGCGCAACAGAATCTGGGCCTGCACCTGTGAGCCGTGCGTGGCCCCGGCCCCCACCTCCCTCCCTCCCGGCGCTCACCGTCTCCCCCGCCCTCTGCAGCGCTGGCGGCTGGGGGGGGGGGCAGGGAGCATGCCCCCTCTGCTGTGTCAGCGGCAGCGCCGGCCACACCTGCCGTCAGCCCCTGAGCCCCTGAGGAGTAGGTGCTCCCTGGAGGGATGAGAAAGCAGTGGGGAGCCCGGCCCAGGAGCAGAGGGGCAGGGGGCCTGTGACCACGCGGCACCCCACGCCCAGTGCCAGGCGGCTTGGAACAAGGGGGCCCCCCGGGGGCGCCGCGGCCATTGGGGCTGGAAGATGAAGCCTGCGAAGGCCAAGGGCGAGGCTGCAGAGGATGCAGCCGCCGTGCAGCCTCTGTGGGCACGTGGCGGGCAAAGCCCGAGGGATCAGCAGCCCCGCTGGGCCTCCGGAAACGAGGTCCCGGAGAGAAAGCACAAGAGGGGTGCAGGCAGGGTTGGGGGCGGGGGTCCCCAGCTCGGCGCTGGACGAGGGCTCAGGCCCGGTCCTGCCCCTCCCGGCTGCCCAGGTGTGCATCCCGAGGAAACAGCTTTTCCACCAACACAGAGCCCCAGCTGCGGCATGTGCATGTGCCTGTGTGCGTGTGCATGCGTGTGCAGGGGCTGAAGGGTCCACCCCGGCCAGCCTGCAGAAGTCCTGGGGGGCGTGGGGGACCAGGGCACTGTGAGCCATGACCTTTGCCCTCTGGGCTGTGCCCCAGGAAACAGAACAACGACCCGAGCTCTCCGGCCCCCACCCGGGGTTCCCGGCTGTCCCGGCGTCCGCTGTGCAAAGCAGCCTGGGCAGCTGCAGGAGCCAATGGCCGGTGGCACCCGCACCTCGGGGAACCAGCTGGACGGGGCTGCAGACCCGGAGGACCGAGCAGCCTCCTGCTGTCTCCCTGGGCTCCCCGAGGGGACAACGGCTCTGGCCACCCAGGACGAGGTCCCTTCCAGCTCCTCAGGTGTCCTTCCCCCCACACACTTGAGTGGGTGCCTTTAGTGGCCTGAAAAGCACCCCCACACACACCTGCCAGCCCTTCCAGGCCTCACTTCCTGGTAGGAGCCCTGGGCCTTTGCACGTGTTATTTCTGGTCACCGCGGGTGCTACAAGTGGACACAATCGCCCCCTCGGCAGAGGAGGAAGCTGCGGCTCAGAGAGGTCGGGAACCCAGGCAAGTCACCCAGCCTGACTCTTTGCCCCGAGCTGGTTCTCCCATCTGCCGAACGTGGGCTCCTCCTGTCCTGGCCACTCCTGTGCCGCGGGGAGCGGGGCGGGGCCATGTGTGCGGTGCCTCGCTGCCCAGCTGGACTGTGAACACGGGCCACCTCGGGCCCGTACATTTGTCTCGAGGTTTGCCACCAACAATACTGTAGTTTTTTGCCGTAATAATAATAGCTAACACGTCCCTAAGTGTTACCGCTGTCCAGATCTCAGCACTTCACACACAGGTCCTCATTCTGGCCTCTCAGCAACAGAAGGAAGGTATTATCACTCTTTCTCTGTTTTACAGTCGGAGAAGCAGCACAGAGAGGTGAGGAAACTGGTCCCAGGTCACACAGCTAGAGCGAGGATTGTCAAGGGGCCCAGGCAACGCTCTTGACCTTGGCCACAATGTGTGGCCCTCACGGTCTGTCTCTCATACAGGATGGTCACAGCTGCCTGGACTGTCTTTGTCCCTGGCTCCAGCTGCTGTCTTCCCAGGGTGGAGGGGGCATGGGTTACACCAAGCCACTTGTCACCCAAGAATAAAAGGTGGCCAGCCTGCTGGGCGCCACAGCAGAACTGTCCTTGGCCCCCCGAGTCAGAAGCTGCACCCACTGTCCTCAAATAGGAGCCCCTCCCCCGGGGAAGATGTCAGATCTCCTCACTGAAGGCCCTCGTGCGGCAGGCGTGTGCTGAGAAGAGAATGGGGGCGGCACTGGGCTGGACAGCATCCCCCCCAAATTCACGTCCACGCGGAACCTCAGAACGCGACCTGATTTGGAAATAGGGCCTTGCAGGTGTACAGTGAGGGGTCTCGAGAGCAAGTCATCCCGGAATGAGGGCGGGCCCTGAATCAGCGACTGGTGTCCCCCTGAGGACAGACAGACAGACAGACACAGAGAAGCCGCGTGAGGACGGAGCAGAGATGGAGGGACGCGGCCGCAGCCAAAGGACACTGAGGCCCCCAGGAGCGGGACGAGGCAGGAAGGACCCTCCCAGGGAGCCCCCGGCGGGAGCACGGCCCGGCCACACCTGGGTTTCCGACTTCCAGCCTCCAGAACTGGGAGAGATTAAATCTCTGTTGTTTTAAGCCCCCAAGTTTCTGACAAGGTGTTAAGAAGCCCCTGGACACTAACACGGGGCTCCCGGGGCGGCCGCTGCCCGGGAAGGGGGCACAGTGCTGTGAGGGCCCCCCGTGAGGGGCTGCCTGCCTGGGACTCCTCCTGGGGACCCTCTGGGTTCAAGGCACGTGTGGAATCTGGAAGAGCAGACACGTGACACTCTCATCCCCACCAAAAATCCTGGACCACCCCTTGACATCAGACACTGCCCGCCACCGGCCCTTGTGCCCCTCTGCAGTGGGTCAGCCTCCTGCTTCCTAACACATCAGCTGCTCCCGTCACACCACCCATCATGCATTCATTCAACAAACATTTATCAACCACCTACTGAGCACCCTGCATTCTCGGGGGCTGGGGAGGCGGCAGGGAATGTGATGAAGGTCCTGCCTGCGTGGGGCTGATGCTGAGACGGGGGATTCAGATGGTAAACAAACAGACAACTCAGTAATACCATTTCAGCAATGGAAGACTGCCACGGGGAAACGAAGCCAGTGGAGGAGGCAGAATGACGGCTGCTTTAAGGAGGGGTGGTCCGCAAGGGCCTCTCAGGGGAGGTGGTATTTGAGCTGAGGCCGGAAATAAGGGAAGGACCGAATCCTACAGAAGAGAGCACCAGGCCTGCCAAACGGCAAGTGCAAAGGCCCTGAGGCAGGGATGAGAACTGCTGTTGAGGACCAGCAAAGGGTCAGTGTGGCTGCAGCAGGGGCTCCACGTGGTGGGGGGTAGCTGGTGAGGGCAAATTGGGGCCAAGCACAAGGAGTGGGTGTTAGTCCCCGCGGTATGAGGACCTGCTGTGAGCCAGGAGGTTTTGAGGAGGGATGTTCTAACAGGGTCCCTCGGGCTGCTGCAAGGAGAAAGGGTTGTGGGGTGAGAGGGCCAGCGGGGGGCCAGGGTTAGGGTTGCGGGGGGCGTGGGAGAGGGTCCGTTTCCTCTGGGGGAAGATGCTGCTGCGGGACACGTGGGTGGGGCCGAGGCCCACCATCCACAGGGCAGAGAACCAGCAACGAGGCCCAGAGCGCCATCCACGCTCCGCGGGCCAGCAACTCCCAAGGGGCAGGGATGTCCGGGGGTGAGCAGGTGCACGTGTGTCTGTGCACGTGTCTTTCTGTGTATGTGTGTGTGTGTGCATGTACACGTGCCTTCATGTGTGTGGAGGGGGTCTCTGTGCACACGCGACTGACTAGCGTGTGTATGTCTGTGTGTGACGCACGCGTCTGTGTCCCTGTACACGTGTCTGTGCATGCATGTGTGTATGCACATGCGTGTCTGTGCTCTTGTGTTGAGTGCTCACCAGGCCAGTCTGGACCCCAAGGCTCCCCAGAAGCCCACCCCCCAATGACACGGGCCCCCAGCTATAGAGTGCCTCAGCACGGCGCCTGGCGTGCACGTGCATGTCTGTGTGTGTGAGAGACACCGTGTGTCCCCTTGGCCTCCCCAGGCCCACGGCCATCTGTCTGCCCCCCGCTGCTCTCGGCCATTTGAGCCGCGGGGGGCGCCCCCCTCCCCGGCTGGAGAGCCAGATGGCAGGAATCGAGGCCTCGTCTGCTCAGCGGAGGCCGTGCCGGGGCCGCAGCCCCTCCCTGCGCCCAGCCACCTGGGTCACGGGGCAGTCGCCCCCCTCATGCTTGGCGCCTCCTGGCTGTCCTGACCCCTGTCCCCGGGCCCCACCGTGAGTGGCCTTTTGCCACCACCGCATAAATCACCGTCCAGGTCAGGGCCGGGTGAGGGGGCAGGGCCGGGAGGGCACAGCCAGGGCCCACAGAGGGGCCGCCAGGGGCCTCCAGCCTCGCCGTGGCTTCGGGTGATCTCGCTGACCCCGCTGCACGCGCAGGGTGCCTCTGATCACAGGGCCCTGGGTCCGCGGCGCAGGCCAACACCTGCCCAGGTGGCCCACGTGCACAGCAGACAAGAGGCCACCCTGGGTGGCCCTCAGCAGCTGCCGATCCCCAAGTCTCCACTCTGCACCCTGCGCCACACGGGGAGCGGGGCGTGTCCACAGACCCGTGCGCAGCTGCACGACCTTGGCCCCGCGTGTCTTCGCGCCAGCTCTATACCAGGTTCCCTGATGGTCTTCAAAGCAGCTGTCAGTCATTTTCGAAGTCATTCAACAAACAGAGGCGGCAGAGGCTGCGGCTGGATGCTCACGCTCTGGAACCAGCAGCGTAGTTTGAATCCTGGTGTCCCCCCTGCCGCTTGCCAGAGCTTGGGCAAACCACTCAGCTGCCGTGGGCCTCAGTTTCCCCATCTGTAGCAGGGGTGGCGGCACCTCATGAGGGTTAAAGGGGGCAGTGCGCCCAACGGCCGTCACCCAGCAGGGCCTCACATGGGGCGCAGCTGCTGTCACTACCCATTAAGGACCCGAGCGGCCCGGGGTCCCAGTGGGAGCTGGGCGAGGGCACGCCCCCCGCCCACCCCGGAGACCCTTCACCCCAAAAGGAGGAGTGAAGATCCAGAGAACACGAGCTGGTGGTCCCGTGGGGTCCCTCAGGCCGGGCTCACGCACACACAGCATTCATTCACTCACTCACTCATCCACTCACTCACTCGCTCACTCACTCACTCATTCATTCACTCATTCATTCACTCACTCACTTGCTCATTCACTCACACATTCAGTCCCTCCCTCCCTCCCTCCCTCATACAGGAATTTCAGAGTGCCCACTGTGCGTCAGGCCCCTTGTGGGAGACACAGAGAGGAGGGGAGTGTGGAGCAGGGGCTCCAGTCAGATGGGGGAGGCAGAGGCAAAACACGGGCTCCCATTCCCGCAGACCCACAGAGAGGTCGGCAGCGTCCAGGGTGCTGAGAACAGAATCCTCCCAGCGCCAAGCCTGGGACAGCTTCCCAGGGAGCAGACGCTGAGGCTGCTATTGCGTGGTGACAATAGTACTAAGAGGAACTATTATTTACTGGGTGTTCACTCCGTTCCAGCGTTTACACTCATAACTGACTTAATCCCACACAATCCTACGATGTGAGGCAGTACTATTATGAGAGAAAAATGGAGGCTCAGAGAGGTTCAGCATCTTGCCCAAGACCACACAGCTAAAGGGTCTGGGGAGGATTCCAACCCAGAGACAGTCCAGCCACTGAGCAAACATCCTGCTGGCTCCAGGGGTGGCATCCAGCTTCCTCGCCCTCCCACCCAACTCCTTGACACCCCCCCCCCCCACCCGACAGCAGGAAGGAAGGGAGCCAAGAGCAATTTATTTGACAGGTGGGGAAAAGGGCCCAGAGAGGGCACGGGATGGCCTGGAGTGACAGGCAGCGGCAGCGCTGGGTCGGAACCCAGACCTCCTCCTCGGCTCTGATCCCAGACTGACGCTGCTGCGGCCCCCCAAACCCCCCCCACCCCCTTCCCGGCTGGGGCCCACTGAGCTGTGCGAACAGGCAGCGCCCCCTCCCCGGGGGCGGTGTGGGTGCCTGCTCCCTGGAGGGCATTATTTCCTTATTCCTCCTCCCTGGCACCATACGGCAGCCTCCTGGTGCAGCAGGAGGCCGCGGGTCCTGGCAACATTAGGCTTTCTAGAAATAAAAATGAGGAGGGAGAAAACCCTTTCCAGGAGCCCGGTTCTCCTATTTACATGTAAAAAGCTCTCCTCGGCGCGCCCCGCCCCTCCCCCACTTCCTCTGGGGGCGGGGGGGTGGGGTGGGGGCGGGGGGGTGGGGTGGGGGTGGGGGGGATTGTTCGGAGGGCGCGCAGGGGGCCTCTGTGACCCCAGGCGCCTCCTCGGGAGCCAGGCGGAGGCGTCCGCCGGGAGGGAGATCAGATGGCCGGGGAGGGGGCGGGGGAGGCTGCCTCTTCGCCCCCCTACAATGGGAAATTTCATGGGTGTGGCAACATGTGAGCCCGGCCGGCTGCGCCCGAGGCCCCCGCCCCCGCCATCTGCTCCGGGGCCAAAAGTCGCTGGGAGGGGTGGGGGCGCTGCTGCGGGCTCGCTGCGCCGACCTCGGCGCTCACCTCCCCGCCCACCCCCACTGTCCCTAAGCAGCTGTCTCCTGCTGATGAGGAGGGGGTCGCTCCGGCCGCCCACCGGGGAGGGGCCTGCGGGTGGGGGTGGGGGAGGTGGGGGGCCGGGGGCGGGGCCCAAAGCCCAGCTCCCTCGCAGGCCCGAGGGCTCCCTCCCGCCCCAGGAAGGCGGCAGCGTGGGGGTGCCAGCGCGGGAACCAGGCGCCAGGCCAGCGGGGCCCCTGCCAGGCAGCCGTCTCGCCCCCTCGGCGGGGAGGCCGGCGCCCACGGGCCCTCCGGGGTTTGGGCCGCGCCCAGCTGGCCGGCCCGGGGCTGGAGCTGGCTGCCGGGGAGTCCCCGGGAGGCCAAGTCCTTCCCCAACCGCTTCATGTCTCGCCCCCATCTAAGAAAGGAGGCCACATCTAATGAGGACCCCATAGGGGGCCCAGCGGCTGCGCCTTCTAGACAAGGAGCTGCCCCAGTCACATAAAAGGTGAACCCAGCCCCCACCCCCAGCAGCCGGCTTTGATGTCCCCATTCCGTGGCAAGCTGGAGCTGTAAATGCTCCCACTGACAAAATCGCACTAGAGTGTCAACGACTGAGCTGAGGCCCCAGCCAGAACTCTGGGCTAGCACGGGCAGAGCCAATTAGCAGCTGTGTGGCCTGAAGTCAGTGTCTTGAGATCTCTGGGCAGTTTCTCTCTCTGCAAAATCAGGATAAGTAAAACTACGTTGCACAACACAAGTATGCTGACACCCTCACGGAAAGCTTTCCCAAGCACAGAGGAGGCAAGGAGAGGAGTTAAAGGGGAGAGGGAGGGCGTGGGAGTTCAAACAGCCCCATAACCCAGGCTCCTGGCCCCTCCCCCCGAGGGCTGCATGGGCCGTGCGCGGACCAACAGAGCTTGAGGCAGTTTCGAAAGCACACCCCTGAGATTCAGAGCCCAGGAGCCCCAGACCCGGCCCGTCCCCTGGGGCAGCTGGGGACACCAAAGGCTCGGGCCTCGAGCCCATGACCTGGCGTGGAGGAGGGTGGCCCCGTGCCACTGGCTGGTGTGTGAGCCAAGCACACACACGTGACCACCCTCGGCTTCCTGCCCCAGGGAAATGGGGCCCCCAGCACCCACTCTGCAGTGAGAAGTCTCAGCGGGGTCTGGGGTCTGCTCAGACCTCAGTCCGGGCCCCTCACTGCACAGAGGAGGGCCGAGGCAGGCACAGGAAGGGACAGTGGGAACTGAGTGGGCGTTCAGGACAGGGAACCAGGGCTCCCCCTGTTACTGGACCATCCTATACAGCCTCTCTCCTGCTTCCCCCCCCCCATACACCATTAAGCCCAGATGACCCCCCCCAAGACCTCCTGAAGCGGCTGGAGGGGTTGGGGGGTTGGGGCAGAGGGAAAGGCCCTCCCACAATGCGCATCCCAGAACCAGGGCCTGAGCACCTGCTGTGGGGGCTCTGACAGATCGAGGGCACAGGCCTGGCACACACACAGCCCCCAGGAATTTCCACTGCCCTGGCTGGCGTGGGGAGGTCGGGGGCTGGGCAGAGGGACCACCCAGACCAGGCCCATCCTGAGGAGGCTGCTGGGGAGCGTATGCCTCCCGCCTGTGTGTGGCCCCAGGTTCCAAGCATCCTGGCCCTGCTGCCAGGCCCGGACACGGACAGGGATGGGGGGCCCTCCGTGAGGCGCCACCAGCCACGTAATTTGCAAAATGAAAATGGAGGGCCCCTCGTTCAAAAAGTGTCGAGTGTCAAGATGGCACCATCAGAACGTGAAACCATGCATGGACCCCATGCGACTGTGTGGGTCACCTGCCCGGCCTGTGAAGCCCCCTGCTGTAGGGTCAGGGAGGAGGGGGTGGGAAGGGCTGCGACCACACAGACCACCCCCCCCACAGGAAAGGGCAGAGATGGGCAAGGACAGCGCCCAGCCAGTCTCACCCTTTGGCTCTCACACTTCCTAACTGTGTGGCCTTGGGCAAATAACTCGATCTCTCTGTGCCTCAGTTTCCTTATCTGTAAAATGCAGATCATAATAGCTCCTTCCTCACTGGCTTGTTTGGGAATGAAAGGAGCTAAACACACATGGAAGAGCTGGCACAGAGTAAACACGATGTGGATCTTATTAATTTTTATTACTATAATCTCTGTTATTATTGTTATTATTGGTCCCTTCCCTAGTGACCCCCGGATCACACACTAGATGGTGCTCACAGAGCAGGAGGGAACCAGCCATGGCATGTTCTCTGGGAGCCATATTACATCATAGGAATGAGGCGGGGGTTCCCAACTCTGCCGTTAATAAATCCCGTGACTGTGGCAAATCCCATCCCCTCTCGGAGTCTCGGTTTCTTCCTTGGCACAGAGAGGGGTTGGGCCATGGTCCTTCAAGCTGACCCCGTAGAATTTCTGCTCAGGCTCATCCCTTTTCACCAGGAAAATGAGGAATTATGGCTCTTCCTTCCCCTGACAGGACAGAGATTTCTTTCCTTCCATTTAGTCATCTAACCAATATCCATCCATCCATCCATCCAACCCGCTTCCATCCAGCTATCCATCCAATATCCATCCATCCAACATCCATTGATCCATCCAACCATTCATCCATTCATCGTCCAACATCCACTACATACATATGTCTGACCATCCATCCCTCCATTCATTTATCCAATTCCATGCAAGTATCCATCCATCCAGCATTCACCCAATCATCCATCCATCCATCCACCCATCCATCCACCCATCCACCCATCCATCTATCCATCTATCCACCACCCATCCACCCATCCATCCATCCATCCACCCGTTCATCCACCCATCCATCCATCCACCCATCCATCTATCCATCTATCCACCACCCATCCACCCATCCATCCATCCATCCACCCATCACCCATCCACCCATCCACCCATCCATCCACCCGTCCATCCACCCATCCATCCATCCACCCATCCATCTATCCATCCATCCATGTATCTGTCAACCATCCATCCATCCATCCATCAACCATCCATCCATCCATCCACCCACCCATCCATCCATCCATCCATCAACCATCCATCCATCCATCCACCCACCCATCCATCCACCCATCCATCCATCCATCCATCCATCCATCACTCATCCATCTATCCGTCCATCCACCCATCCATCATCCACCCACCCATCCATCCATCCACCCATCCATCTATCCATCCATCCATGTATCTGTCAACCATCCATCCATCCTCCATCAACCATCCATCCATCTATCCGTCCATCCACCCATCCATCATCCACCCACCCATCCATCCATCCACCCATCCATCTATCCATCCATCCATGTATCTGTCAACCATCCATCCATCCATCCATCAACCATCCATCCATCCATCCATCCATCCACCCATCCATCCATCCATCCACCCATCCATCCATCCACCCACCCACATCCATCCACCCACCCATCCATCCACCCATCCATCCATCCATCCATCACTCATCCATCTATCCATCCATCCACCCATCCATCATCCACCCATCCATCTATCCATTCATCCATGTATCTGTCAACCATCCATCCATCCATCCATCAACCATCCATCCATCCATCCATCCACCCATCCATCCATCCATCCATCCATCCACCCATCCATCATCCACCCACCCATCCATCCATCCACCCACCCATCCATCACCCAGTCAGCCCACATGTTGTCAGAGAGACATATCGGTGCCAAGCAGAAGGGCCCCAAACCTGTTAGGAATCTACAGAGTGGGCAGCAGCGGGCCCAGGGGTGGCCAGCGATCACGGTCAATGGTGTACACTTGCTTCTCTCTCTAAGGCTGGCAGAGGGCAAGGGAGGTGACTTGGGAGTGAGAACAATAAAAGGGACCCCAGGATTGAGGTCAGACCAACCTGAGCTCAGTCAAATCGCAGTTCTGCCTTCACGCCTGGTCAGCTGACCCAGGCGGCTGAACCCCCCTGGGTCTCAGATTTTTTGTCTATAAAATGGGCTTAAGAGCTGCCTCGTTAGGGTTTTGTGCAGACCAAAGGGAACAAAATGACAGTATAAACCAAGCCAGAGAATGTATTTGACCCAAGGTGGACTGGATGACTTGCTCACTCCTTGCAGCCCGCCATCAATAACAGCGCCTTCCCGGGCCGGTGCCTCAGCCTCCCTGAGCCCTGGAGCCCCCAGAACCTCCAGACCCCCTTCCATTTTCCCCAGAAGGGTCTCTGGGGGGACTTATCACCCTCTGGGCCCCAGAGCGGACCTGAAGAAGCACAGGATAAAAAATGGGGACCTTCCAGGGCCAGCCCCATGGCCTAGAGGTCAAGTTCTGTGTACTTGCTTCAACAGCTGGGGTTCAGTTCCCAGGCATGATGGTGCAGTCGTCGGTGGTGTTGTGACAGCATCCCACATACGAAATAGAGGAAGACTGGCAACAGATCTTAGCACAGGGACAATCTTCCTCAGCAAAAAAAAAGATAAAAATAAAAGTGAAAATGGGGGCCTTCCATCCACAATGTGATGGCTCTAGACTTCTGGGACACCAAGCTCAATATGCACCTGTGAGACAGACCTAGGTTCGAATCCTGGCTCCGTCACCAACTGTGAGTCTGGGGCCTGCTACTTCAATGGTCCCAGCCTCAGTTTCCCTGTGTATGAACAGGGGCGCTTCAGGCATGTTGGAAGCATTGCAGAGAACGACTGGAAAACGCCCGACCCAGAATGGTCCCTCCATAAACACCTGTTATCATTAGAAATGGGATTCGGGGGGCTGGCCCTGTGGCCGAGTGGTTAGGGTCACGTGCTCTGCTTCGGCGGCCTGGGGTTTCACTGGTTTGGATCCTGGGCGTGGACATGGCACTGCTCATCAGGCCATGCTGAGGCAGCGTCCCACATAGCACAACCAGAAGGACCTACAACTAGAATATACAACTGTGTACTAGGGGGATTTGGGGAGAAGAAGAAAAAAAAAGAAATGGGATTTGGGAAACTGGAAACGCACAAAGGGTCTAAGAGCTGAGGCGGCGTCTACCTGCCACGTTGCACGACTACACACACGTGTGACACACGTGTACAAGATGTGCACAAGACACAACGTACGGATGTGTGGGCGAGGCATAGAAGGGAACAAGCAAAGGACCGCGTGGCGTTGCCGTGCTCTGGGATGCGCAGCCCGGTGCTCGGGCACCTGGGAGACGGCAGAAGGCGCAGGATGCTGAACCCGGGTCTGAGGTTCAAGCTGCCAGCGCCTCCCTCCCACCGGCCTCTACCTGCCTGGGGGGGCGACGCCGCCAAGAATCCCCACCTCAGGGAGCACCCACTTCCCTGCAGACTTGACTTGGTGTTTCAGGCGCATCCTCAGTCCCCTGCAGTCACCCCATGGAGGGGATGGCTGTGTGCGGGCTGCCACCCTCCCGCCTCCCCCCTGTCTGGGTGTGCCCGACGGCGGAGTCTTCTGGAAGCACTGCAATCCGTTCTGCATGCTTAGAACCTCATCTTATGACACTGAAGGGCTTTATTAATAGCCTATTAGTGGGTAATTCATGCATTTTGATGAGAAATCATCTAATGGTAGTTTATGGGGGAGGAGGGTTGGGGGGGCGTGGAGTGGGGGTGTCACCTCCAATTTGCTTCCCAGCACCTGCCCGGGGGACGACGACACCACCAGGTCCCGCTGGGCGGCCTGTCTGCGAGGCCCCGACCCGCCACTCATTAATCTTGATGAGTTTTCTGCTGAGTGTTCTTCCAGGGCCTTCAAACCGCTCGCTAATTGCAATTTATCACTTACAGAAACAGATGTGGGGACAATGGGATGGGGAAGGCTGGAGGCCTGATGAAGCTGTCAGGAGAGGGCGCGGGCGGCTAGGGGCGCAGGGGGCCCGGACACCCTCTGGGCGGTGGGTGCTTAGGGTGCCAGGCCATCCCCTCCTGCCCGGGTGGGCTCGCAGTGGGGACGGAAGGCAGAGCCCCTCTGGGATGGCAGGTCACGGCCAAGAGTCAGAGGGGACCCAGGAGGAAGACCCCACCCCCACCCCCGGAGGCCAATTTCCAGCCCTGATCTGATTCCCCAAAGGATCAGATGGGGCCAGCGGGCATTTGGATGAGAGAAGCCGGCACTGTGAACGCAGCCTGCCTGCGTAGGCGGCTGGGGGTTCGCGTGGTTTTCGCCCTGCGGTAACATGAGAATTGTATATTCACATTAGTTGCCAACATTTAAGAATCAGATTTGACAGAAAAATCTGGACTTCTGGCTTCTCTAGAAAAATACAAAGATTCTGCCATGAGCCATCTTGCAGCAACAATCGGCTGTAACTGAGCAAGCCGTCCCCGGCGAACGGAGCCAAGCGCCAGATTGGGCCAAGGACCCTCCTCGCACCCCTGGCGGCTTCCGCCTGCCCCCCAGTTCCTGTGCATTCCTGACCTGGCCACCCCGCCAGCCAGGGCCGAGAGACTCTGCGATTCTGAGCCAAGTTCATGGTTTGAACACGGGACGGAAGTCCGCCTCTGGAGGCGGGGGTTTCCACCTTAGCAGCACAGGAGAATCTCTGGGGGGCTTTTAGAAATCCTCCTGCCCAGCGCCCTCTGGGGGACCTGGGGTGTTCTGTGTCCATGGTTCTCCAAGGAGGGTGGTCTCTGAGCAGAACAGCATCTCCTGGGAGCTGGTTAGAAATGCAGCTTCTCAGGCCCTGCCCTGGGTCAGAGTCACAGACCCTGGGTCCAGGGCTGGCAATCGGTGTCTGAAGGAGCCCCCCACCCGGCGGCCCTCCACTGAGAACGGCTGTTCTGGATCCTGACCTGGGCGGAGATCACGCTATGCATCAATGAGAATTCCCCAACCGCACACTTGAGACGAACATGCTTGATGCCACATCTCCCAACCCGGATTGCACCCTGGGCTGATGGAGCCAGCACCCCCAGGGTGGCAGCCAGGGGTCTGTATTTTGTAAGGTTCCCCAGGTGACCACTGCGTGGAGCCCAGGCTGAGAGCCACTGTGTGGCCAATGCTCGCTCTCCTCCTCCCTGGCCCGGCCAGGCGTCCCAGTGCAGTGGAAGGATGCAGGCGGCATGGCCATCGACTTACCAGCCAGGATCCCTCCGCCGCCCTCCCAGCGCAGGTCCTGCCTAGGTCCCTCCCGGCTCCGCCAAGCTGGTCCTGCCAAGCTGCGTGACCTCGGGCAGGCTGCCTGACCTCTCTGGGTGGGCTTCTCCCCTCACCCATGAACTGGGCATTACCACCACCGCCAGGAGGCTCTCCCTGGTTTGTCTATCGGTGTGCGTCTTACAGCTCCCACCACTGTGGGGCTAGATTCCGTCCTTCCCCAGAGGTCTGCGCCTGTTTCCTCATCCGTGAGGTGGGCTTCCTGCTCCACGAGGTTGTGGGGACTAAAGGAAGTCACCGCGAGCCTCCCTGCCAGCGCCTGGTGCCCTGTGGGTGCTTGGACACGGCTAGACGTGGTGGTGAGGATCCCGCCCCGCAGCTGGTGCAGAGCTGGGCTCCGACCAGGCTCCTGATCTGTTCACGGAGGACCCGGAGACGAAGAGACGAGAGTGAATGAACGCAATCTGCCAACAGTTGCTCGCTACACTGGATTTACTGCACGCCTGCCGTCTGCCTGCCCTGTTCCCCGCCCTGGGAAGAGCGCCCCCAAGGACACAAGTCTCTGGTGCAGCTAACAGTCCCGCAGAGACACAGACAATAAGTAAATACACACATCCATGTGTACGTGAGCTGTGACACAGAGCTCTGGAGAAGAAAAGAGCAGGGATGGTGGGTAGAGAGCCCCAAGGGGTCGGGGGGAGGGAGGCCTCAGGAGGCTACGAACCATGCAGATACGTGTGAGTGGGAAGAGTGTTCAAGGCAGTGAAACAGCAGGTGCAAAGGCCCAGGGGCAGGTCTGAGGACCAGGGAGAATGCCTGGACCATGCCGTGACAGATCGTGATCACGGGCATCTGGCGCTGCGGGGTGTCCTCTGAGGGGGCCGCAGATGCAGGTTCAGGGTGGGGGTCGTGTGTCATGGGCAGGCGTGTGTGTCCTGGGCTATGTCTCAACTCGTCTGACTCCACGTGTCCCCTTTGCAGGTCTAGGTTGCAGAAACGCGGGTGCCCATGGGTGTCTGCCCCCTTGTGTGGTTTTGGAAATTAGGCAGCGTGTCAGGTCTGTGTGTACTTGGGTCTGAGTGTGTATCATGTGTGGGCTTAGAGCCGTGGCGTGTTACGTAGGTGCACAGAAATGGCATGGGCAGAACCCGCTCGCCCTGTGAGGTCTGGCTCGTGGGCGGGGATGAGGCGGGGTGGACAGCCCCACAGCTCCACTTCCCAGGGGAGCAAACTGAGGCTCCAAGGTCACCCGGCAGGGAGGGGAGCAGTCGGGGTTCAAACCAAAGTCTAGGGGACACCCCACACCCATGTTCTGTCCCGCCTCCTGGCCTCTTCTTCACGCACTTATCACTAGAAAACACAGGACGCAGGTGTTTGAGCCACCAGAAGCGGGCTAACGCAGGGCGATTCAGCACCCTTCCAGAGACTGCAGACGTCTCAGGCCACAGGCATATTTTCCTTCCTTCCCTCCTTCCTCCCTCCTTCTTTCCTTCCTTCCTTCCTTTCCTCCACATCCATCCATACATCAAACTACCATCCGTCCACGCCTCCTTCCTCCATCCATTCGTCCTCCATCCATCCATCCATCCTTCCACCCATCCATTCTCCATCCATCCTTCCACCCATCCATCATCCATTTCCCACAAATTCTTAGTGACTAAAAGTGTAGATTCTGGACCAGGACTGTCTGAAGTTTGAATCGCGGTCCTGCCGCTGACTAGCTGAGCAACTGTGGGCTGGTAACCTCATGCTCCATGCCTCAGTTTCCCTATCTATGAGAAGGGATAGATCTAGAAGACGTTATCTGTAGGACGTTAGCCTGAGGAGGTTGCAGTACAGGAGTTCTGATTTCCACTCGCCTCTTACTGCTGTGGGTTCTGGGTCAAGATCAAAGTCTCTTCACCTCTGTGCCTCAGTCTCCCCATCAGTCATCTGGGAACAAAGTTACTCCTTTCTGGCATGAAGAGGCGGAGGAGATACGACTGCCCAGCACTGCTTGATAAATGGGGGCTGTCATGATTTTAGGAAGGTGGGAAGGGCAGGCTGGCGTGGCGAGCCTTGAGAGGCGGAGTGGCAGTGTGTGGGTGACAGCATCTTTTATGGCCCCTCGTCCCTGCAGCTCAGTATCTCCCAGGAGGTGCAGCTCCCCCCCAGAGTGCCCAGCAGGAAGATACAGCGCCCCTTCACCCCCACAAGGTTTGCTTTGGCCCATGAGCATCGCCCCGTGAGTCCTCCCTCCAGCTTCTGCGTCCTCCCCACACTCCCGGCACCCGCCCAGCTACACCCCCTCCTCTGAGGTCTGGCTCCTAGCTCCGTGGGTCCCTCCTCCACCAGGCGTCTGGCTTCTAGCAACCCCAACCTTGTCCCTGGCCTGGGGGTGCACTGTTTCCTGCAGGTGCCACCATCTCTGTTACCTGTGTGCCCCCTCAGCCCTTTCAGTCCTGCCACACCTGCTGCACCGATACCCTGCTTTAAATCCTCTCTGTTGAAATACCCCGTGTGGTTTCTGTTTTCTGGCTGGCCCCTGACTGAGACAGCACAGAACAGGCAGCTGTTCAACAGCTGTGACGACACGGGAGCAGCCAGGGACACGGGGCGCCGCTGAGCCCCCACCCCAGAGCACCAAGGGAGGGCCCATGGGAGCCCTGGGCACACGGCCGGGGTCCCGCAGCTCAGCCCAGCCCCCTGGGGTGTGCTGCCCGCCTCTGCTGGCCCCGCTGTCCTCCGGGATGAAAGCCTGCTCCAGCTGCCTGACGTGAGGCAGAGGCTGTGCCTGCCACCGGAGGAGGCCCCGACACGTGTTAAAATAAATATTCTGCAAATATGATGTTCCATATGTATGACTTCGTGGGGTGACGATTTTCCTACTGATCGCTGTAAGTGACAGCTGTGCAGGGAGCGCTGGAAACACGGGCTCGGGCGGCCCTCGCCGTGCCACGCGGCGGGGTGGCGAGGGGGGCACCAGGGCGCAGGAGCATCTGGCGACTCGGGCCGCGCGAGGAGCCGACGCCTGTCAGCGCTCGGTGCGGGCGCATTAGCGATTCCAAGGGACGGATGGAGCAGGTGTTCCCAAGCAGCCTGTTCGTGATAATCACTTTTAGATTGTTTTAAAGTATTTAAGCAAGATCCTGGAGGACTGCAGGGAAGGGAGAGGCGGGGCTGGCGGTGGGCCGGCCCCCCAGGCCAGCCTCCGGCTGTGCAGGGGTGGGCAAGGGAGGGCCAGACCGCGTGACCCAAGTGGAGCCCAGCAGCCGGGGCTCAGTGTGCGGCTTGTACCAGGGGGTCCGGCTGGGCCAGCGTTAAAACGTTGCCGTGCTTCTATCCTGCGGCCCCCGGCCCCAGCAGGCTGCTTCCAGAAGGCCTGGTGTCTCGCCCGGAAACCCCTGGTCTCCCCATGACCCGTGATGAATGGCAGGCCGTGGGCAGAACAGGAGAAAGATCCTGACGTGGCATCTCAGGCTTGACTTCTGACAGGGAGAGCTGGCCCCCGGCACGGGGAGGGCTGGGGCCTTGGGGCCACTGCCCCACCCACTGCTGAGAACACGCAGAGGGACTTCATTAAGTCCTCCCTGAATGAATGAATGAGTGAATGAATGAATGAGCGAGGGAGTGAATGGACGAATGGGGACCGTTGTCATCAGGGAGACAAGTTGCTGCTCCTCTGGCTCCTCCGAGGTCCTGGAATAGTCTTCATCTGAATCAGCCATGCCTCCAGCAGCATGCTGCTGCCCGGGTGGGAGGACAGATGGACTAACTGACAGACAGACTGACAGATGCCCACTCGCCACAGTCCTGTCGCTTGGCAAAGGCAGGATGCCACCCCCCCTGCCCCCTCTGCCCGGCACCATGACCCCTGTCCTGATCTACTCTCTTTTGTTCACACCCCCTCTCAAAACCTGGGGATCAGAGTCCCTGGGTCAGGGTGGGGGATGGGGGCCGACAGCACTTCCCAAGTGTGTGCTGAGGCTGGCTCGGCCCAGACCCCCAGGGGCCAGCGGCTGGGAACTGCTGCTGGTGGGACTCTGCCTGTGTCTCTAGGTATAGCAGAAGGTGACCCCACTCCAGGAGGAGTGGCTCAGGCCTGGAGCCCTGGGCAGTGCTGGGGGCCAGGTGGGCACCCCCTGGCGAACCTGACCCCAGCGCCTGGCCTGTGGGAGTGGGGCGGCAAAGGCCTGGTTTTGCCACTGCTCAGGGAGGCTGTCCACACAGGGCTGGAAATGGCTCCCCAGCCTGACTCGGTTTTGCTCCTCTCTGCAGAGAAAGGCCCCTTCTGGCCATTTCCAGCCCAAAGGGACATGTTCACTCCTCGGGGGCACCTCACACGATTGGGATTCTGGTTCCTGCATAACTGACCCTGCCCCCGCTTGCCCTCTGTGGTGTTTGCCCAGGCAGCACCTGGGGCCAGCCGCACCTGAATGCCCCCCTTGGGCAGGGATCAGAGGGCCCGGGGCTGGGAGCAGTGGTGTTTACAGCGGCTATTTAAAATCCAGGCAAGTTCAATATTAGCTCTGGGGTTTGTGCAATCTGTTGCCAAGAGAAAGCAGCCAGGCGGGAGAGTGAGGTGCCCTGCCCTGCCCGGCTGGAGCCCGGAGGGGCCAGGCCTGGTTAATGAGCAGCCAGCAAGCTCCACCACAGCTCGCTTGGTAGGGTCTATGGAGTCCAACCCAGGGCAGCAGTGCTCCATCCTGGGGGGAACCAGAAAGCCTCCCTCCCACCCCACTCAGCACAGCGGTCCACTGCTGAGTGGCCCCCCCAGGCGCTGCGTGACCTGCCCCGGCTCCTCCATGGCCTCATCCCCTCTCCCAGACTCCCCGACTCCAGCCTCAAAGGCATGCAAGCACACGTCCACCTCAGGGCCTTTGCACCTGGGGTGCCCTCTGCCTGGACGGCTCCTCCTCCTCAACTTCAGGCTGAGATGTCACCTCCTGCAACCACAGCCCCCCCCCCCAACCTGTCCCTTCCCTCCTCTCCCCCACTTCACTGTTTCCATAGATCTTATCACACCCGCCTGGTGTCAGGTATTCATTTGTGCGCACATGTATTTTCTACTATGCCCCACGCCCCTCCGTGAGGGCAGGGTCCTTGTCTGCCTTTAAAAAGTTTTCTTGGCTAGAACAGCGCCAGGCACAGAGTGGCTGTTCAATAAACAGCTGTGCAAGGGGCCTGGACTCCTCGCCCAGTGCTCCTCCATCCTCAGCGCACGCCACCCCCCACCCCAGGGCTCCCCCATCGTGGGCCTCCCGGGGCGGAGCCGACATCCCTCATTTAGCGCTCCGTGGGGGCGCCCCCAGCTCCCTCCCCGCGGGGCCTCTGACTGTCAGCCTCGCGGGAGCCGCCGCGTGGTGCGTGCGTGCGCGGGAGGATCCTGACAGCCGGCGGAATTCATCTTTTATTCATGCCAGGAGCGGAAACGGGATTGTGTCTGCAGCAAAGTCACTTAACCCATTAGAAGAAGCTGCCGCAGCAGCGCAGCCCTGGGTGGGGGAGGCGGGGCCGCGGTGGGGGGTCCGGGGGACGGATGCACCCGGGGGTCTGCTGGGCGCGCGGGTCTACGCACGGGGCGCGTGGTCCAGGCCCAGCTCCCCGACGCTGGGCGACCCCTGTAACTCGGTTCTGCACCTTTTCCAAGACCACACGGGAAGGGCACCCCCTGGAGGTGTCCGGCGAGGAGGACCGAGGATGCGATAAAAACGCCCACGGGGGGGGGGGGCGGCGGGGGGGGGGGGCGGGGCGCTACCGGGACCGAGGAGGGGGGGTGCCTGGCGCGGAGGAAGCTTTGATGAATATTAGGCATTCTTGGTTCTTTTAGGAAGAAAGCCCTGGAGTCAGGGCCCCAGGAGGCCACTCTCTCTGCCTCCAGGTCTGGAGAAGCAGGTGGGATAAAGAGCGATGCCCTGCAGCTAACACCGCACACAGGGGCACGCGCCCATGCACAGACACACAGGTAGAGACCAGCACAGGGCCGGTTTTGTGAAACCTTCCTTTCTTCCCTGCCTGGTCAGAAAGTAGCCAAGCAGCTGTTTGTTGAATGAATAAGTGATGAGCTGCTGTTTGAGACCTGGCTCTACACCCTGCTATCTCTGAGCCCAGGACTGGAGGGCCTCCTCGGGCTCAGGGTCCTGGGCTGTCCCGTGGGGAGATTCACCCCGCCCCATCACAGGCTGCTCCAGGCCGGGATTAAATGAGATGCTACAGAAAGAGCATTGCAGGGCCGGTGGAATCAGAACCCGCTGTCCATCTCGGGCCAGGCCCTGCCCCTCTCTGCACCTCAGCTTCTCGTTAAATGAGGGGGTGGAGCCCAGGCCCCGCTTGCTGTGCTCTTTTGTGGGGTGCATCTCCCAGGGCTGGGTGAGAATGGGGGTGACCTTCGGAAAGCAGGCACCTGGCAGGATGCCCCGGGCCCCCAACCTCCCACCATCTGGGGCCAGGGTCAGAGTCCCCGTCGGACACCTCTGTCCTGTGCCCCGATGGCTGGGGACCTCGTCCAGGAGAGACCAGGGCCTCCCCTGGCACCCGCAGCCCGAACGCCTTCCCAGTGTTCCTCATTTCGCAGACACTCCCGTGCGCTCGGCGCTGGGCCCCGTTCTCAACACCCCACATGTGTCAGCTCTGCTCCCCCAGCGAGCCCTGCGGGAGGCGCTGCTCCTATTCCCACTTGACAGAAAAGGAAACTGAGGCCCAGGGGGGCAGGGGACACCACCAAAGTGGCTGGGACACGGCGGCCAGCCTCCAGGATGCCCCCTGCAGGGCGGGAGCCTCACTCGGGGTGCACAGCTCCAACGGCCACATCGGGGATGTCGCCCCTGGTGGAGGCCTGTGACACTGCCGCTCTGGGCAGCCCTAAGCCACCTGCCTCTGACCCCCTTATCCTCTGGCAACGCTGACCGATCACGGTTGGGGGGGAGCATCGTGAGCTCCCAGACTCGGCCCCGCCTCGGGTCACCGGGGACCCAATCGGCCAGCCAAGGGAGGCGTGCTGGGCAGGACACAGAGGGCCCGCAGGCCCAGGTGGGTCAGCGAGTACAGGTGAGGTGTCTCAGTCCTGGAACAAGCGGGGGCTCCCATCGCAGGGTGACGCGTCCTCCCCGGTTCGCTCTGGGCCCCCGTGGGGGCTTCCCGGGGCTGCCCTGACAGGGTACCCTAGACTGGGTGGCTCCCACAGCAGGAATCTAGTCTTCGCAGTCTGGAGGCCAGAAGCCGAGCTCAGGTGTGGGCAGTGCCGCGCCCGGAGGGTCCTCCTGCCTCTTCCAGCTCCTGGGGGCTGCTGGTAGCCCCGGCCGCTCCCCGTGCCTTCTTATGGGGACACCGTCCTTGTTTTAAGGCCACTCTACTCCAGTGTGACCTCGTCTGAACTGCTGACATCTGCACAGACCCTATTTCCAAACGGAGTCTCATGCTCAGGTTCTGGGTGGACATGCACCTTGGGAGGACACCATCCAACCCAGCACAGCCCCACAGTCAGCAACGACTCGGGTCCCGGCTGGCCTCCCAACCCCAGCGCCCAAGGCCTTGCGTGATCCGGCCCCCGTGGCTCCCTGCAGCTGTGTCTGCTTCCCGCCACTGGCATCAGCCTCTGCCCCTGCCACCTGGAGATCTGCAGGGCTGTCCCCCACACCCCCACATTCACGCTGTTTCAGTCCACAAGCCTTCACCCACGGCATTCCCTCTGTCTGGAATGCCCTTCTCCAGTTTCCCAGGTACACAACTTCCTCTGTCTTCAAAGCCTAGCTCAAGCGTCACTGCCCTCAGGAAGCCCTCCCTGATTACAGCCTGGGCTGGCTGCCCCCTGGGCTGATTCCAGCCACTGTGATGAGCACGCTGTGTAGTGTTGGCTGAGGTCACTGTCAGACTCTTCCAGACCCCGGGAGGGACTCGGCTTGTTCAGCTCAGCACCCCAGCCCCTAACACAGGCCTGGGCACCTCACAGACTCGCCGGCAGAAGGAACGACTGAGCAGTCCCAGGTGGTCTCCGGGGGCCTTCCCAGCTCAGACCCCACCCTGCCCGTGTTCTGTCCCACTCTAGCTGGCACCTGGCGACTTTGGCCCTCTGGGAGCGGTGCTCTTGGCCCTGCTGTGCATGGCTAGCACCTGCGGGAGCCCCCCAGACCGTTTCTGTCAGTATCTCCGGGTGGGGCCTGGAATCAGAGGGGTCCCAGGGTCCCCTCGTGATTTCGACCAGCACTCAAGGCTGGGAAACACCACGCCTTGGGCAAGGGGGAGGCTGGTGTGTCCTTATACTCACCCCCACTCTGGAAGTGGCTCCTGCCGTGGTCAACAGCGCCCTCCCTGGTGTGAGCCGTCCGTCTGGGCAGAGCCGTGCCCCCTCGCGGCCATCCCTGCAGTGACCAGGCCAGCGCCCCCCGCGCCCCCTCAGCACGCCTCAGGGCTCACGCTCCCCAACCACCGTCACTCCCAGGTGCCTCCCCCAGGCTCCCAGCTTCCCAGGCCATCTGTGCGCGAGGACGCCCACATTCGCAGCTCCAGACTCGAATCCCCAGCTGCCACCTGGATCTCCACTTGGTGTCTAACAGCGTCTCCTAACGTGGCCAGAATGGAGCTCCCCCCGCCCCGCTCTCCGCCTGGCAACGCCGTCCTTCCAGTTGCTCGAGTCAAAAACTTGGAGATTTCTCCAGTCCTCTTCCTCGCACATCCCGCCTCCGATCCGCCAGCAAATCCTGACAGCTCTGCATACCCGGAATCCGGTCCCTCCCTCCCAGGCTGCCACCCTGCTCCCGGAAACCATCAGGTCTGGCCTTGATTATTGCAACAGACCGCTAAGGGTCCCCCACTTCTGTCCTTGTCCCCTTAGTCTGTTCCCCACACGGCTTCTGAGGGGTCCTGGGTCAGTAGCCTGGAAGGGGTGACACTGGGGCTATCCATCCTTTCAGTTCTGCACTACGGCCTCTCGGTGGTGCCCGTCCCCAACATCTCACAGCCGGCAGTTGCTTCTCTGTGCTGGGGGCCTGGAGCAGTCAGAGAGGGCTTCCTGGAGGAGGTGAGGCTTGTGCTAAGTGCTGACCTGGATGGGCACTCAGGAGGGAGGTGGGCGGTCCCCCGTGGGCAAAGAACGGGAGTGGAGACAAGCATTGTGCTGGGAAAGGCAGCCATTGAGCTGCATCCCTAGTCAGGGGCAGCCTGGATAGCTCTGGGGCCCCCAGCCTTGCAGCCTCCAACCTTTCTGCCCCATCTCTACGGCTTTGCACTTCCCCTGCTCACAGCAGCCCCAAGACTCCGGGTCAACCCGTTTCCGGCAGCCCTTGCCCACCCCGACTTCCCTGGCCCCTGATTCTCTCTGTGGCCCTGAACCAGCAGCGTTAGCACCCCCCAGGGACCTGTTAAGAGGCAGTCTCCAGCCGCACCCGGACCCGCTGAGCCAGAAATGCTGGGTGGGGCCCAGCCACGGGCTGTTCCCACACCCTCCAGGGGTGCTGGTGATGCTGGAATTTGAGAACCCTAGTCTAGCCTTGCCGGAACCTTGTGACTATCTGGGACCCACAGCCCCGTCCATTCACACTGGACTCGGGACCCAGCCTTCCATCCCAGGAACGTGATGTCATCTGAGCTTACGACCACTAGTGTGCCCTGGGCCTCTGGAGGGGAACAGAGCTGAAAACCCATTCATGGGCATGCTCCAAGCCAGCAGGGATGGTGGATTCCTGCAGCTGTCCTGACACACCTGTGCCAGCCCTTCTAGAACCTTCCAGAAACACAGGAAGGCAGAAACCCTGTGTCCCGACCCCATCCTCCTCCTGTAGGAGAGAAATGGAGGCCAGGAAGGTCAAAACTATGCGGTGGCGAGTGGCTGAGCGGCAGCCTGAGCTCAGGTCTTCTGACGCCAGGTTGAGCGGCCTGACGGGCTACATGGTGGATGTAGTGGGACGCTTTCACCCCCAGGGGACAGCTGGCAATGTCTGGAGACGTTTCTGGTTGTCATCACTGGGGAAGTGGGTGCTAACGGCATCTAGTGGGTCGAGGCCAGGGATGGGGCTGGACATCGGGCAGCGGACAGGACAGCCCCCCACAGAGTGAGCCAGCTCCCAGCATCAACAGCATCCGAGCCAGCCCAGGACCAGCAAATCAGTGCCCCCACAGAAGTGTCTGTGCCAGGAGCCCCCAAATGCTGCCCAACTCCCAGCAAGGAAACCTGCACGGCTGCCGAGAGGTCCAGTAAGAGTCTGATGGGCATCCTGGAGGTCAGGGGGGCGCCACCCATCGCCACGGTCAACCCGGCTCCCTCCAGAGATCAGGTGGGTGTGTGCCCTCCCAGCCTGGCAGCTGAACCGGGCCCTCCTTCCCGGAAGGAGTGGGGCCGTGAGCCAGACTCCCCCTCCCGCTGCCCCCACCCCATCACGCCACTTGCTCCCCCTCGGGACTCTGAACAGAGAAAACCCACGGAGCAGAACCACACATTCAACCTTGAGAAATTAGGCGCCGCCACCCCCAGCTGCGGGCTCCCGGCCCCCTCCCTCCTCTGGCTGGTGCGCAATGGTTCCAAGAGCGGTTCATATTTAATAATGCAATTTATATTCCACTCTCAACATAAACTATTGTAAAGGCGCTCTAATGTAAAAATACATCTGGCTTGTCAATAGTTTATCTTCTGGATCTGCATCTAAATCCCTGGGCCTTTTTGACTTATGGTTGCACCAGTGTCTAATGAATAAAAAGGTGCAAATTACAGGCCCGGCTTTAATGCTCATCATAAAATTAGACGATAGTTGCAAAAGCTGCATTCTCCTGCCCACAGCGCAGCGATGGAGGGCCATAAATAAGGTGTATTTAATGTATCCCAGGGCTGTGCAAACCCAGGAAACAGTGTGTTATTGCTTGGCCTTCGATGGGTCCGCCACAAGTTCAATGAAGTGATAACAGATCCATCATGTGAATTTATGTTAACTGTCTCCTCGCAAAGCCATGGCCTCAACACTGTAAATAGCCTACAATCCTTCTAGCAGGCCCGCCTGCCAATAAACCTGTCACGGCCAGGCTGGCAGCAAGCACCTTCAGGACAGGGGAACAAGCCGATACGTTCGCGAGGCCACCAGGGCCTCCCCCCGACCCCTCCACCCTCCTCGGCTCTTCTGCGGGTTTGTCAACTCAAAGGGAATGAATCTTCTTTCAAACAGCAGATCCCAATTACTGGGTCAACAGAGGCTGGCTGCCGAGAACGGCTTGCTCGGGACCTTGGCTGGCCTGGTGGAGAGACGGGCCGGGCAGCGGAGACAACAAGATCCCCAGGTACAAAAATTAAGAAGCCCCGACATCTATGCATCTCTGATTTACAGCGATTTCTCCCTTCTCTGAATGCCTGGGGCGCCAACCCTCCCACCTCTGTGGCTCCAGTTGCGAGGTGAGACCCATGAAGGGGTTGTGAAATCATTCCATGGATGGGGCAAGAATCTCTCTTCCACGGCACAGAAGAGAAGAGAAAACAGCAGACTTGCTCAAGCGTTGTTTCCAGGGTACCTGCTTGTGCGTGGGGCCCGCGTCATGATGTAAAATGCAAAATTCACGTTCTGGGTCGTTTACGTAAAAGTTTGAGAAACACTTGACTATATCAGTTGTTTGGCAATTAACGCGGATCCTGAAATACTGGCTTCCTCACTGTGTGGCAAGGGCTGACGTTCCCGCCCAAGTCCCACGGACGTCCCCTCTCCCTGCCCCGTCTGGCTTGATGTCTTACCCCACAGAACAGGGGTCTCAAAGGCGAGTGTGGCTCAGGGAGCGTGCAAACCGCCCATACCCTCGCGGGGTCCCAGGAGTGACGAGGAGGGTTCTTGGAAGCCTTTCCGAGTTGCTATTCTGGGGTCAGTTTGATGAGGTACGTGGCCTGTTAGGACAGTGGTACATGTGTGTAACATGTAAATATACATGTTCTGGGAAGCGTGTGCTAAAACGATTTCACTGATACGGGTTCCAGGAAGTTTGGAAACCACTGGGACCCGAGGTGCGCCATCAGCCCAGCGTCTGGGGTCACTGACTCTGGTGATTAAAGATGGCGCTCTAAACCCAGCTGGGAGAGCGGGCAGCCGGCCTCGGGAATGACAGAGGGAAGATGGTGACATCAATCTTCACGTCTTCAGCAACATCCCTTCTAGGGCCCAGGGACTCCCTGGCCTTCTTCTCAGATAGAATCCTTGACGCCGCTCCTCTGCCCACTTTCCCACCCCTCGGCTACCACGAGTGTGTCCTCTTTGGGGACACAGGGGTCCCCCAGTCTCAATGCTTCAACCTCACTCTCTAGGGTGCTCAAAAAACTGGGGCTCCCACCCAGGTGGAACTGAGCCCCTGGTGTTTGTTACTATGCAGAGTCCCAGGCCTGGCCCTGTGCTCCCGGGTCAGCCTTCCTGGGGCTGGAGCCAGGGATCCAGCCACGCACTGAAGTGTGACAGCCACTAAGTGTCACACGGCTGGCAGGGCGTGCAGAGACACACAGGCTTTGCAGCAGGAACGAGCGCTCTGACCCGCAGTCAGCCACTAGGCAAGCAGAACAGCAGGGGCTTGGATGGGGGCTCCCTGGGGGTTCCTGGCAGCAGCATGGAAGCTTCCAGAAGCCAGGCCTTCCACGAGCAGAATCCTGACGTCACACATGTAGGTCAAAGTTTCAGTTTCATGATCTGCACCTGAACAAGTGCCAGGGCTGCTGGCTTCCTGAGCGGGTGGCCGGTGCAGCCACACAGGGCCTGGGGTGGGCTGAATAACGGCCCCCAAAGATGCCGCGTCCTAGCACCTGGGACCTGTCAGTATGTCACCTCACACAGCAAAAACAAGGAGTCTTTGCAGGTGTGTGGAAGGTAAGGATCTGAGTTAGGGGGTGAGCCCGGGGGGCCCTAATGCACTCACCTGCATCTTTATGAGAGGAGAAGGCCACGTGAGGATGGAACAGAGGTTTGAGGATGCTCGCCTTAAAGACCGGGACGATGTGGCCACCAGCCACGGAATGCGGGCAGCCTCCAGAGCTGGAAGAGGCCAGGAAGGGTACCCCCCCCCCCGGAACCTCTGAGGGATACTAATTTGGGACGTCTCAGCTCCAGAACTATGAGAGAATAAATGTCCGTCATTTTAAGCCACCGAGCTGGTGGTCATTGCTTACGGCGGTCCCAGGACACTCAGAGTGAGCCCCAAGTTCCCAAGGGTCTAGGGCTCAGAATTTCATGTTCTGTGGTCGCCACCTTTAAATCCTGAATAATTCCATCTTTGAAATGGTGTCTAGTACGTGAGGTCTGATGGGACAACAGTATGCACCAGGGGCTTGAGGCCTTGGCTCAGCGGTGGCCCCACCTCCCACTGCCTGCCCACGGGCCTGCCGCCCTCTCCCCAGAGCAGTAGCCAGGCCGTGTGGAGCAGGGTGGGGAGGCTCACATTCCGCCATCACCTCCACCCCCGTTCCCTCTTCCCACCCCTACCCAGGGGCTCAGCACATCTTGGGGGGACCCTGCCATCCCTTGGGAGCGGCCCCTCCCCCATGGCTGGGGCTGGCAGGCCCACAGGAAGACGAGGCTGACTTTCATCTTACACTGGGACCCACAAGGGATGGCGCTGGCCCCACAACCCGAGTTCCAGGCGAGCCAGTGGGGTGGCGTCCCAGACCACGTGGACCGTTTTCTCAGGAGTGTCCCGGCACCGCGCCCTGGACCAGCCCTGCTGAGCTCCCGGGCCTGTGGAGGCAGCAGGGGCCCCCAGCAGCTCTCCTCGCCTTCGGTGCAGCCAGAGCCGAGGGCTGGGATCACAGTGGAGACGTTATCAAGAATTGGCATGAGTTCCCCCTGCTCTGCGTTGCACCCAGTGCAGCCAGTTCCTGATACCCACCCCTCCCTACGGAAGCCAAGGGAAAGCTCAGTCCGAGATCAGACGCTGTCGCTGTTCCTTACAGAACTGTCCCCGAATCTCGGCTGATCCCCAGGGTGGCCTCTGCGGCAGCACAGCTCATTTCATCCCTGCCTCGAAGACTCGCAAGTCACGTGCGTTCACACGACCAACGCGGCCGACTGAGGAACGCGCTGTTCTCGTAACGCCCAGTGTTGGGGCTGCTTGGATGGGCCCCCATGACCGCCCCCCAGCGGTGTTCACGTCCCTCGAGTGTGGGCTGGGCGCTTGTCCCTAAGGAACAGAACGTGGCGAAGGGATGGGATCCCTTCTGAGATGAGTTCCCTGTGACCCCCTCTCCCCGGCAGGCGTCTGCCTTCTTGGCTGGCTCACGTCGCTGGAGCAGGCTGCCATGGTGGGAACTGCCATGTGCATGGCAAGGAACCGGGGGTGACCTCTAGCCAACATCCAGCAAGGAACCAAGGCCCTTGGTCCAACAGTCCTCAAAGAACTGAATCCCGCCAGTGACTGAGTGAGCCGGGAAGTGGGTCCTTCCCCGGGGGTCCTTCAGATGAGGCTGTGGCCCCGGCCGACACCTGCATCCCAGGCTGTTGGGGATCCTGGAGCAGGAGACCCAGCTGAGCTGACCCCAGATTCCCGACCCACAGAAACCATGAGAGCATCAGTGTTGCTTGGAGCCACTGAGTTTTGGTGCCGTTTATTATGCAGCAATAGATAGCGAATGCCTAGCCAGACGTTCCTGTGGCATCTTCCTGTGGGGAGCACGGCACTGGGGTTTCGCTGCCCACACAGTGCAGCTCGCAGAGCCCCGTCTCCTGCCCACGCTCCTAGTTCCAACCTCGGCTCTTGCAGGCTGAGCCTGGCCCCAGCTCTCGGTCAAACCACGACGGTGCCAGTGACTCGTTCTCTGCGAGGCTGCCCTCTCTTCCCTGTGAACTAGGCGCTCTCCAGGCTCCCCTTCACAGCTGGCTTCTCTGATCAACTCCATCCCATCCACGCTTTGGTCTTCTGGGTCCCTTGGCATCTCTGGGTTCTGAAGACAAGCCACTTGCCGGTCTCAGTACCCCCTGACCGGCTCCTTCACCTCCCCACCAGGCAGCACGCTTCCTAAGGCCGGCTTACTCTTCTTAACCAACTCAATGCCAGGCGCCACAGGGCACCTGCTATGTGCTGGACGCTGGGCTTATGCATAGGATTCTTGCCCTCTCTGGGCCGATGGTTCTCAGACTTGGGGATTGGACAGAAGACTTGTGAGAAAATGGCTGCCTATATGTGTGTCTGGCTCCGGTTTTGAGGAGCCCAGCGTATGGCACTCACTGTGTCCCCGGGTGAGTTCTGTGCTGAGGACACTGCACACAGACGTGGGCCCTGATCCCCCCAGAAATGTTCAGTTAAAGGGTGGGTTGTCCAGTAACCAGAACATGCTCATATTAACTATATTTAAACTGCCATGAAAGTGGGCAGCACAAAGTTGACAAAGCCTAGTGGGGAGCTGCCGGAACCCACATTAGAAGCATGGATCAAACAGCAGAGGGGACGCCGCCAGCCCCAGCCCTGTGTGCTAAATTCCACAGCCTTGACCAGGACCCACGGACTCACCAGGGGACAGCGCCCCGGGCAGGATGTCGTGCCTGCAAATGCCACAGGAAGAGCGGGGCATCCAGACCAGGGCACGCTCAGTCGGCCCGCACCGTCTGCGGCCGCCATTTCCAAATGCCACCTGGCCCCGTGGCCTGGCAGTTGGAGGAGAGAGGGACAGGCTAGATGCAGTTGAGACCTGGGAGGCACGCCCTGCCCCTCGACGCTGCAGGCAGTGCCCTGCGTACACGGGAGGTGCTCCGCAGACAACAAACGGAAATTAGAATCTCCTGCAGGCTCCCCAGCTCCTCACTCTGCACTCAGCTTCCAGGTGCCCCCACGACCTTTTCTCTCATCCTAACTGGGTGGTCCCCACACCACCTGTGGCAGCATCCATGGCCGCCGAGCACGAGGCCAGGGTAAGGGGCACGGCTGGCGGGACTGGCTGTGGCCTCCCCCAGAGGAGCCACATGACAGCCAGGTTCACAGCCACCTGCCTCAGGGCCAGCTCGCTCACCTGGCGCCTGACTTGGGGGCGGCACCTAAAGGAAGGCCACCGTGTACCCCTTTCAGGGTCAACAACCCCAACCCAGCTCCCCCTCCGGCCAGCATCTTCCATTCCTCCAGCCCCATGCCCCACCTGCCCCACCCCATTCCCAGGGTCCCAGGACTCCCTAATAACAGCAATACTAAATCCTCGAGGCCAATTCTGCTCCATTTCTATAAATAATGTAGAATCTTTTTATTTACTGACAGGTTGTAAAAGTATCAGGGAGAATAATGTGAAATCAGGAGCTGTTGAATAATGCATGACGCGCTCACTCCCTCTCCTGCGGGAAGGGCCCCCACCACCCCTCCCAGCGGCCACCGCTCCGGGCCGGGCACCACTCCCTCCCCAGTCAGACCTTCACGGTGTGGGCTCCGCAGGGAGACCCAGGGC